>NC_071402.1:84575347-85200347 GCF_017976375.1 Cuculus canorus | reverse complement strand
AAGCATATATGATTTAACTGTGATTTATTGGTCTTGTCTTTGCACACTGGTATCTATAAACAAACCTAATACATTCTCTCAGCATGTCGTCATAGCAGAAGTGCTCCAATCCTCAGATCATCTTCATGGCCCTCCTCTGGACCTGTTCTAACAGGTCCATACCCTTCTTCTGCTGGGGATTCCATAGTCCAGGTGGCAAATCACAAGGGCAGAGTAGGGGCGGAGAACCACCTCCTCTTATCTGCTGGCCATGCTTCCTTTGATGCATCCCAGGATACAATTGGCTTTCTGGGCTGCAAGTGCATATTGCTGGCTCATGCCAATCTTCTCATCAATCAGCAGCCCTAAGTCCTTCTCAGAAGGACTGTTCTCAATCATGTTGTCCACCATCCTGTATGGAAAGCCTCAAATTGCTCCAACCCAGGTGTAGGACCTTGTACATGGCCTTGTGGAACCTCATGAGGAGACATGTAATGTCTCTCTTTAGGTATTTTAAATATTTAAAATATTTAAATTATTACTACAGTTGGTGATGCTAAGTCACCTGTCTCTTACACCAAGAGAACAGATTCAGGGTTTTAAAACACGAGCATGTGACATTTAGGAAGATAGATTGAAACAATATCAGATCTTCTGTAAGGTTTGTATCTCAGAGTTTGTTCAATGTCTAATAACTGCTTCATAACAGCAATTGAGCAGCCAGTACTGGACAACAGAACAAGAAAAATTAATATAACTTTCCAAAACACTGAGCAGGTTTATCATTGCTAATTACCTCAGCTCTCTTCTGATTTACTAATTATTAATCAAAACGTTTAGAACTAACAATTTACAGTTTGCTTTGTTACATCATTGTACATGGGGAAGTATTCCACAACGACTAGTATAGAATAAAAATTATCCTTTTAATGATCATGAAACTTTATTATGGGTTACAGAACCTGATAGCTTCAAATGAAGGCATGTTTCATATTAAGGCATAGGTTAAAAAAGTTCAGGACGTTACTATCAGTTTATGTAATCAAACTTAGCCAAATCAACATTTATTCTTATATACTACATTTCTTTTTTTAACTCCTCAAATATTCATACAGCAGTGCATCATGTTCTCAGCTATGCAACTATCTATCCAAAGTAATTTAGGCAGTTGTATGACTTCTGATTCTACATCACTACACTATGGACCAAAGTCTCTGTCAGTATGTCCAAATGTGATCCAATAAACAGATACAAGAAATAAGAAACCGTTTCTTCTGAACACAAAACTTTTAACAACCAATAAACCCCCCTCAGTATCCTGCTGTTTTACCCAAACATTTTTCTTAAATTACATTCATCATTACAGCAGAGTCCCAGTTTTTCAGACAGCTGACTCAATGAACATGAACCACCAGCTATTTCCTAGAGGGAAAGGGGAGGGAATATCAGTATTTGGAACTCTCATGCTGCTTGTTAATCAGAAAACAAACTGTTAAAACTGTTTTACAATCACTCCCTTAATTAGTTTAATTAAAATAAAAGTTGAATAGTAATGGTTGGGAACAAAGCATTAAAAAGCCAAACAACTTGGCTTTTACCAAATTATTATCTCACCTGTTTCATGATGCATTAGTTGACACTTTGCATCTTGCCAAGCATAATCTGTGAGATTTCCCCAAAGGCTTGAATCCTTAAAAGATTCTGTGATAGAAAAAGCAATCAGCAGTGAATCACAGTTGAGCTGGCACCTTCCGACACCTTGGAAGTGTGACAAGTCCATAAGTTCTTCATGTTGCCTTGGAAAGCTGCCAGTGTCATGATTGTTACTTACTGTGAAGCAATTCATAGTGACATTCCAATCTTCCCATAAGTTTGAAGAGCCAATAAGGAGTTGGAAATCACCCCACATGTCCTTTCAAAACCTCAATAACATTGTTTTGACTGACCTAATTAAGTCATCATAGAGTGATACTGTACAGCCAATGTAGAAATATATTACTATCACAATTTATAAACATTTTTGCAGAAGTTTACTTTAAAAAATGTGAAATTTGTTAGTATTTCCATAGGGAGCGAAAAACTGCCATTACAAGAATCCATGGCTTCCTTTGAGAAGCCCAACATAAAAAAAAATCAAGTCTTGATTTTAAGTACACTTTTCAGTTCATGATTATAATAACTAAACACTTTCTTTTCTATTTGAAAGTTGCACAGCTTCTCACAAATTCTTCTGGCTTAAAAATACTCCTCTGTTCTAGACGTACGTTAGGACCTGAACTGTATTAATTCTCTATGATCTTAAATTTTTAAAATGTTTCTACTTCGCATGTATTATTTTTCTGCAGAAAAAATTAAATTCAATCTAAAGCTGAAAGGTCCAGGATCCTATGGAAACTTCAACAGATTGTTGTTGGATTGAGATGCCAGATGACTGAGAGTTATTAAAGGACATGCAAGTGAAACAGAAACTATTGTTGCAGAAGCGTTTTCTTGTGAACAAATACTAAATCTTTGAACTTGTTTAATAGAAACTATGCTGCAATCAGATAAATAAAAAAACAAGTTCTTCAATATTTCCAGTTAAAATTTAAATCAAACTTCCAACAAAATGAAAACAAAGCAAAAATCTTTGAATGGGGTTTTTGGTATGTTTGTTTTGGTTTTTTTCTCTCTTGGCCAACATAAACCAGGTAAATCTAGTCTGGTTTAGCCTCTGCTTAATTTTCAGTCCAGTGCAGCACTCATTACTTAGTAACATACTGACAGTCTCCTAAGCCATAACACAAAAATGTAGATAAAATTTCACCATATATTATATCTCTATATATGTACTAGATGCCATGTCAGAATCTACTTTCCTTTATAGGTGTGGCTTTGGAGCATTTTTAACATTGCACTGAAATGCCTCCAATACGTTTGTGTCTTCAGTAAACTGAAATTGTAAGAGAAACTTATAGAAAAGATTCATTTTCTTGTGCCTTAATTTTCCTAGAAAGCCTCTTTACTCTAGTTTCTCTATGCAAGCCATAGAAGTAGTAAAATACTGCATCATTTAAAGGATTTAAAATATTCAATATATGTTCAAGAAAAATCTTGTCTATGACTGCCTTTAACAGATTATGTCTAACTTCAGCAACTTTCAGAAAAGCTTTATCAGGTTTAAAAGATCTTGCTGTAAAACTACTCTATATTATGTAGTTTAAGGTGGTTGCTGTTTAAACTTTTATAATACTAGAGGGACATAGATACAGAGAACAAAACTAAATAAATTCCCTCTTCCTATGAATCCTTGCAATTTTACAGTTCTATTCACCTAGCAGATTCAATGCTCTTTCTAAAGCATATCAAACCAAAGCCTGATATCACTGGAATAGAGTCACTTTACAGCTAGACCATCTTTCCTTTATCTCTCCATGTCCAAATCAATGAACAATTGAATACTACGACTTTTTCAACCATGTTCAGTAACTACTAACATTATTGTAAATCACTTATTTACAGCAGAAAAGGTGGGATCTCTTAATCATTTCAATACTGCAAATGTATTTGCAAATAATTTGTGCTGTACTAGTTAGAAAGTATGGAAAATTGCCCAAACACATGCTTTACATAAGTGTTTAATATTAATTTACTTTTTTTAAAAAAAAAAAAAAATAGTATAATAAAGTGGTTTACATAACTATCTTTTTGTGCCCATCTCAACTTCTGTTGATTTCTTTTGTTTTTACATAGCTATCACAAACCCTACAAGCAGAAATACCTCCTATATTTTGCAGCAAAATGTTATCTTTTCTAGAAACATTCTTTAAGACAACAAGGTGAATGAGTCAGAGCTATAACCACCTGACCTTTCTTTTAGTTTTTGTCAGGAGTATCTGAGTATCACTGCTATAACAATTTCCATCATCTTGCATATGAGACAGGAAACAGTTCACACACCTAGACCTAACTAGTACCTGGGATAGCTTTATCCTCTCATTGTAACATAAATGGACAATATGAACTTACATTAGTAATTGCCAGTCAATTATGTTTAACCAGTCATGTGAATAATTTGTTCCTCTTCCACAGAGGATAGAGCCCAGACTAGAAATCCTTGTCCTTCTGGAGTTAAATGAAGTCCTGCTATTGACTTCACATCCATTTGAGAATGAAGGCATCTACTAGGGGAAGAGGCCAGGAGTGGTTAACTGCAAATACAGAAACAGTAAGAACTCTCATTAATCTGTTTTGTAATTTGGAAAAATATTGCCATAATTTTCAAAGGCAAATAATTTTGAGTTTTACTATTATGTACAGGGTTATAATTGGTTAATAAGGTCACAATCCTGGGTCTTACCCTGAACAGAGCATACAGCCTGGTAAAGTTTGGGTTTCCCACTCTATTCTATCATATCCCAATACTAAATCTCACTGCTACTAGTGTCAGAATTGACCTATATCAAATACTCACAGAAATGCATTGCTAACTTGAATAGTTCAAGTAGATGGAAACAATATTCCAACATCTGGAAAGAAAATATCTCCTTATTGAAAAATTAGTAACTAAGATTTTGTATGCTTTATAATATAAAGTATAGTTTTTTTTTTTTTTAAGCTTTGGTCATGTTGCCGCGTTGACATTACTACATTTTGGAAAGAACATTCTTAGATTTCAAGCTTTGTCAGCTAAACTGGATTTTGGAGACCATCCAAAAATAGGTAATCCTGGTGTGTATATCTCTTTATCAAGAAAGCAGGAGACTTAATAGTATGAACACAAACCAGAATGGGCTCAAAACCCCTTTCAAATAAATTCCACTGTACATTCACAACTAATGTGTAGAAATATTTTTTAAATGACAGTGTTATTATAATATTTGAAAAGTTGCATTGCAATCATGGTTTATACTTTGCCAAACTGGTTAATAAATGTTAGAACTTTTTGTATATTTCTAAACTGGGAAAAGATAGGACAAAACTCACAATGATATGCTTTTAGTAGTATTTTCAAGCTTAGCCTAAGAAACTGAATAAAAACCATGATGATTACACATTTTTATAAACACTTTTACAATGTCTTTCATGTGTCCTGTATATCAATATACGTAGCAGGTCCATGAAGGGAAAATTGTAGCTCTTCACTGTAAAGTTATCTCTAATAAGTTAAGCGAGGTGAATAGTTTAGATAAATCTAAATAAGCAAAATATATAAACATCATATAATTTCAATTAAATTAAAAAAAATCAGCCTGAAACCAACTGCAGGATCAAAGCTCTCTTAATTAAGTAAGTTTTAAAAGAGTTTTTGCATCTTTCCCTTCATCTTTCCAAATTGAACTTTCTTGCATTATTCTTTAGCAAAATAAAACCTCAAATTCTTGAATATATCTGAATATTAAACAGATATTTTACATAAATACATCTCTAAATTTACCTGAGGCTAAATATTAAAGTTTATTGAGGCTAATAGTAACGGATTTAAGAAAAACAATTCCCTGTTCCAAGTGACAGCTTATTCCATCTTACTTTCCCAGTACAAATTGTTGTGTCCCTTCCTGTGAAACTTTTTGGTACTAGGAATACAAGAATAGGTAATACGAGTACTACTTTGTAATTGCCTGATTTTTTTGTCTTTCTTTACTATTCTGATATTAAAAAAAAAAGTAATGCATGAAAATTTTGTTTATGCGTTAGCTCACAAAAGTAAAATCAGCTTGTATCACTCTGATAATTTCCAATGTGAGGCAGGAAAATTTTATAAAATAGAATAAATAATGTATGTGCAATTCTATACACTTGAGATTAAACCAACATGCCACAAGATGGCAGATTAGGGCAGCTAAAGTGGCAACTTGCAGAAGAATTAAGTTTGTGGATCAGGAAGATACAAAAGTTTATTTAAATTTGTATTATAAGAAACAAGTTTTAAAGCTGTCTTACAAAAACAAATCAACAATCACGTTCACCTATTAATATAAATACCCAAATACAGCATTAAGCATGACCTGAGTGTCTAATCAATAATCAATAACATGTGCAGGCTTAGCATGATGAAATATTAAGACTCTGATGTAGCATATGGTAGTTTTCTTATTGGCTATCAACTACAATGCGACTCAATGTGCGGAAAACAAATGTACAGAAAGAGAGTCACAGCACAGTATCCACACTGCAAGCTGATTAGGCAAAATATTGGGACTGGCTGATTGTTTCCTGATAACAGCTGAATACAGGAACCTCACTGGCCAAAGATATTACAAGCTGTGCATTCTCTTGGGGTAAGGTGATACGGCTCCTGGAAAAGCAGGACCTGAAACAAGCTGGGGTGCAGCTCTTTGCAACTTAGGGGTGAGAATGGGAGTGTTAGGATCCCTAGAACAACAACAGTGACAAGACACAACTTGCTATTGATGCAGGATGGCTGTTGGGAAATGCATACTAAATGAGCAGCCACACACAGTTCAAATGTCCTTTTTTTGCCCTAAGTCAGTTCTGGTTTTGTAACGTGATGTGAAAGCTCAAGCATGATGACAAAGTAGCTCAACACACTATTTTTGAATTAAGAGAGGCTTCCGTTCACTAATCCAGGGCATAGGAGGATTAAAAGCAAAATTGCTGCTACTCTGTCGGCCCAAACTATGCCTATAGAAAAATCCTCAAAGTTCTCTCATGTTGACAGAGAAGAAACCTGATAACCGCTTTTGTTTTCTTTTAACAGTACCATTTCAGAGCCAGAAATACTTTTTTCTCATTTCCAAATGATTTCAACATTTTATCTTTGTTATTAAATATTGATTTATTTTTTAAAAAAGCAAAGATCTTAGCTTTCATAGCATTCTAAAGGCAAAGATGTAGCAATATTGAAACAAAGGCAAGTGAGACTGTAGAAAGAGATGGTAAAGTTAAATGAAAGAAAGCATTGTCACAATGGACACAGCAGGAAGAAAATGATCAAAGCTATAAATCTGCCTTGTAGGCTTTTTTCTTGTGTTATTTACATTAGTAAGTTTGTGCTACATAAAGATTAATTTACTGCATATCTGGTGTAATTTATGTGTAGAAACAACAGTTTCTTTTACTTCTCAACATCTAGAATAGAGGCAAAGCACCTGATTTTACACTTGTTTCAACTTGTTTCAAAATCTAACAGAATATTTCCTATTTAAAAAAAAAATCCTGTAAAGAAAGAGTTCTTCTTAATTTCCTGTAATATTCTTGAAGTCCTAAAGCAAATATACATAAGTGAAGGCACAAGAAAAAGGCCTGTGACCTCAAAAGACTCTTACCAGAATACATACAGAAATGTTTATTCATCCAGTCATGAATAGCTAAAGTGTTTTAGTCACTTCATCAGACAAACAGTTTACTTTACAGGATACTTTATAAACTGAGAGACTAGTGCTTGAAATTCAAGGGCATTTTCAGTAAGACAGTAAGAATTGAAGTTTTCCCTGTTGTTTCCAAATCCAAAGCAGCATCCAAAGCAAAATAAAAATAAAAATTTCTAGTACATCCAGCATGCAAGCATACTACACTTTACAAAAATTATCCAGAAAGTCTTAAGGATAGAATATAAGCCTTCACTCATTAAGCATTTTCTTGTTTCTAGTTGTGCAACACATGAATACTTGAAACATGGATGAATATAGTAATTTTTAGGATGGTTAGAATGTTACAGGTTTGTGTTTGGATGAAAAATAAAATAAAATAGCAACAGGTTGGAGAGCAATAATTGCAAAGGGCAGAAAAATTAAGGAAGAAGAGGAATAAAAACTATTTTTTTCCAGGAAATTGACATAAAATCACAGCCCGAGGTTTTCACACATAATACTAATTGGGGGGTGGGGAAGAAGGGGGAGAAAGGAGGCATTAGAAGAAGAAAGAAGGCAGAGGAAGAAGTACTAACAACCCAGTAGTGCTGAAGAATAAAAACATTACTGAAAACTCAGTTGAAATGTCAAATTTTGGCAGGAAGTCTTGATTTTCATAACTTGAGTTTTCTATCTATTGAAGTGTTGCTGCTAAGTTTTCATTCAGCTTTAGAAGGTGATATAAAAAAACTTGGAAGTCTGTAGAAAATACATTCTCAGTCAGTTTTGTCTCTAGAAAAGTTTTTAATAAAAAATGTACTCAGTTTTCTTACTATGTGAAATAGAGCAGAAAACCTGGTTTATGTCTCCCAAGTAATACTAATATGTTCATGAAAAAAACTGTAATTACTGTCATAAAATTTTAAGAGAGAAAAATATATGGCTTGCAGCACTTCAATAATGACATTAGATGTAGTCCTCATATGAACACAGTTTTACGAACAGTCAAACTGTTATTATTGAATAGTTTTTCTCAATGACTTCAAATATGACCTATTCTTTTATCCTGTGTGTACCCATGTCTAGGACCATCCATTGCTCCACTCATTGAATCAAATTCCTGAACACCTGGAATTTTATTCCTCACTAACAAAGAAGGAATTGAAGACATCAGGGGCAACAAGAGTGGCTTCTATCACTACATCTGTGTTGAAAGGGTCAATAAGGAAAATATGAGCCTGTTGCCACATATAAAAGGTGATTTAGGGAGAGTAAGCACATGTTGGAACATTATGACCTGGATGAGTGGATAACTTGATCAGTGATAATCTCGCTGGACAGTAAGGCTCAGAGGATAGTGGTTAATGACTTGTACTCTACCTGGAGATCAGCAAGAAGTGTAGTATCACAGAAATCTGTCCTGGGAGGAGGCAATTGAGTGCAACGTTGTCATGTTTGCAGAGGAGGATGACTATTGGAAGGAAGAAGCACATACTTAAGGGAAAGAATATCATGCAGAGGAACCCGGGCAGGCTGAAGAATGGCCAGGAGGCCATGTTAATGCACATATCCCAAATGCAAAGGGAACTTAGGAATAGAAGTACATCAATGAGGCTGACTAGTTAGCCTGACCTTCCAGAATATACTTGATGTGGGAGCATAAGGGAAAGATATTTTTTGGTCAAGTGGATCCAGGAGACTGTTGGACATCCTGCAAGGAATCAGATCAGGCTTCCTACTGGGGCAAAGAATGCAACTTGAAGTTGTTTCAGAAAGCCATGATACAAGCAGACAGACAGTGTGGTATGATGCTATAAGTGAAGCTGGGAGCAGAGGGTAATAACGCAGTCAGCAGGGCTGGGCCCCATCACACAGGACCTGAACTATCTGAGCAAGGCAGAGCCAGAGATGGTAGCCAAGGCAGAAAAGTTCAACCAAGAGCCCAGATGACCAAATGAGTTCATAGCAGTAAGGTGAGAAGTCAATCTGAGAATTAACGTTCAGGATCAAGCCTGGTGACAGTAACTGCATCAGATGCAGCCCAGTGATCAGCAAGTGCGTATAACAAGATAAGTCTCATGTCAAGTTAGGAAGCCAGTCTATAGGTCAGGGTCACCATCAGCAGGGTCTCTGGCTTGACATAGGAATGGTTGTGGCTCAGCTGGAATCAGAATTACAACACAGCTGAGTTTAAACAGGACTCCTGGGCCCCTATGCAGGGCATGTGGGTGGGAAGCCCCGGGTGAGGCTTGTCAGAGCTACTGAAGTCTATTAGTAACCTCAGAGCCCTAACAGAGAGAGAAAGTAAAATACCTCCTAATTACATTCTTACTTACATGTTTGCAAAAAATACTCTTAGAGAAATTGGTATGATGTAATGTCTATAGCCTGGTTCCCAAAGGCGAGGGGTAGCATTTTCTCTGAGCACCTGTACAGTCACAGTGCCAAATCTCCACTGTCTGGGAAGAAGGACAGAATTTATAACGTATATAAGGTATATTAAGGTTGTGATGATTTTAAAAGTAAAGTTTATAATGGATGCTCTTAAATATGTTTCACAGCAGCTTGAGGAGGAAAGTTCTGGGCATGGTTTGCGGTGTAGAGGGGGGGCAAGGCTGCAGCTGGGGCATGTGGCACCTCCACCAAATTCTAACCGTGAGGACATCTCTAAGCTTCTATAGTCTACTTTATCCTTCTTCCATATCCCAGTTTAGCAACACTCTGCCCACCCCGCACTCCACATCCCTGCCAGGTCAGTAGCTGAACTGGGCAGATTTTAATCCTAAATTTTTTTCTCCCTCCACAGGAAAGGGAAATGAGAGAAAGAGAGACTTGCAGGTTGGAAACTGGCACTAAAACAGCTTTAATGAATATTTATTAACAATAATAAAAGGAAGATAATAATAAGAGAACAGTAAAATACATACAAATATACAAACCCAGTTCCAACTGGTGATGCTGTGGGGCAGGCATGTGGAAGGTCCCGGACTGGACTCAGAGACAGGCAGGAGCTTGACTCAGGAACTGGATCAGGAGCTAGATTCAGGAACATGTGGATGGGTTCAGCGACAGACCGATAGACAATGTCCTTCCTGAATATTTGCCATTGCAGAAGAGAGGTTGACCCTCATGTTCTCTAAGCTTTTATACTGAGTATGACACGTATGGCATTGAATACTTGGTTCATCAGCTTTGGGTCACCTGTCCTGTCTAACCCTTCCTGACCGTCTGACCCCCTTTCTGGCCAACTCTGAGAAGGCCTTAATTAACATAAGAGTAGGTGTGAGCTGTGGCCTCTCTACACACTAGTGCCTTCTTATCTTGGTGATAACTATGAGGCTTTTCACTTCTGGGTGCAGCCACTCTCTGAAAAACCATTGGTGAACTTCAGGAGCAGAAGTTTTGGAAAGGGCTTGGCTAAAAAGTTAGAGAGTATGTTCCACTTTAGCCCAAACCAGAACAGTCTATCTATCTACTGTTCAACATTATCTCCAACCAATATTGGTCTGTCCTAGAGAACAGAGCTTATAGTGATGGATATTCTAAAACCTCCCAAAGTGTCAGTGTATCTCTCTCATTGACATCAGAAAATTCTATTATGCCTAATGTGAATCATCCTTGATAGTGTTAATTTCACTAGTCCCTGTACATGGGCAAAACCAACCTTTTTTATTTCCTTTTACTGTCTGTGGGAAGAAGTTTTAAATTTACCCAAAAGCTGTCAGTAAATTCAGCTCCCCATTCATTACCCTGCCTGCTCTTCCATCCTGATGCCTGTGCTTCTTTATCTGTCCCTAGTTATTTCACATTTTGTAATGATGCCATAGTTTCTAGACCTCTGATCATTCTCTTTGATCTCCCTGAGAGTTTTTAAGGTTATTCATATATTCCTCTTAGTACAGTGTCTAAAACCAACAGAGTATTCCATCTGAGGCTTTAACCTTGCTTTGCAGTGTGGAAGAACTACTTCACAAATCCTCCAGACTTTTGCAAAATAAGCCCAAACAGATTTTTCACACTCTTACAACGCACAAACATGTACTGTGCTGCATGGCCTCCAAGCATGCTCTGTGTCAAGGACACAACTTTATTTTTTTTGGAAAACGGAGACCTTAGATAAGCTGATTTTATTTCCAGGATGTATTAGCAAAAAAAAAACAAAAAACAAAAACTAGAATTATTTTGCTTCTAAATGAGAAAGACAATGTACTAACAAACCTACGTGTATTATTCTGTGAAGTTAATAACTTCTTACAAACAAAAACCCTCAACCTATTTTCCTCAGACTTTTAAGCTTACATGAGCATGAGAAGTTTCAGCATACACACATGCACATTTTACATGCAGTGATCACTTAAACATGTTAGGGTATAATGGAGATCAGAGGCTCTTATTGTTCAGATTTGTTTCCAAATTACAGTTTCACGGCCTTGCTTGATTTTCTTTTCATTTTAACACTACATTGTATTGTGTGCCATTGTTAAGTTTCAAAAATAGCATTTTCTCTTCCCTTTCTGAATCTCAGCTTTCTCTTGACATTGTGTTCTTCTCTCAATCTGACACAGTGCCACTGTTGTTTTGACACGCCAGACTTACAATGCCACCTGAAACAATTAAGTGCTTCTGTGCTCCTGCAGCGATAATTTACCTTTATGGCAATGTATTGAAGAGGTACTGCATCACTTGATACAGTGTGTGATCCATCTGTGGTTTAAGCACTGTTGTTAAAACATCACATTTACATTTATAAATGTTAACTCAAGTGACCTTATATTTCAGAAGTTATCAACTTTGCGAAATTGCCATGCCCGTTAGGTGCATCAAAGCACCCTTCTTAACTCAACATAGGCAAGTAGATGTTAAATGCAACTGCTACACAATCAACTGTTGGTTTCTTTTTTCAGTTTTCAGTTAAGAATGTGAAGGAAGGAAAGAAAAAGAGAAGCAGCCTCTGCTCATTTTCCATGACAACATCCCTTGTTTAAAAAAATCCCGCAACTAAATGTTACAGAAAGTAAAGCTCTCACTATGTTAGGTGATTCATCTCTCAAGCAGGGCCTTTTAGCAGGGCCTGTTGCAATAGGACAAGGGATAATTATTTTTAACGAAGAAAGGGTGGATTCAGACTAGACATAAGTAAGACATTTTTTACAGCAGTGGTGGTGAAACACAGAAACAAGTTGCCTGGAGAGGTGGTAGATGCTCCATCCCTTAAAGCATTCAAGGTCAGTTTGGACCTCTGAGCAACCTCATGCAGTTGAAGTTGTCCCTGCTTATTGCAGGGGTGTTGGACTAGACAACCTTTAAAGATCTCTTCAAACCCAAACTGTTTTATGGTTCTTTTTTATGACTCTATATTTATTGATTTTAAATTGGGGAATTGTCTACTATATAGCCCTAACTACTACCCTGGCAAGCATTAACACTACTAGCTGGAAAGACATGGTACCTAGTTCACCCTTCATTGTAAAGCCCCTTTTAGGTAAAACCCAGAGAACTGCAAAACCACTGAAGATTAAAGAAAAATAAAATATCCTCACAATACTAGAACGTTTGAGCAAGGTCAGTCAAATACTGCTTAGTTGTGTGTTAGAAAAGCAAGCATGATCTGTTTGTAATCAATAGCACAACTGGGTGCTAATAAAGCTGTCTTTTGCAGATTACATTCATTTAAAGTCAATGATTGTAAGTGTTTTGCCCTAAAGGAACATTCTCAATCCTGAACGTTTTTCGCAAATCACTCTGCATCAAAAGTTATTGAAAAAACTGTGTAGTGCTGCTCTGATGTACCATTGACCTCATCACAGAACTGCAACAGATAACTGTGCTCCAGAGTTATAGCAGAAGTTAAGAAAACCAAGATTAATACTACCAAATATATTTTTCAGCAATCATGTTTTTGGTAAGCATTTGAAACGCTTAATTTTGTTCAATTACTTTTTTTTTAAACCTGTTAGCCATACTAACATTAATATTCAATAACAATGCATATGTTCTTCTATTTAAATTGTCACATATTGTTTAAGTTAATCACTCCTGCTATTATGACAGCTATCCTTTGGCTCCTAGAAAAAACAGGACACAAAAATTCATCGAGTTGTGTATTCAGCCTTTTTTTATGTCACTCTCCATGGCTAAAGAAACTGCACTGCTCTATTGAGAGTTTGCTTTCCAATTTCAGTCACTATACTTACTTTCTAACAGAATGCCCTAATGCGGTACTCACAGGCACTGAAGAGGCTATTCAAGCACAATAAAAATGAAAAAGCACAAATGTTGTGGTAGAAGTACTTGACAATATCTCCCAAAATAACATTTTATTGTAATGCACAGAAACACTCCAGTACTATGTCAATGACTGTCATTTCCAATGTGTTACCTAGCATCAGTGCTGTCAGTTGCAGTGACTCTGTCAAGTGTTTCATGGTAATTGGTGTGTTTCCATAAGCATCACATCCTGGAGCAAAGGTATGGAAGGGAAAGAAAACGTGTGATCCAAGCAATTCTTAAAGTTCAAAAATTGGAAAGAAGGAAAGACAGAAAAGAGAGTGAGGTAGGAGTGAAGGAAGAAAGAAAGGGTGGAAGGAAGGATCAATGAGAGTCGCTCCAAAATATAAAATTTTAAATAATAGAAGGAGAGAAATCTAAAATCTACACAGTATTTCATGAACATTTTTAATCTATCAACACAAATGATATTTCTTTTTGTTTTTAGAGAATTCCTTTCTCATACCAATCTTCACTACTTTTTTCTTTACTGGAAGTAGGAATATAATTAATTACAGGGAACTATATCCTCCCAAACTTCCCATTTTTTTTCCAGAAATATTAACAAACTTAGGAACATATAAAGCAGATGATTAAACAATACTTCAGATTTTTTTAGGTAGCTATAAACTCCAAATGAGTTTTTGAGTATTCTTCTGCTTGTTATATCTGTCTGAGAAAAAAGATGGTAGAATTACAGGTTCATTTTGTATAAAAGCAGTAGCTGAGCAAAAGATTTTTACATCTGTCATTTAAATAAAAGTTCCTGGCCCCTAAGAGCGTGTAATTTGTTGTACTCACATTAAAAAAGAATTTGAACAGTATAGCTAGGTGAGATTTTCCACCTGGTTAGCTTGAAAAGAAAAACACATACTGTGGGGATCCACTGATCTCTTATTTTAGTTTTATTTTTTTAAAGAAGTGACTCTATCTCAACTACCTTTGTTTTGACCAATTCAGTAGCATTCAGTTAGTTTCAAAATAGATTACGTTCTTTTAAAAAAAAATTATAACTTATGCAATAGTCATCTTTAACTTGCGATTCAATAGTTAATGTTTTAAAATGTCTCTCTCAATAAATACAAGCAAACAGAACAGGTTTCCATCTTTCTTGCCTCTCTACCACCACCATCTGGCTGCACCTTGCCACTCTTTCTTGTAAGGTAATTATTTTTCTCCACACATTCTCTTGCTTTCTTGTCTTCCAAGTATCTCCGAACTATTCCCTACACAGTACTCCATTGCTCCATTCTCCTATCAACAATATATGTTTTTCATTCCCTCATCTTGCCTTTAGTGGTTTTTCTCCACAAGTTCCTTGCATATTCCTGCCCAATAACTGCTAGGCTGAACAATTTTGATCTGAGCTTTACTGTATAGTAAAGGAGGAGATAAGGCCACTTACACTAACAACAATCATCTTGATATCATCAGAAACAAATGCAAGTTTAATGAATACTACAAATGATACAGACAAAAAGTCCAAATAACTACAAGACCAAGAAATTAAATGTTCTTGGAATATTCTAAGCACAACAGAAAATAAATAACAAAAGGAATTTCACAGCATTCTGCTTAAGAAACTAGCTGTCTCTGGACTGGGCAGGCGCACACTCTCCTGAGTGGAAAACTGGTTGGATGGTCAGGCCAGAGAGTGGTGGTAAATGGAGTTAACTCCAGCCAGAAGCCAGCTACAAGTGAGGTTCCCCAGGGCTCGGTACTGGGTCCAGCCCTGTTCAACGTCTTTATCAATGACCTAGGTGAAGACATTGAGTGCACCCTTAGCAAGTTTGCAATTGACACTAAGCTGGAATGAAGTATCGATCTACTGGAGGGTAGGGAGGCTCTGCAGAGGGATCTGAACAGGCTGGACCACTGGGCTGAGACCAATGGCATGAAGTTTAACAAGGCCAAATGCTGGGTTCTGCACTTGGGGCACAATAACCCTATGCAGTGCTACAGGCTAGGGGAAGAGTGTCTAGAAAGCTCCCTGCCAGAGGAGGACCTGCGGGTGTTGCTTGACAGCCGACTGAACACAAGCAAGCAGTGTGCCCAGTTGGCCAAGAAGGCCAATGGCATCTTGGCTTGTATCAGAAACGGTGTGGCCAGCAGATCCAAGGAGTTTATTCTGCCCCTGTACTCGGCACTGGTGAGACCACACTTTGAATATCGTGGTCAGTTCTGGGCACCTTGCTACAAGAAAGATGTTGAGGCTCTGGACAGTGTCCAGAGAAGAGCAACGAAGCTGGTGAGGGGGCTGGAGAACAAGTCTTATGAGGGTTGGCTGATGGAGCTGGGGTTGTTTAGCCTTGAGAAAAGGAGGTTGAGGGGAGACTTCATTGCTCTCTACAACTACCTGAAAGAATGTTGTGGGGAGGAGGGAGCTGGTGTCTTCTCCCAAGCTGCTCCCAAGTGACAGGGGACACAAGAATGGGGAATGGCCTCAAGCTCTGCCAGGGGAGGTTCAGACTAGATATCAGAAAAATTTTTTCTCAAAAAGGGTCATCGGGCACTGGAACAGGCTGCCCAGGGTGTGGTTGAGTCACCATCCCTGGGGCTATTTAAAAGACCAGTAGGCGAGGTGCTCAGGGACAAGGTTTAGTGGCAGAAAGGAATGGTTGGACTCTATGATCCAAGAGGTCTTTTCCAACCTGGTGATTCTATGATTCTATGAATTCCTTTTCTACCATCATAAATATGGGAGACAATTCTGCAAATCTACAAAGCAACACTTCTGAGGCATGTAGTCTAATTATTACATGGAATACTTGATGACTCAAACATCCAAATTCCTTTTTTTTTGTATTAAGTATCAGAAGCTTAAGAACATACTTAAGTACTTCTCTAAATTAGGATATTTTTTTGTCCAGATAATCAGCAAATGATAGCAGTCTTAGGTAAAATATGAAATATTAGCGTGTTCTTGTGATTACAGGCGGAATATAAGAAATGAACATGAAGTCTTTAATGCATTTTATTTCTCAGAAGTCCTTTAGGAAGATTAGTTCCCTCTTACACATTCTCTCTACTTATCTACTCTACTTAGGGTTTTTTTTTAATCTGATTTTAAAAGGTGAAATTACACTTTATTCATTACAGAGATATAGGTTTTAATTTTTTAAACAACAGTAGTACTACTGCTAACAAGTTTCTGTAGGAGAAACTTCCCACCTTCTGAGCAGTTATTTTGGACTGGCATGTTTCCATAATCCACTGAACAACAGTATAGTATGTATTTGGCCTCTGTTCACACAAAATGAAAGTGATGTACAGCTCTAATAATATAGTATCATAGTATCATAGCATAGTTAGGGATGGAAGGGACCTTAAAGATCATTTAGTTCCAACTCCCTTGCCATGGGCAGGGACATCCCACTAAATCAGGTTGTCCAAGGCCCCATCCAACCTGGCCCTGAACACCACAAAGGATGGGGCATCTGCAACCTCCCTGGGCAACCTGTTCCAGTGTCTTACTACTCTCATGGTGAAGAAATTCCTTCTACTGTCTAGCCTAAATCTGCCCCTCTCCAGCTTATACCCATTCCCCCGGTCCTATCTCCACAAGCCTTTATGAACAGTCCCTCTCCAGCTTTCCTGTAGGCCCCCTTCAGGTACTGGAAGGTTGCTGTAAGATCTCCTCTGGACCTTCTCTTCTCCAGGCTGAACAGGCCCAACGCTCTCAGCCTGTCCTCATAGGGAAGGTGTTCCAGCCCTCTGATCATCTTTGTAGCCTTCCTCTGGGCCTGCTCCAACAGCTCCATATCCTTCTTACGTTGAGGATTCCAGAACTGGACACAATATTCCAGATGTGAAGTCTCACAAGACAGGAATAGAGGACCAGAATCACCTCCCTCTACCTGCTGGCCACACTTCTTTTGATGCAGACCAGAATATGGTTGGCCTTCTGGGCTGTGAGGCACATTGCTGGCTCATGTTGAGCTTTTCATCAACCAGCACCCCCAAGTCCTTCTCTGCAGGTCAGCTATCAAGCACGTCATCCCCTATCATGTGTTGAAAATGGGTGTTGCCCTGCCCCAGGTGCAGGACCTTACACTTGGCCTTGGTGAACCTCATGAGGTTCTCACAGGACCACTTCTCCTGTCTGTCCAGGTCCCTCTGGATGACATCCCATCCTTCCTGTGTGACTATACCACTCAGCTTGGTGTCATCTGCAAACTTGCTGAGGTTACACTCAATCTCTCTGTCAATATCATTGATAAAGGTATTAAATAGCACCAGTCCCAGTACGGACCCCTGAGGGACACCACTTGTCACGGATCTCCATCTGGACTTTGAATCATTGACCACTACTCTTTGAATATGACCATCTAACCAGTTTCTTATCCGCTGTACCATCCACTCATCACATCCATATCTCTCCAATTTACAGAGAAGGATGTTGTGGGGGACTGTGTCAAAGGCTTTACAGAAGTCGAGATAGATCACATCCATCGGTTTACCTGTGTCCACTGCTGTGGTTACCCCATCACAGAACTATGGCAGTACATGAGTGAAGAAGTTTCTTTATAGCAGTTACTTATTAATATGAACAGATAAATCTCTTTATCTGCTCTGGCAAAGATGTTCTTTGTGCTAGCATTGTGTAGCATTTTTTTATTGACTTGTATTATCTCACCTTAATAAACTGCTATAGTACTTGAGGCATTTTCTTATTATCCTTAAAACAGCTGATAAAGAATATCACCTTCTTTGGCTTTTCAGGAGATACACCCAAAGCTTTCTGGCTCCCTTTCTTTCTCCCTTCACTAAATGGAAGAAACCAGCATCTCTAGTTTTTCTTCTGCCCAGCCCTCCTACTCATCTTGTCTGGTTTCTATTCACGCAGACAACCGTATTTTTTCAGACTCTGACAGAAAGCATCAATAATTTAGGATTTGCTAGGTTACTCGGATGTAATTCACTGCAATGTTTAATGACATTTTGTTATGAGATCATGGTAGGTTAGTTATTCAGTATTGTATCGGGCACCGAATGATTTTAATTAATTTACAGTGAATCACAGCAAAATAATCATATGCAGCAAGACAAACAGAGAACAGAATCTTTTAAAAATAATTTAAATGCACTCTATGTTGCCCAACCCTCTGTTATCTGATATATTCTTATATAATAAATAAAGAAACCAATCAAAAGCTCATAGTGGTTCTAGGGTTATCATAGTAAACTAGTGCTTAATGTCAGTTAGGAGAAATAAATCTATTTTCTTCCTTCCCCATCTAAAAGAAATTAACTCCTTAATGATGTTTACCAGTTTCCATACAAAAATATCAGCATAAGTGTTTATAAAGAAATCTAACTAACTAATGGAGCTATGACTAATTTCTACAATAGCAGAAGCACTTACACTTCCCTCAAAAACACACAATGAAAGCACACTCAGGGAAAGCCTTCATTGGATTTTGTACTTGTATGTGACAGTAAACTTCTTAGACATAGAATTTTTTATGATTCAGTGAAGTCATACCTCCTTTTAGGGCTGGCTACTTAAACAGAAAATGTAAGTAAAGTGACAGTGTCGTGATTTAGTAAACAAGATTCCAATTCACACTGTAGTCACATGAGACTTGCAATCCGGCATGTAGTGTGAACAAATTCATATTTAGTTTCCTTCTAGAGTGTCTAGGAAATTGGCTAAAAATACATAGCAAATCCAGAGAAAATTAGGAATATGTCTCCCAAATTCTACCTAGTGACACAGAGTTATTTCTTCCTCACCTTCTGAACAACAAGAAATGAAAACAAACAAAAATTTGTCAATATTATTATATTCAGCATGAACACAGTAAATATTATCTCTCCTGGTGAGAGAAATTTGTAGTTTAATCTTTGCTCCAATGTAAAAGAATAGTTCTTGCTCTAACTTAACAGTGTTTGAAAAACTTGCTGCAGGGAAAGAAAGTATACGGAACATACTCATTTCAAACTGGTTCTTATAGTTCATAAACACATTACTACCCTGTCTCTCTTTTTGATTAATATGGTCAAAATTGTCTCTGGCAGAATTTATCTGGATAATGAGTGTGTCTTTAGCTTTAGCACCCAGCAGCATTAAGACACTTTGGATGCTCTTGTGTACTCTTTCTTGTTACTATGAGAAAAGGAGCTTGCCTTTCAGTTGAAAGTCAAAGATCAATCAGAGCATTAGAATAACACATGCTTTTACCTAAAAAAAAAATCAAACCCAAACATCTCAAAAGCAAAAACACAGTAATTATTCTTGAAATCCAGTAAGTTCCCTGTAAATTTGTACTGCATATTGTTAGTTCTTGGAGTGCAGAATTAAATAAAGCCTAAGGACATTTGTATTCACATTCATTAAGTATAATACTTCAAGGTTCTTCCTTCAGGTTCCCTGCGACTTCCAGGTCCTGATGGGATTTTCTGTCACTTGAAATACTCATCTACTGACTGAGAAAGCAGCATTCATCTCTGGGGCTAAATTCCATACCCATATTGGACAAACATTTCTATAATAATGCATTTTACCCAGCTGTGTGGCTGGTTAACTGTTAGACTTGCACTGGTGATTCTGATTTCTTTCCATTTCCTTCCGTTTGTTATTTTTAGAAAGCCTGCAGGAGCTCAGTTAATTGGGACTACTATTCTTCCATCAAATTCCTTTGAAATTAGCCCAAGAGATTCAAAATTTATAGGAAAGAATTATATGATTATATGATTTTTCTAAGCCTCACTTTCTTAAGAAATAGTCTAAAGAACATTTTCTTCCACAGATGAGCTTGCATGCTCCACAATTGCCTGAACAGGACAGTATCTCAACTTTCCTTTTAGTATGACACTATTCCTCATAAAACCAGACACAGAAGTTTGAATTGAGAGGGCTCAGAGTTCATTTTAGTTTCACATTCAAATATTAATTAAATCTAGTTACTAAATCTTCAGAAAAGGACAATGAGGATAGTCTTCTGCATATTTAAAGCCTCCAGTGAGGGCAGTCAAGAGTATAGACTTTTCCCTGTTTTACGAGATAATTCCTAAAGGATAATTACTAATATTACATCTACCACTGTGTACAGTGACAATCTGCCTTTAAAAGACCTACTTGAGCATTTCTTTGCCTAAAGAGAAAGCAGCAGGTTTTAAAATTAGTAACATACTCTACCGAGACTTAAGTGACAGATTCACACCTTGAGAATGTCATGCAGCAGAAAGCTCACTCGTTAGACGGTGACAGCGTGAGATGCTTCCACTGGCAGAAAGTGAAACAGGGCAGCCTCCTGTCAAAAGAGGAAGGAGGAAATTTGTCCTTAGAGTCACAAAGGAACCAAAGTAACAAAGTAGCAATGGGAACACTGCAAGGCTAATAAAAATCCAGTTTGGGGAAAGAGCTAGTGTGGTGGAAGAGATATAATACATGTACAGCAACAGGAATAAGAAGGTAATTACACAGCACAACATCCATGTAAGTTTCTTAAAATACAGTTTGAGGTTTTGGGGTTTTATTTGTTTTGTTTTGTTTTAAGTTTGTTTTTTTTTTGGTTTTTTTTTTTGGTTTTTTTTTTTTTTTTTCGCAGTGTCAAATAAACGCACAGAAGAAATTATCTTTTTATTTAAAAAAATAGTTGAGAAGAAGAATCCATCCACCTCTTTCCTGTAGTATAGGTAACAGCATTATTCTTTCCTGGTGTTTCAATGGTCAGAAAGTTTTTGGAACTCAGTGATCCTTTAAACAATATTTAAAAAGGTGACTGCTCAAAGACAACAGACCTGTAGGACAGCTGTTTTTTCTGATAGCCAATGTTTTGTTACAACCATTTGGAGGTGTGGTAAATTGGGAGACCTCCAATCCTATCAGGTAGCTTAACAGAGAAAGATGCTAAATAATTTTAATTGCTAATAACGGTAACAAAAAGTCAAGCCCTTTAGAAATCTTTCATACTAAGATCCATTCAGTATATGTGCACCTATTTTACATCTGTTATATAGTAAAGTGTGTTCACAAAACAAAAGCATTCTCTGATTTGATAGTCAGATGTGATTAAATCATAAGTGTATTCACCAAGCTCGTCTAAACATGAATGATCAGGCCTATATTTCTCTAAACACTGCTTATGAGTATAGGTTCTTAAAATTTTTCCGTAATACTAGTCGATACACATTCACACTATCTAAGCCCACTTGGCATTCTTGTCATGTTTGCGGACCTCAGAGAAATTCTGTACTGAGCAGAAACAGAAAAGTCTACAAGCAGTAAATAATGAAAAAATAACTAATCAGTTAATGTAAATAAGAATCTACCTGCCAAAAGATGCTCAGATGAATGACTTTGATTCCACACATATTGGAGTGGAAAAATATTTTCAGATTATAAGACACTTCACAAATGTATTCTGACTCTATGGCATATGAATGACAGACGTGAACCAATTTATTTTGTTGCCTCTATTTTTTAAGTTGCCCATTTTTCTTGTCTAATTTGCTTCAAGTTTTAATAGTGGGTATGTTATATTATTATTTTTAAATTTTTTTTTCTTTTGCAGTAGTCTTTTCAGAAGAGGTTTTAGAGTAATCATGAAAAAATGTTTTAATGTTTATTTTAACAACAGCAACGTAATTATTTTAATGACACAGCTATTTACTTTCTGAAAATTACAAGAAAATTGAATGGAGTAATCATAAAAAGGACCTTCTTGCATCTACCAATTACAATGTAATTCCAAAATAGTTGCTTATTTCTGGATTCTATAAACTAGTTTACTAGGATTTCCCCATCTCTCCTTTTTATTTTTTTCTTTAATTAAAAGATATGTAATAAAATGTCTACATTTACAGATCAATTGAAAACCGTTAGGTTTATCTGTATGCAAACCGAAAGCAACAGTCACTAGTAACGTTTCATATTTATAAAAACTCTCACTACTAAAAGGGGCTGTAAGTCCTTGCTAGCTATGTGCAATCCAATACATCATCAGTAACATTCAGCCACCTATAAATCAGGCTGGCTATTAGTTGATGCATTGAAAAGTACACACAGTTAGACACAAAAGAGTTATGGCTAAGGACTGTGGGACAACTCAGTGAGTGGTCCCATTAAACACTATGGAACCCTTAGCATCTGCAAAAGAATTTGATTTTCAAGGTCTGGCAATAAACCACACTGTATGAGTTCCTAAGATCAATGGTGGCAGCTATGCACAATTTCAGCAGTGCCTGATTGAGACATTCTGAGAAGTCAGTATGGCTTTTAAGACATTGAGACAAGTGAAGTATAGTTTTATAGAGTAAGGGTGAAAAACGTGCTGATCTTTGTGTCAGTTTAGATGGATCAATCTGTCAGGCACTGGAGACAAGAAGAAAGCTTCAGTCATTGCTGGTTTTATAGCACAGATAGTAAATGATACTTTCTATGCCCAAGTCTAGCATTACCATGATGAGCAGTTCTAGAGCCAGTAGAGAAGTATTATAAAATTCAGAGAGAGGATGGAAAACAAATTCTTCTCTCTACTCGTATTTGAGGGAAGGGAGATATTTTTAATAGGAACTGGGATATAACAATCACTCAAAACTTTCAAAAACAGAACACCAATTTAAATGCATAAGTACCAGCATTTACACTGAAAATCTTGGTATTGCCTCAAAAGCATTACTACTTATGAGAAACATCTCTCTGTGCAGGCTACTTACAAACATGTTCATGTGTTTTAAAGAAAAAGTTGCATGACAGTTATGGCAGTTATATTTAAAGTCATTTCAGTACAGAAGATAAGACTGTGGATACCTTGAAAGGCCCTCCAGTTTTATATTTCTAGAACTCTGTAGCAGCTGCCCTAAACTTGGAGAGTTCTAACATTCAAAATACACTTAATTGTTTAATTTTGTTCTGCATTGTCCACCTTTGCTCGTGAATAATCACTTTCAAGACATTCATCAGCAAGTGTTACTCTCATCTCTGTGAAGAATACATTTTCACAAATCCAGTGAACGAACGTAGGAAGATCTGTCCCTCCTGGCAATGGTAAACTACCATTCTGCTCCATCTCCACTCCTCATATCTCATGGTATGCTTCTACTGCTTTCTTTGTGCTTATTCTGTGCCCTTATAAGAGCTCCCTGTAGGGAAATCTAATTCATTAAGATGACAGTTAAGTCAGCCAAAAAAAAGGAAAGAAAGGGGCTACTGCAAATTAAATGATATAAATACGCTAAATACTCAAATATTTGGGAAGTTTTTGACCTAACAAAAAGGGAAGGACCATCATCATAGGCTGCAGAGGGGAAGAAACAAAATAACATAAGTGAAAAGGCCTCTTTCAGCTGTAATGGCTTTTACACCAGCTTAGCTGCTGAGCTTGATAAAGGGCTTGAGATAATAATTAATATAAATAGGACTGCTTTCATTCCTCTATAGATACAACCTACCCTAAGAAACAAGGGAGTATTATATACACCTTGTACAGGTAGTTTAATACATCTTGTACATAGTGTAAATAAATACATTGACTTCAAAAGAATCAGTTTCTCTGATTATCCATGCTCCTTTCCAATGACAATAGATATTTTCCATCTCTTTAGGAAGACATCCTCGAAATGATGGAGTCTACTTCCCGTTCTCCTTTCCTTTTCTTGTAAATCATTACCGCCTTGCATTTAGGGTAAATATTTTGGACAAGATACTAATGGCAGCCGTATTAGATCGAGGTACCTGGCTTTAGGGCCAACATGCTTAAATATGAGTTTGATTGCTAAACTCACTGCCACACTGAGAGTGGGAGGTTATACACCTGTCCCCCATCCAGCTCCTACCTCGTTGTTTCTTTTTGCCTTGTTTTGGATCTCCTGTGATATGCTCAAACAAATTAGCGAGCTCGAAAACTAATTTAGCTCAAAGTTGACAGCCAACTGAGGGATCCAGCAAGTTCCAGAGTAACACAATAAAGGAGTAGTACTCTATGTCCAGTAGCAGAGAAGAAACAGGTAGGGAAAGACTATAGAAACAAGCTGTTAGAAAGGGAAGCATATTTCAGCAAGGGCAAAATCACAGAATGATTCACAGACTCAAGACCATTCTATCCACCTGCACACTAGACAGGCACAAATCAACTTCACCCCAAAAGCTGTATTACCATTTTATCCTTCCACCAGGGATTTTCATCTCAAGCACAGCATAGCTACAACAGACACAGTTATACAATTTCCCTTCAAGAGCTGGCTTTTATCATGTAGTTTGAAATATAAGCCAAAATTTCTTACCTGTCTGTGACACATCATGCTAGGTACCTTTTTAAATATCTCTGACCAGGATTCAATATTCACAGGACATTAAGCAGAAAGGATGTCTGTACTACCCAATGGATAAATTTGAAAAAAAAAAAATAGACTGAAAAATCTTCTCTCTCTCAGACTTAGATGCCTACCTTAGACATATACCCTGAGGCCAGTTAATTCATTGTCATACAGTTTTTTGTTAGAGAAGGATGACCTTAAAATAATAAAAAGGAAAAACAAAAGTGCCACTAATCTTGAATTAGTTTCCTTTTTTCCTTGTTTCTGCACTTATAAATCTCTTGTGCTTTGTGGTGAAGCCAGTGCTGAATGGTGCTAGCACACTTATAGAACTGGACCCCTTGAACAGCTTGACTATTAAAAAAATAATACAGACTTAAATGCCTTGAGTCCTCCTACAGGTCATGCTCAAAACTGTCCCCACCAAGGCATCGTTCCCAGCAAAATAATTTAATACCTATTTTCTGTCCAAATCAATTTCAGATTTATAAAGAAAAATTATGCACTGAATATTTTCTGCTAAACTGTGTATATTTCCTTCTTAATTTGGCCCTTTAATGAATTTCAATGTATATTTATGAAAGTCAATCTTTTTTATTATTCCACTCTAACTGCACATTGATCCTGACTGACAAATTGTTGCACTTTTAGGACTCAGTGACCTACACAAGAGCAGGCACAGGCCTGCACAGTGCTGCCTGTCCAGCATGGTTTCACTCTGTGCTGTGCTGCACAGTCCCTTGGCTGCACGACAAACTCAGCCAATGCATTTTAACCAAAAAAGACTGCCTCTTCAGGTCTTACACCGCCTGCCTCTTCTTGCCTTTCTGTAACTGCAACAGGAAGTTCCCATTAGATCATCCTTTAGAAATAGAATTGTTTTCTTGTGAGGATGTTATATGATATCTCAGATGACCAAAAGGCAGGGCTTCTCTCCACGGACAGTATATGCTCTCCACAGCACCATGGGAAAAATCCATCTAGGCTCCAACTGATGCTGAATCAATGTGGGGTTCCTAGCACCCAAAGAAACACAAGACTTTCTCGTTATCAATATGTCTCTTCTCTTTTCGTCTTATTAAAGCAACTATCATGTTAAGCCATTTGCTGTTGGACTCCTCTCACTGAGAGCCAGCTCTCTTGCTCTCTTTCATCACCACCACTACCATCACCCACCACAGTGCTAAACAGCCAGTCATCTAGTGCTTCCTCTTCACAGCTTCAAATCAGTACATCTAAATTACTTTAGAAACAATTTCAAAGTGATACACAGAAGTGAGGAAGACAGACTTGCACAAAAGTGATAGAATTGAGGTGGCTTCTCCTAGAAAGCACTTGTCATAAAGACAAGGAAAAAAAAAACTAATGACAATCTCAGAGATGAGTTTTTTTCTCTGTCATTCAAAAAAGTTTATGAAAACACTGTAGAGTATAAACTTTGCATTGTCTCTACTTGTTAGTAACAGGCAACTGTATAGAGAAAAAACCTGCTATGACAATGACAGCTTTATGTCTGAGAATTGTCTTACGCTGAAATACTTCAGTGTTATTTTTGAGACAGTACAACCACACTGCAAAATTATAATCTTCAGTATTTTGTCAGTTCAGAGAAGGTACTTAAATGACCAGCACAATTCCCAGAAGCAAAAGATGCAAACATTTTCCCAGTTCTTGAACTTCATAAACTACCTTTTGTTCAGTGACTAGAGTTATCTCTTCTCCACCTCACTTGTTAGAAGCTATTAAGAAGAAAATCTGCTAAACAGCCACAAGACCAGCCTGGTTTAGTGTAGTGACACCTCATGCTTGTCTACAGATCTTCTGCAACAATATTTTTGTGTGTATGCATGTGTTTATCATGAAGAGAATTACAGGTCTGTGTGATGGGAGCTTTCAGAAGACTAATCACACTACTTTTAAATTTAAACTATAGAAAAAATACTGTATTAATTCATTATCACCACACTTCAAGTATATGTCTATTGCATACACATTATCAACACATACTCATTCTCTGCACAAAACTTTGTCTTTAACACCTAGAGTATAAATAAACTACAACGATACAAAGACCATAGAGACAATGCTATATAGTTAACAATTAGAGATACTGTCTTTGGTGGCCTTAGCTGCAGAGGTTAAGTTGATCAAACTTGAGAGCTCTTGGTCAAGAGAAGTCTGAACTGAAGCCATCTTGTCTTATTTCTTCTCTCTCTTCATGCAGAATGTTTTTATGCTACTTAGCTACCCATCTAACAAGCCTGATTGTTTAGTTTTACTGACCATTCTTCTTGTGTATTCAGCAAAATATTCCTCCTATTTCACTTGTGTTTATCTTGTTCTCTATCTTCTAAATTTTTACTTATTTTCTGCATTGCACTTGCATTCAAGTGCAACCAAATTTTTTTTGCCCCTTTTCAAGGTCATGTTGCTCATACTTCTATAAACACTTATTCATCAGCATTTTATGTAATTCTACCAGATATTACAAGCTCTTGGCTTTGTTCCCCAGATTATTTATGGGACTTCTTACAATAATTCTAATTAGCATTCCAATTTTTAAGAGGGAAAAAAAAAAACTTTCCTCCCTGACATGTACAGTACAAGCAGGCAAAATTAGCCTGTCTTTTTTCTTCTTATAGGCCAGTCAATTTCATTATTAGCTGGACAATAATCTTCTGAGCAGCAATCAAAAAATAGCTCCTCCCTGGGTAGACTGGTATACTCCAAATATCAAATAATACTTTATGCAAGTGGTGGGAAACAGTAGATGTTTATCAATCTGTAAAAGCTAGAGTTTCATTAGACAGGCTGAGCATTCAAAAGTTCACTGTGAAGTCTTCATGAAGACAAAGATTTGGAAAACTGCCATGATATAGTCAAATTGGTAAGTTTATTCCTGTGACAAAATATGAGGTATAAATCAAATTCTTCTTGATCAAGTTCTTCAAATTAAAACTCTTATCTTACTGGGAAAGATATGTCAAAGCTCTAGCTCTAAGCAGAAATAGATGTTGGGGCAAAAAGTGGGGCTATAAAAAAGGAAGATTAAGTAGTACAAATTGGTTTCCTTTCAAAGTAGGCCTAAATAACAATGCTGAGTTGAATTTCCCTGTGTGTTAGGTCATTGTGAACTAACAATGAAGATAATCAGAATAGTACTTTTGCTCCCTCCCCTGTTCAGTTAGTAGAGAGAAATTAAATTCTTAACAAATGCATAAAAAGTTAATAAACAGGCTTATTAAATGCAATACTAGTTAAAAAAAATCACATAATTTTTAAGATTGAGAAGTGAAATTCTCTTATAAAGTAATTTGTGCTCTATTTCAACATCATTTTCATTACACCAGAGTACAAAAAAGACCAAATTAAAAGCCTAGGAAGTTGTTGAAAGGTAAAAAGAAATCTCAAGACTGTAGAAGTTTACTCCCATAAAGACAAGTCCCTGATAATAAAGACATCTTTTAAAAGATTTGTTTTCAAATATGTTCATTGAAGAAGAATTTCTAACAAAGTAGAGTGTCACATTTGTCACAGAAACTGGTGAAAACTAAGGTTACAGACATATATGTTCTGTCTGAAAGAGGGTAAGGGTGAAAGAAAGCAAGAAAAGAAGAAAACTCCAAAACAGCTTCTTGCCAGCCAAGTCTTTAGGTTTCAGACAGACTCCATGGAGTATGTTCTGCACAAATATCTGTCTCCAGGAACGCTCAGGGAGGACAAGCACTTTCTCTTTCACGGACCAGTCCTTTCACAACCCAAGCAACTGAGAAACTGACCAGCAAGTCTATGGATGAAAATCAAGGCCCATGTTAAGAGTGGGAAGTTCAAAATACTTGGTAACAATGGTCAGATATTTGTATGTATCCAGAAAAGGTATTCCTGATGTACTGAAGAACAGCAACTGGACAAATGGCAAAGCAAATCAAGAGACGCTAAGTAGGATTTCATAAGCAGCAGAAGTTTTCATTATGGTCTACCCAGTCTCTTACTCTTACAGGAGGTTTTAATACTTATATTTATTATTAGATTCTATTATTTCAATCATAACTACTGGCAGAGCACTGATAAACCACTATAAACTGTGAATCTGAGATATTTCTAATTTTGCATTATTTTTATATTCAGGATTCATAGAGTATATAGCCACCAGTAAATCTCAAAGCCTATGCTAACACAGTTTTGAAGACAGGGTCTATATTTTAAAAAAAATAATGTCCATTTCACTGTTACTCTCTGATTTTGTATTCTTGAGAGTATCAAACCAGGAAATATCAACTACTGCAATCAGTATCTAGGTACCTTAAATTAAACGTGTACCTCTCTAGAGATGAGACTGAGATGTTGACTGGAACAGCCTTTCAGTGGAGACATTAACTTTTGCACTAAAGTATAAAGAGTTTCTTCTAAAAATTATTCCTTCTTTTTTCCCTGCCTCATGTTTATTTTTCTTAGTGATGTGAGATATCAGTGGGATTTAAGAGAATAAGCATGATTTGCTTAGATGTTTTTATATTTAGCTAGCAACAAGCAAATCTTATTTTTTCATCCCATGTAAAATCATTAAAATGTGTGAAAAGCCTGCATTGCAGGGTTGCCTTAACTTTTACTTCAGGGGCCATTACTGCAAAGAACAGTATAATTATGTTGGTATACATACAATTTTTGATTACTTTTCATTAGAATCATGCCAACCAGGGAGATGAACATGACAAGGAAAAAGTTTTCTGACTCAAACAAAACTGAATGCCTTATTTAAGTAACACAATAGAAGCATATATTTTATTTTATTGAGGTAGACATTAGAAGTATGATTATCAAGATGTCTTGTTGCAGGGACCTAAATTAACAATTGAAATTACCTTTATCTCCCCAATGTCAGTGAGTAAAAAAATAAATAAATTATGTCTTTAGTAT
Organism: Cuculus canorus; assembly: GCF_017976375.1. NCBI lineage: Eukaryota > Metazoa > Chordata > Aves > Cuculiformes > Cuculidae > Cuculus > Cuculus canorus. Next base: position 85,170,630 of record NC_071402.1, on the reverse strand, counting down.
ACCCATGCATTCATAGAAGCCATACATTCGGACAATTTCTAAATCAAAGATAGAGAAGAGAAAGTTTATCTAAATACGTAAGGACATTTTTTTCTCTCTTTGTAATCTACAGTTTAATAATAAAAATAAAGATGTCCTAAAAAACAGTCTCATAAATATGGAGGTCTTTACCCATCCTATTTCACCATTTGGTAAAAGGATCACAGAGGATTGATCTATATTCAGAGTGACATTTCTATGGTAAGGAAACCACTGCTTCTACACTACTTTTCATCTGCACATTAACTTCAATATAAACTCTAAAAAAATTTACATTGGTGTTCTAACTCCAAAGATAAATTATATGAAACATTACCAGATTCTAAGCGGTAAGAATTTTACAGCCTTCTAGTTAAGCACAGGTGCGTATCTTGGTAGAGGAATCCCATTAGGTAAATACAAATTTGACAGAAAGTAGTGAATTCAAGCCCTCACTTATAGGAAAAGATACAATCCTTCCCTTAACTTTCAAATATTTAATTTCTTAATTCCATAAACACCAGACCATCAGTCCTGTCTGGATTTTGCTTCAGTCAATTAGCCTTCATCATTAGCCCAACTTGTGATTTAATCAGATGAAACAAACTCTTCAGACTGAATGCTTGAGCAGAGCAGTTTGGGTCATAACTGTGAATTCTGAACAATGACAATAAAAAGAGCCTGTGGGAGCTGTTCAGCAAAACATCCATCCAGTCCTATGCTTCAGCACTGTGCTAATATCCTCTACTATACTTGCTTTGTTTGACAAAAGAGAGAAATCTTCTGGAACTCCAGCTCTCCGTTTCATCCTTTCATCCAGTCAAGAGATTTTGCCATTATAATAGTTGATTTAGGGTTTGTGCATGTGTTTAACACTTGTCTTGGTGCAAGGCTGTGTGTGCTTGGGGTTTTGTGCGGTCTGGCACAGGAATATGTGCTGTGCCCCCCCTTCCCCCAGCTTGTGGCTGGGCTGCTAGTGTTAGCTGCACTGTCCACTGCACCGGTGACAAGGAATTCTGTGCACTCTGGAGAGGCTGGAGCACCCCTTCCCGTGCATGCAAACCCAGGAAGTTCAAGCAGCAGCTATTGAACTGTGAGCACAGGAACCTTTCAGAAGGGACTTTTACTCATGCAACACTTCAAGAACCTGTCAAGTAGGGACACTGCACAGGTGCAGTGAGACCCTTCCTCTGTGTGCCTCATATGCCAATAGGAGACGGAGCTCCTCTATAAAAAAGAAATGTCAAAGCACACCTATGCACCCTCTGCTCTATGGATCACATTTTCTTCCAAGGTCTTCACTGAAGCCACTGGGATGGTGATTGCTTTTCTGTTGCGTTTTCAGCTACATTTCTTTTACCTCACTTCTCACAATACACCTCACTTCTTGCCATCTGCCCCACTCCTCCTCAGAAATCTTGGGTGATATTGACTGCATTTGAGCTGCTGCTGTGTTATAGGAAGACAGCCTTTTGCCAGGTTCTTGTTGTACATTGTTGTGGTGTTGACTGAGCTCAAAGTGTTTTTGAGTAGACCCCTGAAGCGATTGTCATGGCTGCCTCACAAATTACCAAAGCAGTTTCACCCACTCCCCATCTTGATGACCAGGTCTGTTTGGGCCGAGCCTTTACAGTCATCATTGTAGTAATTCAGGGCCTGAGCTATACAATTCAGGTCACATTGGAAGCAGCCTAGGACTGAGACTTACCATGATCATTAGTGGAACACAAACTGAGGTGTAACGTCCTCAGTGGCACAAGCACTGCTTTTGGGATAGAGTCCTATGGAAAAGCTCTTAAGATTTGAACAATTCTTTTGACACTTAAATGTCTAACGTGAGACCATAAAATGAACAAACTCGTACATCTGTTAGGCATCTCAGATTTTGTGTCTTGAGGAATGCCTAGCTAGTAGTACCTTGCTCAAAAAAATGCTTTCAGCAGTTTGACAAATCAAAATGTATACTTTCAGGAGTACGATTAGTTTTATAGTAGCTCATTAAAAAAGTGGTTTTTTTAGTATTTATACAGTATGCCACATTCACGAGAAAGGCACACAAGAAAGGCAGGAAAATTCAAAATGGAAAGCAAGTGTGGTTTGACAGAGAAGGAAGGAGTTTAGCTGTATAAATATTGGCATTAATTTCATTCAATCCTTTCCTTTTCAACTTTTCAGAAGATCCAAGTATTTTTAAAGCCATCAATCCACTGTAATAACTCTTTTATAATTACAGAGTGTAATGAAAGAGGAAATTCAACTAATAGTGCTAGACCTGTTTAAATTACTTACACATGTAATTCAGAATTAATACAGAACTACACGACTGAGTCCAAGCCTACACGAATTGAGATGAAAATAAAATAATTTAAAATAATACAACAGTTTAAAACTAATTGAGACAAATACAATTGAATGTTCATTGTATAAGAGAAAATGGAGATGACAAAGAAAGAAGCTAGGAACTAAATAAGAGCTCATAAACAATTTAAAGCACAAGTTCACATCACGTGGGAAAACAGTATGGCTGTGCTACAATTAAGGATAATGGAAATGTGGTTAAACTATAAAGATTACATTAAACTGTTATGAAATGCTTCATATTCCTTCACTTTGCTTTTCTCACTGCTTTTTGCCTTGTTGTCAGATCTCTGTGAAGTAGTTTCTTAAAATTCCAGTGTGGGGCAGCAAAACTCAGAAAACGGAATCTAGGCTCTCAAGGAAAACCAAAAACTATAACAAGGACTGAATAATACACAGCATCGTACTTTCTCCTTTTAAGCTGATTCAGCTTCCTGAGCAGGAGGGTATGTTTAGAGTCTGTGTAGCCTACTTCACTAACTGTCAGTTTCCTGTATATCAGGGACATATTACAGAAGAAGCAGTTGAGAATTGTACACAAAATAAAAGAAACTGAAATATGTGGTTCATCACAAAAAAAAAAAAAAAAAAAACAAGTCTAAGCATATATCTCAGGAGCCAAGAGTGGGAGGGGAGACACAAAGAGATGGTTGTAGAACATGTTCTAACCCGTCACAGTGAGACAAGGCTCAGCTCAATCCCTTCACTCAGTAGAGTGGATACATCTTCAAATATAGGTGCTTTCTAACCCTTGGTTGGAAAATGTCAGTGTGTGCCAGCTCACAACAGTCTGTGAGGCAATTTTTAGCTAATAACATCACTACGCTTGGGTACCCACCCTATTTGCCACACCTGGTTCCCTGCAATTTCTCCCACTTCCAAAAGATCAGGTTGGTGTTCAAAGGAAACTATTTTTTGTTGGTAGAATATGTAAAAGCAAAAATGACAGTCTTTCAAAAAATAACCTGCAGAATTGCTTTGATTATTGGCAGCATTGTTTACAGCTCTATGTGTCAGCTCAGAAAAGAAATATTTTGAAGGTGACCATAGTTGATTGTCTTATTTTGTTAAATAAAAAGAGCTACAGGCATAGTCTAGGGTTTTTGTGTCAGATCTCATATTCACTGCAAACACATAGTTACATTTCACTCACTTCTGCTATATTTAAAGTATCAATAAAAAGGTAAAGTTTTTAGTAATTCATTTTATTGGTTCAACTTTTCATTTACTAGACTTTATTAATTCTTTACCCCAACCCTGAAATTTCTTACGTGTATTTGAACATATCTACTTCTTAAAAGCATTCACTACTAGTAGAATAAGTATTTGTAAATTTGTATGCAACGGATAAAACAATCTGTTTCATTTCTGTGATAGCTTTCCAGAACATCACTTCTACTCCTTAAGTGAGTACAGAAACTTTTAGATAATGAGTTATTTGAATGTGTTCACTGGAGGGGGAGGAAAGATGGGAATGAAAAGATGTGTTTATATCATTTTCAATCACCCACAGAATAAACCACAGTGTGTTTCAGGAGAGATAAAGCAGAAAATCAGAATAAGACATATTATTGCACCAGCAGCCTAGAAAATAGGTGTATTCAATGACAAATTGTGTTTCATTTACAAATATGCTTCATGTCTTTCAACTCATGTGAGATCTTCTCTTAAAGTGAGAGATGTGTCTAGTAATAGAATTTGAAAAAACAACAGGGATGTCATGGTTTTAGCCTTGGCCCACCTAAATTTTGGCAGCTAAAACCGTGAAGCTGGACTCTCAATTTCCTTCCCCCCTCCATCCCCAGGGAAAGGGGAGAGGGAAATGAGAGGAAAAAGGCTTGCAGGTTGGAAACTAAAACTACAGCATTAATGAAATGTTAATTATTATTATGAAAATAATTAGAAAGTAATAAAGGATACACAAATATATGTATGTCACCACAAATACTGTAGAGCAGACATGAGGGAATGGGTCCTCAGCTAGGAGGGAGCTGAACTCAGGGTTCAGGAGCGCACAGATCAGGGATCAGGAGCAACCAGACTGACAAGGTCCTCACTGAATATTGGCCATCGCAGAAGAGAGTGAGATCCTCGTAATCTCTCAATTTTATACCAAGTATGATGCATATGGGATGGAATATTCTGTTGGTCAGTTTAGGGTCACCTGCCCTGTTCACCCCTCCTTGCAGGTGCAGCCCTTTTCTGCTAGCTCAAGAAAGGCCTTGATTGTTACAGGAATAAGTATAAGCATTGGCCTTTTTGCATGCCAATGCCCTGTGTTATCACTTCGGGAGAACACTGTCTCAAAAGCATGCAGTTAGCTTTCAGAGAATGAAGTTACTTAGAGCAACTGAGTTAAGGGTCAGAAACTGACGCTACTTTAACTCAAACCACAACAAGGAGTGAAAAAGTATCTACTATTGAAAAAAAAGAAAAACTAAAAGCCCAGCATTTTTTACTATATCAGATACACGAAAGAACTACTAGGAAAAATTATTCCTGTCAGAAGGCAGGTTTGTTGAAAGGAAATGTCATTTGGAAAAATGTAATTTTTAAGAATATCGTCTTAAGGAAAATGTCTATTTCTGACCTTAAGTTTGGAAAATATGTTGAATAACAATAAGAGCAACAAAAGTGGAAGTGTCATGTTAGGTACCAAATATACTTGTTTAAATACAAACTAGACATTTTGTATCACATTACTATAAATGAATGGGGCTTTTGATGTTTCAAGTAATATGTATTGAAACCCTCAGAACAAAACAAAAATTCTTCTGATAAGCAGCAGGCTCTTTGATGTAGCTCGGGGCATTCTATTAGGTCCAGGCATTTTCTCAAATAACTTTCTACAAAATGTTGATAATAGCAAAAGTACTAGCATTTTCTCAAAGAAATACTTTTTCATGTATGATTTTCTTTGCTGTCAATTATTTTAATGAACAACGAACAAAGATACCAGCTTCAGTCAGCAGAAATACAAACAAAAAACCAGAAAACATATTTTCTTATGTGCAGACCCTAAGGAATATGTATGTTTATATTTAAATCCTCGAACTCTGTCCTGCATGATGCGAGGTTAAGGCTCCTTTCATCTGTGTGAGAAGAGATCAAAGCAGAAGCGTTTCAATGGTATGTGGAAGTATTTACTAAGCGTGAGGAAGGGTGGAGATCCAAGCTATGCATTCCTCGTGTTCATTTTGAAAGGCATGAATGGTTACAAACTCTCTTTACTGTATTACAACAATTATATTTTCATCTTCACTTGAATCAAGCTTCTGTAGCCTCTCAGTATTTTTCCTTTGGACGAGAGAGTGATACTTGTCTTGTGTTGAGGTGGTTCTCAGAAAGCAGGTATGAGATGGGCAAAACTAATAGTCAGTGGAGCTAACCTTTGAAGAACAGGTCCCCTACTTTCATTTCTCCTGCTTGCCTCTGGGCAACAGCACGATTTATTTCTGTGCCCTGGTTCAATAGATCACCATTGTATTATGAGGGCACGCAAGTGTTGTTTGTATTCACCTGAAAAATCCATTACATTTGAGAGGTTACACTGCCTGTCTCTAACCTTTCTGAAGGTGAGCAAAAAACCTGTTTACCTGGTAAGCTCCAGAAAGAAGCAAGATGCTAGTTTAAAAATGTGTGCCTTAAAACAAATCCTGAGACAAAATTAGGGACATTCTTCAAATATCACTTATAATTTTGCTTGTTGACTTCAATTAAACCAGTCCTGATTTGGTCCCCTATGATATAACAGCACTGTGAACTGTAATATATCACTATGGAAGGTTCTCATTCTCTGTGCTAAAATAAATCTCCCTTCAGACATGCTTACGGCTCTTTTGCTTTAAGCTTCTCTAGTATTCACCCGAAAAACTGCAGTGCCTTTACCCATACCAAACTTGCTCCTAAAACACCACCAGCAAGGGGATAAAAGATAAGGAAACTTAAATACTACCTTACATGCACTGGGATCCAGCCTTTTCTATTTAAGAATTTTTCCTTTTCCAAAGTAATGTTTGACAAAATAAAAGATCTTTCAAAATGCTAGAACATCTGCACTTTACCTCTGTCTTTAGTTTCTTCACTATTGTAGGAATGCTGCAGAACAAAGATTATACGTTTAGGGGGTTTGCTCGTTTGGGGGGTTTCTTGAGGGTGTTTTTACACAAATGACTTGACAAAAGTTCAATAATTAATATATTTGGGAAAGCTAGACTCAGCTGACAAATGTTGCCTCGCTTCAATTTTGATTTTGAACATCTATTGACCCTTATCTAAAATAAAGGACTATGAAATCCCCCTATTACATATGGGAAAGCATAAGTTTTCATATGATAAAGCAGTGAATGTAAGTTTACCCATCACAAACATTCAGTGAGTAATGGTAGAAAAGAAGAGTGCTGTTTTACTAATGAAACTGATGCATTTACTCTGTCAGCTAAGTTCCTGTGCCATCAACAGAGATGAACAAAATACAGGCCTAGCACGAGTCCCAGGAATCTCAGTGGCATTTAGATCACCTGAATAGAGCCCACAGTGCCCATACTATGAAGAAAATAGTTGTGCCAGATGCAATTCTTGGAAAATGGTCCAAATGTCTGTATTGCATTGTTTCAGATAATAATGACAACTATAACCACCAGAGACAGCAGAGATTTAAAACAAGTTTAACATTAGAGCAGCTAAATTGACACAAATCTTTTAAAAGACACTGCAGCAAATCTTCAACACAAGTAAAAAAGGCAAAAGGAAGTATTTGTTTTGTGCACAGATTTTTCTACAATATTGTGATTAACATCATGTCCACTATTGAAAACTAGAATTAAATATAATTAAGTATTTGCACAAACAGAGCATACATAAGACTACATGTCTCTTTTAGTGTGAAATAGTGATATTGGATAATATGTATAAAATATAGATAGAAAAATTATACTTTCCAAAGCAAGAAAAATATTGCTTTTGGTGATAATACAGATACAAATTACCACAGAAGTTCTATGTATAGTTTTAGAGTAAATAGATTTAGAGAAAAATTCTATATATCCCCATAACAATAATTTTGTATATAACTAAGCAGCTCAATGCAATGAAGAGTGCTACTTAAGAACCTTTTGACACCACAAGTAAATTTTCACCCACTATTTCAGCCAGACCATGTCCTTTATTCTCCAAGCCAGCCTTGTTAAAGCTGATGTACTTTCCAGTACAGCTAGAAGGTCAAGAAATCTGTGGTGAAGGAGAAAGAATCCGTTACCTTTCCAGTTTGGTCTAGAGAGCATCAGTGATAATCAAGGATGTGCATACCAATTAATAAACTCTTCTGAAAGAATAACACCTATAAAATCAAACTTAGTGGAAAGAGTGCTTCTTGTTTAATGTGATTTATATACTACAGATTAAAGCAGGAAATGATTTCTAGTATATTAATTAAACTGCCATCTATCATGCATTTTACTTACCACACATTGTAACAGCAGGCAACTCCCTTGATGTTTTCAGGACTTTGACATTTTCTGTAATTGCTTATGAGGCTGATGGAAATTTGATTTTGATGAATTCAGTTCTTAGCACAGAAAAGTACTATTCTCTGCAAAATATTATACAGCTCTCTTTTTCTAACTGAACAGAGAGTAGATGTATTCTGCATCAGTGTTATCTATGTAAAAATCCATGTTTTGTTTGGGGCATTTGATCACTTTCTCTACAGTCAGTCTAAAGCTGTTCTGTTCTCATCACAAACATCTCTACAGCTTTTCAATCCAGACAAAACTTCCAGAGAGAAAATAGAAAATGTTTTACCTTTCTTTGAAATAAATGTCATGCCCAGGCATTTCAAATGCACAACTCATGGCTTCCATTTCGACAACAACTAATGAGATCACAGAAAAAGAGTTTCCTAAAGATTTTTAAAAGGTATTTTACAAAGTATATTTCAAATTGGAAGCCACTAATATTTACTGAACTGAGCACAAGATTTAGAAAAAGAACATACAAAAGTACAAAACAGATGATGAAGGTACCTGTTTTTAAAAATTTTGCATGAATTTATTAGTTTGTTCTAGTTAAACAAATAAACAAAAAAACCACCTACAACAACCACAAAAAAGACCCAACCCAACTCCAGAATTTCAGTTTAGAAGATATTTATATGTTTTGTGGAATTTTCAATTTAAGAAATGCTGGTACACATGGATTTCTAGATTCCACTCAAGCTGTGGACCAATGATGCAATGACATTATTGTACTCCTAAGGACAAAAAAAGTGAGAATAGCTTTCAGATATCAGATGTAAAGTAACAAGGACTACCACAGTAAACATGAACAAAACATACTATTTTGAAATTCATATATTATGAGAAAACTGACAAGTGCTTTAATAAAGGTAATATCAATATTATAAGTGTGACTTTCAACCCATAAAACGTGCACCTCCCAGGAGTGCATCTCTTGCTCAGTTCTTGAACAATAAACACTTGAATACAACTAGTGTCTCTATGTTACTGGTCCCATTTTTCTGGTTTGAAATTACTTGCTTTTGCATCACCTCCCAAAACCAACACAAAGAAAAGGCATTTAAAATTTAATACTGCAGAGTATACTTGTTAACAGCCAAAAAATTGATATGACATATATAAAAAATGGAAGACAAGTACCATTTGCCTAAGGAAACTATCATCACTGTTCCCAAGTCTCTCCATTACCACAGTATTAATTAATAGAAAAAAATATTTCAATTAATCACCTTATTCAAGTATAAGGGCTAAAAGAGTTATTCAAACAGAACAAACAAGTCTCAAATAACACAATGTAAAGCAGCAAAGTAGCTGTTAGTCACAAGTAATGTCAGTAACCATGATCCACCAGTTCTCCTTGTTTTCTTATAAAGCAATGAAAAGATTTGTCAAGCAGTCAAATGCTTGACAAAACAAAAAAAAATAGTAGGAAAAAAACAAACAAAGAAGGAAATACAATATGAGGAGAAAAAAAACCCAGCTATGATTAAGTAGTTCACTTCATAGCCGTCTACTTCAATCTTATTCAAATTAAATTTAGATATCCGAGAAAAAAAAAGGAAAAACTGTAAGGTTGTTAGTCACTGAGAAAAGATGATTATAGAATTACAGAACCATTTAGGTCAGAAAAGACCTTTAAGATTATCAAGTCCAACCCTTACACTAACACTGCCAAGTCTCCCCTATAAACCACGTCTCTAAGCGCCACATCTTCACATCTTTTATATATCTCCAGGGGAGACGACTCAACCGTTTCCCTGGGCAGCCTGCATCAGTGCCTGATAACCTTTTCAGTGAAGAATTTTTTCCTGATATGACTTTGCTCCCTTTCTTGTAGGGAGGGGCCCCAAACTGAACACAGTGTTCAAGGTGCAATCTCATCAGCTCTAAGTACACAGGGAAAATCACTCCCTAGTCGTGCTGGCCACATCACTTCTGATACAAGCCAGGATGCTCTTGGAGTCCTTTACCACCTGGGCACACTGCTGGCTCATATTCAGCCAGCTATCGACCAACACTCCCAGGCTCTTTCATGCCAGACAGCTTTCAGGCCATTTGTCCCCAACACTGTAGTGGTGCATGGGGTTGTTGTGCCCCAAGTACAGGACCTAAGACTTAGCCTGTTTGAATCTCATAAAATTGGCCTCAGCCCATGAGCCAAGCCCACTCAGATTCCTCTGTAGAGTCTTTCTGCCCCAGAGCAGATCCACACTCCCACCCAGTTTAGTGTCATCTGCAGCCTTACTAAGGGCGCATTCAATCCCCTTGTCCAGATCATTGATATAGATATCAAACAGAGCCAGCACCAACACCGAGCCATAGAAATTAGCACTCGTGACTGGCCACCAACTGAATTTAACTCCATTCACCACCACTCTTTGGCTCCAGCCATCCGGCCGGTTTTGTTACCCAGTGAAGAGTACACCCCTTCAAGTCACGACCAGACAGATTTTCCAGGAGAATGCTGTGGGAAACAGTGTCAAGAGCTTTACTGAAGTCTACCTAGACAACATCCACAGTCTTTCCCTCTTCCACTAAGCCAGTCACCTTCTCATAGAAGATATCAGGTTAGTCAGGCCAGTTCTGCCTTTCCCAAACCTATTCTGACTGAATCTATTTGCCTGGTTGTCTGTACGTGTGCTGTGTGATGGCATTCAAGATGATCTTCTCCGTAGACTTTCCCAGCATCAAGGTCAGGCTGACAGCCCTGTACTGCCCCAGATCCTGCTTCTGGCCCTTCCTGTCAATGGGCATCATGTTTGCTGACCTCCTGCCAAGTGGGACCTCCCCAGTTAGACAGGAGTGCTGATAAATGATGGAAAGTGGCTTGGTAAACACTTCCACCAGCTCCTTCAGTAATTTTGGATGGATTTCATGCAGCCCTGTTGACTTATGTGTGTCTAAGTGGTGTAAAGTTCACTAACCATTTCCCCTTTATTTCTAGAGGCTTCCTTCTGCTCCCTGCCCCTGTTTTCCAGCTCAGGGTGCTGAGCAGCCAGACGACAAACGATCCTACTATTAAAGGCTGGAGATTCTCCTTAGCTCTCCTTTTGCTGATTATATACATATAGGAATATTTTTTATTGTCTTTTACAGCAGTACCCAGATGTAAGTTCTACTTGGGATTTGGCCTTTCTAATTTTCACCCTACACAACCTCACAACATCCTTGTAGTCCTGAGTTTCCTGCCTCTTCCTCCATAGGTCATAAACTCTCCTTTTTTTCCTGAGTTCTGGTCAAACCTCTCTGTTCAGCCAGGCTGGTTTTCCCCACTAGATTGTCTTTTGGCACATGGGAACAGCCTGCTCTTGAGTCTTTAAAACTTTCTCCTTGAAGAACATCCAGCCTTCATGTACTCCTTTGCTCTTCAGAACTGCCTCCTAGAGGAGTCTGTAGACAAGCCTCCTAAACAGGGCAACTTCTGCCCTCCTGAAGGCCAAGGTGCCAGTTCTGCTGATTCCCCCCTCTGCACTTCTGCCAGGATAAGAAACTCTATAATTTTGTGGTTTGTATGCTCAAGATGGCCTCCAGCATCACATCACCCACAAGACATTCTCTGTTTGCAAATGACAGGTCCAGCAGGACACATTCTCTTGTTGTGTCACTCACCATCTGTTTCTGAAAGTTACGGGCCACACACTCCAGGAACGTCCTAGGCTGTTTCCTCTCCACTGTTTTGCATTTCCAGCAGACAACTGGTAGGTCGAAGTCTCCCACGATGAAAAGAGGTAGTGATCATGAGACTACTCCCAGCTCTCCTCACTTGTTTGCTTCTTCATCCTGGTTGGGTGGTCTTGTAACAGACTCCTACCATGATATTCATCTTGTTAGACTTCCCCATTTCTATAAATGAGTGTATCTAGGTGCTGTAGCAGGTTGTTAACCATTCTTCCTCAGATTCTGGAGGCCTCATTCTGCTTGGCACCCCTGCTTTCCAGGGGGTTGGGTATCTGAGAAACAACTGGTGTTACTATTAAAGGCCGAAGTGAAGACGGCTTTAAGTACCGCAGCCTTTTTCTCATCCATTGTCACTATGCTTCCTCCAGCAACATTTACCATATTTTTAGGTCCTCTCCTTGCCTGTTTCCTACACACAAAGTCTCACTGCATAATGTAACATGATCTCTACTATGCAATTTTAAACTTATCTGTCTTGTTCAAATTTGTTTCAGCATATTTATAAAACCAAATGACATAACTGAACAGTAACAGTGATCCAGGTGGTTTGAAAAACAATTTTGGTCCTGTAGCTGACACATATGATAAACCGACAGTAAGAAGCAAGTGCTATCTAGATGTTAATTCCATTTATACCCAACACTTCAGCAGAAAGTAATTTCAACACTCATTCTCTCTCCTTACTATAATATTAACATAATAGAATCCCTCTGAGAAAGGAGGGATCTTGCTTGTAAGCCTGGGTGGAAGTGTCCCACAAGATGCATCTGAGGCTTTTCTCTCAGACAAAATTGTGTAGTTAACAAACATTTGTTATTAGCTTGGTCAGCAAACAGGTACCATATTCCAAGAGAGGCAGTAGTGGATAATTAGGGAAAAAAAGTGTCTTTTGTCTTTTTCCTTTAGTTGGATACAGCACCTCACACAGTCTACTAGGCAATATCAGTGTAATTGAAACTTCAGTATTTATTTTCCTGATTAAATAATGACAAAAATAGATTAAAAGACAAACTTTATGGTTTGAGTTTGAAATTTACTATGCTGCAAGTGAAATCAGCTTAAATGAATACAGAATAAATGAAAACAGTCATTTAACTGAGGTTTTGCAAGAATAAAATCCATAGCTAGCAAATAAAACTTGGTGAAAATTTTCAGCTTGTACGTATAAAGCTTTTAAAAGGAGAATGTAATTCCCTCCAGTTCAGATCAATGGAACTTCCATTTAGAAGTTCACATCTTTACAGAAATAAAATATTGGTTATACCTAAAATGCATGCAGATACCTAGCGAACAAATATCTGACATACAAGCATGAGGTTTAAGCACGGTCATAAGAATAAAACATCAGTGGCTTAAAGAAAGATAGAGACACAGTGAAGTAAAAATAAGTGACAATATGTATAATAAATTGATTATTTTGTACCACATGTAACACTCAAAATTTAGAAGATTTTCTGAAAACCCTGATCACTGAAATGTCTATCTCAGGATGAAAAACAAAGGCAGTTATTAATCAAAACTTTGCAAAGGCAAACATGGAAACTGCTTTTAAAGACCAATTGGAAGCTGATACCTGGTAAGCCCAGAGTGATCAAGCCTAAGCCAGCTTGCCTTACAAAAAAAGAAATTATTCAGAGACTGACCACAGAACAGTCTTTAGGGTGAGGAATCTGCTGCTGTCAACATGATATTCTGACAAGCAATGAGGTCATGGCATGAAAAAGCTGGTCTCACCTAGTGAGGCCAGAAGGCATGCAATTACTTCTGACAGCTACTTCTCAGCAATTGTCTCAGACATGTTTAGGAAAAAAGTTTCCTAATAAGAGAAAGGTCTTCAAAAAAAGTTCAATAGGTAGGTGCTGGGCTGTTGCCCAGCTCATCTGAAGTACCTCTCATTTTAAGATATTCCCAACTTGCTAGGAAATCTATTTATTCTGTAGGGATCTTCAAAAAGACAGACATGTTACTGAGGCAAAAGCTTTTTTTTTTTTCAGAGATGCATCTGCTTTCATTGTTGGCAGTGAGAATTGTTACCACCTTCTGGTCAGTGGTAGCTACTGATGTTAACTCACACAGGTGTCAATAAGTGGTGCTTGTGGAGAGTTTTATTGTGATTGCTCTTAAAAACCTGAAAGAAATACTCAAACAGCATGAAAATGGCAATAGACAGAAGTGATGGTAGAAAACCTACCAATTCAGCCTCTGTGTAAGTGAAAAATGGAATACATTAATAAATGGGGAATTTGAGTTTTTAAAAGGGTATCGCTGAAAGTGTTACAACATAACATCCTATTCCTCTGAGTTCCATGGCATAGATCAGTCTGCTAATTTCAGGTATGAAATCAATGGATAAACAAGAAACTTCAAGGACAGTGAAAGAAAGGGAGATAAAATGACGTTTCAACAACACAGCATTATAGCAGCCTCTGAGCAGAAGTAATGAAGAACAGTTGCATCAGATACATATGAGTTTAACCTCATATGAAGGAGAATGTTAGGGTTTTTTTTTCTACTGCAATACTGTGGTAGAAAACTAGTTTGCACTGATTTTTTTGACAACACACAAAACCAAAAAGGAAATTCAGTGGTTGGGACAAATACCGGCAAAATTTAGTATAGCAGAAGCAGACTGGAGAAATTCTGTAAAAATGAGCAACAACAGCACAGTGAGTCTGTTCATTTAAAATATTTATAGAATCAAATGGAGCACTAAAACCCCTTCTGAAACAAGCAGAAAATGCTGCTTGAAGCATAGTAGCAATATAGTGAACAGTAGAGTCAAAAAGGTCAATATGTCGAAAATCCCTTTGTCATTCAACTTCTGTAGCTTGCTGGCAGAAATACAAAACAGGACCTTTCAGAAGGGGAAACGAATCAACAGGACAGCTAACATGCAGTGACAATGAAGAGGCCAGTGAGCTGAAACACTTGTGAAGACTGAGATACTATAGGGTTTGGAAAAGACTGTCAAATAGTAAAGGAAGAATGATATCTTCAAGAAAGTTGTCAGCATGCAGCCTAAGGGGGTGGATGGCTCAAATTCTGTAAGTATTAGCACAAAATGAATAGGATCAAAACCCACTCTAAGGAACCTGACATTCTCTATGCGAAGGTAGAGCCTATTCTCCATATTCTTTTTGCTTTATCTTGGCTGGCTTCAAACTTAGATTTACAGTATTCAGTCTTGAAAGCATTATGAGAGTTGAACTCCTTTCTAGTTCAGTTTCAGAAAGCTTTCTGGCTTGTGCAGGATTGAAATGTGGAACTACGGATAAGAAACCTATGAATACAAATCTGCAAGAAACTTCTAAAGCCTACGAAGCACTTCTGTTCTGATGTGCACTTGCTTGACCTGCAACTAGACACCCACAGCACTTTTGACATTTTTCACATCCTCATTTAAATTAGTGGCTCATGCCTTAAGCAACTGCATTGTTGCTAGCCAGGATGAGTCAACGCGGAGGAGACCTCACTGACTCATTAAAAAATGAAGAAACATCCCACAACTTAAATATATCAAGAATAGTAAAGATCTCTGAAAGAGTGCTCATTATTCCCAAGTATAAGAAAATGATCATCTTTTGAGCAGCATGAGAATCTCCTACTTCTGCAAGATGGATATCATAACAATAATAACTAACAAAGATTTAACAGAAAACAATAACAAATTATCCTAGCTTTTAACTTCAAGTGTAGCAATTAACCTACACTTAAAAGTATTTTGTCTTATTCTAAGTTTGACAGGAAAGTTCTTCACAATAGAAACTGTCAAGATGTTCCACTAAAAAGAAGACAAAATGACAACTCAGTGATTTATTGAGTAATTAGCTTATAACTTGATTGACAGATTAAACTGTGATTCTATAGGGAAACAACTGCCCAGAATCCTTGTGAAGTCATGATAACAAAAATAATATTTCTGCCTTTTTTAGGCTCTAAGAGTTTCTAGGACATTTTAAATCAAACTCTTTAAATTATGGTGAAGGTTCAGAAGTAGTATGTAGCATCATAATTTATTATTTTGTCTAGTAATAAGGATAGTTTTTACAGTGCTGCCATCCTGAAACCAAGAAGTTGTGCTCTGAAGTTAAGTTTAACTACGTCAGAGACTAGAGAACTTAAATTATTCCTTTATTATGCATTGTCAGTTCCAACATTTATGTTCAGGTACATGTCCAGATCAGTAAATGTGTTATTTCAGGATATGAAAGAGTCCATTCATACATTCACATTTCACTTTCACAGTCACTTTAAAGCTACAGAACTACACTAAGGTCTCAGACTCCTTGTCAGGGCACTGAATGCCCTACACAACCAGTCTCTTTTGGGACCTTCATCTACACACATATACTGTTGTCACAAAACACTATGGGGACAGAAAGTTTGTTTAGGGATCCGTGGTAGAACAATAACAGAACAAAGCTGTTATTACAATCAAACCTTTCTTTTAACTTAGATCCCCTGAAGATCAGATCGTTTTTCCAAATGAACCATAATTTGAGCTCAAAGTACACACAGAAAACTCAGTTCACAGAAGAAGCAGCCAACAAGGGCACCCCTGACCACCAGAAGATCATGTTTCTGTCATCCCACAGCTACAGCCCACATCTGACTAGGACTTCCTGCTGCATAGCTTATAGGCAGAGTGCCATGTAATCTTACGGTTCTCTGTTCTGTAGTGTGTGGCCTTGGCACCCAGAACCAGTTTAAAAGGTGTGTGCATTGTCAATGGCTGTCCATTCCTCAAGATGGTCACTTCACTCCTGTGACTAGGAGTAGGGGAGCTGGTCACAACTGCCAATTATTCTAGAAACCTTGTTTCAGCTCAGGTGTAGGCTCTCAGCCATTGCAAGACTTCACTGTTAGGTGCAACAGGAGCCACAGCATGAGAGGACAAGCCATGAGCCAAGGATGATCCCAACGCAGGTAGGGTAGCACCCTCACCAACCAGGCACAGTCCTAGGGCAGCCAAACAAGGCCAGGCCAGAGATGGGATCGATCACCTGTCAGGTGATCCCAAGAAAGCGTGAACTCATGCCTCAGATTTGAAGTTAATTAGGGAAGAAAAATGAGGAAATAAAGACCAGGACAGCACAGGTCTGAGACAGACACACGGCACAGGGACCTTGGTGTATCTGGGAAACAAAGCTGGAGATCAAGCTACCTATAGTGTGGGTCTGAGCTGCCTTCAGGACACAGGACCAGAAGCTCCAGCTGAAACTGAAAGCCCGGGCCTGATCTTAAATAGAGTCTCTGGAGTAACAGTCAGAGCACACAACAGTAAAGATATTAGGTGAAAACGGGAGGTCTGGGCCTTAAGAGCTCAGGTACACTCAGTACCTCGACTACTTCTTCTGCATCAGATGTACACAAAACCCACAGTTCTTGTTAGAAATTCCATGAAACAGCTGTGATGCAGAAAGTTACTTTTACTACCATTTCCTGCTACTATGACTACAACTTGCTGAAAAACAAGGACATACTTTAGATTTAATTCTAATTTAATTAATGGCTTCAAATAAAATATCTTACAGCTCCCTATGTATAAAATACAAGAATATCATTCACTTCCCTGAGATCATACAGGTCAGTGGATGAGACTTGAGAGTGTGTAAAACCGATAGGTGCTCAGTGGTTGTTAACTATTCTATCTGTGCCCTCAGTGAATTGAAACAGCAGTTTTCATGCTTGACTCTAGGAGATAAAACACCTGTGTAACTGTCTTGTACTGCTTTCTTTAGCAAGCAGGATGAACAAACTTACTAAAGATTTTCCAATACTACTTTTCTTTTTTCCTAAGGGAACAGCAGCATGTCAGGAAAAATTACCTCTTTGAATGAAAACCTACGTTTAGTACTCTTGATGTGCCTTTTTTCATAATGCAGCTTTTATAATCCCCCATTTTTTGCTTTTGCTTCTTATAGATTCTGTGGTTTTAAACACATAGTATTAGTACCAGCTATTGTGATTTGTGCTTTGTACAATACTTAATTCTCTAGTTGCCTTTTGCAAATGCAGAGCAGGTGGTTGGTTATAAATTCAAAGACTATTCTCATACAAAACCAGAAAAGTCATACAGCTGTCATTTTCAAGAATAAGACAACAGTTTGATACAGATAAAATCATATTTCCCAAGAAAATTTATATGGAATTTGTTTTCAGATTGTAGAAATTCATTCAATTTATGATCAAAAGAATAATGACACCAAGGAGCTTTTATAAGAAGACAAATCCAGAATCACAAAAGCCATTCTGTATTTGCCATCATAGATGTCAGATTAACACCCTATATAGAAATGGTTTTATTATATTTTGTTCTACAAATATTCTAAGGCTTTTCAATTAAGAAGTAAATTTACTTTTGGAAAACCTTTTATTAAAAGTGTATGTTGTGTTCATCTAACTTGGGTTCTTTTGAAGTTGTTCCAGCTATCTATCTTCCTTGAAATTAAGACCATGATACTAG
The DNA here is from genome assembly GCF_017976375.1 of Cuculus canorus. Lineage (NCBI taxonomy): Eukaryota > Metazoa > Chordata > Aves > Cuculiformes > Cuculidae > Cuculus > Cuculus canorus. The sequence goes on along the minus strand of NC_071402.1, from coordinate 85,152,594 downwards.
GTGCTTTGGAGATAAGATGTTGCTTGCATATTACCATGCTAGCAAAGGGGATCAGGATATATAAGGAATCCTGAAAATTATAAAAAGGGATGAAAATATAAGCAAGTGTCTATGTTTAGCTCATATTTGAGGGCTAACAATAAGCAGCTGCTCTCTCACCTAATGACCTCTCTCCACTCCAGAGGGGAAAATGGAGAAAGGAAGGAAGATCTGTGAGTTGAACCAGAAACAGATTTAATACAACAATGAAAGACTCCTCCTCTTTCTCTTCTTAAAATTTAGAACTCAATTCGTTCCCTATTATGGCTTCGGGCAGAGCTCTGCCAGCAGTGAACACGAGCACTGCACGAACAGCAGTTCCTATGAAACATGATGGTCACAGCAGGCTGGAAACGAGGTACCAGGAGCAGTGGGATGAGCAGTAGCTGCCAGGGACAGTGGCCAGCAGACAACTGTTCGCGTTTAGCTGCCGATCAAGCTGGGATGGGGCTAAATCTTGACAATAACACACCAATGTTTTAGCTATTTCTGAGCAGTTCTTGCATGGCATCAAGGTTGCCTCCATTTCCCACTCCAGTAGGCTAGTGGTGGGCAAGTTTTTGGGACAGGACACAGCCAGAACAGCTGACCCAAACCAAGTGAAGATCTATTCTTTATGATAACTCATCACACTCAGCAACAGAACTGAGGCAGGAGTTTTTTCAGAGGAGCCACTGCGTGGAGAAGGGTTGGACATTGGTGTGCTGGTGGTGAGCAGCTACTGTAGAACCACTTGTTTATTTTGCTTTTTCCTTCAATCATTAAATTGTTTTTATTTTGACTCATCATTTTTTCCACCCTTTTGCCCTTCCAATTCTCTCCTGCATCCTGCTGAGAAGGTGTAAGTGATTGGGTGGGGGCTTACCTACCAGCTGGGATCAACCCACCACACATACAAAAAAACCTTCAATAAATGCAGTTTTCATGTCATGGTAACATGATCTGCTGATGTAATTGCCTTCAAATGCTGCAGATCCTTTTATTATTTTAAGGGATTTAAAGGTAATTTTTGAAGGGTTTTTTAAGCTATGCTTTAATACACCACTTTATCTTTCCTTTAAAAGTTATTTTAGAAGTACTCACTATACCAAAGATAACTGTAGATGTTAAACTTGCAAGTCACTTGTCTCCTATTCAGATTCATACCCTTGTCTTTTATTGGAATCAAATGAATATTTATTGAATTAATTAAATAATTCCAGGAAAATAGGTGTTACTTCCTCAGAAACCATTAGGAAAGAGCTAAGGCTTTCACAAACAGATATTAAGGATTCTAAGAATATTTTTACAGCCATACTGTAAATGAAAATTGTCTTATTTTTTTGAAAAGTAATATAGAAGTTCATTTTAGTTGAAGATAGACTTTTTAACTTTAGATAGATCCCTAGTGAAACTGAAGGTAGACTAATGAGAAAGAAAAATCAAAATTTCCTGCTACGCTAAAAGTCAGTGAAAGTTGTAAATAGATGAAAAAAAATATGTAACAGTGCGTACACATCTATCAGTAACTTATACAGTCGTAAACTTCCTATAGAGATGACTAACAGAGGTCCTGAACAAGTGAAATCATAACAGCTGGTGTCACATATAGCTAAGACGGAAAACTGTACATTTTCCGCCTTTCAGGAAATTAGGTGAAAGTGACATCATAAAAACCTGGTATATTGATGATGAATCTCTGTATCCATGGGGAATAGTGCCTGAAACATCAGCAAAAGGAATCACACATCCAGCAGGACAATACTTATTGAATTCTGGTTCGGTAAAGTGACTTGCATTGTCTAAACAGGTAATTAGGTCTGATTTGTCAGTGGTTGAATAAGCTGCAAGAAATCCACGTCCAGAAGTGTGTATTCCACTCATAAACTGTACTGTGACTTCATTACTTTTTGAAGTAATTAAACCATCCATTTGAAAGCCCAAGCCACAGTATTTCCCTATCTCTGTCCTGGTGGGGCCAATCCCATTGTGAACTCTTAAGTAACTGGAATGACAGGAATCTGAGTCATCAATATCAAAATCACCAAATTTGAGCTGAACTCGCTGCCCAGGCTTTACTCGAATTTCCCATTCACAGACTGTGCTATTGGGAGAGGTTTGTGGGTAGTTTATCGAAGCAAGAGTTCCACTTTCAGGGCCCAGAACAGTGTGTCCACATCCATCGCCTTTCTGCGCCCCAGTGCCCCTCGGGAGCAGCAGGAGGAAGAGGAGGAGGCGGAGCGGCGAGGCCGGCTGCCGTGTCCCCGCGGGACGCGGCCGCCCCGTGCTCACCATGCCCCGCGGCGTGGCGGGCAGCGCGAGGGCATTGCGGGCTGCGGGGCGGCCGGGGCCCCTCACCACAAGAAGGATGTTGAGGCTTTGGAGCGTGTCCAGAGAAGAGCAACGAAGCTGGTGAGGGGGCTGGAGAACAAGTCTTACAAGGAGCGGCTGAGAGAGCTGGGGTTGTTTAGCCTGGAGAAGAGGAGGCTGAGGGGAGACCTTATTACTCTCTACAACTACCTGAAAGGAGGTTGTGGAGAGGAGGGAGCTGGCCTCTTCTCCCAAGTGACAGGGGACAGGACTAGAGGGAATGGCCTCAAGCTCCGTCAGGGGAGGTTCAGGTTGGATATCAGAAAAAAATTCTTCACAGTCAGAGTCATTGGGCACCGGAACAGGCTGCCCAGGGAGGTGGTCGAGTCGCTTTCCCTGGAGGTGTTTAAGGAACGGGTGGATGAAGTACTTAGGGACATGGTTTAGGGAGTGTTAGGAATGGTTGGACTCAATGATCCAATGGGTCCTTTCCAACCTTGTGATTCTGTGATTCTGTGATTGAACTAGCAGCACTCTCTGATCACTTCAGTTGAACTTCAGAAGCACTTACACAGGCTTACAACTCTTTTCAACTTTTTTCTTGAAACAGACAGTGAAGAATTCATAGAGAAGTGTCGAAGACCAGAACTCCTAGTTCAGATTGTAACGACTCAGCATCTCAGGAAGATGAATTGTAAAGTACAGTCTAGGAACTAAGTTAAAAATCTTTCTCTGTAAAAGAAATAATGGATTTATCAAGATGCATACTTGCGCAAAGTTCCCTTCGGGTACTGAATTTAATAGGCAAACATGCTTAAACTGTTGCTATTGCTGCCACTATCAAACAATAGGGATGATGGTAGCAGGGTCAGACTAGAAGTAGCCTAGAGAGTGGAAAAATGAAAGTAGAAGGATTTCCCACATTAAAAAGTATTTTTGCTAAAGTAATGTACATAATATTTTGGGAAGTTTTAAAGATCTATTTCACCTTCTATGCTCAAGTGGAGTCAGGCACATTTAACTTACCAGGTTGTAAACCTCTAGTAACTAGTTCGTAGGTGACACCTTTTTATACTTGCCACTCTTGCAATGTTGTTTTCTTAACAGACAAATTAAACCTCCTTTATTACAAATTAAATCAATTATGGTTTATACCCTGGCAGACAAGAAAAAGCTGTTTGTAATTTGTAATCACTTTGCATAGTGGGAAGGCTCAGGTCACACCTTTTTTTTTCTCTGTTCTAAACAGGTTAAGTTATTTAATCTTTGTGGGAGACTTTAAAACATCTCTGTTCCTTCTTCACTTACCTGGCTTCTGTGAGACGCCGTCCAAGTTGAGAACTTACAGGCCCAAAGCATGAAATTTAGCACTCTTGAAAGCTGCTTTTGACAATTGAATGTGGAGTGAGAGCAGCCACCAGTCACCTTGCTGGATTTCTCCTATGTTTAACTGGTGAAATGAAATATTAATAATCTAATCTAAAATTAGGTTAATTTTAATACAGATCTAGAATTAAAATGTAATTTGTTAGGGAAATAGCAATAAGTGCTTAATTTCAGCAATGTCAAATTGTTTAGCAGATGCATTCAAAATTAAAACTAAGTAATAGATATATCCGAATGACACTAGAATTTAAAAAATATCCTTTAGAATATTTTAAAGGGGTTTTTTTCTGTTTTACATGCTGACAAATATTGACACAACAGCATTTTCCAGCAAAAGCTTTGCACTGATTTCTTTCAACCATTTTAACGTGATTGTGACAGATTGCACAATATAAAAATCAATTCTATCAGCAAAACAAACTTTACGTACTACGCCTACCATTTTTACTCTTCAAAAGCATCTGTCACTGCTTTTAAAGGTCATATATTTCACTTTTTAATGTAGGGGGGGAAATATAACTCCTCTTAGCCTGAGATTAACAAGGATGCTATCTCATATTTCATATGCATTGGATAATTTCATTTATTATTCTTACTGCAGCACAGTGCCTGGAATTTATATTTCTGTGCAGAAAAAGTCCATGTATACAATGTTTTTAGTGCAATAATTGAAACAAAACAATTAAATGAATGAGGTCTGATGTTTTGTCTCCACTAATTAAAATATCTTCTTTCTCTTTCCTATGGTACTACTGCAAAGCAAATATGGTACGATGAGAAGATCAAACCCTGTTTCTGATATTGTGAGAAAAATGTCTGTGCCCACTGCCAAGCACGATAGAATTCATTCAGTCCTTGCATTGTAGGCCAAAAAAATAAAGCAGTTAACTGTAGGATAAGCTTGCTTATGTCAGATATGAAGAGTAAAGAAAAGACTCAGAAGACAGAATTTGAGAATAGGTTCAGAAAAAAAAAAAAGAAAAACTAAAAAATTAAAGCCCAAGCAAACAACGTAAACAAGAACAAAAGAAAGAAAAGGATACGGAAAAAGCATAGGCCACTACATATCTCTTCTCAGTGTATTTAATGAGGTAATAGTAATGGTAAGTTACATGACATTTGACTGGAAAAATCTAAGATAAAGGTTCTGATGTCCTCCTAAGCAAGCTACCTTTCTGTCAGTGATCCAGAATGGACGTTACAGCATGGACATTACATTACACGTCAGGCACTAACAAAGTTGGATGCTGCCATTTTTACAAAAAAGAAGGTTTTTCCACTTGTTTATGTAAGCTTGCCTGAACTACTTTAATTTTCTTTTCCACCCAAGTTCAATAAAAAGAAATCGGGTAAAGTCTCAACAGAAGAATTTTAAACAGTGCACATGTACATCACTTTTGTTCTTTAACAGAGTGGTATTTTGAAGTCTATTTCTCAACTTTGGATGTGTTTCCTCATCCATTCCCTTTCCCTCTTAACTGCTGCTCTGCAGACATTCTCATGATTAGATCCCCAAAACTCTTCACTGACAGATCAGAAATGTGAACATCATGTACAAATCTTAAAATAGATTAGCACTTACCAAAAAAAAAAACAGTTTACATGGATATCAAGCAGAAGGCTATAAGCTTTAACGGTCTTGTCTATTTGAACCTCTAGTGGGTTGACCTCAAGTGGCTACCAGATGACCACCCAGCCACTTTCTTGCTCCCCTTCTGAAACAGGACAGGGGGAGAAAATAAGGTGAAAAACTTGTTGGTCACAGCCCGGGTCCTTCCTAGGGGCCACACAGAATCCCCTGTCCCATGGGGATCTCTCCCAGGGCGCTGGAGCCCCTGCTTCCCTCTTCCTGCTCCCCCTTGGGGCTCTCAGGGCTGTTTCTCACCCGGTTTCACTCAGCCCTGGCTGCGGGCAGTGCTTTGCCACCCCTGCTGCTGCAGGCACTGCAATGGGTGCTGAACATATTTGTGAAACGAGTTGCCTGCTGTAATGAACTTATTTGTGAAATGAGTTGCCTGCTGTAAATCATAAGATACGGTTTCAGAAAGCCATGCCATCTCAAAATTGACTCTTTCTAATGTTCCATTAGCTTCATCTCTTAAAGCTTCATTTCATTTTCTTCACTTACCTGCTATTAAAATGCACTTGGTATGCTTATACCTTATTAAAAACCCACCACTGGGAAAACACTCAGGGCATTCTGGGAGTAGGAAGCAGTGAGGCCAACCAGCTTTCAATGTCTATTTTCAAATAATCTGTCTCACCTAGCCTGGAGAACTTAGTGTTGGTCTAAGATGCATTGCCTTATTTTTCTCCCTTGTTAAATTAATCGTGATAATAGTTGCAGGTCTCGGCAGTGAAGACAGAAAGTTAGTTACATGAGCATTTTATTTTATAAGCAAAGAAGTCAGAACGTCCTCATCTTGAACTCAGTCAATACACTCATTGCCTAGAATATAGCAATGCAGTGCAGCTTTCATCTCTGATGCATGCCTTTGTTAGTTTAATTTTTCCTTGAACTTAACTTGGCTGGATACTTCAGAATGTTTTCTGTCTAGTTCTCCATCTAGATTACTGTTTCTTTTTAATCTGAAAAACATGGAGGGGCAGGATGAAGCTGTAAAAATTATGCTAGGCCTGTAAGATTTGTGGGTTGATATTGAAACGGTATGTGTGGGACATTTTAGTAGAACTTGGGTTTATCTAATTAGAGAAGAGGCTTACGTGGAAAAATTACTTGTCTTCCCTCTGCTTCCTTACCTTCCTATAATACTGCTGTACTATGGTCCAGGAAACAGGTTTATAAATATGTTTATTGGTGTGCAGCTATCACAGAAGTATGAACTTCTTTCTGACAGTGAAGCTATAGGTCTCAGAGTAGAAAACTTCCAATGCAACTACAGCCAAAGGGACCTTATTGACAAAATTCGGTATATATTAGTTATTCTTGTCCTCTGCAGAGAACTTTGAAGGACAACTTCACCTGTAAGAGTGAAGCAATATTTCCTGCTGCAAATGATCAGGAGGAAATGTGACACCCCACACCTACATCCCCCCCCCCTATTATTTCTTTTACTAAAACAGAATTATTTTCAATGTCATTTTTGTAAGCATACTTTTTGCTAATAGCATACTGCTCTTGGAATAGCTCACACAAATTGTCCTCAGCTGTCTGACTTAAATTTAATCTCTAGTTTTACTCAGCTGCTTCCACCATCAAATAAGCATAGATGTATATGAATGTAACAAGTCATTATTGCTTTTTTCTTAGACATCTCTAACTTTTGCTGTATGGATAGTCAGCTCATCATCTGTCATCAGAATAGCTATCTTATTATCTCATGCTGATTTACTGCCCGTGCCAGAAATTCCTATGTTAATTTTTAAAATCTGTAAAGACATTTTACATTCATATTGTAAAACTTCCCACACATTTTTGTTACAGAGGTCTAACAGCATTTTACTTTCAGTCAGATGTTGATAGAAACCAAATGATCCTTTCATCTTATTTGTACACCCCTCTTCTCCCACCCCCATTGAAGCTGCATTTTCTTGTCTCTAAGAGATCCCTTCTATTTCCCTGTTATGTCCAAGCTGGAACACGCATTTATATTTCTGTGTTTCAGAGAAGCCTGAAGGAAGCTGATGTTTTCTGTTAGTCTCGTTTCACTTCAGCTCCTCCTCCCCTCCTATATCCCATACAGCCATGTTGCAATGCCGAGGTGGAGTCTCGTGCTGTCCTGGTTGCCTGCCTTCCCAAGACAAGAACTTGTTTGCAGGAAAGGAGATCTGGAGAGCTGGGCACAGAACAAAAGTTGAAATTAGTATGACTCATTTTCTGGAAAGACATTATTCTTGAGGCATGGAGATGTCCACTGTAAGACTAAATAGAGAAGTGGAAAAAAAAAAATCAGAACTGTCAGATTTGTTAAACTTTCATACCAAAACCTGAAGTTGGGAGCATAAAGTCTGCTATTAAAACTCTTCACAGTTTGAATGCTTAATTTTACATGTGCCATCCTTCCTCTCCTGCTTTCATAATCCTATAAGGTACAAGGGTCTTCTGAAAAATGTAAGAATTGTTCTGTGTATTTCACAAGAAAATTATCTAAATTCTACTCACCTTACCTTATACCTTGATTAGGAATGGCAAAAAATTTACACTCTCAGTTGTTATTTGTTAAAAAGATAAAATGAAGGAATTATTGATACTAAGACATTATAATACAAATTAACTATTAGTATATATTGCCATTCCATAGTGTATGTGGAAAAAAAGAGCTTTAAAAATGACTATGTATCTGGCAGTTTTGCTTCACACTTAGTGGACATTGACAGAATAAGTACATTTCTCGGTGTTCAAATGGAAATGTATGTAGAAGTGCCTTATAGCAGATATGGCTAATGAGTGTGAAGTATTCAAAAGGGATAATATTGGTGAAGATGGAAAGGTTGAATGCTTAGGTGCAATTTTAAAATAAAAAATGTATTTTCCAATGGTATAGGACCATGTGGACAGCTTACTAGAACTCCCTGGGGTTTTGATCTTCTTCCTAAAATTGCTGGGCCATATCCAAATACCGTTGTTATTGACAGTATTCTTTTCCTTAACTAAGTCAGCTTCAAATGAAGTTTGTTTAGGTCTATGTTGTGTTTCTTCTTGTCACGCCATCCTCCAAGAGATGTAGTAGGAGATTTTAATCTCTTTTTTTGCAAACTTTGAAATATTTTTTCTAGTTTAGCAAAACTATGTAGTAATTTAAGAGTCACTTTAATAAATATACAATTTGACAATAGTAGTATTCTCTATAGAAAGTGTATTTGTTTCTACTTGATTTTTTTACCATAGAATTATAGGGTACCTACTAAGTAGTTTGACTTTTTTAAATATACATATCTACTTTTCATTAACATTCTTGTTTTCTGATTGACAAGATTTGTTTGTGTTCTTTTCCTTGTTCTATACGAGGACAATGAGTTGTTAGAAATCATAAATCTGTGCTGAACTAAACTGTTCGTGTCAAAAGGCTGGTACTGGTAGTGACGTAACAAGTTTGTGGCTGTTATGTGGCCATGACAAAGAACAATAGTGAAGAAGTCTGGGAAGAGCTTCTAAAGAAATCTTAGCTGCTTTATTAATAAATCAGTGGGTTTTTACATCTCCATTGCTTTCTCAGTTTTTTGGCTCTTAGGCCTCCTCAAATCATTTGATATAAGCTTTTAAGGTCAATTTTTGCATAACTGTGGAAACTATGAGTTGATTTAAGAAAAAAATCTAACAGACAACAAAACTGAATAGCAGATGGGGGGAAAAAACTTCCTCAAAGTCCTGTCATCCTAAAAGACAGACACTAGTGGCTGACAGACTGAAAGTGCTGTGTGCCAACCAGACTGCTGAAGTAAAAGTAAGTCTGCGTAGTCTAATGTACTTCTAGTGGACTTCCACTGATAGACCAGGCTTTGGCATAGTGAAATTAGACATTCACAAGTCTATGGGGCCAGATGGGATCCACCTGAGGGTATTAAGGGAGCTGGCTGAAGTGCTTGCCAAACCCCTTTCGATCATCTACCAGCAGTCCTGGCTGACTGGGAAAGTTCCACTGGGCTGGAGGCTGGCAAATGTTACACCCATTTACAAGAAGAACCAGAGGGAGGATCCGGGAAACTATAGGCCTGTCAGTCTGACCTCAGTGCCGGGGAAAGTCATGGAGCAGGTCGTCTTGGCTGCTATCACATAGCACACACAAGACAACTGAGTGATCAGGCCCAGTCAGCATCGGTTTACAAAAGGTGAGTCCTTGACTTCAGCAAAGCCTTTGACACTGTTCCTCACAGTATACTGCTTGAAAAAATGGCTTCCAGAGGCTTAGACAGGTGTACCCTCTGCTGAGTAAAAAACCAGCTGGATGGCCTAGCCCAGAGAGTCATAGTAAATGGAGTTAAATCCAGCTGAAGATCGGTCACAAGTGGTGTCCCCCAGGGCTCAGTGCTGGGTCCAGTCTTGTTCAATATCTTCATCAATGACCTGGATTAGGGGATTGAGTGTATCATCAGTAAATTTGTGGGTGACACTAAGCTGAGGGGAAGTGTCAATCTGCTTGAGGGTATGGAAGCTGGATCAATGGGCTGAGACCAATTGGAAGAGGTTTAACAAGGCCAAATGCAGAGTCCTGCCCTTGGGACACAACAGCCTCGTGCAGCGCTACAGACTTGGGGAAGAGTGGCTGGAAAGCTGCCTGGCAGAAAAGGACCTGAAGGTGTTGGTTGACAGCTGAACATGAGCCAGCAACATGCCCAGGTGGCCAACAAGGCAAATAGCATCTTGGCTTGTATCAGAAACAGTGTAGCCAGTGGGACCTGGGAAGTTATTGTGCCCCTGTACTCAGCACTGGTGAGGCAGCACTTCAAATACTGCGTTCAATTTTGGACCTCTCACTACAAGAAAGACATTGAGGTCCTGGAGCATGTCCAAAGAAAGGCAACGAAGCTGGTGAAGGGGCTGGAGAACAAGTCTTATGAGGAGTGGCTGAAGGAACTAGGGTTTTTTAGCCTGGAGAAGAGGAGGCTGAGGGGAGGAGAACTTATCACTGTCTACAACTACTTGAAAGGATGTTGTAGAGAGGTCGGTGTTGGCCTCTGCCCAAGTGATAGGTGATAGGACGAGAGAGAATGGCCTCAAGCTGCTCCAGGGGAGGTTCAGATTGGACATTAAGAAAAAACTCTTCACAGAAAGGGTTATCAAGCAGTGAAACAGGCTGCTCAGGGAGGTGATTAAGTCACTATTCCTCGGGATATTTAAAAGACTGGTAGACAAAATGCTTAGGCATATGATTTAACAGTGGGTAGGTATGGCTGGATTTGATGATCTCAAAAGCTTCTTCGATTCTAGGGTTTCTATGATTCTGTGAAAGACACTCAAAACTTTCAAGGGTGTTTGTGACCTCAAGAGTACACAAGCTGTGATATTCTTCCAAAGTTTAAGAAAGCTATATGGGAAATTCTGGCCAACACATATTTTATCATTATGTGTGTTCTGCCACACACTATCGAAAACAAATGTCCTCCTTGTCTGAAACTTTTTCTGAGCTAAAGCATATTATGAAAAATAAAATATCCAATAAAAATCGTATTCTCCTAAATCTTATTTATCAATCTTAGGAAAAAAATTCTCAGTAGTACACATTCTTCTGTAGCTGTGTGTATACAACAAGCATATATAAAAAAATATAACACTAAAACTGAATAAAGTAGATTTTAACTGATGTTTTACTGATCTTCCCTAGATTATCAATATGGGGTAACTGGCTCATAGTGCAGTCTTTGCCAGTGCTTTTTCACTGCGAAACCAAGAAATGTACCCACATTACAATCATACTCTTATTTTGCTACTAGAGGGAATGTTTCTTTTCTTGTGTCCTGACAGAAATTAAAGCTTTTGGTATAAGATGGGTTATCAGAACACTGTCTTGGACTTTGGAACTTCCTTCCAAATTCTTTCATTTTGAAATATCAGAAATAGGTGGCTTCATGGCAAGATAATTTCTGTTAATATCTGTGCAGAGAATTACAAAGTGTTTCTTTTTATTTAGATTTAACTGCACATTTAGGCTAGAACGGACATTGCTGCAAGAATCTCACAGATTCGTCAGATGCTGTCTGATTGAAATTGGAAGTAAGATACAGTGACATGCTGAACCTGTAAATACAATGTAAGTATTTAATTTTCTAATAGCTCAAATGAGAAACTAGAGCTCTAAAATTTCAGTGGCAATTAGAGTTATAAGGAGAAGGAAATAATTGAAAAAAAGTATTTGCGAAGAAATATATTTAAATTTAATTCTACTGTAGCAAATAAAAAATATAAACTTACAGAATGAGGAGAATTTATATCCTTCCATGGGAGAGAAAACAACAATATACACTAATTTCAAGGAAATTTATTACTTAGCAATGCAGAGTTATTAGCATGTGACAAAATAATTCTTATTTTAAAAGTTAGAGAGTGTTGATACTTTCCCAGACATTAGTTCATTGCATCATTGCTATAGCCTTCTAAGATTCTCATCTAATACATATCAAAGTGTTAATACAGAAACAAAAGTAAACATTTAATTTAGGGATTTTATTCAGTTATGGAGCACCTTTTGGCCAGAATTTCAGTACTATGGTAATGGGAAACATTTCAAAGCTAACTTGTCTTAATTTCTATACCTAACGATATTCTCTTTCTGCTCTGCTTCCCTTCCTTTTCCCAATATACTTAGTCTACCATTTGAAGCAGCCATCTGCTAAAATTAGTGATTATATTACTTAATTATACAGCATTTGGATATATTTTTAATGTTATGCTGTCTTCCATTAAATATTATGTTTGTGGCTAATGCTGTCTTTTTCTAATGTGTAGACAGCTCATTTTGTCAGATTTATTAAGCAATAATTCAGTATCTTACTAATAATGTATCTCTACTACTAAGATTAATAATTCTCATAAAAAGCTGTTCACAGAAACATAGAAAAATGCCAGTGTTGATAATAGCAAACTCTTAGTTACAGAAGCATCCTAATTATATTTAGTTTAGTTAAACTAACCATGAATAAATCACATATTCAGGATGTATCTGAGTTCAAGTATGGCATGAAATTGATTTTATATTCCAGCACAATGTGCTTAACACTTGCAAAGTTCATGCACAGAACTGTCCTTCCGAAAGCAGCAGTAAGAAATCATAATTTTTTTTATGGGAGTCCACCTACAAATTTGTTCATCTGCAAAATAAGTAAGTCCTGTGATAATCCCTTTTTTTTCACTAAATAATATCTGTGTCTTATATGCAGTTATGTGTCATCTCTATATATTGAGACATTTCTAACATTTTTTATGCATTTAAAATGACAGCACATCAATGTAATGGAGAAGTACTATAATCTTTGGGTTTTCCTTTTATTTTGTTATTCATACATAGCAAAGAAAGCTTATAGGAGTGAAGGATCCCTGGGCTACAACAACATGTGAGTCAGGTACCAGCATCCAGGATGGAAACCAGAAGCACATGTTGACTTGTGTATGTTATGTATAGATAGATGTCTCATCATGGATTTCAAAAGAAGCGAGAGCCAGCTGGTATCTGAACATTCCCTAAGTAATCATTGTTCAGCTGTCTGTAGTTAGTTAATATAGAGATTCTGAAGATTTATTAGGATTTGTCTTAAATTTTTCAGCTCTCATGCCTCATGAGGTACCATGGTATCTGCCTTGTGGCATACATGGGCTAGGAATTGTCTGTTATTTCAATTTCTTCCAGAGAATACACCTGGGTTCATCCTTCTTTAAATATGAAAAGGGAAGTTTTCCCTCCACTTTTTTTAACGGTGTTTTTAACGGTTAGAGTCTTGACTGGACAGTAGGAGAGCCAGGCTTAATTTTCTGCCTTCAACACATGGAACTTCAAACACTTGTTATTTCCCAGGAAAGACATAAACTGTTCAGCCCTACTGAGGGACAGTAACTTAGCAGAAGAGAATGAAAAATTAGTTAGGCCAGAGAGAAATAAAAATGTTCATGGTGTTCTGGAGGTCTGGTTTGGGCACACAAAATGAGTCCATTGGAAGAACACAAGGAAAGACTCGCATGCAGCTTTCAGTTGTGTGAAGTACTCTTATTTTTCCCCCCAAAATTAGAATCATAGACTCATAGAAGATCTCATGTTAGAAGGCACCCATAAAAATCATCAAGTCCAACTCCTTGCTCCTTATGGAATAACCTAAAACTGAGCTGTATGACTAACATCATTGTCCAGACACTTCTTGGACATTGACAAGCTTGCCGATGTGGCCACTTCCATTTTGCTAATGTCCAATCTGAACTTCCTCTGACATAGTTTCATTCCATTTCCTCACGTCCTACTGCTGGTTACCAGAGCAAGAAGATCAGCACCTCTACCTCTATTGCTCCCCTTGAGGAAGCTGTTGACTGTGATGGGGTTTCCTCTCAGCCCTCTCTTCTCCAAGCTGAACAAGCCAAGTGACCCCAGCTGCTTCTTGTATGTTTGCCCTTGGCCTCACTCTGCACTGCACTAGTGCAGCCTCACCTCACGTACTGTGTGCAGTTTTAGGCACTTTAATATAAGAAGGGCATCAAACTATTAGAGTGTGTCTAGAAGAGGATGACAGACATGGTGAAAGGTCTTGAGGGCAAGACTTATAAGGAGCAGCTGGGGTCACTTAGCTTGTTCAGCTTTAAATTTCATATGGTTGGTGATTGTCCAGCTATCTATTTTATCCAGATCTTCCTGTAAGGCCCCTCTATCTTTGAGTTAGTCTGCAGCTCCTCCTAATTTCGTAGCACTGGCAAAGTTAATGAACATTTGATTCCTGTGTCCAGATCGTTTATAAATGCATTAAAGAGCATTGGCCCTAAAATTAAGCCCTGCAGACCCCCACTGGTGACTAGCTCCCAGCCTAATGTAACACCATTTACTGTAACTCTTTGAGCTCAACTCATTGGCCAATGGCTTACTCAATGTATTATGGACTTGTCTAGTTGTATGTTGGACATTTTGTCCAGAAGGATATTGTCAAAGACTATCAAAACTTTTTCTAAAATCCAAACCCACCACATCTTCTGACTTCCTCGTCAACTTGATGGGTGACTCTGTCATAAAAGGATATTAAGTTGGTTAAACCAAATTTTCCACTTGTGAACCCATGCTTGCTATGACCAATGACTGCATTGTCTCTCCAGTCAACATATTTGAAAAAGCCCTTTTTGTTGTCCTTCACAGTGCTGCCTATCTTAGAATCATAGAATCCCTAGGCTGGAAAAGACCTTTGAGATCATCAAGTCCAGCCATACCTGTCCAACTACTAAATCATACTCCTAAGCACTTCATCTGCCTGTCTTTCAAATACCTATGGGATGGTGACTTAATCACCTCCCCAAGCAATCTGTTTCACTGCTTGATATCCCTTTCCATGAAGACATTTTTCCTAATGTCCAATCTGAACCTTTCCTGGCACAGCTTGAGGCCATTCCCTCTCGTCATATCACCTATCACTTGGGCAAAGAGGCCAACACTCGCCTCTCTACAACTTCATTTCAGGTAGTTGTAGGCAATTGTAGACCGTGAAAAGGTCTGCCCTCAGCTCTGGAAATCCAGACTAGTCAATGGAATATGTGGATAACAATCCATCTATAGCACAGGTGTTGCCAGGTTCAGAAAAGCCAACCCTCTTGTTTTAAGACCACCAGGAAGAAAAGACGGGTTGTAGTTGTAGGCAACTCCCTTCTGAGTGGACTGGAGGGTCCAACATGCAGACATACCCTCCTCTTGGGCAAGTCTGCTGCGCCCCTGGGGCCCAGGCTAAGGACATTGCTAGGAAACTTCCTAGCCTGATACTACCCTCAGGCTATTACCCATTACTGTTTTCCATATGTAAAGAGATGAAGCTGCAATATATAATCCAAGAATGAAAGGAGATGTCAGGGCCTTGGGAGAGCTTGTAAGGGAATCTGGAGCACAAGTTTTCTCCTCTCTCCTTCCAGCTGCAGGTAATGACACTGGATGACAGAGACACATCCAATCCACTAATACATGGCTCCATGACTGGTGTCATTTCTACAGCTTGGGGTTTGTCAATAATGGGATTGCCTACACAGCACTAGACTTGCTGGCATCTGATGGGATTCACCTTTCTCAAAGGAAAAAGAGGGTCTTTTATCACGATCTTGCAGAACTCATTGACAGAGTTTTAAGCTAGAATGGAAGGGGGAGGGGGATAATGTGAGGCTTGCCTGAGATAAGTTGAGGGATGACATAGCAAAGTTAGAGGGACGAATTCTAGTGAGGAACCTCAGCTTGTGTCTCTGAGACACACTTGGTACACTGGAGCACAGTTCAAGTTGTAAAAGATGAGCCAGGGGTTACTGAGGGAATGGGGACTGTGAGGGAAACACCAGTGATAAACCTCAAAGGAATTTAGGAGTATTCCTCTAAGAAGGTGAAACAGCTGACAGGCCAGCTGAAGTACCTTTACACCAATACATGCGGCATGGGCAACAAACAGGAGGAGCTGGAAGCAATTGTAAAGAAGAATATCTATGATATAATTGCCATTACAGAAATGTGGTGTGATGAATTTCACAACTGGCGTGCTGCAATGGATGGCTATAAACTCTTCAGAAGGGACAGGCAATGAGGGAGACGTGGTGGTAGCCCTGTTTTTTAAGGAGTGTTTGAACCGTCTAGATCTAATAGTGTTGAGTGCTGTAGGTAAACATCGGGGGAAGGCCAACAAGACAAACATTATGGTGGGAGTCTGTTATGGACCACCCAACCAGGATGAAGAGTCAGATAAAATTTTCTATAAGCACCTGGGAGATGCCTCAGGACTGCTAGACCTAGTCCTCATGACTTCAACCTACCAGTTGTCTTCTGGAAAGACAATAATGTGGAGTGAAAACAGTCTAAAAGGCTCGTGGTAAGTGTGGCAGATAACTTCCTGACACAGCTGGTGAGTGAGCCAACAAGGGAAGGCAGTTGACTGGACCTGTTGTTTGCAAACAGAGGATGTCTTGTGGGTTATGTGATGACTGGAGGCCGTTTGGGGCATAGTGACTACAAAATGGTAGGTTTTGTTTCTTAGAGAAGTGAGGACGGGGATCAGCAAAACTGCCCACTTGGACTTTCGAAGAGGAGTTATTCAAGTTTAGGAGCCTCTGTCTACAGAGTCTCCTGGGAGCCATCCAGAAAAGCAAAGGAGTCCATGAAGCTGAACATTCTTCAAGGAGGAAGATTTTAAAACACAAGAGCAGGCTGTCCCCACGTGCCAGAAGACAAGCCAGCAGGGAATACTAGCCTGGCTGAACAGAGAGCTTTGGCTGGAACTCAAGACAAAGGGACAATTTATCATCTTTGGAAGAAGGGGCAGGCAACTCAGAAGGACTACAAGGATATTGTGAGGTTATGTATGGAGAAAATTAGAAAGGCCAAATCCCAAATAAAACTTACATCTGGCTACTGCTATAAAAGACAATAAAAATATTCCTATATGTATATCATCAGCAAAAGGAGAGCTAAGGAGAATCTCCAGCCTTTAATAGTAGGATCATTTGTCGTTTGGCTACTCAGCACCCTGAGCTGGAAAACAGGGACTGGGATCAGAAGAAATCTAGAAGTCTCTAGAGATCAAGGGGAAATTGTTAACGACCTTTTATACCACTTAGACACACACAAGTCAACAGGGCTGCATAACATCCATCCAAAATTACTGAAGGAGCTGGTGGAAGTGTTTACCAAGCCACTTTCCACCATTTATCAGCATTCCTGTCTAACTGGGGAGGTCCCACTTGGCAGGAGGTCAGCAAACATGATGCCCATTGACAGGAAGGGCCAGAAGCAGGATCTGGGGCAGTACAGGCCTGTCAGCCTGACCTTGATGCTGGGAAAGTCTACGGAGAAGATCATCTTGAATGCCATCACACAGCACACGTACAGACAACCAGGCAAATAGATTCAGTCAGAATAGGTTTAGGAAAGGCAGAACTGGCTTGACTAACCTGTTGTCTTCTATGAGAAGGTGACTGGCTTAGGGGATGAAGGGTGGCCCATGGATGTTCATAGAATCATAAAATCATAGAATTACAGAATAGTTAGAGATGGAAGGGACCTTAAAGATTACCTAGTTCCAATATCCCTGCCATGGGCAGGGACATCCTACTAAATCACGCTGCCCAAGGCTCCACCCAACCTGGCCTTGAACATCACAAGGGATGGGGCATCCACAACTTCCCTTGGCAACATGATCCAGTGTCTCAATACTCTCATAGTGAAGAAATTCTTCCTAATATCTAGTCTAAATTTGCCCCTCTCCAGTTACACCTGTTCCTTCTCGCCCTATCACCACAACTCCTTATGAATAGCCCCTCTTCAGCGTTCCTGTAGGCCCCCTTCAGGTACTGGACGGTCGCTATAAGATGTCCTCTGAGGCTTCCCTCTCCAGACTGAACAAGCCAAATTCTCTCAGCCTGTCCTCGCATGGAAGGTGCTCCAACCCTCCTATCATCTTTATAGCCCTCCTCTGGACCCCTTCCAAAAGCTCCATATCCTTCTTACATTGAGGATTCCAGAACTGGACACAATATTCCAGATGAAGTCTCACAGGAGAGGAATAGAGGGGCAGAATCACTTCCCTTGGCCTGCTGGTCATGCTTCTTTTGATGCAGCCCAGGATACAGTTGGCCTTCTGGGCTGTGAGCGCACATTGCCTGCTCATGTTGAGCTTCTCATCGACCAGCACCCCCAAGTCCTTCTCTACAGGGCAGCTTTCAATCACATCATATCCCATTGTGTACTGAAAATGGGGATTGCCCCGACCTAGGTGTAGAACCTTACACTGCCTTGTTGAACCTCATGATGTTCTCACAGGATCACTTCCCCAGTCTGTCCAGGTCCCTCTGGACGACATCCCATCCTTCAGGTGTGGCAACTACAACACTGAGCTTGGTGTCATCTGCAAACTTGCTGAGGGTGCACTCAATCTCCCTGTCAATATCATTGATAAAGATATTAAACAGCACCGGTCCCAGTATGGACCCCTGAGGAACACCACTTGTCACGGATCTCCATCTGGACTTTGAATCATTGACCACTACTCTCTGAATATGACCATCCAGACAGTTTCTTATCCACCTTACTGTCCACCCATCAAATCCATATCTCTCCAGTTTTGAGAAAGATGTTGTGGGGGACCCTGTCAAAGTCTTTACAGAAGTCTAGATAGGTCACATCCGTCTACCCATGTCCAGTACTGCGGTTACCCCATCATAGAAAGCCACCAAGTTGGTCAGAGAGGATTTGCCCCTGGTAAAGCCATGCTGGTTGCTGCTAGTCACCTCCATGTCCTCCATGTGCTTTAGCATAGCTTCTAGGAGGTTCTGTTCCATGATCTTCCCAGGCAAAGAGGTGAGGCTGACAGGTTGGTAGATCCAGGTTGTCTTTAGTTCCTACACAACAGGGCAGCGTCTCTATACACGTCCCAAGTTACCTGTTCCTGCTTGCATTGCCTGTGCAGTTCCTTCTTCTTTTTTAGTTTAACCAGCAGGTCTCGACTCAGTCACGACACTCTCTTCCCTTTCCTGCCTGATTTTCTACATACAGGGACTGAGCGCTCTTGTGCCTTGTGGAAAGCCTCCTTAAATATTTTCCATCTCTGTTCTGCTCTCTTGTCTTAGAGGACCATGTCCCAGGGGGTCCTACCAAGTAACTCCTTGGAGAGCTGGAAGTCTGCTTTCCTGAAATTTAGTGTCCTGACTATACTCCTCACCTGTCCCATATCCCTCTGGACCTTGAACTCCACCAGTGCACAATCACTGCAGCCCAGGCTGCCTCCAATTCTGATGTCACTGATGGGTTCGCTTGCATTAGTGATCATCAGGTCCAGTATTGCTTCTCCTCGTGTGGGGGTCTCTATCAGCTGCACTGAGAAATTATCCTCAATGCACTCCAGGAGTCTCCTGGGTTGCCTACAGCTTGCTGTGCTAATTTTCCAGCATATGTCGGGGTGGCTGAAGTCCCCGAGTAGGATGAGAGCTTGCGCGCGTGAAGCCTCCTGTAGCTGGAGGAAGAAGACTTCACCAGTCGTCTGTCCTTGATCGGGTGGCCTGTAGTATACACCAGCCATGAGGTTCCCATTGGTTCTTCCATGTTTAATTTTGACCTACAAGCTTTCAACCTGTTTGTGGCTACTCTTCAATGACAGCTCTTCACATTCTGTCGCTTTCCTGGGACAGAGGGCAAAGCCTCCACCCCTCCTTCCCTTCAGGTCTGTCCCTTCTGAACAGCCTATAGCCACATTCTAGTCGTGGGATTCATCCCACCACGTTTCTGTGATGGCAACTAGATCATAGCTTTCTAGTAGCATGGTAGCTTCCAGTTTCTCCTGCTACCAAGCTCGTGTTAAGCAAGCTTCGTGTGTTAGTGTAAAAGCACTTCAGCTGGGCTGCCAGGTCCATCACCTTCCCAGTGGACCCTTTATTTCATAAAAGGTGTTTTAGAAAAGTATCTCCCCTAACGCCTGACCCCTGACACTTGTCCTTCCACCTCTTGGTACAGGCTACCTTGATGGTATCCCCTCCCCCTCCATATCTAGTTCAAAGGCCTATCTACAAGCAACATGTCTATAAGACACGTTGTCTAGCTAGACTTCAGTGAAGATTTTGATATTGTTTCCCACAGCATTCTCCTGGAAAAAAATGGTTTACTGAGTTAAAAACTGACCAGATGGCCAGGCCTAAAGAGTGGTGGTGGATGAGGTTAAATCCAGGTGGTGGTCAGTCACAAGTGATGTTCACTAGGGCTCGGTGTTGGTGCTGGCTCTGTCCAATATCTTTACCAATTATCTGGATGAGGGGATCGAATGCACCCTCAGGAAGTTTGATGATGACACAAAGTTGGGTAGGAGTGTCAATCTGCTTGAGGGGTGGAATGCTCTACAGAGGGATCTGCGTGGGCTGGATCAATGGCCCAAGAACAGCTGTGTGGTATTTAACAAGGCTTAGTGTTAGGTATTGTAGTTTGGTTACAACAGCCTCATGCAACCTTATAGGCTTCAGACGAATCGCCTGAAAGGTGTCTGGCATAAAAGGACCTGAGGGTGTTGGTCATTAACTGATTGACTATGATTCAGCAGTGTGCCTAGGGGGCCGAGAAGGCATCTATGAAGCAAGGCTATTGCTAATGCCTAAACTTTTGATGTGACCTACATCCTTGTTCTTCCCCAGCTTTTTATAATCTTTTTCTCCATAACTGATGAATCACAGCACAAAGTTTTCTCTTGCACAACGTGAAGGGGAAACCTGAATGACAATACAGAGCTACTTCTCTCTGTTTGCATTTCTATATAAAAACTGTATGGCTTCTCCAGAGATACCTGCAGTTTTGTTATACCTATTATTCATGAAATACATGAAAGACAGTTCAGCTTCATTTTGTTTTATAGGTATGACTTCAAGCAGTTTTGATTATCTCAAAGTTGACAAAGAACATTGAAAAAATTTGTTTTAACAATATTCTCTGGTACGCTGCTGTCCCTGCACAAGGAACACATGCATCTTTTGAGAGAGTCACTTTAAAAACTTACCTTTTAGTTCTAAATATCATCACTGAAATACAGATTTATAAAATGCAAATTTTTCAAGAAAATGAATACTATATAAATATAAATTTTGAAAGTGTTGTCTTAACAAAACTCATCTTCAGGCGGCTAAAGGCAATTTTAAATAGTTTTATTTCTATAGATCCTTGATGATATTTCTGGTAATGAATGCCATGATTGGGAAGCAAATTTGGCTGCTGTTCCTACTGTGAGTGTCTCAGAGGTTACAAATAGTAAGTATCTCTGTTACAGTAGCCTGTTTTAAAGCCTATAAAAAACAGCCCACAGCCACTCTTTCCCATTTACACACAATGGATTTTTTTTTGTGATTGCCATTATCTCCAGTTGAAACATTATAACAAATGAGTGTTTTTGAACATCCTATACTGAATATCATTCTTTACCCTGCAGCAATCACTGATCATCATTACGTGGAAGTTGAAGCAAAACTGCACCTGAAATAGCAGGTTAGAATTGTTTTTAAGATACCAAGAGAAAAAGAAAGTGTTAATTTCCTACTTTTGTATCAGTCAGGCACTGCAATACAGTTTAGATTTGGTTTTGGTCTTACTTATTGCTTTAGAGTTGCTGTGTAAGTTGGAAGTCCATCTTCAACTGTGCAATTTTCATCTAAGTAAATATCTTGAAATTAACTTAATGTGAAATGGGAATATGACTCCAGAGCAGATTGAAAACCAACCAATATTCTTACATTTTGATCTCAGGTTTGAAACTAGGCATTCAAATACCAGCACGAGAAATCCTAACTCACGGTATTGAATGGAACAAGTGCTGGCCTACATTCTAGAAGGAAAACTGAAGTGAAATATGCATAAAACCAAATGTAAATAGCAAAATGCAGACTTCCTGAGGACACCACAGTGACACCTGTTAAATCTTTTCTTTTTTGATATCTTCATTAATGACCTGGGAGAAGCAGTAACTACTATTTTTAACTAGTATCTTGTCAAATGATCTAAATACTCTTAAGGGTAGAGGAATATCTGAAGGTAACTTGAGAATCATCAAGAAAATAACAATGAGGTGCAGCTTGGAAAAAACCGAATACTAATAATTTAATAATAAATAGAATGAAATATTTTCCACACAGATGAGGATCAGGAGGATGACTCTAGAAATTATAATGAAGTTCAAGGTAGCAGTAGACACTTTGGTAAAGGAGGTTTCATATATACGGAAAGAAAGCTGAAGTTCTTATTTTTTGACTTCATGTACATGTAAACCAGGTAATAATTCTGTTTATGTGACTGTGATAGGAACATACTTAGAACAAACTATCATTTTGTGCTTATTTTTTTTTTCTTTCCAAGAGAGGCATTGACAGATAAGAATCTAAACAGAATAGTGACACATTATATAATAAGGAAGCTGAAAGAATTATCTTATATTGTGTTGCTTGTCTAAGCAATGGCTGAAGGCAGGAAAGGTCATAGGGCATAAGAATATATGTGTGTGGGTAAAAAAATAAAAAAGAACAGAACAGCATTTTATAAAATGTGATAACTAAGAGAAATGAGAAATGGCTATAAAAAGTGAAGCACTGGCTGGATAATAGACACATTTTTCTGAGACTGAAAGCAGTTTGACAGCAAAATCATTTCTTAAGAGACGTAATGGCCTTCCTGTGTCCCAAACACCCTGAAGCGTGTCATAGAAAAAAAAAACAAACTGCATTAGTATTGAAGAATATATTATTTTTCCTTGAATTTCTGATTTTTACTTCTGTTGCCGTAAGTGACCGTACCATTTTATCGCGTAATTTGAATTAGTGTGGTGTATGAAACAATGATGTTAAATGAAATGCATATGTCTTGGGGAGAAAAAAATTCAAATATTTTTTCAAAACACACGTTTCTGCCAGTCAGATCCAGATCACCACAGTTCAATGATGGAGTTGATAATTGTCATTATTAAGGGATTCTTAAATACTTCAGACAATTTCAGAAACTCTTTAGATGAATGAGCATACATTTCTTTTAGACTAAAGTAACAAAATCTCTACTGGTTTTGGGAGGATATTTGTATATTTTTACTGCATTGTTTGGGCTATTTGTACAAAGTATTTTAATACTATTCACCTTAAAAGTTACTGGGGAAGAAAATGATGTTACATCATTAAAACTATAAAAAGTAA
This sequence comes from Cuculus canorus, assembly GCF_017976375.1. Lineage (NCBI taxonomy): Eukaryota > Metazoa > Chordata > Aves > Cuculiformes > Cuculidae > Cuculus > Cuculus canorus. The sequence goes on along the minus strand of NC_071402.1, from coordinate 85,129,574 downwards.
CCGTAAAACATGTTAAGTTTGATATTAGGCCCTTATTTGTACACTGGAATATTACAAATTACAGTTTTTGATGCTATTGATACAAGTAAAGTGATATAACCGCTTCTAGAATGGAGACAATTTTATTGATTTGCAAGTCCTTAGATAGTAGTGCTTATTTTCATGAATAAAAGAATGACAGCGTTATAAAAAAAATTAATGTGATTGATGGACCTGTAAGTTCTTAAGTCACAGGCCATTCAGTGTGGCACAGGATCAATCCAAACCATCAGGGCCATTGCATTTCCTGGGGGAACATGAAGAAGAGAATGAGCATAGACAGAATAACTAAATGCTTCACTGTGTGTGTGCTCAGAAAACAGGTTGTGTGTTTGAACATACTAGGAATGAGAAATTGTTTGTATGGATGGATGGTGAAGACAGGAGTCTGCAGTCAATGAAGAATAAAGATGTATCATGGCAGAAAACAAGTGAAAAGTCAAAAAATACAGCTCTGATATATGGAGAAGAAGGAAAACACCTTTATGTAGGAGAGGACTGAATTAGACAGAACTTCTCAGAATACTTCTTAAAATATGTAAATCCACTGATCCTCATCCACAAGTCCTTGTTCCCATTCTGTCCTCTTTGTTGTCAAAACACATATTTTGCATAGCTGTAGGAAAAGAAGAAAGGAGTTGATCAAGCTGAGAAAAGAACCCCTTTTCACATTTTCCTGATGGCAAGTAGGATTAAATTCCATCCTCCCCACCATGCCAGTAAACAGCAGGTTAATTGAAAAAAAAAAGTTATGGGGGATTAAAGATACATATATTTGCTTACAATCAGCAGTTTCAGGAAAAAAGCAGGAAAACTGGATTTTTTTCTTGACTTCTTGTAAGTTCTACTTTAAAATACAGGAGTATAGATGTGCTTAGAGTCATCATCCTTCAAGGAAAGTACTTTAAAAACTTATGTAAATAGAAAAAAGGCTTATCAAGTTTAGCAAGAAAAAATATTTCATTTCAAGGAAAACAAAATATTTTTGTTAACTAACAAATATTTATATATTTTTCTCTATGGAAGAGAAAAAATTGGAAGAAATGCAATAGTAATTATTGTTTTTTCCAATCTATCTTCCCTTTTTCCTTTAATATGCTAAGAAATGTGGTAGATGTTTTTTGTTAACACTGTAGCACCTGCACAGAGATCATTCTTAAACAGCTGCTCCTTTTCAAAGAAGCCAAGAAACTTCATTTTTTTTCCCAAGCTAAGAGACAACTAGTAATACTTGGAATTGCTCAGGCCTAAGGTGATTTCCTGACTCTTTGTGTAAGGCAGTGTTTCTTCTTTTATTAATAAGTTTCAGAAAAAAATTCCTTTCTGTACTGCTAGTGTATGTCACAAGTTGTCAAGGAAATTATAGAAAGAGTTTCACAAGCAATGGTATAGATTTGGAAAGATAAAAGAGTTTATTTGTATCTCAGGGACAAAAAGTGGATTAGATTCTCAACAGAGAACTCAAATTAAAAGCTTTTTTAAAAGAAGTCAAGAGAGGTGACTGCTCAGTTCCTGCACTGATAACTCTGACTTATGAACCTGCCTGAAATACACAGAGGTGAATGTACTTAAGCTTTCCACTCCCCCAGAGATCTTCTAGGTAGCTAAAATAAACAAGATGGATAAACTTGATTGCATTCAGAAAAGAGTTCAGAAATTTTGGGTTTTTTTTCAGACCAAGTCCTGCATGCTTCAGCCAAGGAAAACAGTTTATATTTATGTAGGACTTCTTTTTTTAAAAAAAAAAAAACAAAAAAAACCCCACACCCTAAATTTCCTTCTAGACTTCAGACAGAAATGATTTCAATTGTCACCAAACTGTTATAAAATTATATTAATAAATACTTGAAAAATATATCTTTCATTCCACCTGTTTGAAGAGCCTTATGCTAGAATTTATATACATGCATATTTAACCTAATCATAGCCAGATTGTGGCTGTGATAGTGTCTGTGATAGAAATATTCCATTATGAGCATAGAGTATACACACTAAAAAGGCTTTTGATTTCTGTGAGTAAAAAGATTATTTTTATTGGATTAGTCAAGATAACTGTAAACACAGAAGTTTAGTGTAGGTTTTCACTTTCTCATGACTATCTGAAGTAATTAAATATGTACATTGTAAAAGGTCGGAAAATAATTCTATCATAATTCACAGGCAAAAAGTTTTGGGGTTTTCATTAGTAAAGGCTATAGATTTACATCAAGGAGCAAGGTGACTGCTGCAGAGGTATCAGGAATATGTCACACTACTACTTGTAATAATTCCTATGGATCATTTGATTGTCTTAGCAAAGACTGTAAGAATTTCCTTTCTTAAAGTTTGAATCACAGTTATCCACATCTTAATATTTAGTGGTTTCTTGTTGAGAAAGCAATTAAGAATTCATCAAAATGACCAGTTCTTATTTCAGAGAGAAATTCATTATTACACAGCTGAAAGAGAAATAATATATTGTTTGCTGACTATTTTCAAGACACCAGTGAAACTGTGGTTTTGAATGTAGAAAATTGTTCAATACCTACAACAGCTAATGCTAATATTGACCTTAGGAGACACCATTCTGTCTAGAAAATAGTGAAAACTAGAATATTTTATTAATTTTATACTCAATTTAATTTCTTGTTTCAAATTTTTAAATTCCATTTTCCAATTAAAACTACAGAGAGTTAGTATTTTTAATGGAACATTGTTTAATAAGAGTTCTCAATCACTTTTCCATCTGAGAGGGGAATTTCTGAAGATATTCCATTCCATCAGTCTTAAATTTATGAAATTTCATGAGCAATTCAAATGCACACATCACTGAAATATATGTGAAAAAAAGCTCCTTTTCTGTTTAAAGACTTCAAACTTTTAGAATGGTTTTCCATAACTTTCACCTGTGTGTAAGATTAGATCTGGTGCCTCTGTAGATTCTTAAGAGCAACTTTTAGAGTCTTAGAACTGTTTATCAACTTTGGATCAAAGAGAAATTCTCTTAAAGGAAATGCTAACACTCTACTGGGCTAAAGCAAAGCTAAAAATAAGATCAATCCATTGTCTCTATGGCTTGGGGATTTCACCTGAAAAAAGATAATCTCAATTTAAATGCTTTTGCATAGTGCACTGAATCAAACTTGTTCCAAAGGAGTTTTATAGCTTGATGCATGAAATGCTTTTGAGGGAGTTAGGAGTCGGGGACAGTGATGGGTTTCTTTTTAAATGTGTATAATCTCTGTTGGCAACAGCAAGGACAAGTAGCTCCCTAACGGAAGCAGAGCCAGGGGAACAAGAATAGTAGCACCATCAGCAGAGGCAGTGTTTTAGCCAGTATGGGCCCAATCCTGCAGTACCTGCACAAAGGCAAGCAGGCCAGGAGTGGCGGTGGTAGTTAGACTTAACTGAGAACCCTGATCATCAGAAGGGTCCACAGTGATAAGGTAGGTCCAAGGTCAAGACATAAAGTTCAGTCAGCAAGTCAGGATCAGGTCTGGAAATAGTTATCAAGGTCAACCACTGTCCAATGATCAGCTGACAAGTCCATAGTGATGAGGTCTTCTGCAGGTCAGGGTGTCGATCAATAAGGTACATAGTCAGGCGCAATTCTGGCTGTGATGCATCCGAAAATATAGCACAGGCAGGGGCGAGAGTGAGAGCCGTAGCTTAAAAAGTATCTTCTGATACTTCTAGATTATTAAGAGCAACTTTATTCATGGACAGTACTTGTGCTTTCTCTAAATTGCCCCTGATCCAAGGAGACAAATCCTCAAGAATGGGGGAGATGAGCTCAGGTCTCTGACAGCCTCTACCTCTCAACTAGAATACAAAGATTAACCCCTGGTCTCCCAGAAGTCTAAAATTGGAACTATTCTTGAAAAAGAGGCTTAATCATTCATTATACTGTTTTGTAGGTGTTTGAGGCCTGGCTTTAGGAGAAAGATTAGAGGTGTGATGGTACAGAGGCAGAAATACGTTTTTGCAGTTAAGGAAAAAGTTTCTTTTCTGCTTTTGGAGAAAGGAAGTTTTAAAATACATCTCTTTGTAACCTACTTTCTGCTGTCAGTAAGCTAAAAATATTGTAGTGAATCTAATTCTCTGATATGTAACTGTTCTAAGAGTGTTTTTTGTCAAGGATTCATGGTATTAAATTCAGGTTTACTGCTTCCGTTATAATGGCAAGGTATGTAAGAGTTAGCTACTGCAGTTCTGATTGTTGGAAGATGCATGGCCTTTCATCCATACACTTCTTCCTTTATTTGTTTAAATAAACAGGACCAGAGTTTAAAAGAAAATGATTTACTGTAAGATAATACCATAGTCCATGTTCATTTCTTCTACTAACTGAAAATAGCCGTTCAGGGACAAACCCATAAAATTCTGTATAACAAAGGGACAATACAGGAAAAAAAAATATCACTTGCTGCTTAGACTGTGTCTAACCCATGCACTACAACAACTTAGCTGCTTGCTTGAACCTCTATGTTAGGCTAATTTGATTTTGCTATATGTTTAAAAGAAGAGTCTCAATTAAACTGATTTTATCCTGCGAGACTGAAAAGCAGAGGAAGCACTGGCAGAAGGAAAGGAAACTAGAGGGTAACAGGGGTCCCTTATTAAACTTAGTGACACTAATGCTCTCCCTTGAGTACAATTAAAGGTAAAGTGAGATGGGAGACTATATACATAAGCAAAGAATTGGCTGATAGGCAAGAAATCATTTCAGTAAAATAATGAGAGGCCTCATCCTCTGAGACATGCTGTGAACTAACATGCATAATTTTTCATCTGTCTCAGAAATGTTGCAATACTAATAGACCATAGAGGAAAAGAAAATCATTAAGTGTCCAAGAATGAATCCCTGCCCATTTAGCAACATTAGGAACTGAAAATAGACCTCTTTAACTGTCTCATGTTTATTTTATTACACTGATAGTCTTATTAGTACGTGAAGCTGTCTTAATAATGTTATTTTACGTTGTTTATTGTGAAGTTGTGAATACTTAGTACTGTTTTTCAAACAGATTAAATGAGGATGGGAAATAAAATTAGAACATGTATTAATACTCAAGTAGATATGATATTTGTCTCTGAAGAGTTTATGTGTACAACAGCCCAAACTAGGGCATGATTTCTATGCAAATAGATCATTTGAAAAAAGGGAATATTAACAAATCATCCGTGTCATAGATCTCCCTTGCTCCTCCCCTCCCTTCCTTAGAGGTTTGCTTGTGCATTCTAGATTTTTTAATAGGTCTGTGTATGATACGTATGTATTTATAATAAAAATAAAATACATCTACAAACATAAAATAAATCAATACTGTTTTCATTGATTATCTCCGTGAAAAAAAATTCTTCCATAACATTACAACATCTGATCTGAATAATCAAAGTAAGACACTGCTTCTCTTTTACATTTACATTGGAACTGATTAAAATTTATACCATATAACCAATTGATGAATAATTTCTTCAGTCCATTCTCAACAAATAATAACTTAGTGAGTCTACATAAAAGTCTGCTTTTGGAGAATTCCATGGTAACTTTCTGAAAGAAAATGGAACAATTCTGTAAGGAATATTCAGCTGGTGTCACTAGGGAAAGCATCTGAACTTCTGCTGGCTGGATCTTCTCCCAGTCCTTTTCTTTCCTGGTCCAAGTCCTACAAATATTCAGTGTCAATAAAATGTCAGGTTAAAAGCAGTCCGAGTAAAGTCTGTCAGTTTTCAATAGAATCAGTGAAGATAGAACATAATGAGATATTAACACTTAAATTAAGCTTTCAGAAAGGTGCTACATTTCACGTTCAGCATTAGTTATGCACTTATTTGCATATTTTAATATTGCCAGCATTAGACACAGTAAAGTAAGGAGTTCCATGAAGGTGGCTAGAATATTAGGTTGGTACATGATATGCCGAGTGCATCACCATAAGAAGATCTGTTTGGAATTATGCATGGAATAATCAAATTTGTTCCAGACATAAGGAAAGCGGAAAATTAGTTATGCTTAATTTTGCAGTTGCATTCAGGTGAGTTTTTCAGAAACTCTATGTGTGTATAAATACTTGTACCCTACTACTTCTGAAAGACAGAAGGATACTTAGTTCCTTCTGTCCATGTTTCTTGCAAACACAGGATTATAAAGTATGCATATTTCATAAAAGAACTCATTTTCAGAATCCAGATAATCTCAGGGGATTGTTCTCTGCCTAAGAGCTGTTACACTCTAGTGTACACTAGTAATAGAGCTGGAAGAAAACCTTCCAGTTAGTGGGAGCTAAGTCTTTTTTACAGTTCTTGAATCCTATTTGTACTACAACCAAGAGCTTCCCGACTTCAAAAGCCAACAACAGAACTTGCCGATACACAGAGAAACTAATTCCATTTTGAAAATACGTTGCTTCTGCAACAAAGAATTCACATTACTCCTTGAAATCAGGTAACCAAAACTGACATTCCTGGTCACTGCTGACCAAATTTGTGAACCTTGCCCAAAGGTGAGTGTCACCGAGCAGTAGCTGGGACTCGAGGATCTGTGGCTATCAGGGGCCCTTAGCATACCAGAATTGTCATGATGGTCCTGGACCTCAGGAACCATCATTTTTTTCAGCAGGATGGGGCTACTACTTTGGTTCACTCTGTCTTGTGAAATCACAAGCTCAGAAAGAGGTTAGTCAAAACTTTTCCAAGTAATTCTTTTTTTCCATTGAAAAATTTTTTGTTTCATCAAAATGCATTGCTATTAGAAACTTCCCAGTTTTGATGCATTGTAACTAGGGAATATTTCTTGGAGACAAAGACAGTAAAGTGGAGGGACAGGCAGGAAGAAAGGAGGGAAAGCATGCTGTAAGAAAAACTAGCAGAGCATAGTGAAGTCTAAAACTTTCACAGCAGTTCTGTGTTTTCATTAAACTCCCAGCTCTCGTAGCCTTCTACTAGAGTATGTGCATAGACGTCCTGTTCTAACTGGACAGAAGTAAGACTAGAATATCAAAATCATTCTGTCAGGCAAATACTATAACGTGCAGATTGTCTGTTCTTTTCTTACTTAGATTGCCCTTGTGCTTTTGGTAGGAGGGCACAAGAAAATAGCTCACATTTTTTTTGCCCAGGCTAACAACTACAGAACAAAAACTGTTTGAATGTTAGAAATCTGTCATGAAATAGGAATTTTTTTTCTTAGGCCTATCTATCCTTTTTTCCTATACATTATGTGTCTTCTTTCAAAGTGCGTTTATTAAATTATTATTTCTCCATTCCACATTCTGTCTACCTTTTTTTTCCTATTCCTGCTGTATTCTTAGTTCTCTGCATTTTTCATTACCAGCCAGCCTTTTCCCCCTTTCCCTTCCTTTCCTTTCTTTCTTTTATTTCCTTTCTCTCCATTCACCGCCTCTTAAGTATCTCCATGTTGTGAGGGAAGAAAATGATATAGCAAGTGCAAGTAAACACTGTGATGCATCCATGTGGGGCATTGTAGAAGTAAATGCAATGAGCTTGTGATCTGTGGAAATAAAATCAATCAATTACAATTAAAATGCCAACCAGACAAAATGCAATATATTTTTCAATAGTGTAACTCAAATATTTATTCAAAATGAATAAATGGATACAGTATCTATTCCCCTGCATCTGTCTAGCTTTTAACTGTTAGAAAATCCACTCAGTTTCTTTTTTAAATGAAAAATGGATTATATAAATATAGAATTTCATTACCGAGATTCATTCTTTTGTGAAATAGTTTTACTTATTTGTAAACTAGTTTCCTAACTTGAACTACTTGTTAACACTGTAGGATAAGACATGTTTGAAAAATACGTGCAAGTGACATTGTACTGTTGCCAGTAGGCTTGGAGGGAAGATACAGATTATACTGAGACATACAATTCTTTAGAATTGTTTATACATGAGAGTTTTTCACATGGATGTCATTCTTCCTTACAGTCATTCCGGTAGATAAGAACTCTATTTATCAGTAGGCAATTCAAACACAAGTTAGAATAAGGTACAATAAGGTATAAAATTGCTTCTCTATAGATGTGGAGTCAATAACTCTCTTGAGTTTATTAACCCTTACTAGCTAATTACCTTATTAGTAACTGTCAAGGTTTAACCCTAACCCAGATTGATCAGCTTATAAATGTGAGGTCAGACATTTAATATTTCGCTCTGATACTTTATTTTTCTTATTTTCTTATTTGGGACATAGCATGGTCATTGTTCATAATTAAAATAAGCATTATTTCACTCATTTGAAGATGTAAATGAATCTTTACATTGGTTGACTGAATGTCATACCCTGTATCTTTTCACAGAATCACAGAATCACAGAATCACCAGGTTGGAAAAGACCCACTAGATCATCAAGTCCAACCATTCCTAACACTCTCTAAACCATGTCCCTCAGCACTTCATCCACCCATTCCTTAAACACCTCCAGGGAAGGCGACTCGACCACCTCCCTGGGCAGCCTGTTCCAGTACCCAATGACTCTTTCTGTGAAGAATTTTTTTCTGATATCCAGCCTGAGCCTCCCCTGGCAGAGCTTCAGACCATTCCCCCTTGTCCTGTCCCCTGTCACTTGGGAGAAGAGGCCAGCTCCCTCCTCTCCACAACCTCCTTTCAGGTAGTTGTAGAGAGTAATAAGGTCTCCCCTCAGCCTCCTCTTCTCCAGGCTAAACAATCCCAGCTCTCTCAGCCGCTCCTTGTAAAACTTGTTCTCCAGCCCCCTCACTAGCTTCGTTGCTCTTCTCTGGACACGCTCCAGAGCCTCAACATCCTTCTTGTGGTGAGGGGTCCAGAACTGAACACAGTATTCGAGGTGCGGTCTCACCAGTGCCGAGTACAGAGGGAGAATAACCTCCCTGGACCTGCTGGTGACCCCATTTCTGATACAAGCCAAGATTCCATTGACCTTCTTGGCCACCTGGGCACACTGCTGGCTCATGTTCAGTCAGCTGTCAACCAGCACCCCCAGGTCCTTCTCTTCCGTGCAGCTCTCCAGCCACTCTTCCCCCAGTCTGTAGCACTGCATAGGGTTGTTGTGCCCCAAGTGCAGGACCCGGCATTTGGTCTTGTTAAACCTCATGCCATTGGTCTCGGCCCAGCAGTCCAGCCTGTTCAGATCCCTTTGCAGAGCCTCCCTACCTTCCAGCAGATCCACACTTCCTCCCAGCTTAGTGTCATCTGCAAACTTGCTAAGGGTGCACTCAATGCCTTCATCCAGGTCATTGATAAAGACATTGAACAGGTCTGGACCCAGTACTGAGCCCTGAGGAACCCCACTTGTAACTGGCCTCCAGCTGGAGTTAACTCCTTTGACCACCACTCTCTGGGCCCGGCTATCCAACCAGTTTTCCACGCAGGAGAGTGTGTGCCTGTCCAGGCCAGAGGCTGACAGTTTCTGAAGCAGAATGCTGTGAGAAACTGTGTCAAAGGCTTTACTGAAGTCCAAGAAGACTACATCCACAGCCTTTCTCCCATCCAGTAGTCGAGTGATTTTGTCATAGAAGGTGATCAGGTTAGTTTGGCAAGATCTGCCCTTTGTAAACCCATGTTGACTGGGCCTGATCACCCGGTTCTCTTGCATGTGCTTCATGATAGCACTCAAGATTACCTGTTCCATGACTTTCCCTGGCACTGAGGTCAGACTGACAGGCCTGTAGTTCCCTGGATCCTCTCTGCAACCCTTCTTGTAGATGTAGATGTAGTGTTTTCAGTTGACACTTTCTTCAGTAGGATGTGAAATTCCCTGGGTGTTAAATCCATCTATGATTCTGTGGGTGGATGAAAGAGTACAACAGAGAACAAAGAGAAACCATTACCTTGTTGTCCTCTTTCTGCCCCCTTCTCTTGTTTGGGTGGCCCAAACTTTTTCTTTGAGTTAAGCCTCTTTCTTATCTGGCTTTTTAAAGGATTAATTTAATTTACTCACTGCCAGAAAAAGTGCAGATCCTATGTAAATTAGCAGAAATGGTTCCTGGAATGTTTTGGGGAGGTCTAGAGCAGAGTAAGTTAGAGTGATGTGAGTGAGTGGTAGGACTGAGGTGTTTCCATGGAGGCAAGTGAAGAGAAGGGAGCTCTTAAAAACAGGAAGAGGTTTGATTGCAAAAGACTGTAGTTATGTTGATTCAGATCACTGTGATACAGTAGCTGTGTTGTGCCTACTTTTTTGTGAAATGCCTGAGGTTTGGGTCAAAGTGGTCAATGTGTAAATTAAGAAAACATGCTTAGGATAGGATAATTAGCTGTTTACTGTCTCCTGTATTCAGACACTTCAGTGGCAAAGTATTTGAGGAGAAGAGGCCATCAGCCGCTTTCTTCTCATGTTATACCATTAGTTCTTTTCCTTAATCAGTTAAAATGAAACTAAATATTGTGTTTGAGTAAAAGTACTTTTCTTGCAGGTTTTTCACCATGATAAGAAATAAAGCATCCTGACTTAAATCTTACTATCAGTCCCCACATCAAAAATTTCCCCCATTCACTTTTGTGCCTTTCCTCTGCACCTTAATGTCATGCGTCTGAAGGGCAGAAGATGCTTCCTAGCTGTTTTGTTCCTGCCAAAGGTGAGAGAAAACGAGATTAAATATTCACTGGAAAAAAAAATATTTTTGGGTTGTTTAGATTAAATTTAAACCTACTTTCTGCTAAGTCATCTAGTACCCTCTTCACTATTCTGTCTTCTTATTTGGGATAGAGGAGTTGTGAATTGCAGGAAAACAAGCTTCTGAAATGTTTTGACAGATACAAAGTATTATTTCTTTTCATTCCTTTCTGTGTCAATAAGAAACCCCACCTTTCTAGAAATGCAGGATGAAGGTAACAACCTATGCAGCTGTCTTGCTAGCTAGAGTTCTTCAATCAAATTCAATAAAAAATGAGTTATGTGAGCTCATGTCTCTGCTTTCCCCATTGAGATGCCAAAGTCAGGATGAGTGAGTGCATGCATTCACCACGAGAGTGGTGAGACACTGGCACATGTGGCCCAAGGAAGTTGTGGATGCCCCATCCCTGGAGGTGTTCAAGGCCAGGCTGGGTGAGGCCTTGGGCAGCCTGATCTAGGGGGATGTCCCTGCCCGTAGCAGGGAGGTTGGAGCTAGGTGATCTTTAAGGTCCCTTCCAACCCTAACTATACTGTGATACTACAATACTATGATACTGTGATACTATGATACTATGCTTGAAGAACACGCATTTTAGGGATAAAAATAGCTGTTGCTGGTAAGTTTGCAGATAGATGCAAAGGCAGAACATGAGCAAACACATTAATGAAATAAAGTGAAGCTTGAATAGAAGAAGCAACTTTCTGTCTTAGGAAATACTTTGCAGAGTAGTTGGCAGTACCTATGAAATAAAGCAGTTACATTGACTGGCATTAATAGCCATGGTCTGAGGAGTTTCAGATAAAAAAGCAAATAAAACATAGCAAAGTAAGTAAGATGAAGGTGTGTCAAAGCCCCTCTTTTCAAACACAGGAGGATGTGTCAGTGTAAGAATAACGTATTCAGATCTGCTTTGCAATACCAGGAGCTCCAAACAGCAGGTTTGATCAGAGATGGAGAAAGTCTCCTTAATGAGATATTTACTTCGTTGGAATGTTGTAGCTTAGGTAGGTGACTAGCTTTAGCTGAAGGGTTCTCAGGCTGTCTTGATTTTTATATAGGTCTAAATGCGTTACAAAGTTGTCCTCATAACCATAAATGTCACAGTGAATGAGAGCCTAATTTGTTATGTTGTCAAATGCCTGCTTTTCAAATTCAGCCTGCTTGTTATTACAGTGTCAGACATACATATTTTTGTTTCATTTTGGACTGAGTTTTTTTGTATGTCTGCTTTACTGCCTATGTTCATAGCATGAGAAGGATGGTAGACTTGCCTTGGAAACGAGAAAATCCTAAGAGAATGCTCAGAAGAAAGATATGGCCTCCATTGAATCACAGGAGTTTTGGCCAAGATTACTGGTAGCCAAAGCTTACAGTTTATAAAATTTCTGACTATTTATTTGTGTATGTTTATGTTTGCAGGAGTCAGCAACAGCAGATGTACACAGCATTTCATAGGGTTGGGCTGCACAGTAAATTTTACTGTATTAATAGATGGTATTTTGTTCTTGTCCACACCCTTTACTTGTAAATGCAAAGCACTTCAGCTTCAGGGTAGAGAAAGACACCCTCCTCCTTTTCCTGCTGGAAAAAGTTCCCAGATGCCAGCTAATGAAGTAACCTTCTTGTGGACCTGGATCTTCAGTTGTTTAATTTCTTCACCTAGGGAAAGCCCAGCAGGGCTCTAGCAATCATCTCCGCACTTGACCTGGAAATTCTATTCCACAGAGAGAAAATAAAAGGATTTTTCTTTTTAGTGCAAGTGAAATTGGCCACCTGGAGAAAACAGAATCAAGGACCCTGTGGACAAGTCTTCTCATGACAGCTGTTTCTCCCCAGGATTCTTTCAAATGTTGTATATGTTATTCTGTAATGCTAAACCAATCACAGCTGTCAGTAGCAGAATATAATCACAACTGTCATTTTACACCAAACATCCAGACAGTATGCAGTATATTGCAATAAGCTATTTCATATTTATCATCAAACCTAAGAAATATCAGTGACAATTCTTACTCATTATGTAATGTCTTCAAGCTACCTTTTAGTTATTTTCTTTGAAGAACAAGTTAAAAGTAAGTTGCTCAATCATATATAAAGGAAATTTTTGTTTGGGATTTTCTTGCAATGTATTTGCTTTGAAAAAAACAGTACTGCTGGTTAGTCTGTGGATTATTTAAGGCTTTTCAAATGACAAAAATAGGACAATAGAGTTGTCAAAGAGTATTAATTTGCAGTCACATGAAGGTACTGAAAAATGAACTACCTCTGAAACCAAAGGATTATCTGATGTTCAGAAGTTTTCATCAAACTCTGTGAAGTGTCCTATAAAATGGTGGGGTTTAGAGCAAACGCTGTAAAGTAGGAGAGAATGGTAGAGATAATTTTTTGTCCCTTCACATGTTGGGGTCCCCGAGTTGTGCACCATCTAATGGGCATCAAGTCAGTGTGCAACAAACTGTGCATACCCTGTCCATAGCAAAATTTCCTGTTCTAGTCATTTGAGCTATGATTTTTCTTCCAAGAAAACAGCTCTATTCATTATTTCAACCGTCAAACAAAAAGGACTCTTGCACGAGAGCTTCCTGCTGTGAAACGTCATGTAGGTGGTATAGTCACCAGTACCAAGTGGGAGCGACCCTCAGGCTTTTATGTTCCAATGAGCTGCCTAAGCTAACTTTGTCTACCTAGAAATTAGTAAGGTATTTTGCATTGTCTCCCACAAGATCCTCATAAAGAAGCCTTTGATGTCTGGGCTAGATGAGCAAACTGAGAGGGGTGGGTGCAAAATTGATTGAATGAACAGGACCAGAGGGTGTTTCTCAGCTGCTCAGAATCTAGTTGGAGGCCAGTAACTAGTAGGTCAATACTGGGTCCAGTCCTGCTCAGCATCTCATTAGTGATCTGGATGATGGGACAGATTGTAGCCTCAGCAGGTTTGCAGATGACACAAAACTGTGAAGAGTGGCTGATATGTCAGAGGGTTGGGCTGCCATCAAGAGAGACCTCAACAGGCTGGAGAAATGTTCTAACAGGAATCTCATGAAATTCAAGAGAGAGAAGCACCATGTCCTGTACCTGGAGAGGAATAATCCCAAGTACAAGCATGTTCTGAAGCCACCCAAGGTCAGTCTTCTGGAAAGCAGTATTGCATAAAAGGACCTACTCAGTCCCAGTGGACACTAAGTTGAACTGGAGTTAGCAATGTGGCCTTGTGGCAAATAAGGCTAATGATATCCTGGGCTGCATTAGGCAAATTATTGTCAGTAGGTTGGGGAAGTGGTCCTTCCTATCTGCTCAACACTGGTGAAGCTATTCCTGGAGTCTTGTGTCCAGTTCTCGGCTTACCAATTCAAGAGAGGTATAGACATACTGGAGGAAGTCCAGCAAAGAGCCAGAAATCTGATGAAGGGAACAAAGAGAGATCGCACTGTTCAGGCTGGAGAAGGCAAAGTTCAGACCGATCTGATAAAGTTGCCCTGAGAATTTCTGGAGTCTCCACACTTTTAGATACTCAAAAGTCGTGGTTCTGGGCAATATGGTTTAAGCAGCCCTGCTTGAGAAATTGTGCTGGATCACATGACCACCACAAGTCCTTTCAAACCTCAGTCATTCTGTGTTTCTGAGCTGGCTAAGTTTATCCTGCAGACAAGGGGGTTGTGCAGCACAGCACAGGCCAGAAGGTCAGCTCATATAAACTGGTGTGGATCTCTTAACTCCTCGATGTAAAATGGTCTTCTAATCAAAATTTAACTCTGCTGGATTGACATACAATTTCTGGGGGGAATTCTTGAACAAATGTGATTGGCTGTGATAGTACATTTTTACTCAAACATAGGCTTTGTAGGACTAATACCCTTTATATTCATTTTACAAAGTGTAAAGATTTATACTGAGAACATACACAACCTCCAGCAAATCAGGTTGCCTTCTTCTAGTTGAACCTTTACATTGCTGAGCAATATTTAATTTATAAGATTGTGAAACTCACTATGGCTAAACTTTAATATATTACTGTCTTTTTTTAATTATAGTTTTTCTCAGAGAAAGAATGTTGAATAGGGAGAAAAGGTATAGATCTTGAGCAATATTTTGTTCCTGTAAAATTACTGTTAATCTTATACAATTTTCCATTTATTGTAATTTGCTCAGTAACCAGAAAAAAATGTATTCATTTTTCTTTTCTTTTTTTCCTGGAAAATCTGGTGACCAAGTAGTTCTTCCTTGCAACACATAATTTCAAGTGTCCAATGGTTGGTTATTAACAAGAGGAAGAAGCAGTAAAACTGCTGTTTCTGAGCTCAGATATGAACATAAGCAGATTTTGGGGGATTTCCTTTTTCTGGAGCTTTTATCAGGGTCCTTGCTACGTCAAATTTGGTCAATGTTCCCTTTAGTACAAAAGGGGTGAGAATTTCCTTTTTCTTTCCCACAAAAGAGAAAAGTTTTGAGATTTGGCTTTGCCTTCCTTGTGTGTGTGTCTGCCCAAGACATAAAACTGTAACCAGCCACCCTGGATTTTGCACATTGCAATAAATTGATTTTTCCTCATTTTAACCGGAAGGTATGCACACATGATATTTGTATTCAATTCCCTTCATAAAAATTACAAATATTGTTTCATCGTCTTTTTAAATACCTCTTTTCTTTGTCAAAATGAGTTACTAAAACCTGAGAATTTCAGTCTGCAACTCTTGAGGTTTTCTTTCAATTTTACATGAAAAAAATAATAGTCAGTTTTCTTCTTCTTTTGCTACAGAATGGGGAATGGCTTTCATTGATTTCCTTACTCTGCAGAGTTTTGCAAAGCAAGACTTGCTATGCTAACAGCTCTTACTGGATCATTTGAATTTCTGAGCACTATTTTATTGCAGCCCTTACACTGTATCAGCAAAATACAAGTGCATTTTCAAAACCTGTCTTGAGAAATAAGTGGTGAAACAGTCCTGCAAACAAAAGTCTCATACTTTATCCAATGAATATAGTATTGCATATTGGTAATATCTAATTAAATAAAAGCAATTCATCCTAAAACTTGAAGGGTAAATTACTATAAAAATGACTAAAGAATTGATAGAATTAAATGCTATGTGAAAGTCTACCTGCAGCGAATCTTTTCTTTATGGAGTCGTTTAGACATTGACAGCCTACAGTATGGGCAAAGTAATTTTTGAGTTTTACAGTATTTTTAAAGTAATAAAGTCATGCTCAAATGGTTCTGGAGTTCCTGAAGGTCAGTTAGTCTAGTTTTATTGCTTCTGGGTATCTGGTTAAAAAATGAATATGTATGGACTAGAAAAAAGCATGTTAGGTTTTTATTTACACTGTTCAGGGATTTTCTGACACTTAAAAGATAAAAATGACTTGTAGTACTGTATAGATAAAGTGCACTATGTATCTAATGTTTTCTATGCAGATTTTACTTGTACTCTAATGGCATTAAACCTATAAAAAGTCAGAATTATTTATACTAACAGTAGAATGGTACTAGTCATTTCTATCTAACAATATGTTAACCATTGTCTCAGAGATTCTTAAAAGATATTATGTATATGCTTTACAAATTTCTTTATATATTTCTCAACCTGTTATCTTTTTATGGACATTTTAGAGCAAAAATAAATTCACTTAATAACTCTGCGTGCCTTCATTTTAAAAAAATGGACTCTTTGTCTCCTGAATAATTGCTGTATTGATGATTACTTATAAAAAAACATTTACAGCTATGCACAGTGAATAGATTGGTAGGAAAAATTACATACTAAATAATTTATTTTTTCAGTCTCTCAACCTGTAATAAAAGATTTTGCTTTAAAAACCAACAAGGAATAAAAATACCAGAACAGTATAAAATCAGTAGCAAATTTTATTCTAGAGTGAATCTTTATAAACATAGTTACAATATCATGCTTACACCTCAGTAAGTTGATTTTTCAGTACACTTATTATACCATAAGTAACAATAAAACATAATTTGCTTTACGTTATCAACCATGTGCATTGAATCAATAGTTATGATGTGATAAAGAGAAGTACTATATACGTAAGCTGGAGGCTTTATAAATCCTTTTGCAAGCATATAAAATCTTCTCTATAGAGTCTTCCCTAATAAGTCTAATACAATGTTTGTAGTCTAAGCAATTTCTTTATATAAGCTACATTTCTTTAGTTACAGCGCTACAGGTACAGATAGCACAGGAGTTTCGTTGTGGTCTAGTATGTATGATTCAAAATCGTTTCTATTTGTTAAGTCATCAGGGAAGGGAATTTATATTCACGTAACTCAGGTGGGGTTCTAGGTGGGTTTGAACACAAAGTTTAAAAGGAAAAACTGTGAATGGGATAAACAGATGGTATATACTTGATATCACGAACAGTTTCAGAACATTATGAGAACTTAACCAAATTACTACAAATTGTATATGAATCTAGAGAGAAGTCTGTTATAATTTCAATAGGTATGCCACTTGGAATAATAAAAACATCCTTATATTACTATTCGTAATAATATTATTGCCAGTAAAAAGTGAATGACTGCAAAATCTTTGATGACTTTGTGTCCTAGATAAATACTCTAAAAATCTCCACAGGACTTGTCTTCTTCTGTTTTCCTTTGATTCATCATTGCATGGCCTTTACCAACAGAGATAATAGAGGACACCTTCTTATCAAATTATATGAAGTTACCTTTACAGTAACAAGGGCAAGCGGCAATATAAATATCTGAAACAATCTTGTTCGGAGTGTAGTACAATTCTTGGAGTCTTGCTGAACACTTCTATTAATCTTCAGTTGATAGTGCAGACAATGGTTCAGAAAGCAATAGGCCATATTGAGGTGGAGCAGAACTCCACCTGCTCCAGTATCTGCTTGCTACATTGGTTATTGGCTGGCTCATAACAAAGGATTTAAGCTGATGCAAATATGTTTCTTTTGAGTAATCTTTCATATTCCACTGATGTGTGTCTTAGATGCTTTCAGGTGTCATACCTCTGTAGTCAATAGTTCTGTATCAGTTTTCTCTGTTTGTTTGTCTAGTTGTGTTTTGAACCCATACTAACAATCAGCTTCTACTATATAATCTGGCATGGAGTGCCACATCTTAACTACATATTTTCTTACCTTTTTTAATACCTTGGTTGGAAAACACATGAACACCACGTTCATATACAATCGCTTGACTCATTTGTATTGCCTTATCATTTCCCACTCAGTCATGTACCCTGGAGGTTCAAGAAACCTCATCTCTTTGGTTTTTCTTTATATGTTCATAAATTTTTTAACTGTTCATAGCTTTTATCATCACTGCTGATCGTTACCATCAGAGAGAAAAGGACTGGAAATAAAAATAATATTCAAGATTTGCTGAACTATGGATCTACACTGTAATATGATGAAATCTTCTTTTTCCCCAATTTTTTAATAATAGCTTATAATATTCTGTATTTTTACTTCTTCTGAACTTAGGTTTTCTTGTCATTTGACTGCACATTATAATTTGAACTGTCTCTTGCCTGGTATTTCGGAAGGTCCAAGCACATCATTGCACAGATAAAACTGAGATTATTTTCTACAGTGTACCTAACTTATTTATATACACTGAATTTTGGCTTCCAATTTTTTCCCAGCTAGCATCATGACGGTCATTCCTGCAGGTATTTGCAATCAACTTCTGTATTCTTTATCATGATTGATCTGTATTGCTAACAACCTTTGCCACCTCTCTGATATTTCTGTGTCAAATATGAACATGATACAGAACACACCTCATGATTATACTGGTGACTTTCCTGTGTCATGGAAAATTATAATATGTTCTGTGGCTTTTATCATTCAACTACTGTCTAATCTTTGTGAAGGCTTGCTATTCCTTGACCATTTAGCTTCTTCAGGAATTACTAACGACAATTCATGTTGGAAAATCTTTGGAAATCCAAGAAGACTACAACAAGTTGATTTCCTTTATTCATGTACTGATTTTTTCAAGGAAATCCATCAGATCTTTGATATCTTTGATGTGTCTTACAAAAAAAATAAATATTCTTTTTCAGTCTGTCCTACCTGTGCACTAAATTCTGCTCTTTATTATATTTTCTAACAATTTTATTAGTGCAGGCGTCAGGGTCAGTAGATCCATAGAACTCCTTGGAAAAAGGAGCCTAACAAACAGGTGTTGCATTAGCCATCTTCCAGCATTCTGGTACTCAAAAAAGACCAATAGAGGAGTTTTACACCATAGCAGTAGCTATAGTTATACACTCACATTTTTCTAGGAGTTTCAAATGGTTATATAAATAGGCAATTATCATTCCATATCATTCTACTATCATTCTATCATTTAAATTCTTGTTTCTTTCTTCCTTTTTTTTATTACTTTTCTTTTTCTTTCTGTATTGTGCATAGGTCTATGTTATAAGCTTTCCAACGTAACAAAAGTCCAACTTGATTTATAGCACGTCACATTGAAAGAAGAAAATTTAAAAAGTTGAAATTAGAGGAATCCAAGCAAAAATAACTAAACTCATAATTCTAATAAACAAAAGAAATATGAAGGCGGTTTCAAACTCAAATTAGTTTCACTAATTTGAAACTGGTCTCGGTAAAAAAACAGCATCTTATATGGATAATAGTAAATAAGCTCTCAAATTACAGCTGTCATACCCACCACTCTGGGAGATCTCACACAAGAAATGACACCTTCTCTACAGAATTCCAAGAAGATATATTGAGAAAAACAATGCACAAAGAAGGATCTGGCTGATATATTGAACCGCTGCTGGCTGAAGCTTCAGGGCATGGGCTAAACATGTAACCTCTTCTGTCTAACTCCTGTCTTGTTATCACCTTTCCACAACTTTACTATATTTCCCTTCTTTCCTATTTCCTTATTTTCTGTTCAATAGGATCTAATATATTCAGTCAAATCTATTGTGAACTGTGTCCAGAAAAACAAGTACCTGCATTGGCATAAATAATCTGACAGATATGATTTTGCTTATGGTTGTTAAAGTGAGAAGAGGCTAGTGACTGCCTCTCGAAAGCAGCAAGGTTGCAAACAACATTAAGCATCACAGACACAAATGGCATTTTACTTCTCTCTTTATTTTGTTTTCTGCTCTTCCCTGTGCATTTGTCTTCAAAGAAGCAAGATGATTTATCAGCACAAATCCACTTCATCTCGCCTTACTTCTTTGCCTCAAAAAGCACAGTTGTTTTCATCTTTGGCTCTAACACACCACCAAACTCTTTTTCCTTCTGTAATTTCTCTGAACAAGTAAGGGAAAGAAAGCAAAAAGATGTTGTCAAAACAAAGATGAAAACATTTCATATTTCAAATTTTAACTGCTTTTTCCATCTTTCACTGCACCTCTAAGAAGAACTTAGCCAGCTGAGACCTGTATTCAAAATGCTGAAACTTGTTTAACTGTCCACTGTTTTTTTAACAACAAGGCTGTCTTTGCATATATGTGTGACACTCTGGCACCAAGTGTTCCATCAAAGACTACACAGTTCCTCATCTTCTTCTTTATTCTAGGCAGGCATCACACTTCATTGTCAAGAAATAAATGTTTAGAGGTCAACTACCTTCAGTAGGTACTGCTGGTTTAGCTTTGATTTTGCTACCCATTTAGAATAGAAGCTATGAAAGTATGAAGCAGTACTCTATGAATAAAATGTGCCCTTGAGGTGGCCCAGATTTTTTATCCTTAAGCATCCCGAAGCACGCTCTGATAGTAAATTTATTAAATAAGTAGTAAAGTATATAAAGGCTTCAATCTGACAGCTCTCAATTTCTAGAAAGTGAATATGGGATCAAGGGAGACTAATTCGAGGAAAGTACATATTTTACAGGTGTTAGAGTTGTATTTTGACTTGAAAGAATAACCAGCCTCCTTTATATTCCCCATACACAAGATTAGTGTTGGATTACCATTTTGTAAGGATTGTAGAAATGTTTCTCAGTGAACTCACAACCTAATTAGGGGAAGACAAGCCAGAATCACAGATGTAACAAACAGAAACAGGAGGAGAGGTAGGATGAAACCAAATACAGCAAAAGCATTTTTTCATAGCACTAGAATTATTTAAATTCTGAGATAAATGACATCTTTTGTAATGGAATGACTGTTAGCTGCTGTTCTGCTAATTGTGCTTCTTCCCATGTGTGCTAGTGTTATCAGTATTGCATTAGAAACACAAGAGGTAGAAGGAAGAATGTCAAAGAAAGTACTTTCTTTCTGTTCTTTCATTCCTTTTGACAAAAAAACTGCAGTAAATAGTCAAAAGGTGCTTTGCCATTTCCTTCAGTGCCAGAAAGAAGGAGATCTAAACCTAGATGGTCAATGAATACATGTGTTACTGTTTCGTTGAACGTTTTCTTCCCTCCAATATTTACATATTACAAGTATATTTTTCAGGATTTTATTTTCCTTCCTCAGCTGGGATTTGCATAGACTTGTACTGATTTGCATCATAATAGTCATTCACAACTACAAATGTATTTTTTTAAGGCCTATGATAGAGAAGAATGCTTCATTTTATGGACAGAGAACAGATATAAACAGCAGACAAATTTGTTTCTCAGTCTCAGAGGAAATCTGGATGTGCAGTGAGGAATGCACGCAGAAGAATCTGGTTCTTAAAATTACTGCCCTAATCATCTGTACAAGGGTGTTTTTTCTTCTGCATGTGATGAATACAAGCATAAAAATGACTCAACTGGACCAATACTCTATTTGATTGCCTTTACGGTATGCAGCAACAGGCAAAAGCTAGACCTGCATCTCCTGAATATACTTTCAGGATGTTTGTGACTCATAATATTTGTGATTTTGAGTCACAGAAGAGGTCTCAATATTTGATGTTACTCAGTGGATTTTACTTCCAAAAGGTAACCTAATTAACCTGCAGTGTTTGAAATACCCTGTAGAGATGAATTACAAATTTAAATATGCATTTCTGGAGCGTGTGGAAGACAAGTTCCTCACACAACTGGTGAGTGAGCCAATGAGGGAGGGTGCCCTCCTGGACCTGCTGTTTGTGAGCAGAGAAGGCCTGTGGGGGATGTGACAATTGGAGGACACCTGGGACAAAGCTTTCATGAGATGATAGGGTTTTCAGTTCTAGGTGAGATGAAGAAGAGAATTAACAAAACAGTCACATTAAACTCCCAGAGGGCAGACTTTGGACTGTTCAGAAGGCTGGTTGGCAAAGTCCCATGGGAGACAGTCCTTAAGGGCAAGGGAGACCACGAGGTCTGGGCCCTCTGTAAAAATGAAATCCCAGCAGCTCAGGAGCAAGCCATCCTCATGTTCTGGAAAAGGAGCTGGCGGGGGAAAAAAACAGCTTGGTTGAGTATGGAGATCTTGAGAGATATCAAAAAGAAGAGGAATGTCTATGAGCTTTGGAAGAAGGGACAGGCATCTTGGGTAGACTACAGGGAGGAAGTGAGATTGTGCAGGGAAAGAATCAGGAGGGCTAAGGGCAAACTAGAAATCAAACTGGCTAAGTCTGTTAAAGATAATAAAAAATCTTTCTACAAATACATTAACAATAAAAGGAGGACTAGGGAGAATATTCAGTCCCTATTGAATGCAGAAGGAACAACAAGGGATGAAGACAAGGCTGAGGTACTTAATGCCTTCTTTGCCTCAGTCTTTAATAGTAAGGGAAGTTGTTCCCCCTGTGTACAAACCCAGGATTTAGAGGAGCAGAATGAGGCTCCCATGATCCAAGAGGAGGCGGTTAGAGACTTGCTTGCCCAGCTAGACACCCACAAGTCTATGGGGCTGGATGGGATCCACCCAAGTGTATTAAAGGAGCTGGCTGAAGTCCTTTCCAAAGCCCTTTCCATCATCTTCCAGAGGTCCTGGCTGACTGGGGAAGTTCCAATGGACTGGAGACTGGCTGATGTTGTGCCCATCTACAAGAAGGGTTGCAGGGAGGATCCGGGGAACTACTGGCCTGTCAATCTGACCTCATTGCTGGGGAAAGTCATGGAACAGGTAATCTCGAGTGCTATCATGAAGCACATGCAAGAGAAGTGAGTGATCAGGCCCAGCCAACACGGGTTCATGAAAGGCAGGTCTTGTAAAACTAACCTGATTGCCTTCTATGACAAAGTGACTCGACTACTGGATGGGGGAAAGGCTGTGGATGTATTCTTCTTGGATTTCAGTGAAGACTTTGACACAGTTTCTCACAGCATTCTCCTTCAGAAACTGTCACCCTCTGGCCTGGATGGGCGCACACTCTCCTGGGTTGAAAACTGGTTGGATGGCCGGGCCCAGAGAGTGGTGGTCAATGGAGTTAACTCCAGCTGGAGGCCAGTCACAAGTGGGGTTCCTCAGGGCTCGGTACTGGGTCCAGCCCTGTTCAATGTCTTTATCAATGACCTGGATGAAGGCATTGAGTGCACCCTCAGCAAGTTTGCAGATGACACTAAGCTGGGAGGAAGTGTGGATCTGCTGGAAGGTAGGGAGGCTCTGCAAAGGGATCTGAACAGGCTGGACCGCTGGGCCGAGACCAATGGCATGAGGTTTAACAAGGTCAAATACTGGGTCCTGCACTCGGGGCATAACAACCCTATGCAGTGCTACAGACTAGGGGAAGTCTGGCTGGAGAGCTGCCTGGAGGAGAAGGACCTGGGGATGTTGATTGACAGCTGACTGAACATGAGCCAGCAGTGTGCCCAGGTGTCCAAGAGGGCCAATGGCATCTTGGCTTGTATCAGAAATGGCGTGACCAGCAGGTCCAGGGAGGTGATTCTCTCTCTCTGTACTCGGCACTGGTGAGACCGCACCTTGAATACTGTGTTCAGTTCTGGGCCCCTCACCACAAGAAGGATGTTGAGGCTCTGGAGCATGTCCAGAGAAGAGCAACGAAGCTGGTGAAGGGGCTGGAGAACAAGTCTTACAAGGAGCGGCTGAAAGAGCTGGGGTGGTTTAGCCTGGAGAAGAGGAGGCTGAGGGGCGACCTTATTGCTCTCTACAACTACCTGAGAGGAGGTTGTGGAGAGGAGGGAGCTGGCCTCTTCTCCCAAGTGACAGGGGACAGGACAAGAGGGAATGGTCTGAAGCTCCGTCAGGGGAGGTTCAGGTTGGATATCAGAAAAAAATTCTTCACAGAAAGAGTCATCGGGCACTGGAACAGGCTGCCCAGGGAGGTGGTCGAGGCGCCTTCCCTGGAGGTGTTTAAGGAATGGGTGGATGAAGTGCTGAGGGACATGGTTTAGGGAGTATTAGGAATGGTTGGACTCGATGATCCAGTGAGTCCCTTCCAACCTAGTGATTCTACCATTTTATAATTCTACGATTAAGTTTTATCTAATATTCACTAGTCCTTGCTGTGGAAAATACCATGAGGAATAATTTCATACTCACCTTTTCTAAGTCAGTTATAATTCCATTAATAACTATATGCCTCCTTGTTTGCCCTTTTTGCAGTAAGAATTCTCGTAATCTTACTAAGTTGATAGTAGTGCTCTTCTCTGTTCCTGCTCCAATCCAACTATAGCCTTCTTGAGATAAAGAGTTCAAAACTGGATTCAGTATGCATGATGTGGCAACACTATGGGTTTATGTTGTTAGTTTATGTTGGTTTATGCTCCATTTCTTTCCCAATAATCCCTATTAGCTTGTTTGGGTTTTATTCCTTTGTCATTTGAAAGCATTCATAATACTTTGAACATCTGACACCTTTTTTGTTTTTCTTAAGCTATGTAGGGACTGGAATTTTCTCATCAAGAAAAAGTTTGTGTTTTTTTCTAAGTTAGAATAGCAAAGGATATAGGGTAATTTCCTAAGAAAGAGATATTACAAAATATCCATTTCTTTTTAGAATATCTCTTCTGTCCTCCTGCATAGACACTGAGATAGACTGGACGCAAGCCTGTGGCTTAGACAAGGCAAGTTTTCAGAGCATGGAAAGGATAGAAAATCAGATTAGCATGCTTTAGAAAATTCCATTGAAATTGGCTTGTTATGGTAAAGCACTTCTTTTTTAGAATAATTTTCTAAAATAAAATATTTGCAGGGAAAATACTACACTAAATATTTTTTACACTGAGCACTGTAAAGTCTTTAAATACATTTTCTAATGCTCTGTTTCTTAAGTGAAACCTCTCAATAACCTGCAACACAGACTAGATTAAACTAGACTAGACTAGACTAATTGAGTTGGAAGTGACCTACAAGGATCATCTAGTCCAATTGCCTGAACTCTTCAGGGCTGACCAGAAGTTAAAGCATGTTGTTAAGGTAATTGTCCAACAGACTCTTAAACACTAGCAGGCATGGCCCACCTCTTTAGAAAGCTTGTTCCAGTGTTTGTCTACCCTCTCAGTAAAGAATTCGTTCCTGATGCCAAGTCTGAACTGCCCCAAGGCAACTTTGAAACATTTCCGTATGTCCTGTCACAAGATACAAGGGAAAAGAGATCAGCAGCTCTTTCTCCATTTCCCCTCCTTAGGAAGAGACCAATGACATTGTTCCTCAGCCTCCTTTTCTCCAAGCTAGACAAATCCAGAATCCTTAGCTGCTCCTCATAAGACATTCCTTCCAGCACTTCCATCAGCTTTATTACCCTCTTCTGGACACGTTCAAGGATTATAATATCCTTTTTAAAATGTGGGGCCCCGAACTGCACATAATATTTATAGTGAGGCCACATCAACACTAAGTACACGTCACCACTAAAAGCTTGCAAACTTTGAGCTAAGGAATAGGGCATAAAATCAAATTTACCTCCAGTGCAATGCAGGGAAAACTTGAGTTAATGCTGGAAGAGCTCGTTCAGGAATCAAAGTGAAATTGCTCTTAATCAGTTGTGTTACCCACATGTTGTCTTGACGTATACCTGCCATAAGGTGGTAACTAGTATCTGCACACTTACTATCTAGCTAAAAGTCTGCTGAGGATTCTACACCAGGCTGCATCGTGATGCATTCTATCTTTTTGAACTTCCTAAATATTGCTAAGAACATGTAACATGACGTTCATTTAGCTGCTTGTCTTTGGTGTGGTTTTATTCTCTTGTGCACTCAGCTTTTCAGCCCACAGTGTATTTGAGAAAGGTTTTTTGATATTGTTTAACTTTTATTTAGTTTTCTAGTCACAAGCATAATGAACAACAAAAAAAGTTCTGCCTTTATGTCTGTATAGCGCCTGGCACTGAGCAAATTTCCAGGGAACAGAGCAGTATATTGCAATTAATACAACTTTTCCTGCTACTTATCCACTGTGTGCCAATTAAAACTTTTGTTTTCCCCCCTTATCTGCATCATTTCCTACATAAAGTGCATAAAAATGATTGTCCCACCCCGTTAGTGGATTAGAATCTCTGACATAATCTGATGAAAGGTGAAACTGAAGAAGAAACGATTGGTATTATTAGCAGTAATGTGACTAGTTCAGTATCATCACTATGAAAGAGATATATAAATGAAATGCAGCTATTCTGCAATGAAGTGGTTATGTGAGTTTGATCAAATGAAAACAATAAACAAAATCTGGGTGATATTTTAGGAAAATGCTCACTTTCTCAAACACCAGATGATTACCAAAATGTCAGCTACTATAATTATTTTTCTTCATGATTTTTTGCTAAGACTTCTATTAAAAATTAACCATGTTCTACAGCTCATTTAGATAATTGCTACCAAATTATGAAGAAATTGGCTCATTTATCTTAAAAATGCCAATATTCTATGAAATTTTGATTCTCATTCATTTATACATACATATAACTTGGTAAAACCTGTTACGAACTAAATTTATAGTAGAGTAATCATTAACTATGTGTTTTCATTTTACAGTTATCCTATACTTCTATGTGACACTTTTTGCATATATGAATATTGTTTAATATAGTCAGTATGTGTGATTAATTTTTGCCATACAGCAAGTCAGACAGAATATCTCATGAATGGAAATGTTTTTCTTTATACTGTGGTCTGATAAAATCTTTTTATGATGCAGATCATCAGCCAAGCTGCAAGTAATGATGGGAGTCTGTGAGAGCAGCTTCTGTGCTACCGTAGTTTGTGGAAATTAATAAATATTTTTGGGCAGGTATTAATCTAACCAGCAGAGATGAAGTAAGGGAAAATATATCCACAGACAAAACCTACACATCTCCTGGGACATTTAAACTTGATCTTCTACTGCAGCCTTCTGCCCAAACAGTAACACTGCATAGAAATTTGTTAAATGCTTATATATTTTGCTGGATTCTGATATCAGAGTTAACAAATGTTACTTGAATGGTAATACTTGAGAAAAATGTAAAAATCAATATATTTTTATAATCTAGTTCAGCTGGCAACAAGTTTACAGGGAACTGTTAAGAATGTATGAAATTTACTATGAGGAGTAGAGAGTAGTGAACTGTCTAAATTAAAAATCTAAAATTAAAAAAACCCAACAAATTACTGGAAATTACTGGAAAACATCTCTAAGGCTGTGTGATAGAAGCCCTTTTTTCAAAGCTGCTTTCTCTGTTACTAACACAGCATCAGCCTTTCCTCTCCTTCCTTAATCCTGGCTTTGAGGTTTTTTTCTCTTCCCTCGAATCCATCACTAATCAGAGGCCAGGTAGGCACATGCAAGCTTATTTCAGGCTACCAGTAAGAAATTAAACTGCACTACTGAGTTCACTGTGAGGTTCATGAACCCTCTCAGCTCTGCTGAGTTTTTAATAGGTGATGGAGGTTCATACCTTTACAGGGAGATTAATACCTTTACAGGGAGATTAATATAGGGATCAGAGGTTGAAAGGTTTTCACTCTATGCAGAAAATTATTTACCAACTCCAACAAAAAAGTTTCTGCAACTTTTTGTTTGTAGGACTGTGAGGAAAGATGGGAAGCCTATAACTGTCAACACAATAGTTGGTTAACAGTCAAACATGTATCAGTAGTTTACACAGGCCATAAAAGAGGTTGCTGTCATATTTAGAGTATCTCATCTGCCTCCATCTTCCAGTAGTCTTGAACTATGAGTGGTTAATTGTATCCCCTCTGGGTCCTGGCCAGCCTTGCTCTCCAACATGTGATGAGTTGTCAGTGAGACTTTGCTAGTCAAAGCTAAGACCGCATCCATATGTTGATTTCCAAAACTATCATAAGGTACTGGGTTTGAATATCAGCCATCTCAAATTAGAGCCAGTCACAAATCAGTAACAAATGAGAGCCAGTCACTTATCTTGGCTGAAGTGTCTTTTGCCAGACCTCATACATCATTTTATGGTCATAGTACATTTCCAGCTATGTGGAACAATCTGTCCCTGAAACAAATGTAATCAGCTCTTCAATGAACTCTGCAAAGAAAATAAATTTCTTCACACTTAAACCACAAAATAAAAATTCACTTGTTTCTGTCATTCCGTCAAATAAGCTTAATGAATACAGCCACTTTGTCACTTTGTGTCCATGAAAAAGATTGAGGTATTATATTACAAACTGCAAAACTGAAAGATTTTTCCCTTTCTGATGTGGTAGCCATTAATAAAGGTCATTCTAGGGCTAATGTGTGAATCTGACAAGCGCTACCCAGAAAGACTTTATTTTTGATTGTACTGAGTATAAATAAGCTGTGTAGTATATATGGTCTCTTCTCCTGTTTAACAAGCGATAGGGCAAGAGAAAATGGCTTCAAGTTGCACCAGAGGAGGTTCAGATCAGGTATGAGGAAAAATTTCTTCACAGAAAAGGTTATCAGGCACTGAAACATGCTGCCCAGGAAAGTGGTTCAGTCACTATCCCTGAAGGTATTTAAAAGACAGGTAGACAAGGTAATATGGTTTAATAGCAGACAAGTATGGTTGAACTTGATATCAAAGGTCCTTTCTACCCAAACAATTCTACAGTTCTACGATTCTATTATTCCACATCTTCGGGTTTGCAGTTTACACAACATTGTACTTAAATGCAGTATTTTACACCCAAATTCTCATTTTTTTTCCATATATTTAAAATACCAGTCTAGTCAGAGTTGCAGATATGATTTTGAACATGATTAGAAGAAGTCTTTGCTTAAGTTTGTCAAACATGTCATGTCATGACACTGACATAAATACTTGGAGTCGACCAGGCATTCATCAAAGAATGGTATTCACATTGAAATACTGAAAAAACCTTAGCAGTAATTAGATTTCTAAAAGTTAAGACATTTTAGAAAAA
Organism: Cuculus canorus; assembly: GCF_017976375.1. Taxonomy (NCBI): domain Eukaryota; kingdom Metazoa; phylum Chordata; class Aves; order Cuculiformes; family Cuculidae; genus Cuculus; species Cuculus canorus. The sequence goes on along the minus strand of NC_071402.1, from coordinate 85,100,765 downwards.
AATATAAAAACATATTCTGGAAATTATTTTGGAGTGTGAGCATTTTGAAGTAGATGTTGAAAATGAAATTGAATTTTTACTGAAAGTTTTAAATTTAAATAAAACATTTGTTGGGATTAAAATAAACAAATAAAACCAAGCTACCCTGAAAATCAGTTTCAAGTTCTGAGAAGTTATGTTTAGTTACAAACAAGTCATTTAAAGGATAGTACATCATGTCACACGAAGACACATCATATACATCTGTATGAAAGGAGGCTCAAGGTATTTTTTAGATACAGCTGGAGCTGAAATCATATTTCTCTGGTTGGATCTTAGAACAGCATCATAATCTTATCATTAAAAGTCCTAAGGACATTTTTTAATTTATTTTTGAATGCTAATTGCATCAATGAAGCAGTCATGACTGGAAAAATTTCAGACAGTATAATTATTAAATAATATATTTAGAATATGACTAGTAAGCTGATTTTTTAAAAAATAAATCTAAGTTGTTTCTTTCTGTCTTTAATTAAACTTAATTGTACTGGGGAGCGAGATACTACTGTTTTAAAATACGTTACTTGCACAGAAAAATGTATCTCTGGCTTGGTGTAGGTAGCCTCATCTTTAGGATTATGTTTTCCAGTGGAAATATAAAACCGTGTGCTGTAACTATGAGTAACCGATAGATTTTCTTATTAGTTTGGCTAAAGCTTTGCTGGTATGATCAAGAAAGTTTCTTTAATCACTTTAACTAACTCAGAATTCAGAAGGATTTGAGGATTTTCAGCATTAACCTACCTCCCTGTTCCTGTAGAAACAGCATCTTTTATTTTGCTCCTCTGTAAAAATTAAAAAGATCTAATCCTCCTAGAATTTTCTTCTTTGCTTATCATGAGTATTAACATGTTCTTTAGAATTATGATTCCTTTTCACTTTCAGAGGCATTTTTAAAGGAGCCAAGAAAATTAAGGCACCTCACTGCTTATGTGAATGGTTATACAGCAACAATTACATATTAGTGATACTAATTTCTATTACATTAACATCTGAAGGCCCTATCTGAAATTATTGCCTTACTCTGCTAAGCATGGAACTAACATACAAAAGATGGTTCTTTGCCTTAGAAGTGTGCAGTCGCAGCATAGTTTACAAAAAAAGCCAGCACCAATAAAATGTTTCTAAGAGATTAGAAGTATCCAAGAAATTGTGTACATTTGCTTGATTTTATGACACATTGACTTGTACAAACGTCTCTTTCTTTAAATAATGGACCAGTAGTCCCATGAGAGAACCCAGACTGATAGAATCACTGGAGCAAGTTTGCAGTTATTACAGTCCAAATGAGGCAGTGGGTCAGAAAAGAAAAAAAAAAAAAGAAAAAAGTTAATATGCCTTTAAATTGGCATTAATGTAATATGGATTTGATATTGAGCCAAAGCAAAAATGACCTATTTGCTCAACTGGAATTTGATAAACCTCATTAAAAGTAAGATCTGCATCAAAAGATTTTAATTGTACATAATCAGAGAAAAAGAAAAAAGAAGAGCTCTAATGCTTCTGAAAGAACATTCATTATCTTGGCAGTAGTATAACATGTTGAGCTTGTATCAGCTACTAATTAGAAATGTGACATTTGATTTGAGGATTAGTTTGTGTGATACGAAACCAAGATTTTGTGACTACTGTTTTTACATGCTTTGTCTTCTCCTGTGTATTTCCATGCTTTACATCCTAGCCTATATGATTTTTCTTTTACAGAATTTATATCCATTTTCCTTGCATTTAGGGAACCATTTTAAATTTTGCTTCAGAAAAAATACTATGTGTAACAAGTACCTGTGAGCTGTGTCTGAATGTTTGAATAACTGTGTTGTGATTAACTGAGAAAAAGTATTCTAAAAAAGCAAGATTGTTCTTTGGCTGATATTTTATATTGGTTGCAAATTACTGTGTATTGTCCAAATGGCTGATATGTGCAATTGTGTGTTCAGGCAAAATGGACGGACAGGTTAATAAAAGCTTTGAAGGAGTCTGGGCAGGGGCATATAGACCCATGATATTAATAATTGTAGTCAATGGAATACAGACAAGTTCTGTATTCCTTTTGCCTGTGGCCTTCCAGTATCTGAAGGGGGCCTACAAGAAACCTGGGGAGAGTTTTTTTTCAAAAGGGCATATAGTGACAGGACAAGGGGGAATGGATTTAAATTGGAATGAGGAAGATTTACAGTAGACACGAGGAAGAAATTCTTCATGATGAGGGTGGTGAGACACAGGAACAGGTCACCCAGAAAAGCCGTGGATGCTCCATCCATGGAGGTGTTCAAGGCCAGGTCAGGTTGAGCCTTGGGCAGCCTGATCTAGTGGACGATGTCCCTGCCCATGGCAGGGGGGTTGGAACTGGATGATCTTTACAGTCCCTTCCAACTAAAACCATTGTATGATTCTATGATTCTATGGTATAGGCATAGAGATTTAAGAAAAATAAGAGAAAATTAATGGACAATAAAGATTATCAACACATGCCAGCTGTTTCTTAGAAGACTTATGTAAAGCTGCTAATGGATAGGAATAATGCCCTCTAGGTAGCAACCACTTATACGCATTGTTTTGGTAAAATACTTCATATCTCACAGGATTGAGGAGCTACGTACTAGTGCATATGTGTGGAGGGTCTGGCTTACTTTGACTGTCTTTTTCAGCAAGGAAATACATGTAGAGAACAAATAAATGAATGCACATCCACCCACTCAGTAATGTTTCCTTGACTTTAAGACCATTGTGTGTACAGTAAAACCAACAGACAGAGCCAGCAAAGTGTGCCAATGTCTTATCTCTCTGCTAAGCTCCTCCAGGCTGTTTGATGAGGTGCAGTCAAAAAGAAAGAACAGTTAAGATAACTATGAAGTGCTTACACCCTGTAAATTTTGCAGAACACTTACCATGGGACTTTGGAAACTGCAAAGAGAAATCTTCTCTCCCCCACAGCTCCTTTTGTTTTTTAGTGCAAGACATTTTAATTTCCCTGTGGAAAAGAGGGATAGTTTTTAATGTGAATCCAGTGTGAAATATTTCACTGATTTTCAAATCAAAGTTTTCTGTGTTAGCAAGTCCAGAAAACTGTGTATCTTTACTTCGTAAATAAATAGTGTAAACTCAATGAATTAAAGATGCTGATTGTTCCTGAAACAGCCTATAAATGTTTCTTTGCAAGCACGCATATAAAACAGTGCCAGGTGTAGGATGAAAAGCAGCCTTGCTGCTTGATCTTGGTAGTCAACATTAGACTAATGTACAGCTCAACAGCACGTTAACATTTTCAAAGACTAGGATTTCCATTTCTTATCATAACAAAAGAAAACCTCAAACATAAATAACATATAACAAAGGAAGACAAGGTGCAGAAAGAGTATTAGTTAATTTATCAACTACCTGATATGCTAAGTGAAACTGAGTTAAACTTCCAGAAACATAAATCACATCTGTCAGACTTAAGTAAATCTCTGCCAACATTTGCTTTCCTTTAAGCTTCAAGATTAATTTAAAAAAATGTTTCTACTGGTGGTCATCTCTCTGATAGATGATGTAGGGTATGATTTGTTTATAGATTTTGCAGTGATCTGAATATTTGTACTTGAGATACTGCAGCATGGATAAAAGCGAGGTAGAGCAGAGAACAACAATATTATCAGTACATTCTGTCAAAGCTTTCATCATGTGGCACTGGTGCTTGCACCGTTCTTCCATTATGGGCCTCTGGCAGCTGCTCTTCATAAAATAACTCTAGTTGAAAAGATTGATACCAACCTTCATTTAAGTAAAGTAACTTTCTTACTGAAAAATGGTTGGAACATACTGAAAGGGGAAACATCTAGACTGTGTGTCATGCTTATGATGTTGAGAAACGGGCCATGTTGTGAAAAACCTATATGAATATTCTTTACAGATTTTTTTCCTGTTGGATATGATATAGAAACTAGGCTTGCATATCAGAACTTGGAATTACATTTTAAATCATTAACTTAGCTTGTAGTCGGAAAGAATTTCAGGGCTTTCTTAGATTGTTTCTGTGAAATAAAGTTACTGTAAGTAAAAGTCAAGTGGAAAGTAAAGTCAGCAGTGCTGCAACCTAGAGGTTTCGTATTAAATATTCCATCAATAAAGACTGTTGATATATTCTGCTATATAATGTTGAGTAAATAATGTTATTGTCAAATTATTTACTTCCAATAACATAAAAGAAGGAGATTTCTGTTAGAAGGAGAGAGTTAATAAAGGTGTAAGTAATAAGATTATAAAAATCACAGAAGCAGCTAGACTACATAACTGAATATCCAGCAGATGGAGCTTCATACCTCTAAAATGTTTCATTTTGATATGGTCCAAAACTAAATAGTGAAAATTGCAGCAAACATTGTATCAAAGCCAAATAAGACAGTCATATGATTAAAAAAAACTTAAGCTATTTTTAAAAGTGCTCTTAACCTGTTGTTTATTCCTTAGTAAGGCAGCTAATAGTGCAAAAATAAGTATATTTAATTAGAAAATACTAGACAAATAGATGTTAGCATAGTTTCCCATCTGATATTTTTTTAGTTTTACATACAGATTTATACATTCAAAGAACAAGTAGTAATTCTTATACATTTCTGCAGATTTTAGTACCAGAGAGCAACAAGTTATGGTTTTTTAAGATTTCAGAAAGATGTAATGAATGTGCTCAATTTCATGAAGTTTAACAAGGCCATGTGCTGGGTCCTGCACTTTAGTCACAACCCCATAACACACTACAGGGTTAGGAAAAAAGTGTCTACAAAGCTGTTGGGCAGAAAAAGTGCTGTTTGAAAGTGAGCCAGCAGTGTGCTCAGGTGGGAAAGAAGGCCAATAGCATCCTGACTTGTATCAGAAATAGTGTGGCCATAAAAACTAGGGAAGTGATTACCTCCCTGTACTCAATGCTGGTGAAGCCGCACCTCAAATATTGTGTTTATTTGAGGATCCGCAGGACAAGAAGGATGTTGAGGTGATGTAGCACATCCAAAGGAGGGAAAGGAAGCTGGTGAAGGATCTGAAGAACAAGTCTTATGAGGAGCAACTGAGTGAACTAAGGTTGCTTAGTCTGAAGAAGACAAGGCTAAGGGGAGAATTTATGGCTCTCTAACTGCATGAAAGGAGGCTGTAGTGAGGTGGATGTTGGTCCCGTCTCCCAAGTAACAAGTGATAGAATGAGAGTAAATGGCCTCAGATTGCACTGAGAGAAGTTTAGTCTGGGTGTTAGGAAAAATCGCTTCACCAAAAGGGTGGCCAAACATTGTACCAGGCTGCCTAGGGGCTTGGTCGAGTCAGCACCCCTGGTGGGTTTCAAAAAATGTGTAGATGTGGCACTTCAGGAGATGGCATAGTAGACCTGGTAGTTTGGGCTGATGGTTGGACTGGATAATCTTAGAGGTCTTTTCCAACCTTAATGATTCTATGAATAGCTAGTTAGTCAGAGAAATATTTTCATAGACTCTGCATGGAATTAATTAGCTTTCATTTCTTATGAGGAGATATTGAGCCAAGAAAAGAGGCTACATCAATGAAATTTTTATGTAGTATCATTGTAATTCAATATTAATAATTTTGAGGAAAACCAGAGATGAGTTGAGAATGGACTAATAAGTTCTTTTCTACCGAACACCATTTTAACTGTAGAATGGTATTTGAATTACCTTTGAGTTTTGACTGATATATTTACCCTTTTTGTTATATATATACGTTGTTTTTGTTTGGTTTTTTTTTTTTTTTTTTTCCCCAGAACACCTTAACAGTGGTGTTACAGTAGAAAGTTTACTTGGAGAAGTAATGAATGTTTTTTGAAAGACACCTTTGCAATCCAAGAGAAGGTGGTTATTGCAGCTTCTTATTTATATTCTAGGAACATATTCAATCATTCACTCTCCCATATTTTGAATTCAGCTTCTGATGCTTGAAAAGATACCTAATCCTCAGCTTCTGTTAACAGAATTCCACCTGGGGCAGGCATAAGGCCAAAGACTTTATGTCAAGGTTCCATGTCAGTCAGGCGTACATATTGGTAGGTATTAAACACCTCTTAAGCAGTAGCAGAGTTCATTAGGAGTGACAAGAACTCAGTGGACTGTGGCTGTGAACTATCAAAAGTAAATGTTAGGTTTTATTGTATTGGTGGTTATTTTGAAAATTATTTTAAAAGAAAAAGCAGGGAGAAAATATGTTTTATGTGTCGACTGTGTTTTTGCACTAATATTACACAAGTATCTGTGAAATCTGGTACTTTTGGAATAGCACTATATAAAATTCAAGGTCTAATTGCACTAAAACCTGAGTACCTTAGTATTTCTGCATATATCATCCAAGCCTTCATTCTGTTTTACTCAGAAAGTTAGAATTCACAGGACAGAACTTGAGACTCTTATTAACAATGCACATCTGCACTGAAAAACTGGAGAGACGCAGGGGGTATTGCCTTGGAGGTAACATTACCTTTGAATCTTGTGAAACAAAGCAGATTCAGTCCAATCCAGATCAGCAAAGTGACTTTCAGGCTGTCTGTTCCTATCAATATATATGTGTCCTAAACTGTTTCTGGCTCTTAAGCCATTTATTGCATATTTACAATCCAGAAAAGGGGGGGAGACATGCCATTTGGTGATGGGATGTTTTATGAATGATTTCAGTAAATAATGACAAATGATCTCCAACTTTACCTCCCTCCTCCAAGCTTCATGTGAGCATGTTCATGCCCTTGCAATAAGAGCATGTTTTCACCTAGGAGCACAAAACTAGTGCAGATTTTAAAAAGCAGATTTTCTTTAGGACTTCATTTCATGAACATGCTTCTCTTTCCATTAATTTACATCTGAACATTACTGTTATTAATGTTACATTTTGACATCTAAATTGCCCCCACACAGGAACTTTTTCTTTTGCTTTTTTTTTTTTTTTCTCTGTTTTCTCGGTAGACAACTGTTCTGACATTGATGGAAAACCCATGATTCAATGAATTCCCAAGGGGCAAACTAGCACCTTGAGGAAATCCACTAGGGGATTCTATTCTCTGTGTGAGGCATGGCAAACAAGGAGCAAGGCTGTGTTTGCTGAGTTCCCCCTTAAAGAAGGCCAGGGAAAGATTCTGCCGAGAGTATCCCTTGCTCTGGTGCTGTCAAATGTAGCAGTAATGGGACACAGTGGACAGAGTAGGAATTACATTCAGCAAAGAAAGTCAGAGTGAATGAAGGGAACACTCTGCTTCAAGGTCTCTTAAGGTCAGTGATAGATGTACAGATGTTCATGCCAAGCAGACATGAGCCCTCTCCTCTCTAATTCCTATTTCTTCATGGCTCTTTATATCAGAACATTGGCAGCAGTTGATGGAGTAAGTGGCTTTGAAGTTTGCAGAGAAAGATGCAGGCTAGAAAGAAAAGAGAGTTGGACTTGTCAGTTGGAACTGGAAATATTGTACAAGCCTTCAGGGGTCCCTGAGGCCTCTGCTTTCAAATCTGAGGAAGAATGGCTCTCTGTGAAAGAATAGGGGCCAGTTGTACTCCAGAGTGGGAAAATGGGCTCCTAAGGCTCTGCTGAATGAAAGGGAAAATAAAAAGGCAGGAACGCTGCTCAGAAGCACTATTTTGTGTGCTATGGAGTTCAGCTGTCTCCTACCAGTTTAGAGTAGGAGATTGTAGCTTGACATGACTGAGGTTAAGCTGAGACCAGAGGGCAAGCTGCATAGCTATAGGCATAAAAGCTTTGCTCAGGATCCTTCAGCACCAAATTCTCAATGCTGATGATGACAAAGGAGTGGCTACTCATGACATACTGCTGAATGGGGTAGAAAGCTTTCAACAATTTCTTTTAACATGAGTTGAAGGAGAGAGCATATGCAAAGCAGATGATATTAATAGAGGCCTTGTTTGCTAAAAGCATCACAAGATGCACAGGATAAATAGGAAAGAGAGCTGGTTGTTAAAAGAACCATTTATTCATATTATTAACTTCTAAACCAACAGAAACCTAATTACTTAGAAAGCATGTGACGTATTTATTGTTCACATTCTTTCTCTGCATAAATATTGTCCATTACTTTGTTCAACATCATATATGTAAAATGTTCTAGACATTTTGACAATACTGCAAACCACACAACAGAAAATCTAACCCCAGTGGTGCCTGTACTTCAGACAATATGATTTTATTACCAACATCTGAAAAGAAAAAATGCAGAAATGGGTCAGTAACCTATTTAAATGCTTTTATAGCACACTCAACAGTGTACTTACATGAAAGAAATATAATTAACCTGAGTGCTAAAGTTAACTGCAGTAGGCCATTTCTTTCGTTTTGTGGAATGGACTTACATTTTAGTGGGGTAGTGTCAGTTTAGTTTTTGGAAACCTGCAACTAAAAATACTTAATTATTTCTTACTATATAGCATTTCCTTAACTTTTCCTTATTAGTAGCAGAAACAGTTTAAAATTAACTATTCTTAAGACTCCTATTTAGATAAGCAGTTTACTAGGTGACGATTTCAATGGTAACGTGCTTCTTTCTCTCTCCACCAACATTCTAATAGAGGGTTGTCAAAAGTCCTCTGTCCTATAGTAGTATGTATAGACAGCTGTGAGAGACTATGGGACATGAATCTTACTGCTTTGTACTGCAAAACAGGAACATCATCCCAGTTACCCAAAATATGATAAGCAATCTACCTAGAAGATGAGTAATAATGATAAAACTACTTATTTTTGCAGTTTATTATTTGTAGTATGAAATCTCTGTTAAGTCTTGAATCAGAGTTAGGGGCTGCAAGTCCTTACATCAGAGTAAGGAATTGTATGGCTTATCTAGTCTTTGTATAGCTTGTCTAGTCAAAACTGCTCTGTGGAAGAATTCAGCCCTCCAGGTGTAGATTGGTTCAGTCATACTTTGAGATGGCCTTTTGTTTGGGCCTCTCAAGCTATGCTATGGTAATGCTTTACTGTCTTAGTACTGCAGCAGTTCTGAGCATTAGCAGAAGTAATGTTCTGAGCATCTTGGGATTTTTAAAGCCAAAAAAGATGACATCAGATTTATTTATATTTGTTTTTATCAAGACTTCAGTTCAAATGCAATTTTCTGACTGAAAGTAGATAGTGTTTGATTTAAAAACAAGCAGTATAAGCTAAGACTGAAGCTATAAACGGACTAGCAGAGTGAAGGTCTTTTTTGAAGGGAGAAATCAAGTTTCTTGTTGGCTATGTGTTGTGTGCTTCTCCAGAAGTGACTAAAACATGTATTTAAATGAAAGTTCTTTTATTCTAAATCAAGAACATGAACACGTATTTCTTTTTTTTTTTCACTTCTGTCACATAATCCCTTATGCTAGTTTTACATAATACATCCAGAAAAAGCAACAGTTGCAAGAATACTTTGAGTTAAAGCTGTTAGAAGTTACTCAATTTAATTGCATAGTGAGATATTGCAGGGCTTCTCAGGCACGCTGCTGTCTGCATGATTGGTCTGCCCCAAGTTTAGTGATTCTTAACGCATTCCAAGATGAGGTTTTTGTATCTAGTTATTTTGATAGATGTACTAAGATTCACAATCAAATACTTTTCATAGGAATGAAAAGAAATCACATCTAGATATGGTAATGCACACACAAACAACCAACCAAAGATTTTTTCTTGTTAGAATTAAATGTTTACATTTTTTTAAAATCGTTTTTACTAATTTGAAATGTATTCTACTGAGATTTTAAAAGGTTGGACAGGTTTTAAGTGCTTGATTTTTCAGTGATAGGGATGCAGAAGCATTTATGCAGTCCCAGGTCTCATATAAACATTTCTAAATTGCCATAATCATGTATAAATTCATTAAGTCTTTTAAAGACATCTGTGATTATACCTTAGGTAGCATTTTCCCTAATTCACATAGGTATATGCTGTATTTTCTATTTCTTTAACTTCAGATTTGTCTTCTTCTGCATTGGTTTTAGAGATGACCAATTAAAAAGATGCTGAAAACATCCAAACAAAACCCAACAAATCCTCCATCACTTTACCAAAAAAGTGCCTGTCATCTTTAGGCCTGATGTATACCATGTTAAGTTTGTTTCTGAATAGGCTTGATTAACTAATTTTTTTCCCCTTGGTTCAGAAATCCAGAGCAGCTTGACACATTATTTCTCCTTTTAAATACAATCTTACACACTGTTTTCAGGCCAGGTGCTGCAGCTTTCATAAGAATCTAAGATATTATGTGAAACCATAAGAATGAACACAACAGGCTATTATTCACGTAAGAAAACCAGCCCTTCTTGAGCCAAACCATGAAACAATGCTATCCAGCTCCAGGTAGTTTAAATATCATAGAGAAAACTATTATATCAGTCTTTTAAGGGGTTTCATTGAAAATCAAGCATAAGATTTATAATCACGGTTTGTCTAGTAGGTGCTTTTTTTCCCGGCTGCCTCAGTTGCAGTTAGTGTCTCACTTTTGACATTGACCCTAGTCAATGTTCTTGTACCTCCCTTGAATCAGATATCACCTCAGAAAGCTTTCTTCCTGAGTTTTCCCATAAGACAAAATATTTTTCCTAAAGTGATTTCTTTCTGTTAATTTTTTCAATACATTTTTATTTTCTTTTCCTTTGGAATCTATACATGAAGCTAAGATTTTGCTGGGGAGTTGGGAGTCTGACTATGCCAATGCCATTTGGTTCTTTACTCACTCCTCTCTTAGCCATTGATTACGTTAATTAGTGGCTGGAGGAGATTAAGGCATTCATGTTGGCAGGATGACTGAATTTCTTAAGGATTCCTGTGCACATTTTACTGTTTGGGTTTGCAGTGTAGGGTTTTAATTAATATCTAAAGTAGACTAAAGGGTAGTCAAAATGTTCTTGTCAAACACCTTTGAGGTAAACCAGCTTGTAAAACATTAATATGAAGCAGGTTGTGTTCATTCAAGCCAACATTTTCCCCCATGTAAAGCAACATTCATGTTTAAATTTGTTACACTTTGCATCCTTTTCTTGAGAATCTACTTTTTCTAAACTTTCTGATTGCTCATTGGTTTTAATCTTCAAACCTGTAGCTGATTTGTGACTACTTTTTTCAAGAATATGCCTTTTCGCACGTTCTAAGTAGCTGCAACTGCAACAATAATTCGTGGAGAAGCTCAGTGTGGAGTCCTAAATTTTAACGGATGAAATTTTTTTCCAGGAGCAGCCTTGATCATGAAATTAGTTCTTTCATTGGCCAATAAATCATTTGAAAGTTTCTGGGCCAAGGTATTGTCTAGTTACTTTGATGTGAGGATGAATTATTTTTATTAATTCTTTGATGAATCTGTCTTGACTGATAACTGTAGTGATGTGGTCAGTTACATATTGATCATGTATATAATCAGTGTAAGACCTGCCTATATGTGGTAATAAATACTTGAAAACTTAATATATGTACATCAAAGTCAGGCAATAGGATAATAGAGCACTTAGTTAAAGTTACATTTGTTTCAAATAATTGAAAGAGTTACGAAGATTCTTAAGCTCTATTCGTAATTTACATGCATTTACAGTTTTGAATATAATCTCCCTGGCATATTTCCCTGAAGCAAAAGAGAAAATAAAAGAAAGAAACAAAAAGAAAACTAATTGCAGTTGCTTTCTTGTAGCTTTTAGATTCTCTGAGGTACCTTTATGACCAAGCATGATACCTCCTCATTTCACAGTTAATGAGCCAAAAAGATGAAAGTTGCTTCAGTTCTTATTCTTCTACTTCCATCACTGTGCTTCTTCCTGTTCTTCAAATCATCTAAAGGGTTGAATTAAACAAAATGTAGGTTTAGCTGCTGAATTCTCAAAGCAATATTCATATGACAACTGACTGTATTCCTGCTACTACTAACCCTTTATATAATTGCTTATATCATGTGGAAAGCAAAAACAATGGAAAGAATGGGCTGTAAACAGATTCAAGCACCTCAAATCTTCAAGGTTAGCTCCCACAAAATACGTATGTTAAAAAAAATATAGGTTTTATGTATATATATCATTTTTTAAAGTAAAATATACCTATGCACACAGTGGTGAGAGTTATTAAGTAACAGTCTTGCTTCAAGAAACAATTATAAATTGAGATGCTTAGAAGCTACACGAAACTCTTTTAACCTTAGCTACTAGGTAGTGCCCTATGGGTAATTTTCAGACAAACTATCTACCAAAGTATTTAGACAAAATAGCTACAATTGGTATTAGTATTACTGTAGATGTTAGTAAAAATTTCCAAAAGATGTGCTAAATTATTTTGTTACCAGTTTAAGTGACCTTTGAAATAGATATAGTGTTTGGAAATTAGAAGACAGAAATAGGAAAAAAACAAAAACCAACAAGCAAGCCAGATTTGAAGTCCCAGAGAGAAACAACACTGAGTGATGTGGGAACAGAGCGTATCTTCTTCATCTGTTATTCTTTATTTCTGTTACAGACAGACTATACATTGTGACCTATATCTGCCCTGTGTGTCAATATCATAATGTCTCAAAAAATCTTTGCACTCAGTCCAAGTGGCATGATTATACAGAACCAAAAGAACAAAAGTATCAGTAGTTAGCAGGAAACTGAGCTGCAACCTCAAAAGTTGTATTAGGGTGGTACTTGAAACAGAAGTAGTGGTGTTTTGCATTTGCACAATGGTCTGGTTTCATCCAAACCCTTATCTTCTATTTTTTCTATGGCCAAAGCATGTGATTGCTGTACTGGATATGCATAATCCTCTGAACACAAGAGTTTTCACTGATGAAATTAAGAAATATTTGGGATATTTAAGCCACTCTTAGCAGAAGAGCTGATTGAGAATGATATCTTTTCATTTTGAGAATTCTAAAGAAATTTTCTGAAGGAATTTTGGAGCAGGACAGAAGTGTAAAAACAGACCGAGCAAAGCAAAATTTCCAGATACACATTCCAGTGTTTCCCTCTACCTTCCAAGCAGCAATATCCCAGGATGAATAATAATGGGATAGGGGTTCCCCAGCTGCACCCTATGGAAGAAGTTTAGGCCAAAAATCAATTACACTTCATTTTGAAACCAGAACAATTCGAAGAAAACAAGGTTAGAAATCAATGAGAAAGGAGGAGACCTGACAGCAGCTGCAGTACAGTTTGCAGGCATCTGTTCAAATTATTTCTTCTCCATCTCAATAAAGTAACAATTGTCCCAGATCTTCAGGACAGCAACTTTGAGCATCTTTTTTTTCCTAGCAAGCACTTACTATGTCACTGGTTTTCTAGATGACAGGGGCAGTTTTTCTTGACAAATGTATCCTGTGTCTTTAATTGAACTTTTCCTTTGAAGTTAAACCAAAAAGGTAAATCCATGTGAACTACTTAAGTCCAATTATATTGGCTACAATAAGACATTGTACAGTTCTTCTGGTGTAAAGTTTTCCTGATATGGGTAACCAACCTAATTAATTCTCTGACTTCAGTGAAATCTTGAAGTGGTCTCATTTTTTTGTGAATATGAAGATGTTCATAAAGTAAGATTTATGAAGCATAATGCATAAAGGTGTTATGCCTTTTGTAGAATTAAGAGACAGTTGCTTATATGCATGACTATGTGATTTGCCTCCAGATCAGTATAAAAATAAGCATCTCATGAGACAGCAAATGTATTATAATATTTTTTTTCTGGCTGCCTTACGGAAACATAATATGTCAATTCACATTTTGAATTCTACTGAGAGAAACTATGGATCATTAAGTTCTTCTGAATTCCACCTGATGGAGCGTGTAGAAGAGTCCCCTGCAATATCATATGGTGACACTTTCATTATCTGAAACTATTTCTGTATGCAGACAAAACTATTCTGGTAATATTGCTGTCCATGGAAGACTGATTTGCATTGTTATTCTTGAGTCTTTATTGTTCACTGAGGGTTGATGAAGTTATGTATGTGCACATATAGTGCACATGGAGTGAGCTATATTATTGTTTTGATACTATTTAGTGTATAAATATGTAAGGATAATAGGATAGCAAATTTATTGTTCCATAACTTTCTCTATATTTATGAGAGAACTGTAGCATAGTACAATAAGTAAAAGAGGTTTTATGTCCACTTTTTAAAATAAGTTAGTAAGATAAGAGTTTATATTAACTTCAATAACTGCTGTGTGTTAACTACCAGTAAATTATACAAGTAACATGACAGCATTACATGCTTTTCAATGTGGTTTTCTATATAAAACTATATTTGCAGGTTCTGTTTTCAACATCTAATTTAAAACTTAGAGAGTAGAGACAAAAATACTCTATTTATTCCTATTCCCTATTGATGTCATTAGCAAAACAAAAACAAAAAAAAAGAAAATTGCACCCATATTGCAGGTTTTCAACATATTTATACGGTAGTTTAAGAATTACTTTTCTAGAAGGCAGCTGTTTGTACTAGTGCTGTCTTTGGTGTAAGGCTTAAAGTCATGCCTACTAGGTATCACCATGGGGATATGCCAAAGACAATCTTAAAAGTGTCTTCCTGGCAAAATGTTCAAGTCTGGACACAAAGGACTGTTACACTTAAACCAATGTATATTTTGTCCTTTTTTTTTTTCTTCCTCCGAAAGAAACATGGTCATTAACATGCCTTCTAAATCTAATTCCTCCTCTTATGTGTTTCAAAGTTTACTTTCAAACAGCAATTATGCATATAAATATCTTTTTGTTTCTAGTTCTGATTTATTGTGTGGCTGCAGCTATGCAGTGAATCATAGTATTCAGGTATTTTTTTCTGCTACATTCACTGGGACTAATCTCATAAATAAAGCTCCTCTGCCATTTTTTTAGGATTCACTTTTGTCCATATGAAAAATTTCAAAATGTAGTAATGTTTCCTGTGATTCCATTCTAAAACAAATGAGGTGGGAAAGGAGTGCTTTTTTACTTCAGTTTCTTAGAGACACTGAAAAATATTTGTCGCTTAGGAAAAAAACAAAACAGAAGAGAGAGAATCAGAGCCTCAGAACTAAGCCTCAAGCAGATGTGGCTTCAAGTTAGCAGAAAGAAGAGACAGTAACTTGTATTTTTTATCTGAGGTCACATTCTCTGTTCCTTTCTCCTAGGAATCAGCAGTTAAATCCAGAAATTATTTTAAAAAAAATTAATTAAGTTTGAAATGGAATACCTTGGGATGCATTGTAAAATCAGCCTGCATCTTATAACAGGATAATACCAACTAAATACCTAAAATGAATTATTCTTTTGTCTTGCCTCCTTACTCAGTGTTACATTAAAGTTGTTTATTTTTATTGGAGTTCTTCCAAAATTGTTAGTCTACTTTGCATTCTGTTTCCACATTGTTTGGTCTTTCAAGTCTTCAGCTAGCTTTTTTTAAAGTACTGATGACTGAGTTAATGACTTTATTTATTTTTTGTCACGTGCACTTGAGTTTTGTCTTTGTTACTAATTAGAAATCAAATGAATCTCATTTATGGGGTCTTGTAACCTTTTTCTACAATGAGAAAGGGCCAAGATTTCTCAGTTGAAAAACTGTACAACTGTCAGCAGTTAATGGGTTTGTCAATGTTATTAGGAGTAAATAATAAACACAGAAAATGACTTGACATGAACTTTTGCAGAGGATCTACGATGCACAATTCACAACACAGATCAATTTCCAAGAGACTGAATATTTATTGAAGGCATTAAAAGCTTTGTTGAGAGAAAAAGAATATTTTCCTGTGCAATTAGCCTTAACCCATCCCAAAATGTGAAATAGATAAATGACGGTAGATACACAGCATAAAAAAATATGATGTGTTTTGCTAAATTGTTTTCTTATTTTCTTTTGCTTAGATAATAAAGATTATAGGGTATATCAATTATATTTTTAAATGATTGTTCCGTACATTTTGTCTGCATAATTTTAATCTGTATTCTTTTCATGCCATTAAACTTGCATTTCCAATTTCTAAAGAAACCTCCTTCTCTTCTATATGATGATATAATCTTTATATTATATAAATCTTTATATATATAATCTTTTATTCTGATATTTTCACACATTAGAATACATTATAGAGACTGAGTACCTTTTCAGTCATATATTTATAGGGTTTGTTTCAAGCAGTCTATCCTTATAACGACAGTAGGAACAGCTGGTCTATTTTCAGAGCTGGTTAATACACCCAGTTAATACTTTTCTTTGTATTGTCCTTGATCAAAGAACAAATGACTGCAGACTTAACTCTTAATGTGTATATATATGCATATTACAGTTCTCTTTAAGTTATTTTGAAGATTTAATGTGTTATGCAATTGGTAACACTAAAATTATTGTGACCATACAGGGTCTGAAGAAATCAACTACAAAGCAAGATCAAAGAAAAACTCTGCTGTTTTTTTTTCCAGAACACTAGAACTCTGTGGTTGTTTACATATTACAGGATCGCTTAGTCTTGTTTTCAAAATCATACACACACAGCATACACAAAACATAAATCATATGCATATATGTCTAATTAGAATTATAGTGATTGCCTATAAACAAGACAAAACAAGCCTGCTTTATTAGAAAAGTGTTTCAGTTGTTTATAAGCTGTTTACAAGTCTGCCAAAATTTAGTTGCTTGAAAGCAATCTGAAAGCTGATTTTCTTCTTCAAGCTAGCTTTTTGGAAAGTTTCAGCAAATGATCAAAAGATTTCTTTTAATTAGTTTAAGGAAATCATGTTGGTTTTCATCTGAAAGAACACCAAGAATATTCTTTCCTGTTTTAAAAAACATGTACAACTTTGTGCCATGCACATTAAAAGCAGCAAGATGTCTTGTTTAGGAATATGGGGGGAATTTTGCTATTCTGCAAAACTTGTAGTCAAGTTGCTCCCTCCAAAAACTTCAGTTTTATATGTCCGGTAGTGGCTTGTGTATTATATGTATCTCAAGTACATGTGACAAAAAATAAATAAAGACGTTAACTCAGTTGTCAGGATGTCAGACTGACAGAGTAAGGAAAGATGAAAACACCTCACTGAACTCTTAAAAAAGAAAAAAAAATAATGATACTAATTTGTCCAAAATATGGAAATATTTTGTCTTCATTAAACGACAATGAAATTATTCAGTCATAAAATGATTGCACCCATGTTTTCCTTAAAACATTACACATACAAGGACAATATAGAGAAGATACTGAAATTGCAACGTGAATTTTCTGAAACACAAACCAATTTTTAGTTATACATGATCTGTCTGAATTCATATTCTTCTGTCAGATTACCCTGATTAACAAGATGCTTTGTTTTTTCATGTTTGAAGCAATGAGAGATTTCTTCAATTAAAAGTTAGTGTATGCTAATATTGAAAAAAGAGAAGGAAAAATTTCAGTCTTCTATCAGTTACAATTTTCATTTTTCCTAATGACTAAACATCTATGGAAAGTGAGATTTTGAGGCTTTTCATTATCATTTGAGGTTTCATTGGCATCATGTGGTGTTAAACCAATGCCGTTATTAAATCTGAGTTTAGATTTTTCTTAAACTTATATTCAGATTCTTATATTCAGATTTCGTAGTTCATTCAGTATTGTGTCTTCCATACATTTTCAAACTGTAAAGGTTTTTTCAAGTCTTATTCTGAATGAAAGGGAAGGACCAAACAGGATACAGGTGTCAGTCACAACTGACCAAAAACTTCAAATGTTAAGCATCTAATATTTCTTGTGTACATCTAATTCAACTAAATACTAAAAAAAATCCTCAAAAGAAAACATTAATATGATGATGAGAAAAAAGGTTTTGTTTAGAGATAGGAGAATTATTTGAAATTAATTAAAGGGAATTATCTTTTATTTATTTACTTTATATTGTCTTTTAGGAATTATCAAGAAGCAAGACTTTATTAAGCTGTGTTTTGTATTCAAATGTAGGCAAGTTTCCCAGGATTTAGAGGTCTACTGTGATTGTTTAGCGTAGTCTTAACTGATGGCTTACGATGGGATTAATGAAATGGAGAGCAGTTTTATGAAGGTATTCCTGTACCTATTCTTAAAGAGCTATGTATACTTTCACTTACAGAGCTCCAATTAATATCTGTGCTGTAAAGAATTAATTAGTGTTCAAAATTCCATAGTTAATTATACTTTTCAGTAGCTACCAAATCTCTGGACAGAGGGGAACATGTCTACTATCTAAAGAAGCAAAACCATTAATCTTCTGAAAAGTCATGACACAGGCTTACAGATACTATACTATTATAGTTTATATCATGGTTGATTTTGGTTTTTTTCCTATATGGTGTGGATGTAAAATGAGGAATTAAAACTCTTATGTCTTCAGTAAAACACTACAATTTGTTGCAATTCAGCTAAATAAGCTGTCACCTCTACATTGAAAAGTTTAACTTTTCTTACCTGCTTTACATTATACAGTGACAGACCATGTCAGTGCTTTGGCTTAACACAAGAAAGATTAGTGCTAGGGAACAACCCCAGAGCCATGCAAGCAGCAAGGAGCCACTATCATGGTGTCTAGGACTCTGGTAGCATTTATCTGTTACATCTGCAATTGAAGGGTGGGAAGAAGAGTACCCCCTTTCAAGTCTTTCAAGCCTTTCTAACTGTAACAAGAAAGCTTAGTAGGGACTAATTAAAAATTCTAAGTGAGCTTTTAAAATAAGTAAAAGGGAACCATAGGTGTGCACTTCATTTATAAACTGATGTGAATGAAGGGAGAAAAGTGTTTTCTGAGGCTTCAAATTCACTTGTTATTGGCTTGGAAGCTTTCAACTTGAAGTTTAAAATGCTTCAGGAAGAGGAAATTTTGTTTACTTTGATAAAACTTGCTAAAATAATTTGTGAAGGTTATTTAGTGCTGCAGGTAGGAACTATCGAAATTTCTAGGTAGAAAAACCATCTAAACTTAAAAAAAAAAAAATCCCCTTTAACAACCGCCCATTCAGACTGAAGGGTCTATAAATACTAAAGATCTGTCTGTTGTTTTATTGCATTCCACAAGTTGTTCTGATGAAACAAGTGTCTGATTTTAATAAGGTGATTATGCAGCATAATTCCAAGAAACACCATAGCTTTGATTTTTGTCAAAGATTACGTAATGATTTGGATGGACTATTTAAGAAGTCTATGTCACATCTATAGGAGCTAGTCAATAGCACTACAATTCACAGTTTGAGGACTATGTTGTAACTAAATATCTGAGTATAAAGATGGCACCACAGAGATTTATCTATAAGCAGAAAGAACCCCGGTGGACTGTTAACTGTATTTTTCTTGCTAGTAGTTAAGAAATTAATAGTAAAACCTGTTATCTTAGGGATAATTATGAATGCTTTTGTAATCTCTTTACACACTAAAAAGTCGAACTGTGAGCATTTTAATAAATTTTATATGAAACACCTAATGTCTTGGGATTTTTTTTTAAAAGCAAGCTGACCAGATAACAGAAAACTCATGGGAGAGTAGTAGTGGCAGGTCTCTCTAAAGGAACAAATCTGAGAACGCGAACTTTGTCTAACCAGAGGCACCATGGTAGGCAGTGCTGGTGAATAAAGTTCTACAAGACTCCCAGGCTCATATGGTAAATCTAATCTCAGTCTTGAAACCTGAAGGATACATGTGAAAATTATAAAGTCATAACAGAAGAAGCAAGTGTGCTTGTGATGGTACATAAAAATATACTGTGGCATTTCTAGTCTTCTCTTTTTATTTTCCTTGATCTGGGGTGGGTTTGTAAGTCTCAAGGAATAGAAAGATAAGAAAAAGAAACTGTTAACAAGTATGAGTTCAGGTTATGAATAAGGATTGTTGAGGTGAAGTAAAATACAAAGAAACATAACTTAGAAAGGCTGAACTTAGAATTCTACCTGAAAATATGAATAATAAATGCAATTACTTTGGATAGCTTCCAGTTTTATAGATGAATTCTGATTTTTTTTTTTTTAATAACATTTCAAAATAAAGAGGGCAACAACTCCAGGAACAGCCCAAGTCTGTATAAGAAGATGATTTTCAATTCACTTGGCTAACTATTACAAAATACCCATTTAGTAACCCGAGTGTCATGAAGTCCCAAAGTCCCCTGCCTGGCATAGAATATGTAGAGTCTTTAGAAGACAATAACAGCTGCATCATTCTTTTAAATTAAGCTAACAGCTAGGAACTGTCTTGAAAAATATGACCAACCCATACTCCTATTCCAAGTGCAAGTTGGGCATCATACCTTCTTTAGTGCATACCAAAATAGACATTCTTGTAAAAATCTTAGGGTAAGCAAGCCCTCCTCTCCATTTTTTTTTCCTTGTAAAAAGAAGTGAAAGGAAAAAACCCAAGCCATCACATGATTTTGACACATTTTTAGGTTCTAAAAAGCAAAACGTGTCAATCTAAACAAAACTACAGAGAAGTCCAGGAATGAATAGAGAGATTGCTAAAAATTTCCTAAAACAAACTGAACATATTACAAATATCTGTTACTTTAAGAAGAGTTAAAAAACACTAGACCTTTTTTCACAGTAAATCAGTAATTTTTTCCCATTGAGAAATAGAAGAGAACTCCCCAGGGTTCTGCATCTAGCTCAGAAATACAAGACTTTACTGATAATTATTGGTTTATTGCTTTGTGATTAGAATGGTGTAAAATATTTTACTCATTGGTAGGTTAGAAAATGTGCTATGTCTGTATTTTTATTTCTATTGTGTTCTTCAGTCTTGTTTAATTACAGCAATGGTAGGCTGAAGTACATATTAATTGAGAGTTTAAAAATACAGCATTACTTTCTGCTGGCTTTCACTGGAATTTTCCACCAGAGTAAAAAATAAAAAAAGATCTTAACTCAGGTACTGATATTGTTGCTTTTGAATTTGTGGTAAAATGAATTAGGATATCCACACTATCATTTTCTAAAAGCATACCTTGGACTCCTTCCGCAAAATTAAAGATTTAAAGAAGCTTATCAGCTGAATATTAATCTATAGATATATGTATGGGAGGAAAAGCCAGTTCATTAAAATCAAATGCAAGAACTCTGACTTGAGACAGGGTGACATTTCAAATTACAGTTTATTCTATTTAGCACTGCTGCATTTCACTTTACTCAGATAAATAAATAACTGTTATATACACCTATCTATCAATGCTGTTACATTCTATGAACTACAATAAATATCAGTATGGATAAGCAATTAGTAAGTGCCTTAACAAAAAAAAAAAATGTTTAACATGTATGATGTTCTAGAACGTTGATTTTGAAGCTGTTTAGTTAGAAAAAGAATTGAATGTTGTGTATCAAACTTTGATTCATGTAAAAGTAATAGATATATCATATACAGATGCATTATTTGCCAACTTCCAAACAGGATAATGTATTTTAAATATTCATGCTACTTTGCATCAAAATTGTATTTACAGTGTACCATCATAGGAGCTGTCTTATGAAACTATTTTGCCCAACAGTAGATTACAAATTCAAGACTCATGGATTCCCTGAGACCCCAGTTCAATAAGGACACACCATTGACTTTTGTAGGACTGCTTATACTTACGTTTAGGTACAATTTGTGAAAATGCTTATGGTTACATTCACATGCACTCCCAAGTACTTGAGCAAGTAAGAAGCACAAAGAACAAACAATGTAATTTTACCCATGAATGATCTGTGGATAATACAGTGGAAGGACTCACAATGACTTTGTTATTTTGGAGATTGGGTTTCATGAACTTTATAGAGAAGAGGGATCATAGTTTGAAAACGTGTCATTGTAAAGTCCTTTTTTTGAATAAGTTCAGACCAACAATCTGTTATCTTGGTCTTAATACAAGCCACATGTTCTCTTATATTAGTGATAGAAGGAAGCTGAGAGACTTAAATATTCTTTTCTTTTGCTTTTGTAGTGAGTTACAGTATCTCTGTTTTGTTAGGGAGCATTACTTTACATGCTTACTTTAAAATTACATACCTCTTAAGAAATAAAATGATCCAGTAACTTTTTTTTTACAGTTGTTCAAGCTGGTCAACGTTATTCTCTTCCCTCAAAAGAAGCCATACCAAATGCATGATACTAATATGATCCTACAATACACTCTCAGGCACTAAACACATATTTAGCATTTTTTTAGTCATGGCTTTGTTCCTCCTATAAGCTTAAATTCTACATTAGAGGCTATTCATTCTCTCTGCATCCCTGTCAGGGCACAGATTAGGTGAGGAGACAATAGGGTGTATTTTTGACATCTTTCTATTCGTAACTAATGATGTGTTAATTAGAGCCCCATAAAACAGATATACATGTATTATACTTTTTTTTCAAAATTGTAGCGAAATCTGATGGAACATTACAAATGTCATCTCTGTTTTAACAACATCAAAATTTTCATCAACTTTCTGTTCAGCATTAACATCTTACTGCACTGTTCCAAGTAAGTGCGATGTATAATCTACATTATCCTTCATCAAATATTAAGAAGGTTCTGAAAAATGCATTGGTGGTATAGTCTTCCTTAAATCAAAAAGGTAAGTCAATAGTCATCATAAAGTACTGACATCAGAGAAAAACATCTTCCATGCTCTTGGTTTGAAATGTCCCATCAATAATTTTGAATGTTTCTTTGTTCGTTAATTTCTGACTAGCAGGCTCCAAGATACACTAAGTTGTATGGTTTTCCTTCTTGTATATTGCTGTGGTGTCATTGTTCTGATATCTGACACCTGAAAGAAAGCTGTAGTGTGTAGTTTCAATCTAGTGTGTAGGTTACTGACATTGCACCGTGATGATAGAATTCTATTTGGGAGCAGTTACTGAGCATACAAATCAGACAATTTCACAATATTCCTTCCTCAGCTCAAATGTTTTCACCAATTAAAGCACAGTGAAAGCACTTTCTGTAAGCAATGTGCCTTTTTTTTTCAGCATTGCTGTTATCAATCTCTAATGAAGCACAGTTTTAAGAAATTGTACCAGTTTGAAAAATGATGATTCAATACCATCCGTGCTGTGAATTTAAGCTCATTAGCTCTGAGAGGTCTAATTCATAGCAAAATGCATAGAAATTTAGAATCATGAAATTCATTTGGTCTAATTAGGGCAACTTAATTATTAGACATAGTGGCAGAAATCTTCTGGAGCAACTTCATAGATCATAGCTGTTAGTCATAGGAATTTCTAAATGCTAAGAAAACATGATATTTTGCCAGACTGATCATTTAGACCATCCATGCATGGAATCACTATTCAAGTCAAAAGTAATCTTCCTGAATTCATCTATCAACGTTTGAATCTATCAACGTTGAATCGTTGTTGGTAATGAATCAATAGATTTTTTTTCTCAAAAGCACATCTGATGAAGATGAAGATCTTGGTGCTTGCCACTTTTGTCACAAAGAAGTCTGTGAAAACTAAGCAACTGTAACAGTATTTGAAACAAAAAAAGAGAAGGCAGATGATCTTTTTAGTAGTAACTTGAATAATGCTTATCTAAAACTGACTATGCTAGTGATTACAGCTATTTCAGCACATACTGTTCAATACAATTTATCACGTACCTATGCAATGACATAAATGCCAGAGATAAATTCAAGTAGGCTATAAGTACATTACTTATTCGCCACATGTACAACCCCTGAGTGATTTCTGCCATCATCCTGGAGACTTAGTAGTGAGCACTCGAGGCCAGTTTTAACAGACAAGCTATCTGACTGTGATGCAGAACTATTTGAGAAGCCCTGTCAGGGGCTGGCTCCATCTACAGCTGCAGTTATCCTGAGCCACACTGCCATGGTCCCTGCCTGAACTATATTGCATACATACCTCTGCTTACCATGCACCCTGCTGATCCTGACCAGGATGCTGACCTGCAGTTCCTTGGCTTGACTTCAGACTTATGTCATTACTGGGAATTTGGCTAGTTAGCTGATCCTGGTTAGTTCTCTGCCCCACTATTGTCTAAGTACTTTGGTGCTGTGTCCTTGTCAGTGCAGCCACTGCCCTGCTTACCTTGCTGTCACCCTTGGCTCCCAGTTTACCTTTTCTTATGGAGCAGAAAGTTGTTGGTGCTCCCTGATGCTAACTCTGGTATTACATTCTAATAATTTAAGATCCTGAAGAGAGGACAGTCATACGGTTGCATATTTATGCGTACATACAGTAATGAAACACTTCATTTTTTCTCTGAAGAAATATCCTTTAACTTTCCCAGTACATAGGAAACTAAAATGCATGGCAGGTTAAGCTTTTGACTATCCTAATTATGATATATATAAATGCATTTGAAATATATAGATTACAAGAGAGAAGTTAATAAATTTAACGTGTCCAGAGCGTGTCCAGAGAAGAGCAACGAAGCTGGTGAGGGGGCTGGAGAACAAGTCTTAACGAGGAGCGGCTGAGAGAGCTGGGGTTGTTTAGCCTGGAGAAGAGGAGGCTGAGGGGAGACCTTATTGCTCTCTACAACTACCTGAAAGGAGGTTATGGAGAGGAGGGAGCTGGCCTCTTCTCCCAAGTGACAGGGGACAGGACAAGGGAGAATGGCCTGAAGCTCTGTCAGGGGAGGTTCAGGCTGGATATCAGAAAAAAATTCTTCACGGAAAGAATCATCAGGCACTGGAACAGGCTGCCCAGGGAGGTGATTGAGTCGCCTTCCCCAGAGATGTTTAAGGAACGGGTGGATGAAGTGCTTAGGGGCGTGGTTTAAGGAGTGTTAGGAATGGTTGGACTCAATGATCCAGTGGGTCCTTTCCAACCTGGTGATTCTATGAATCTGTGATTCTATGAAATTTTGAAATTATAATGAAGGCTTGAGCATGTAAATGAAGATCTTGCAGATGGAGGGATGTGAAACACAGAAAGAAAGATTTTCAGTGTCCACTGCAGAGGCAGGAATAAAATCAGGATTATATGAGTGTCAGTCTGTGGCAGTGTTTATCAAGCACTGCAGTCTCCATTTCTGCCCAAGATCTACTTATTCCTCAACTATATGGGCAGAATAACACATTTCCAGAGTTAGTAGAAACAGTTGAAATTCTGAGGACTATAAGACAAGCAAAAAGTAGCAATGAAATTCAGCTAATATCACTTCCATTGCTGAAGTACAGCCAGCTGGAGGTAAGAAAAACCATGTTGAAGAGAGAGATGAGACAGTGATTGATAGCCTTGTTTGAGAGATGGCTGAGATCAGCCTGACTGGTTTTGGCACAATTTGTATTTCCTGCTATTCAGGCAGCTTAATTTCATTTATGTTCATTTATTCCAGCTGGGTGTATCATATTCTTCTCTTCCTTCCATGTGCTACAGTTTCATTTTTTTTTTTTTTTTCCCCCTATATAGCATCTCTACCTTTGGTAAAAATATAATTAAAAGACAGTTCATTCACTTAATCCATCTAGCTGACATTTCTTTAGGTTTCTTTTTTGTGTGCTCAGTAAAAAAGGAAAGCTTTATGTGCTCTTTATTATGATTCTACCTGGAGATAAGCAATTCAGACCACAGGCTGGTGTCAGTTTATTGACACCAGCCTGTGAAATATTTCCTGTTCTGTTATCTGTCTGTTGTTCTCTTGCTTTCAAGGTCTGTGTACCCTGTGACTCTGAAGTTATACATCAGCTAACAGTGGGATTGCTGCCCCCTGTGTGCTGTACAGTAATGCATCAAGTATGCCATTATGAAGATAAATTATGTCCTTTTGTGAACATTTCAGACTCTATTTTTCAGTACAAAAATGTAGCTGTTCTTGAATTAGGATCTAGGATGTCACTTAAATGTTGGAAATAATTTTATTGTTTAGCATCAATTTGGTAAAGGAATTGAGAGGATTAAGGCTAGTGCTTTATGTAACATGATATTTCTGTTGTAATACTGAAGAAGAAATAAAGTTACAGGAAAAGAACAACTTTTTTTTTTTCTTTAGTTTGTTTTGTTTTATTTCTTTACAATGCAGATTTGAATTGTGGTGTTACAACATGCTGGTAAATCTCTAAACTTTTAGCAAACTATGTCTTGCTAAATGTCATTGGTCCTAAATCTCAGCTGCAGAATATAAGCACTAAAAGTATTTTGCAGGCGTAATGGTAGGAAAAAAATGTATGGAAGAAATGTGTTCACGTATTTTAGAAACATGCACATTTTTATGTACAATATCTTACACTCTGAATATGTGGACCTGTGAGCGTGTTTTGTAAGCATAAGCTTATGTGAATACTGCAAGGATTGCTAATCAGACTGATAAATACACACCATAAAACTGTCTTCCAATATTAAAATTAGGGGTGGCATATGTTGAATCAAGAATTCTGTTCACCCAAAGCTTGAGAGAGTAGATGAAATATCTTTGAGTATGGAACTAGATGAAGGAATAGAAACCACTTTGCAAGTTACATTTCTATTTTACAAGTGCAAAGATTATGAACAATTGATTTTGAAAGTGTACCAAAGAAATTTACAACTGCGAAGTCCTATCTGCTCTTCTTTATGAGGATCTCAAGTTTTAGCATCAATGGCCACAAAAAATAGGCAGGAGAAGTCTAGCTACTCACACTTGTCCCTCTCTTTCCATGCATATTTTGGCAAAGGAGGAAAAGGAAGCAGTGAATGAGAGGAGTGAATGTTTCTATTCCTTTTATTTCTCTTTAGTCCCTGGGCCAACAGCATGGTTTACTGAAACATTAACATCTCAAATTATGGAAAAATAGGGGAGAGGTTGAACTGAGTGAACAGGAACTCTGATCTACAACTACACTTGACCCTTACATCTATGTGTGACTGCATTCCTGTTGCAGTTGCTATGTGATCTCATTGCTTTCTTGAAGTAAGACAAGCCTCTGCTAAAGGTTTGATAAAAATGTGAAATTAGAGTGACTTCAACATTAAAAATTCTCATCATAGAACACTGTAAGTCTATTGGAAGAATACATTAGGGAAGTAATAAAAGAAATTCTGCTTATTTCTCAGAGAACAGTAAATAACACATGATCCAATAGGCTTGCATTTTATTATATTATGAATCTGTGAGACATATTGGTTTTCCAGCACACACGAAACACAGTCGTTGATGTTCGCATTATGAAAGTCTGTCTCGTAAATATCTCTGCTGCAACCTTACAGTGCCAACTTTGATGGCGGTTGCTGTCTATGATCTTTGAACTGTAGGAGTACAGATTTTTGTCTGAGCGGAAGCTCTCATTAAGGATTTCAGTGAGTGTGTATTTGCTTTTCACTAGAATAAAATTAGTGTCCATGCATTTATTATTCAAAGACTTCTGATTTATCCTGCCAGGTACATAATAGTAATAGTAATGTTTAAGAAATTTTGCTTATCTACATAATAGTGGAAACTAGTTAGCTGAGATGTCTAAGAACTAATGCTTGTTGAGCTCCTTAGAGAAGATATCATCTATATTTTTGTGAGGTGAGCCAAGTTAATGTTCCAAATTGAGTTCCATGAGGGATGAAGTTTGGTATTTTGTCTTTCTTAAATTACTGTGAAAATTAAAATATCCCTCAGCTGTTCAAAAGTAGAGTAGTGGAGAAAGAAAGGAACACCAGGCTAGCTTGAAAAACAAATGATAACGTTCCAAAAAAATGAGCTCAAGACAGCATGAAAAGCATATATATTTTTTTTGAAGTGTTTATGTGGCTTTCTGGACATAGCTTTTTTTGACGGTAGACATATGTATACTTACTAGAACCTGTTGGATTTCTCTCCCATCCTTACTCTGGAGTAACATCCCTAGCTGACATTTGAGTATTCATTGGTAGAGAATGTATTCAAATTCTGACATGCAAAAGTATCAGAAAGATATTCATGATGATGGTGCCTTATTTTGCTCCCCAGGTTGGTCTTGGCAAATTACTGATAGATTCATATTATCAAAACCTAAAACATCTACAGGCACTTTACAGATAATTAAAAAGAAGGAAAAGTAAGTGTGTGTAGGTGTGTAAATATTATCATAGCATTATCTAAGATTATGCAATACATTCTGATGGAATGAATAAATATGGGAAAGTAAAACAAAAATAAGACAAAATGCAAAATAGATATTCCACTACTGAAATCTTTTCTTTTACTCTGATTTCACAAAGAGCAAGTTTTCAAAGAAAAATAAATCAAGTCTAATATATAACAACAAAGTAACTGCTATGATGTCACATGTAAATTATTTAAAGTGGAAACGGTGTCATAGGATGGAGCGTGATACGGTGATTTATTTCCAGCACCACTGATTATGTCTTTGCTGACTGACAAAGTAGGGAAAGATTTCTGATGGCCCAATCTGGTTTGCAAAGCTTAGAATTTCAGATAGCAAGTAGGACAGTTTGTGAGCTGCTTCATCTACTATATTTCAGAGGAGATCCTGGACTGTCTGATTTACTGTGCTAGTATCATATTAAACCCTTCAAACATGACTAGGTTCAGTGAATTCAGGAGACATTTCTGCAGAAAGAAAGTTGCTCACTTGCATAATTTTTTTGCAGGTCCAGGATTTAAAATACCAAAAATGAGAAACTAATAGAATGTTGCTTTATTTTTAACTTCATTTTCATATGGCTCATGAATATATTGAAAGAATGACACGTTGCCAGCATTTCTATGAAATATTTCTGCTGACATGTGGCAAGGTAACAGACACGGCATGCAAATGAGTGGACTTGTCAAAGGGCTCCTCTTATACTTCAAGGAATTCCGAGATGCAACATCAGAAAGATCTATTTGATGATGCTTCTAAATGATAATTTTGGAAACATGTTCCATATTTGATATAAAACAAACACATTTTTTCTGGCAAAACTGCATTTTTGTCCTGAACATTGTTCTAGAAAGAGTTTTAATTTTCTTTTCCAGAGTAATGAACATACATTCATAAGTATCACTGGCCAAGAACAATTTTGCAGCTGTTTTCATACAAGATATCATCTACTAAGACAAGTAAAAAAACAGAACTGAGGAAATTTTTCTTCCTAAAGTATAGAAAGATTTGCTAGAATAGCAGAACAGAAGGCTATAAGTTTTGTTCCGTGTTCTGACAGCTGCAACTTTAACTGAAATGAACTAGAGTTTCTATGAAATATTAGTTGTCAGAAAGTAAAGTGTAATTTTGTATTAAAAACTCTAGAAAATGTTATTATAATTGTCATGTTTAACGGTCTCGAAGAACCATGAGTAGTATTTATACAACCAAAGGAAAACTGAGTAGAACAACTGCAAAAAAAGATGATTTTTTTTCATATTATAACTTGCTCTTGATGAAATTATAGAACATTACTTGTTCATTAAAGTTTTTGAAGTAGTATTTACAAGAAGGGAAGATATTGGCTATTTTGAAAAAAAGCAAAGAAAAAATCTAAGATTACAATAGGGTTATAAGTCTGGAATAAGATGAGGGCAGGTGAATACTGCACTGTGGCAGAAAAAAAAGGAGGAAAACAAAAGATTAAGATCATCAAAAAGATTTAAGTGTGTTGTCCAAAAAGAAGCTGGGGACATCACTACTACAGCACTGTGCAAGCTGTGTCTTCTTATCATTGCTTAATATAATTAAAGGGAGCTTGGAAGATGGTGGGTAAAGATGTTGATAATTTTTTCCCCTTTATCAATTTCTTCATAATCTGTGAAAGGGGAAAAGGGGAGGAAATCACACAGTATGATATTTACTTAAGCTGAATGCATCTCTACCTACTTATGATGCTCCAAATGTATGTACACTATGTCCACATGTACTGATCTCTGCATAGTCAGAAAGCAGCAAGCTTGATACCCTTTACTTCCCACCAACAAACATGCGAACATACCAAGGACTTGGAAGTAACATAGACAATTATAGTGGTGTTTTTGCATTGCATTTATGAGTCATTAGGAAAAATATAAAATATTTTAAATTCTATGCCCACTTTCTTTTTACTGTCTGCAGAAAATTTACAAGAAATAGTAAAGAATAGCAAATATATCAGCAAAAATAAAGACAATCGTATGTCATATATGGTTGGATAGCAACTGAACTATTATTATGGTCTATTTATAGTTTTCTATGTCATACATATTTAGCATATATAACAATTTTTGTTCAGTCCTAGAAATGTACGAGCAACTTTCTGTGAATGAGGAAATAACTTTAGGGAAGGAATTCCTGCTATTTAGCTTTAAACTAAATCCAGCCGTTATATATATGAGAATTGGAAGCTACATCCATACAAGCAAATTAAATGTGCCTGGGACCATTCCTTAACGTTGAGGACAATTGGCACAAAACACTGTGCACACAACTGATTAGCTATCTCAGCATGGAAAACAGATGGCTAGATGCAGTGTCTGGTAAGGACAGTCGCTCAACCATGCTGAATCCAGAGCGATGCCAGTTTGGAAGAGGGCTGGCTAGCCAGGTTGTAGCATTCTCAGGCATAGTCTCAACAGCTTTCAAATGCACATAGTGAAGTTTCCAGGGCTGGAATCTATTTTATTTGCTCCTGCAGGTGCAGAGTTCCTCTCCCTACCAGCACGCTATCTTCCAGCTACCATTAAGGAGGACATAGTAAACACTTCTCTTATTATATATCTAATGCAGTGACATGCACAGGGTGGCTGCTGCTGGTGGAATTTCCATAAAACAGAAATCTGCCTCTCACCAAGTAAAATTTCCAGCAGCATCTGGCAGGCTTTTGTCAAGGAAACTAGATGGTTTCAACGCCTCCAAAAACTTGCAGTGATAATCCTAAGATTAGTAAACCCTTCTACAGGACACGATCTTTCAAACCACTTAAGCAGAGACATAGACTCTGGAAAAGAGTATTCTTACTTTAATTTCAACAATTGCTGTTTTGCATCAGGGCCTAGAAGGTATATACAGAGTGACAGAGTGAGGCTTGCAGTTGGATACGTAATTTAAACCGTCATTTGCAGGAAGAAATCACAATTTTAATAAGCCTGTAATGTGTTTCCTACGTAAGTCATAAATTATGCAGTGTAGTAAAGGCTTTCTTCTGTTAGAAAGTATCTGAATAAATAACTTATATCTTTTTTTTAAGTTCTTGAGCATTCATGTAACATAAATTGTCTAATTCTAATAACTTTTTTCCCCTTTGAAGTTATTGGTAAAATATTCTTGCAAGGTTTGAAAAAGACATAAGATTTGAACTTTTCAGCAGATAAAGCTCTTATTAATTTTATCTCAGTACAATACTTGTAAAATAGAATTCTGTTTCATCTTTAATACAAGATAGAGTGGTAGAAAGTGAATTTTCTGCTTTAGCAAAGACATTACTACTAATGAAATTATTGTCCTCTTGCAAGTATCAATTTGCTGTTTAGTAATGTGCTAACACATTGTTTTAGACTTCTGTGATGTAACATTCCAGAAGAAAATATGGTTGTCATTTGAATTTCTACTACAACTTGTCGTGTTATATTACATGAAGTGCAGGTGAAAACCTTCATGCAAGCAGATGGCATGACACTAGTAATAACAGCATCTACCCAAATCTATTTGCCTCTAAAAAATCATTAATTTTTACTTGATACCTAAAAATATGATCTCTGTTCTGATCTGTAAAGAATCCCTTCTCCTTCTGCTTTCCTGTGAAATCTAACCAAAGGCTACATCATGTATATGAAATACTTAAAAATCTTCTGAATAGAAAAATGTTCCTTTATCATAAGTAAAATATAATTAGAACTTTTATTGTTCTTTTCTAATTATTCTTTATAAATGCCTTCAAAATTGTCATCTTCACAATTATTTTAACATTCATCTCTTATTTTTTTCTTGTTACTTATCAGCCACATTAAACTCTCTTTGTTTGATAGCTCTTTCGTTATTCTTTTGAGCCCAAATCATCACATAGCTCAAAACTGCATCAGAGATGAGGCCTATTACCAGTCTTCATTTAGGCTTCGGTGCCATAAACTACCCATTTTTTCTGCAACACTTTAAGTGGTGAAATCAAATAAGCTGAAGTTTCCCTGAAACATTTCTCAGAAAGAATTTGCTGTTTATAATGGAAAATGAGTCTCTACATGTCCTCTGCAGTGCATTTAGTTTTTCCCAAACAATCGTTTTAGCAGGAGAAATTTAGCTACTTGATCATATTAGATGTTGTTGTTTTATACATTATAATCTTGCAAGGAGAGCATAAAAATAATTTTCAAAATCTTATTAACCCTATAAACATATGTGAATGTAAAGGAAAAGCTAATTTATTTTTAACCACATTCCTTTTTCATATGAAAACAGTGCAAGTTGTAACCTTTATGATCAGAGGTATCTACATTAAGTTTTTAAAAAAGGAAGGGATATACAGGTATGATCCTCCTTACAAACATGTCAATAATGAAATACTTTCTTTCTTATGACATACTAAGCGATTGCTCTGGATTACAACAAAACCGACTAAGACTGGAGAACAGAGAAATTATAGGAGTCTTGTAGCAGTCAGAATTGTCTCCTTGTGAAAGACTCCTACGACATATATGTCATGATATTCACTATTGTTCTATGTCTATATTAGTTCCCTTACAATATTAACATACAAAGTTATTTATTATCTTTTCCCTAACAGCAAAAAAAAAGATCGGTCAACTTCATACTTATTCATATTTTATGCTGCATTACCAATAGATTTGGCTTCAGACTTTGGTTGAAATGAGCTACGAAATCACATAGAGGCTCAGACATCTTTTTTTACAGACGTAGGTATTTTATTTTTATTTTATTACATTTTTACTGCAGTTCTGCTGAAGGAAAAAATGACACAGGTACTGATTCGTTGAGATGTCACCATTTTTATTTATAATTCTAACTTCATCAAGAACTAGATTGTCTTCTCTTATTATTAGCTCACTGACATCTTTTTATTTTATTTTTATAAATATATTTAGAGTCACAGCAATACACTGACTGCAGTTGCTGAAGTTTCTGTCATATGTGTTTCTGAATGAAAGAGCTGCTATGAACCTGAAATATTCCAACCTCTTCTACAAGCTGTCAATATTTTGAGCTATTTCATTAAGCTGTAATGAAAAAAAACCTTTGGCATCTTCTCTAAATAAAGAGTCTATTGTATGAGAAAATGGGAGGGGAAGTAGAGAAAAGCTGCACAATTAAATCTACCACCTTCAAATCTGAAACTGTTTACATGAATGGAACAGAAGTAAAGTGAATGTATAGCAGATAGATGAACAAGTTCACAACCTGGTTTATATTTAAAAATGCTAATTATGTTAAAATAATTCTGCATCAGTAAACCAGCTTCTGGCTTTAACAAAACCCACGTAGTAAAAAGTCATTTGAGAAAGCACAGCCTTATTAGCAAATGTAGACAGATGGCTCCTCTATTTACCATCATATCTTCCACTGATTCCCTAAACAGTCCTAGGAAACTGCATTTACCAAGAACTCCTCAGATAGCTTTTGCAAGCAGAGCACTACCCATTGGTATCGGAATCACAGCCCTCCCTTTCATGTCATATTTTGAGCACATCAGTAATCTGACCTGTCACAGGCACCAGCCAAGTGGAAATGACAGTGAATGACAGTAACGGACCAAATAAGATGGCTGCCAGGAGTGCAGAGAGACCCAGGGACCTCAATCAACAGAAACACAATTCCATTAAATGATTTAATTTTGTGTATCCAACTGTGGGGCAATGTTTAGAGCAGAAAAGAAAAATATACTCACAAAAAAATAAAAGCCTGTATAGGAATATACAATTTGAGAAATAAAAGTACTCTGAGGAGAAGTTAATCATACACACTTGATTATTCCCTTTTTCTGGAAGATGCTACAAACTTTACATGCACATGGAATAAACTGCTCTATCAACTTCTAGAAAACTATTCACAAATGATGTTGGCTTTGACTGGTAATGCAGAAAAGAAAAAGCTACCATGTCCCATGAAAATAGGCTAGTCAACTGCATTTTCCTATCACTTTCACTTTCTGGCTGGCACTATAGTGGCTGAAATGCAGAAAGAATATTTTTACTTGAATTAAAGGTAAAATTTCATTCATGCAAAAACACCAAACATACTGGTGCCAAAAAAAATACAGAACAATGTCATACATATGCTTTTAGATACCATAAAAGTTTATTTTTCTTTTCAACCTAATCAAAAACTAGTTTGTCTCATTCCATACTAATATCTTCAAATCCAATTAAACCTAGTAAAAAATCCCAGCATATGTCTGTGCTGTTCCTACTGAGCATCTTGTGAAGAGGTAAGGTGAAAATTCTTTGTCACTCCCTTTGCTGAGGGTTTAGGTGTATGATGAACTTGGGTGTTAACTCATGCCAAAGTAAGACGTTAAATATCAATGATGATTAGGCACTATTCATTCAACCATCTCAACCAGTTGTAGCTGGAAAAAATGTATGTATGTGAAAAAAAAAATGTGAAGAAAGTGTAGCTGGAACAAAACATAAGCAAGGGTTAGAAAAGTTGTTTTATTTTTTGTTATTGTATTAGTGGAATTTTTTTTTGAATGTAACCTACCTGCTTAGAATTCAAGATATTTTTCTTTAATTAATAACGTCCAGATGTGCCTAGTTGAAAAGAAAGTCACCATGATACTCCTCTATAAATTTTCTGGTTATAAGAAAACCTAGATCAATAAACCTGTACTGCGTAGCTGCAAAGCAACTGATAGGAGTTTACAGAGCTTTCCAGACAACAGTATATTTTAAAGGCTAGAGACATTCATTAGATGAAGACTGAAGAAAACCTCTGTACAGCAAAATAACTGAGATCACTCTATATAATGTGTTTTTCTAATAAACAGTGTTTTCCTCCCAGTGTAAACTCATGACTATGTTGGATCATTGAATTTACTCTTTTGAATAACAAAAGCAGAGAATTTTGTCCAAGAATCTCTGCCTTTAGCCAAGAAATTTGCAGGAATTGGACCTCTTTCTAGCAGTTTTTTTTTCCTTCTAAACTACTTACTTCTTTGAGAGTGTTATAAATTTTATCAGGCAGCTCAGGAAAACCCAATCCCTACGGGAAAAATACCATTTTGGTTTAAACTGATCAAACTCCCAGCTGTCAGACAAAAACTTGCTTCTCAGCCAAATTTTCTTACCTTTCGAAAGAAATTATATGTTACTATTATATGTCAAATGACATTCTGTACTCCGTTTTAGCTAATTGCCACTAAGTCAAAAGATATATTTCTCATATTTTGAATGCAGGCCGAGACCAGCCTTCTGGGTAGGTTGAGCGGAGTTCAAGAGTGTGCTCCACGAATATTAGTCCGTGTTCATTTAGAGGCTTGAGATGAGCGCCAGAATATGCTTTGAGGGGTAAAAATGCAAAATCAAGTGCACAGGTCTTGTAATTGATGAAAGCTTTTTTGATCATTTATAGAACAGCCATGGACAGATACACTGGTTGCAAAGCTTTTCTTCTATAGCCAACTGCAAGGCTAGTAATACTCAAAGGTAACTAAAGCTTGAATAAATCTTACAGTACAGTGGGTGTATCACACACTGTTCTTTGCAATGGGACATGAAGACCACAGATATGAAGCATGCTGGGCTTTAGCTCAATCCTTGGCATGACCTCTTGTGCCAACACAAGCAAAACTACATAGGAAGACAAAGGGATTTTTTTTCTCATGTACTCTAGTTGTGCAATATACCTGACTATACTGTCTCATATATCTTTTTAATTTTTCTGAGTATATGCAGCTATATAAACTCAGATGTTAATTTATTTTATCCTCACTAGCTTTGCACTAGTCTAAAGGAAAGCTTTGTATTGTTTAAAAAAGCAAAAACCAAAAAGAAAGTAAAAAGATCTGCCAACATAAGCTGAGATTTTTTGAAAAGAATCTATGGAAATTTGTCTCTAATTTCCCAAAGAAAATATGGAAACCTTAATTATGAAGACTAATTT
Organism: Cuculus canorus; assembly: GCF_017976375.1. Classification (NCBI taxonomy): domain Eukaryota; kingdom Metazoa; phylum Chordata; class Aves; order Cuculiformes; family Cuculidae; genus Cuculus; species Cuculus canorus. The sequence goes on along the minus strand of NC_071402.1, from coordinate 85,064,893 downwards.
GAGTAAAGCCAACAAAAGTGCTCAATCTTACACTAAAAGAACTGCAACTGCTTTTTTACTTGCCTCTAGTGTGTTGCAAATGCTGCCCCATTTCAACAAGCGATGTGGAGAATATCATTAGATGCAGAAATACTTGTGTGCATGGATTTTTCTTTTTCAAGACCAGACTTGCCTCTGTGTGTTTGCTTGTGTTTTCCTTTTTGTGGAACTGTAAATTAAGCTCTCAGAATGACCATTTACACTTTGATGCATACTAATCAGTATAAACTTGCCATTTTATAATTAATTCTGAACTAATTAGCAGTAATTAGCTGTGTCTGTCAAAAATATCGTCAGTCATTTAGGGTATATAGCTTGTCATTCAAATATATTTTAAATAAATTTTAATAGCATTTCTGGCTCCAATTAGCAGAACATCAGAATCTTGCTACAATTTTTGCGGATGTTATTCTAACATATGTGAGAACAGACTATATGCATATTTATGGAAGAGTATTTCCAACTATGTTGCTAATATTATGGTGGCTTTAATCAGGAAAAGTGCATTATCCTTACATAGCTAAATCATAAAAAGATGAACTAGAAATACAGAAGACAGTGAGGGAAACAGAGATATGTAAACTACTTTATTAAATCTTAAACCAGAATTAGAAAATATAATTTAATTTTCCCTCTTTTATATAACTTCTATGAATCTACTGATTCTGTGCCTCTTAATTAATTGCTTAATCATACTTTCAAATCAGAGTTTTTGTAGATGGCTTTAAATTTTAGATCTGAGATGGACCTATGCTTACCTGAGTTAGGCTTCAAAAGATATTTTTTGCAGCCTGTGGATGTTAGCAATATGAGGCGGAGAATTTGATTCTTCCCATGTTGTGGTTAGAAATGAAGCTTCATTAGAATTATGAATAAATGAGAAATACAGCAGACCAAGCATGTACAGTTAGTCTAGATTCATACCAGCTCTTGTATGCCTATATAGTTAGCTAGTATTCTGCCTACACATCTGAAAATAAAACAATTCAACAAATAAAGATGTAAGTACCATCAACTTTTTCAGATAGGAATTCTAAGAAAGTGAATCCTTTTCGAAGGAGTGATAGCACAGATACAGGGCAGGAGGCTACAGAATCTTCCTTTCTAATGTGGACTCACTCAAAGCGTCACTTATCTTTCCTTGCCATCACTGTGTGTCAAAAAGTTGTTGTAAAGGAAGAAAAGAGATTAGGAAGTGATTCCTGAGTCTGGAATCCTTTAAAAGGTACAGAGATGGAATGGGTTGAAGATAGGTTAAATTTAAGGTAAAAACATTTTTTATGGACTCTACAGCAAATTTTGCATGGAACCACTATGCTAAGAAAACTTAAGGAGAGAGTTGGTAAAATCAAAGTAATAAATAATGTCCCAAGAGGCAGCTCAAGCCATTTGTTATATCAAGCTTCTTGAAGGTGAACTTGTGCCTGTCTTTATAGGTAAGAGCACATTTTCTGCTTCAGAACAAGCAAATTATTTTGTACATAAGAGTGCACTTTTTTTTCGATATGTCTTCTCTCTCACAATCTTTTCCGCATTTTTTAAGAAAAAAGAATGTTGCGGTTTCTGTTCGTTAAGTCATTAGTGAACATTAGTTCATCACACAAATCATGAAGGAATAGCCTTTTTCAGAGAAGAAAAACTAGTGACTTGCCAGGAAAACAGATTTGCAAGGCTTCTTCCTATGATCACACTGTGTGATATTACCTGTCAAAGCTGAAGTATTGTTTGTTTGTTTGTTGTTATCTTTTTCTGCAAAAAAAGTGAATCTCCTGGGTTATAGTTCTGTCTCTGAGGAGTCTATAAAATGCTAGAGGTGTAGTTAAACGCTCAAGAGCAAAATAACACACTGTCCTCTAATTTCAACACTAACATGAAATGCCAGTGCTTCTCTTCAGGGATTTGCTGTCAGAAAGATGTCTATAAAAATGTGAAATCAGATCTTGAAGGCTGAGCATTACTTTGGAATGTAATGGCAAAATGCTGTACAAGTTCTGGGAGAAAGGCATTTCCAGAAGTGAAAAATACACCTTCGTTGAAAACTTTAAATATATTTATACTGCAGATTCCCGCTAAAATATTGACTCTTTAAAAGGATATTCTTAAACCCCTTCCTCATTCTTTTTCTGTTTTGAATTAAAGCTTAGTTTTAATAATAAGCTAAATTAAAAGATGTCTCAGAAAAGAAAATATTTCTCATAGCATACAATCATCTAGAAAAAAAGGAAGAAAAAGCCAATCTTTTTTTTTTTTTTTCCCAATCACACCTCATAGAATTATTTGAAAAATAGTAATAATTCCTTAGAAAATAGGCCAGCACAACAATGTGAACAAAAAAGAGACCAGGATACTTACAAGTTATCATATATGTCAGTTTTTTGTCATATTTCTTTGATTCAAAATACCCAGTTTTCTCAGCTTGTGAATTAAAATATCCTAGCCTTTAACTTGCATTTTCTTAGCACGCAGTTCCGGTAGTTTAAGATGGTACTGCAAGAACTGATTGTTATTATTCTTCTTCCTTTCACAGAATCAAAGAATCACAGAATGGTCAGGGTTAGAAGTGATCTCTGGAGATCATCTAGTCCAACCCCTCTGCTAAAGCAGCTTCACCTAGAGCAGGTTGTGCGTCTGAGTGGCTTATGAACATGTCCAGAGAAGGAGACTCCACAACCTTCCTGGACACCCTGTTCCACTGCTTCATCACCCTCACAGTAAAGTTTTTCCTCATGTTCAGGTGGAACTTCCTGGATTCCAGTTTGTGTCCATTGTACCTTGCCCCATAGCTGGGCACTGTTGAAAAGTCTGGACCCATCCTCTTGAAGACAGCCCTTTAGGTTTTTATAAGCATTAATAAGGTCCCATCTCAGTCTTCTCTTCTCCAGGCTAAAAAGACCCAGGTCTCTTAGCCATTCCTCATAAGAAAGATCTTCCAGTCCCCTAATCATCTTTGTAGTCTTCTGCTGGACTCTCTCTAGTAGTCATCTTTCTTGAGCTTGGGAGCCAACTGCATGCGGTATTCCAGATGTGGTCTCACTAGGGTGGAGTAGAGGAGGATAACCTCGTTCGACCTGCTAGCCACACTCTTCTTAATACACCCCAGGACACTATAGGTCTTGGCCATGAGGGCACGTTGCTGGCTCATGATTAACTTGTTGGCCACCAGGACTGCCAGGTCCTTCTCTGCAGAGCTACGATCCAGGAGGTCAGTCCTAAACTGTACAGGTATACAGCGTGGTTCCTCCTTAGGTGCAGGAATCTACACTTACCTTTGTTGAACTTGATTGGGTTCCTCTCTGCCAAAGTCTCCAACCTGTCTGGGTCGCATTGAATGGCAGCACAGCCTTCCATGTATCAGCCTCTCCGCCCACTTTTGTGTCATAAGCAAACTTGGTGAGTATACAGTCTGTCCCCTCATCCAGGTCACTGATGAATACGTTGAACAAGACTGGGCCTAATATTGATGCTTGGGGAACACCGCTAGCTACAGGCTTCCAACTAGACTCTGTGCAACTGATCACAACCCTCTGAGTTCTGCCATCCAGCCAATTCTTAATCCACCTTTACTGTTTATTCATCTAGCCTACACTTCCTAAGTTTACCTATAAGGATGTTATGGGGAACAGTGTCAAAAGCCTTGTTGAAGTTGGCAGACAACATCCACATCTCTCTCTCATCTACCTAGCCAGTCATGCCGTCATAGAAGACCATCATGTTGGTAAAGCATGATTTCCCCTAGGTGAATCCATGTTGATCACCCCCAATAACCCTTTTTTCCTTCAAGTGCTTGCAGAGAACATCCAGAATGAGCTGTTCCATCGTCTTTCCAGAGATGGAAGTGAGTCTGACTGGCCTATATTTTCCTGGGTCCTACTTCTTTCCCTTTTTGAAGACTGAAGTGACAGTGGCATTTCTTCAGTCCTCAGGCACCTCTTTTGTTCTCTATGATCTTGAAAAGATAGTGGAAAGGGGCTTAGTAATCATATTGATAAAAATGATAAAGTAAGGCACATGCTCACAGTGTGATGTGAAGTACAGAGATTTATCATAAGCTACCCACCTTTTTCGCCAACAAAGAGAGTAGAGTTAATTGACACTGCTTTCCGGGAACACTCATCCTCAGTATAAATTTTCCTAGTGTAATTTCTGACTCTTACTTAACTTCCTGCTTTTTAGAAAGGAAAGAAAGAAAGAAAGAAAGAAAGAAAGAAAGAAAGAAAGAAAGAAAGAAAGAAAGAGAAAGAAAGAAAGAGAAAGAAAGAGATAGAAGTCTACATCTTCAAGCTAAAAATTATAGTACAGAAGTAACATTGTGCCTGAAATTTTTTAGTAAAACAACTGAATATCTAAAGAGTTACTTCTACATGCAGTTAAAAGGTTAGGTACATATTCCATCTGCAGAAAATCACTGCTTCTATGGTGGCAATAGCTGTTTTGAAGATTAGACACTGCTTCTCTTTTTTTTTTTTTTTTTTATTTCATTAAAAATTGAGTATCATTATATATTGATGCACTGTGATGTTTGGTTTAAAACCATGTCCAGTCCTAGTTCAGTTGCCTTTCTCATTTACTGTCTTAATTTGGGAGAACAGTTTGGATGAATCCATGCTTCAGAGTGTGGGGAGGGCAGCCACTGTTACATTGAAAATCACTGAACTTGCACTGATTTTCTCCTTTCATTCTTCTGCTGGAGAATACATAAAGGAGAAGAAACATTACTAATGGAGAGACCACTGCAGACTGTTAACTGACACTACCAATGAGCAGAAAAATGAATGGTGTACAGGAAAGGGTAACTAATAGCAGCTAAGCATGTCTCCTCACCCAGGCAATGCTGTGTCAGGGACAGACAAGCTCACTACTTCAGTGAGGGCACAAATCCACAATGTAGTACATTATGGAGGTAAGACTCTCTAAGGCATGGGGTTAAAGCTGGGTTAATGGTGCCAGCATCTGAGGAGAACTAGCAAGTGTAGGTAGAGTATAAGTCTAATATGGCTGCATTGCTTTCAGCTCAGGAGCTAACAGTTAAAGCTAAGTCAAGGTATTGCTGCACACTGCTGTGTTCACAGTGTTGCCATTTTCTCACAGTTTCAACCAGCTTTTTCTGGCTAGAAATTCTTAAATTCAAAGCCAAATGCCTGAGACACAGATCCTTCCCTGTGGATGAGAATGATAAGGACAGCATTAGAACCTTCCCTGCCCTCCCTCTTTCTTATATCTCAGTTTTGTATTTCTTCTATTTTCCAGTTGTCTCATTAAATACTGTGTAAGAAAATAATTGTGAACAGTCAATGAGTCATTATTTCCTATTAAACATGTCTAGGTGAGTACAGATAATGTTTGTACTTTCTATAATGATATTTTCAGACCAAAGGTCTAAATCTGGATCAAAATACAGATTTGGTATTGCTTGTAATTATATACTGCTTAGATATTGTAGAGATAATTAAAATACTAAGACAGACAACAACTTTCCTTCCCCATGACAAGATACGGATCCAAGAGGGAATCAAAGTATTTTTCATTTCCTCTCAGTTCTTGAACATTTTGCCTCTGAAACCAAAGTACCTGATGTTAAAAGGGGCAAAGAGCAGATGATCATTACAATTAAAAAATCTGCTCTTAAGATGCTTTTTAATAGTTGTGATTCCAATTTTCTTTATTACATATTATATTCTAACAGGTTTATCTTCAATGTATGAAACATTTTAGTTAAGTGCACCATAAATCACCAAGGAAGTCTATAACCTCCTTTGATCTTTTTCTGGAGCCAAATGTTTATGCTTAATTATAAATTGCTACCCTCTTTCTTTCCATTTGAAATTCTCCAACTATTCTAATTAGGCTTCCCCAAAGGTCAGAGAAGATTAACAATCTGGGCACAGTCTGGCTTTTTGAAGTGCTCGAAATTTACTGTTAGTGCTATATGAGGAAACATGAGAGAAACCCAGCTGCCCTGGCTAGCATAGAATAATTAATAATAATAACTCTGTAGTGATGACATAGTCAGGTTAATTGCATACTAATTAAAGGCTACAGTAAAGCAAATGACTGTTTGCATTTGAAATAATGGCTTGTGGACACAGTAACTCACAGAAATGTGTTGTATCCTCTTGGCAAGATCTCAATTGGGAATGAAATTCATTTGAGACATGTACATGTGATCTAGCCTGAGAAGTCAGGGGCTTTGAGAAGCTCTCTGCAGTGAAACAGCTATAGTAGTTAATGAAAAAGAGTTTGATATGAGCTGAAGTCAAGTTCTGAAAGAGTGAACGAAGTGAGTTGCTGGTAGAGCTGGGAATCAATCAAAAGATAATTAATGGACAGTGTAGAGTATGAGTATGAGGAACTATTAAACATGAAGAATCAGATCTTTAGCTAGAGGCAAACAGGGAAGGAACTAGGAGGGAAGTCTCTCAGTTAGCTATTGCTGCTCAGCTATTGCTTAAGGAAATTAAGGAGCTTGTCAATTGAAGAATGACTCGCTGAAACAGAGTGCTGGCCAAGTAAGAAGTATATTAGCACTTGGTGACTTGGTGCTGTTCAGAGAATTAGTTTGAGGCTTTACCTGAGGATTTTTTTAGTGTGCTGTGAGTGAGATAAAGTGAAAGGGATAGGAGGCTATTTCTGGGAAGGAAGAACATCTGATGCATTTGGTAATCAAAAGCTAAACTGAACGGTCTGAAGAACTTCTCATGTCAGTTCATTTGGGGAAATAGTAAAGATGTCCAGAAAGACAACTTGCAGTCAGGCACTACTAAGTACATAGGCTAATCAGAGGTTACAGTTCTGGACTTCTGCGTCTGATTCTTATTAAACTTCAGCCACATCCAAACTAGAGCCATTCCTTTAATGAGACGGAGCAAAGAAATACAAGAACTGAGAGAAAGAAAGAAAGAACTGGGTTTGTATCTAGTGGTTAGATTCAAGTACAGCTGAAATTCACACGAGTTTGGATTATAGCTGGTTTTATACAAACTTTGAAATAACATAACAAAAGCAGTGAAATGGAATAGTGACCTAATAAAAAATGAACTGTTACAATGATACTTGTGCTCAGTATTAGCTGACAGGCTCTACTGATATGCCTCAAGGACCAAATCTCACCCCTACAACCTTGCTAGAACGCATAGTCATGTAGTCCTTCCATTGTATTTAAGGTAGGATGAAGACTTCCCTCTGTAATAGTAAAGGATGTCAGAGAGGATTTACTCTGGAATGATTTGTCCTGGAAGAGATACCAATATCCCTTTACTGTAGATACAGATGGAATGAAAGGGAGTTGATTGTAAACAAATTCTAACACTAAAATTCTGACTTCATTCATTTTGTACATGACTGCAACTCCTAGAGTAGATCACATACACGTGGGATTAACAACACTACTAAAAGAAGTATATTGGATGTTTCCTTTTGTGAATTTTAGGGTTTCATTATTTGACTGAATTGGCAAAATAATAAATGAAACTATTTTAAATTATTTTGTGTTACTCTAGAATAGGCAAAGGTAATACTCAATGGATTATGAAGTTGTGAATATTCTAAGTAATATTCCCGTAGGAAAAAAAAAATAAAATAAAAAATTGTGGTGAGCTTTCAGGATTTCTTCTGATTGAGCAAAATTCAAATCACATTTTGTAAGAAATCTCCATTAATCTTGTTGCTATAATCCAAGCTAATGTCAACTTTAAATGCAAGTGGGTTTATAATTGCTAATAAAGTAATAATCAAATAAAAGCCATTAGAGTTTCAGAGGATTTGACCAAAAAAATGGTTTGACATTTCTCTTTCTCTCTCTTTCTCTCTCCACTTTTTGCCTCACTTTCTCTTTTCTGTCCCTTTGTTTTCCCAACATAAAACCCCCTACTTCTAAGTAGCCACAGCCATAGGCTAAGAGAAATATAAATGTGAAATAAAATCATTTGCTGAAAAGGATCGTTGCTATTGTTTCACCTTAACTTCAACCGATTGGAATTTACAAATCTTTTCAGAACTTTTAAAGGGACCAAGCAGACATATATAAGTATTTAGTCAAAAATAGTTTTTAAAATAGCCTTTTTTAGGCAGAAAAATATACCGTGTTGCCTTATCAAGGGTCAAGACCTGCAGCTGCTGTTAGTTGGCATAGTAGGATAAATGGAGTTCAGCAGTGTAATGGTGACTAATATCAGTTGAAGAATTGGTCAAAATCGATTGCCAAGTATTAAATGCATCATGTGATATTTAGGTATGCTGTTTTGTCTGTAAGACTACAGCACCGACTGCAGCTTCTTCCACTGTTTTATTATGGCTTCTTTTTCCTTCAAGATAAATAGAGAGGACTAAAGAATTCTACTTGCTTTTGCAGCTGAGCTGCTGAGAATTTGCCTTAAAATCCTTGATAACAGGGTATTCAATTCTTCTAGAAGTTTAAGCGAACTCAGACTATGGGGACACAATTTAGAGGAAGAAAGATGACTTCACGAGCTTCAAAATCAATGTACAAATCTGAGAAATCTTAATGGCATTGAAGCAATACCACCTCGATGAATAAGCTGGGAAAAGCAGAAGGAAGACAGACAAAACACCATGTTAAGTGCAGGGGCAATGAGAAATCTAAATTTCTATCTGAAAGTAATAGTCTGAAATCCTAAAAATCTTTATATTGGAGGAACTAAAAATAAATTGTCAATTGGTGCCACAAAAGGATGTTTTACAAGAAATGAGATCAGAAGGAGATAACCAGATATTCCTGAAGATGTAGAAAAGCTGTCAAGACATTGTAAAAGCAAACTATCAGAAGAAAATCATGCCAGGAGTATGAATACTACTGATAACTATAATGCTTAACTAGTGGTACATGCAACAATTTAATAAAATGACTAATAAATTGATTCATGATCAGGGAAATAAATATAGTAGGAAAGAGAAACATCAGTCAAAATGCTTGTTAGCCCAGAGGTAATAGAATAGTACTTTTGAAATTGTACAGCATTGATACCCTGGGATATCATCACTTGGACGGTCTTAGCTCTAAATTCAGGCAGTGTAGACACTCACTCAATATATTTGCCAATTGGACTGCAGTAAGAAACTGCGGGTAAACACCTTCACTACACTGTTCTTCAAGAGTTTTGAATGGGTCCTTCTCGATGTATCAGCCTGTACAAGGAACATGTCAGGAAAAAAAAGCTGCAAGCATATAGGATGCAAAGTCACTCGTGATAGATAACATGAGGGGCATATGAAAATCCACTTCAGAGAGTGTGACAGCAAATTGAGAGCTTTCCAGGAGAAATCAGCTCCTATCAGTGGTCTAACAATTGCTATTTGAAAGTAGTCATATATGTGGCACTTTAAACTGCAAAACGGAACTAAACTACACCATGACAATCTTCACCATGTAAACTACTTGTAATGATCGGCTTCTGCAAGACTTAATCAGGTGATTTTTTAGAAAGTAAGGGTTAGTTCCTAGAAGTTTGACTGTTTGCATTGGTTTCTGCTATTCAGAGTACCTCAGAAATATGCACAAACCTGAAATGAGAGAATACCAATAGCCACCAGGATATTTAAGATATTTAGTTCCATTCATAAAACTGAAAAGCACGCCTGTGAAAAAACAAGTTGTACCTCAACTAAAGTTAATGAACTGCTGTGTGGGTTTCATTGCATTTCTGAACTTCTGTTGGACATGTGTAAAACCCGTGTGCCTGATACTGCTTTGAATCAGCAGAGCAAACCAGACCATAGAAATTACAGGAGATAATGTAAGGAACTACTGAGATAAAGAAATATGTTGCACTGCTCCTGCTAGTGCAACCCAATGCATTGTAGAAATGCAACTTTTAATGCTTATACAATGCATTAAAAATAGCAATATTTATGTTAAAAAATATTCTTTAAATCTGTGATAAAGGGTTCAATCTTCTTCCAGTACAGCATGCCAGGCTCCTGCTTTGTTATGGTTTTTGAAAGAAAGGTTTAGGCTTACAGATTCCTCTCTCACACCTGGCATATTGTGATTACCACTGTAGAATTTGAAGATTTCTATCAAATGCTGGAGAGTCCAATGCTTATGAGTCATATTGGATTACCTGGCTATATTTACCACTACTCGCAAAATTGATGCTGAGCATTTGTGAAACCATTCTGAAATGGCGTTCAGTGCTAGAGAAGAGTTAGTCCTGAGTTCTACAGAAAAAACGATGAAGATTCTTTTAATGGGAAACATGCTATTGGCTAGATTTTACACACTAAGTTTTATACCTAGTACAGAGTTTAATGAATTATTTTCATTTGATTTGAATTCGTGAGAAAAAGTGATTTTCATAAAGCTCTAGCAAGGCCATTTCTAAATAAAGCATTTTTCTGAATAACGCATCGCAAGCTCCAATCAGACTTTCCAGTCAAGTGCAGACCTCAGTAGATAAGTCTGACAATTAGTTGGAAATATAAATAACAGAGCCAATTTTATATATTATTTTATATTACTGACAAAATAATACACTAATAAAATACACTTCTGCGCAAATTGACAAATAAAGAAGGTGATGGAAAACACAATGCTTAAGACCAAATTATTTAATTGTTTGGTAGTATCCTGTTCAAGCTCAAACTAACTCCTCTTCCTCTTCCATACAACCACAGTTTATAGTTGCAGTTTTCTTTCGAATCCCTGTATTTAATATTAACAATCTTGAGCACGGTGCAGTACCTTCATTTTTATTCTCTGCAGAGTAATACAAAATAGCATTTATTTTAGAACAGGATGATGGCAGAGAAATACATGTCCTTAAACAAGAATGTATAGACAATTTAGTTTTTAAAGGGTTTTTTCATACACTCTTGGGGTTCTGGAACATATGGGTACAAACTCTGTGCTCTAGTCTGCATGTCTGGATGCATCAGTCCAACTGTCAATATTGGTTCTTTCTAAACCATATCATAATCTGTTTCTTAGCATCCTGAATATATAGATGTAATTTTCTGCCCATTTTCTGCCCCTCTAATACATCTTCCTAAGAATTTGTGTTACTCATGAACTCAGAATCACATAAAAAATACAGCTCTGACAAAAAGTTATCCTTTTTGAATATTTCTTTTTGTATAAGGAATAGTTCCTTGCAACTAACATAGTATGTTAAAACACTACAAAATTTCCATGTTTTTTAGCTCTGACTGACATGCTTCAGTAGTCTGAGAATTTTGAATCATCAAAATTTGCAATATGTTTCTAAGTCATCCGTACTTTGCTGAAGGAATGCTGGTTAATCTCAAATGAATCTTTTATTTCCCCCCTGCACTTATGACTACTGCCCTCTAAACTGAGTCTTGCAGTGTGATGAGGGTGAACTGCTACTCCAGAGACTCAGTTCCTTTATCTTTATTAGATTCATCTGTTCTGACTCTCTCATAATTTCATCAGTGTTTCTAGACAAAAAGAAAACTCTCGATAAACTATTCAAATGAAGTGCTCAAGTGTTATGTTGTTTGTGTTTTTGGTGTCTTTAGTTTCTCGGGGTTACTTGTTGCTTTGGGTTTTTGTTTTTTTGAGGTTTTTTTCATGTTTCCTAGCCCCAAGTTAATATAATTTGTGTATCCCTATCACCAAGCACTTTTTTTTTTTTTTTTTTTTTTTTTTCCTGTGGTGTTGGTAGTCTCTCCTTTTGCTTTAGATGTTACAGCAGTTAACACTGCTCTGGAAGTACGCTGGTATATTCCCCTTGAGTTAGTAATTGAAAGCTGAAGGAAGTTATATCTGGTAGAAATATTGATAGGACTTATTTCTTCTCACAGCACTCTTTCTACAATTTCTACAATTTGTCTGGAGTACAAGGGTTTGCTAAAAAAGGAAGTTGTGATGGGTATCTGGAAAACACATACATAAAATTGTGTATATCATGAGTTCTTGCAAATTAAATGACATCCCTGCATTTTTCACTTAATATCTTCTGTCAGCAACTCATCACTACTTCTCTTGCTCACCTAGATGTTTTGGCATATGTCGGACCACTGGAGTACAGCTGTGTCTTTCTCGATGGTGAATATTTGAAAGAGTAGCTGATGAGACTGAGCTTTGATACACTGAGTATATTAAAATTTTCATAATAGAAGGATTCAATAAATTAGATGGGACAATGAAGAAGGAACCAGCAAAGAAATGTGAAGGCACAGATCAGATTTTAACGTGCACAGGAATCACATATTACTCTATGCCTTCAAAAAAAAAATAAATCAAACCAGTTAATAATATATTGTAACACTTTTCCAATTGTTTCTCTTTCCCAGAAGTAATAATTGGCTAACATCACTTTCTGATCCTGTTAACCCTTTTTGCCTGACAAATTTGTCAGATGCCTTAGGAAATTACTGTTTTCAGCCACAATCACATTAGTATTTTTTGTATTCTAATACTGTAAATGCTTTAGATTGTCTGCACCATATGGATTTGACAAACTCCTCAGATTTTGCTTAATTCAAAACAGAATGCTACACCTTCTCTGGGCTGCATATAGCATCCTGTAAAAGAAAAAGAAAAAAAAAAACAAAAACAAACCCTCTTGAATAAACGATAGGCAAGGTTTTGTGCAAGTGAAATCAATAGTATATTCAGAATAGAAAGTTCTTTACATGGTATTTGAAAAGTTGAAAAATATTTGAACATAAAAGATGTAAAATATCCAGATATAAATAAACAGATATGGCAAACAAAATCTAATGGAAATACTTATAAAAGAGCTTGATTTTGTTTTTCACTGGAACATATTGTTGAAACTACTCACACAGACAAAATTGTTTAGCAGCACTGTATTAATGTACATCTATTGATGGATGAATAGAACTAACAATTTGCACTCTTTGAGTAGGCAATAAAGCAATAAAATATCATTTGCAAGGGGAAAAATGTTATTTTAATGAAATATTTATCTACTCTTTTTTATAGTGCATATTTGGCCTAAAACACAGACTGCTTAATGATCGGAATAGTTTAATGACTATGCAACATACCCTTTTGGAACATCTTTTTTCTACTGTGTATGCAGGGGCATCTAGGCTGACCGTTTGCATTCACATTGTATGTATGGGAAGTTAGATGAGAAAAAAAATCACTTTTTGCATCTGAAATTCTTTCAAGTGTAACCAAGACTCTGTTATGTAGCAAAGAAGGCAGGTGCAATGTATAGGCTAGAAACTATCCACAGTACTCAAGGATTTTTCTATGGGTTAGTAACAGACAATTAAGCAGAGTGATTGCTCGAGACAGTACTATTGGAATGTATTTAGCTTAGTTCTTACAGCCGAAATAGCTGGGACAATCCAAAAGGAATACAGTCAGTGTCAGGAACTGAGTTTGTGTCTTCTGGAGGAGTCCTTGCTGGGCAGAATAATAAAACACTATCAGTGATTTTGGTGTATATAAAAAGTGCTTATGGCCTCAGGTACAGTTTTGTACCATAGTAGAACTTAGTTGAAAGATAATTAGGTTTAGCTATCAGCTTATTAAGATAAATAGGCTTTTCACTGTATTATTAAAGTTTGTTTCTGCATTCTATGTCTTGGCCTTCAGGGCAGCAACAGCCTTGGCTGTCCCTGGCCAGTGCCCACAGCTGCCCCATCACCCTGCTCATGGCTCAGGAACCCATGCCAACCCCTCCATGCCATCAGCCCTTGTCCCAGTGACACCACAGACTCTGGGGAGTCTCCAGATTGCCAGAGGCCTGTCCTGCCTGGCTTCCCCATGGGTTGCCCAAGATAGCTGTCCTGCACGCCCATGTCCATGCCCATCCTTGCCCATCCCTATTCTAAGGGAGTTGCTTGATGCCCATGGCTGGAGCTAAGCAGGTGCTCCTGGATGCCCTGCTCCTGGCTGGAGTGGTGGTACATGGCTGCCAAGCCCGGCCTTGGCCAACGCAGTGGAGACCCTGGGAGCCATTGGTCCCCACAGTGCCCTGAAGAGAATTCATTGTCTGGCTACACACAAATCAATTCACCATCATTTCTGCCAGCCCCCACAGAGTCTCAATATGCTGTGCTCTCATTTCAGTAATTCCTCACATGAGATACACACCTGTGTTTCACCCTCCAGCCCCACTAAATCTTGCTCAAACTAATTGTACTGTACACCTGAAGTTTTAAAAGCAAATGACAAGGGAATGAAAATAGATGTCTTCTTGTGAAATGAGATCCACAACACCACATGTTAATTTATCTTTCTTAAGGCAATGCATCTAATTGTTGAGCAGTCAGTGAAGAATTATTTAAGAATTGTCCTAAGTAATTAAATTAGGCTACTCCAGGTTGCTTAAACACAGATTAATCTTCCATAGTAACAACAAATTTGCAAACACCTTAGGGAAAAATCTGGAGTAAATAATTTGTGAATCTAATAAATGTTTCATTTGTAAAATACTGGATGAGGTAGAATATTTCAAAGCATTTCTAGTTTATTTCTCTTTTTCCTTGATTAAAAAAAAAAGGTGAATAAGAGCTGCTTAATAATTTCATTATATCATTCATGCACAAAGTTGACTGTGCTGTATTTGACTGATGGGAAAAGGGGCAATATGTATATGTCTTAAACATAATTTTTTAAGAAGTTCACATTTCAGAAGTTCAAAGTCTCCTCATGTTATATTCAGAAAAGTGCATAGAAGCTGCCTTTTTTTTCCACTCCAATTTCAAACTGGAAGCAGGAGAAAATTATCATCAGAATAATTATTATTCACAAAAGTATATAGATTATAAGCTATAATGCAAGAAATAATACTTTTTAGTGCTATGGCCTGAGGCTAGAGTTAGAGACATGGAAAGTGTTGGAAGATAATTTACCAACAACACTTCTAATGTTTGTGTTCAACTTTGCATGCAGTTTCCCCTCACTGCGAGGCAAGTGGTGCATTAGAAAGTTACACAGCTAGTCTCTGCCACTCCTGTTGAAATTTGGTGTGATGGGCTCTACAGGGTGTGAGCTTTCTCCTCTAAGAAGCTGAGCCACAGCTCTTCCTAGAGGAATCAGTAGCAGCCGTGACTGCTCCATCAGGTGTTGTTTGTGATCTCACTAAATTAAACACCCTGTGAGCAAGAGCACCAAAGTGTACCAGAAATGGAAAATGATGCACTGTCTTCTAGAATGAGGCAAGTGGAAAATACACACTATGGGCGTGACTATACATTGAAACAACAAACTTAACAATTTGAATGTGTTTGTTTTTCTGTGAACAACCATATGGAAATCTGTTTTCATATGCAAGTGAGTAACTCATATGAAGCCATCTATTATCTATTTTTTTTTTTCTGTAAATGAAAGACGTTGTTTTGTAAAGTATGTTTTGTGTCATTTATTTGCAGAAGTGATGGCATGAAAAAGTGAGCCTGCAAATGACTCTGCCGGTATCCAAGCTGAAAAGCAGACGTGTGCTACATCTTCACCTGAGTTTTGTCTTGGTCGGATATACTACAGGTCAAAACATATTATATCACCTTTAACCTATACTAAGATTTCCTCTTTATCAATATGAAGGTGCAAGAAAGACATAAACATGATCTGAAAATGAGAAGATCTTTTGTGTCCTGCAAGTCTCTGACTATGTCTACAGTAGCATTAAGCTTGGACAAGCAGAGTAGATTTATAGGAAAAATGCTGATGGTGAGAAACTGATGTCTATGTTTTATCTGTCTACTATAAAGTCTAGATTTGATGCTGAGGATTTAACATGCATGCTATAAATATTTAAAATATTTTCTTTTTCAAGCCTCAAATGAGTTCTAGGCTGGTTCCATATATGTATAAAAAACAAATCTATTTTTTGCAACCACTGCTTGCAATTTCTGATTTTCAGAAAAAATCATGCCCTTTTAAGCTTTAGGGAAAATGGACAAAGCCAGCCAGTAGTTCAGTTGCTCAGCTGGTGTGCTAGAGATGTTTGAATGTATTATCATAGTTTCACAAATAACTGAAAACTGAACAGAGCTTATGGGTGAAATGCTATTATTAGATGTTCACATATAGAAATGCTTTGGGACTTCAGATGGAATAGAGGGCTGATTGTATCAGGTTTCATACAAAGTTAACAAAACCAATAACTCTAAAAAAAAGTATAAAGAAAGACTTTGTCAATGGAGACTTCGTGGGGCACAGTTTTCCCCTGAAAATATTGTATAGAGGATTCTGATGCAGTAGTTCATTTCCTATTGAGCAGAGTTTCTCGTTTCAGATGATTGTTAATCAGTCATAAAGGGAACACAATCCTAGATCTCTGTAGGACTCCTCAAACGAGGTTATTGCACCTGTGCAATGAATTCAGTGATTAATCTTTTATTTTTTGCTTCCTTCTGACAAAAACTTCATCAAAATTGATGTGTCAGAATGTTTCAGCTTCAGTGAAACAGCATTTTTTCCTGTCTGATCAGCTCTGTTTATCACATTCATATCAATGTTAAATTTATTGATGAAAAATCCAATTTGAACTACAGCAAAGTTTTCTAAAAAGGCCTGTCTGGAATTTGTAATTTAAGAAAAGCTTTGAGAACCATAATCATTCCTATTAACATACAAAACCTGATTCAGTGACTAAGGAGATCCCAACACGACTTATGGAACTATCCATTTACACATCCAGTGAGGATCTATAGTGAAATATTCCCAACAGTATTGCAAGACCTAGAGCATGCAAGGAACAGAAGTAATTTCAAAAGCAGGACTGTACTACAAACAAAGACTAAGAAATATCCTGTATTATGAACTATCTTTTGGATGCATACAGAATTTGCAAGAGGATCTTTATGGGGTTCCTTTTGGCAATGCTTGTACTTGACTGTATTTTAGGTGTTTTACTAAGCATCAGCCCTTTCACTTGGCATAAAGAGTTCAGAGACAACATAATCCCACATTTGATTTTAACACTCATTTCTAGATTCTGTTGATTGTATTAAAGTCAATAATAGAGCTCCTAGCTTTTCAGTAGATTCAAAACAAGCATGTTATCTAACTTAATTTGGTTTACGGGCAATGTAAGTGTAGTTAATTTAAGCAAATTTTTTGTTGGTCTTTCTTCCTCCTGAATCCTATAATTTTGAACAGCTGTATGAAACTGTTCATCCCTAAAGAGAAAGGTTCACTGGAGAAAAGGCAAAAAGATTTGATGGTATATTAGTCTGTTAGCTCTGGGGCATGGTTCCCTCAGGTAAGAGTTCAAATTTTTTGAGTCTTTTGAGTTACTGCTAACAAAAAGTAAATTATTACAGTATCACCCATATTGTAATGTTATTATACCTTTTTGACAAGGCATAAGAGAAATTTCATAGTACTGCTCCTGAGGGCAAGAGTCTCTTTTTTTCCTCTTATTAATACTCATGGCTACAGTGGTTAGGGGGACAGAGGCTCTACTTGGGTCAAACATTCACTGGAAGAGTCTATACCAAAAGCAACACTGAGTATGCTTGGGCTTCACTTTTATTTCTAGTGCTGTTACCTTCAGACAACGCACTCTTTTTTTTGTAAGACTTCTGAGATGCACAGGAGCTCTGTTTTGGCATTTTCCTGAGAGACAGGAGCACCACAGGCTCTGTGAGGCTAAAATGCAGTCTGCTTCCAACATTTTCCCCTGCCTAGCAAAGAGACAAAGCAGGTAACAGTATTATTACTACTGGTTTTGGACACAGATTGTGGATACCATATTATGACAAAGTAAAATGGAGATCAGAGAGACTCGAGTTCAAATGCACTAGACTGTACAGAGCAAGGCACAGCACTAGTAATGCTACAGAGGCGGCAGCAATGTAGTAATATGGGCACGTAATAAATGGTGTCACAGGTATCTAAATTTACGGTGTTATAATGACATTGGTGTATTACCTACTACCAGCGCCACGATGAGATATACCTTTGAAGGTGTCATCTCTTGGGCTTCTGTTTTATTTGTTCTAGTTCAATTATTTGCTCTTTTAATAGTTAGATCTCTAACTACATTACTTGCAATTAGCTCACAAAATCTTGTCTTTTTGACAATTAGATTGTACAATTTGGTTGCTTACAATAATGGACAATGAATTTACAAGAAGCACAGTCTGCTTAATGAGCTTAACACTACTATATCGCTGTCAGAGATACATTTTGCTCCTGTTCCTTGCATGCAAGAAGATATTTGAACTAGTAACTTAGATATCCCTTTTGGGACACAGTGCACCCTTGAAATCTTTAAATTGCTTCTCGGTCTCTCTGGCATTCCATTCAACATACATATGAGGTAGGCAAGCAACTTTCCCCCTAGCTCCCTAGAAAGCTGTGCAAAATTGCCCTCACCATCATATCTGACTAGACATAGCAGGGCACATCCTGGTATATTATTTCTAGGAGACTGCCTCTGAACTTTTGAAAAACCTATGCTTTTGTTGTACAGCTGTTAAAGCAATAGTATCAAAACAACAAAACATCCTTCTGCCCTAAAAAGTCAGCCCTCCAACAGTGGAACAAGTGCCAATATTCTGATATTTAAAGTTTTTACATGGTTTGTTTTCGTTTTTTTCTCTCCTTTCTAATCTATTGCAGGATTTTCATTTTGTTGCTGAAATTGGACACATAGATAATTACAGCTCTTGGTAGCTCATTAACAGCTCTGACTTTAAATCAAAACATTTAAATAATGAGTTGGTCTAATCTGATTTCCCTGTTGACTGTCAACAACTGGGTTTTTTCCCTTTCTTAATCAATGATTCTGTTCTTTAATTGGGAAATGAGTTCTTGGGCTAGTCTAAGAGGTAGATCTTTCATGATTGCATATCTTTATGCACTTTTCTTTATAATTGTCATAAATCATTATATTATGGTAAGCTTTACGAACTCAAATTTCTGTCTGTATTATATATTTTCATGGATGTGTGTTCTATGTGTTTACTGTGAAATTTATTCCAAATAAAAATAGGGAGGCCTTTAACAGCCTTTTAAAACCATATCTGGCATGAAACATAATGATTGATTTGCGATACAAAGGGATCACAGCAGTGATTAATAATCTTCATTTCAACTGCTACATAAACTCTACTTTCACAAGCACTGCATTTTTTGAGCTTGTTTCTGAAATCTCTCAAGTTCTCTTTCTTTGTGAAATATGAAGACATCTTTTGATGCTCATTAGTGAACTGAGTGAAAAGATGGAACAAATACTCAGCAGCCCCGCACACTGAGATGTTTCAGAATGTAGTGGTACAAGTATTTTGAGTTTGCCTGTTCTGACTGAAGCTGCCAGGAATATAGACCATACCTCAGTAAATATTGCTGCAAGACTTAAAGATGTTATGGGTCCCCATCGTATGGCTTGCGTCACTACTGAATATTCATTACCTACACCTTAGAAGGGGCAAGAGTTCATGCCAAACCATTTCAAGTTGTCTTCAGTGTCTAAACTTAAGCTATAGATGATCGTGAGTTTGAACCATAATAGTAGGCTTAGCAGTGGTTAAGATACAATTATGCTTCTGCTGCCTTTGTTTGGAGAGCTGCTACTAGAGCTCTGTGGCCAAGCTATAGCCACAGCTATAACAGGGAGTTGTGTGGAAAGAAAGCATATGTTCTCCTTAATGCAACTGCACTTTCAAAACTCTTGATGTCAGTGGGCTTTACTGAATGCAAAACACTTCTATCAGATTAAATCTTTGTACTGTTTCAGGAAGATGATATAGCTGAGCTGGAAGGACAACTGGACTTATATATTTGCTCTCCACTAGGAGGAACTCTGTTGAGAGACTTATTTAACGGTCTCCAGTGTAACCATGGGTACTTACAAGGAGCTGTGGTATGTTCTTCTCTCTGTAGGTGTCAGGAAAACTTTCACCAGAAGTGGGATGAATACTAACATTAAAATACATAAAAATTCTTATGAATAAAATAAGTAAAAATTCTTACAGTATTATTTGATAGCAGCATACACATGTGAGAGAAATCACAGCAATGAGTGAAATGAAAAAATCTGTAGTCTTTCTTATCTGTTTATCAAAATCATTGTTTTGAAAATTTTGTCTATTGCCTTGGACTTCTTGGCAGAATGTCTTTTTGGGCAGACATTGGACTGTTCTGGAAACTGGACAAAAAAAGCCCCTTGGGACACAGTCTTAAAACAGAAAAGAGTTCAGGAAGAATGGACATTTTTTAAGGAGGATGTTTTAGAGGTGCAAGAGTAAACTGTCCCAATGTGCTGAAAGACAAACTGACAGGGAAGACAACTGGCCTGGATTAACAGAGTTCTGGTTGGAACTCAGGAAAAAATGGAGAGTTTATGACCTTTAGAACAAGGAACAGGCAACTCAGGAGGCAACTCAGAAGTGAGGTTATGCAGGAAGAAAATTAGAAGGGCCAAGACCTAACTAGAAATTAATCTGGCTGCTGTGAAAAAAGACAATAAAAAATGTTTCTATACACATATCAGGAGCAAAAGAAGGGCTAAAGAGACTCTCCATCCTTTATTAGATTAGAGGGGAAACAAAGTGACAAAGGGTGAGGAAAACTCTGAGTCTTTGACTCAGTCTTTAATAGTAAGATCTGTTGTTCTCCAGGTACCCAGAAACCTGAGTGGAAAGACAGGGATGGGGAGCAAAGGGAAGCCCCTATTATCCAAGACTAAATGGTCAGTGACCTGCTACACCACTTAAATACACACAAGTCTATGGGGTGGGATGAAATCCGCCCAAGGATACTCAAGGAACTGGTGGAAGGGCTCACCAGGACACTTTCTGTCATTTGTCAGCAGTCTTGGCTAACCAGGGAGGTCTCGGTTGACTAGAAGTTAACAACTGTGACGGTCATCTACAAGAAGCACCAGAAGGAGAATCTAGGTAATTACAGGCCTGTCAGCATGATGTCAGTGGCAGGGTAGGTTATAGAGCAGATCATTTTGAGTGTGATGATGAGAGGCACATATAGGACAATCAAGTGATCCAGCCCATCAGCAGAGGTTTAGGAAAGGCAAGTCTTTCTTGACTAATCTGATCTTCAATGATCAGGTGACCTACTTAGTAGACGAGTGAACAACAGTGGATGCTGGCTGCCTGGACTTTAGTAAGGCCTTTGGCAACATTTTCCACAACATGCTTCTGGAGAAACTGGCTGCTCATGGCTTGGACAGACATAATCTTTGCTGAGTGAAAACTGGCTGGATAGCTGAGCCCAAAGAGTAATAGTGAACATAGCTAAATCCAGTTGGCAGCCAGTCACAAGGCCTCAATGTTGCTGCTGGTTCTTTTTAATATATTTATCAATGAGCTGGATGAGAGGATTGAGTGCACCCTCAGTAAATTTGCAGATGACAAGTTGGGCAGGAGTGTTGATCTGCTTGAGGGAAGAAAAGCTCTACAGAGTGATCTGGACAGTCTGGATTGATGGACTGAGGCCAACTTTATGATATTTAACAAAGCTAAATGTTGTGTCATGCACGTGGGTCACAACAACCTCATGCAATACAACAGGCTTGGGGACAAATGACTGGAAAGTTCCTAGTGAAAAAGGACCTGAGGGTTTTGGTCAGTAGCTGGCTGGATATGAGCCAGCACTGTGCCCAGCTGGCCAAGAAGACCAATGGGATCCTGGCTAGTATTAGAAATGGTGTGGCCAGCAGGACTAGGGAAGTGATTGCCCCCTGTAATCTGCGCTGGTGAGGCCATAACTCAAATGTTTTGTTCAGTTTTGGCCCCCTGACCGCAAGAAAGACATTGAGCTGCTGGAATACGTGCAAAGACGTGCGACAAAACTAATGAACGGTCGATCTTGTGAGGAACAGCTGAGGAAACTGGGGCTGTATAGCCTGGAGAAGAGGAAACTGAGGGGAGGCCTTAATGCTCTACAACTACCTAAAACCAGGTTGTACTGAGGCAGGTGTTGGTCTCTTCTCCCAGGTAACAAGTGACAGGATTAGAAGAAATGGCCTCAAGTTTCACCAGGGGAGGTTTAGTCTAGATATTAGGAAACATTACTTCAGCAAAAGGTTTGTCAAGAATTGGAACAGGTTTCTCCGGGGACTGGTTGAGTCACCATCCCTAGAGGTATTTAAAATATGTGTAGATGTGGTGCTTAAAGACATGGTTTCGTGGGGGATTTGGCAGTGTTAGGTTTATGGTTGCACTTGATGATCTTAAAGGTCTTTCCCAATCTAAATGATTGTGTGATTCTAAGAATTACAAAGACTTTTAAAAAAAACCTAAATAATCCAACCAAAAAATAAATCCCAACAACACCTTAATTCTGCAGTTGGTTTTGCCTAGACCTGGAGAGAGGTTGTAAAAAGCCAACAGGAATCCCAGAATGTTCTTAATGAAGCACTAGAAATATTTTTTTCCAATTTTCTACCGGTGACAAATGCAACTCCTAAGTGATAGATCTTCCAGGCTTCTCTGTTTCATGCAACAGAAACCCAGTGATCGTTTTAGCTTTGTGCTACCCATTGCCATTTTATGGGTATGCTTAAGCTGTATAACTTCAAATGACCCTCAGCGGAGCTGCCAAAAATGTCATCATCAGGGCCATCTGCAGCTTATGCTAATGTTGGACAAGCAAAACCTGTGAGAGTTAGAGATAAAATCATACAATCATTTAAACACTGACCTCTCCTCTTTCTCTTTGGCTCTTCATCAACTACACTTCTGTTGAATTTGGTATGCAGCTTTAACTACAATGGTTGATATAATTTAAAAATGTCCAATACAATTGAACTACTTAAAGTGGTTTGCTGTATTAGTGCAGAATACTTCATCTTCTTACACTATTTCAGGAAACTTTGGAGGATGGTTAAATATACGCTATCATACTCCCCTCAAAAAGAGCAGAAGATTTTATTTACACTTCTCAATTCTTAGTGCTTTTGATGGGAGGGAAGGGTTATTTTTCAGTATTTTACTGTAAAACCCTTTGAGATATCAATGCTTTAATAAAGCACGGGTTCTAATAGAATCTAATGAATAAAACATTTTACACTCTTTCCCATTACATTCTGTACAAGCACATCTGCTGTATCTTTTCAGAATTACCTTTTCAGAGGTTAGATAAGCAAATCCAGTCCAAATATCACTGACACATTACATTTCATGCTACTATTTCTTTGAAAAATTGTGAAGTTTAAATTCTTCATACATTTAATTAGGTTTTTTTACACTGAAAGTTTCAGTGATATAACTTTTGAAAATACAGTCAGGTAGGTACAAGTTGGTGTTGAATTGTTTCCAAATGTTCAGTGCTCAAGGCAAAGACACTTGATAAATGCACAGTACTTAGAGAATGCAAATGGTCAGTTTATTTTTATTGCTCATCTTGTATATTGTTTGCCTTTTTCTGAAAATTCTGTGTGCAAATACTGATTCAGACACAGTTAAGTTGGCCTGGTTTGTACCTTGAGTCCTAAATACTTACTGAAGGGCTTGGTGAAGAGGAAAATAATTATTCTTTATACTTACTTGTGCAAAATCAAACAAAAGCCAAAAAGGAGGACCTATGATCTACAGCATGTTCTCCTCCACAATGGTACACCTGTTTCATACTTTTATAGGCATGAAATAACAAGGGGGAATTGTCTGTCCTTCCACAGCTGGTATAGGAAATGTTTTATATTTAACACATTACTTGTCTTTGTATAGGCGCTTCTATTAATTTTCCAGGATAGATACATAGTGGAATTGCTACTAAAAGAAAAGGTGACTGGAAGCAGAGCAAGAAAGAAGAGAAAACTTGTTCAAGAAGTGGATAACTTGTCTTGGTTCTAAGAGGTGGGGAATTTTCAATGCTGGACCCTTTAAAATTCGGTGGACTTGTAAATGTTTGTGTAACTGAAATTTTCATAAAGAAAACGTCTTATATCTCGTGATGTCCAAAATTAGAAAAGGGAGAGAGGACCTTCAGAAAACAGACTCTAAGAAGTAAATGTAGCCTGGTAAATTAATATATTGAGATTGCAGCTTAAAATGTGCCGAAAGAAATGCTACTTTTACTTTAACTTCTCTTTCTGCTTGCTCTTTACTGTGTTCTTTACTGCTATTTGTTGTCTGGGAATAGTGCTGTAGGTGGCCCTGCTTGAGCTGGGGTGTTGGACAAGATGAACTCCAGAGGTCCCTTCCAACTTCAAGCATTCTGTAATTCTGTGATTTAACTTGATGTTCAATAACATTTGTTCATAATCCCCATTTGTCACCAGAACTTTCCCAGCATTCACCAGGTTCAGGTGATGATTAGTCCAGGCTTGTGGTATTCAAGACATTTTCCGTCTCGTTTTTCCCTTCTGACAGTGGCTGGTTTGTGCTCTGGGTGGGGTTCTTTAGCTTTCTGCTCCTATTTATTCTTTGTTTTCCTCTCTCGGTCAGAATACTGAGTAAGAATGTGTCAGTCAGCCTGAATACAGTTCGTTGAAATGGGTCTTCAACTTTCCCCCCCAACACACTTACTTAGCTGCACTTTTGTCTTGATTCTTTTTATATTAATATACTTTTTAATTGCCTTTCTTTATTTGTTTTATATTCTCATCTGTGACTTGGACATTACAAGGCACTGGCAATCTTGCTGAGCTTTACTTTGTGTATCTCATTTGTTTCGTCCCATCTGTTCTAGAGATTTGATTTTCTTTATTTTCTTGCTATTATATCTTTAACTATTGAGATAGGACCAAGGCAGTTGGCAGCCATGCTTGCTGAAAGCAGACTGAAATGAGAATACAGAGCTGAAAGAATGAGTAGATGGTAAGTAAAAAATAAGTTTCAATAGGCCTGTTTGTCCAAGTACTAGCAACACATAGAGACCATGATCTTTCTCTCATTTAATGGAGGATATGATTGCTATTTTCCCATCAGGTAACTGCATTATGACTGAAATCTTCAAACCTGAACTGAGGACTTAGCTACACAGCATATATTGATTTTAATAGAAGTTAAATTCCATAAACTCTTCCTATCTCTTTGGGGTTAATTTTTGTCTTCAGTTACAGCTATTATGAGAGTCCTTAATTACAAGTAAACTGGCAGTGGACTGTGCAATATCTTTTATTTACTGACAGAGGTAAATTTCCTTAACTGAAAGCAGAGATTCAAGCTAAACTATTTATATGTAGTTGTAGTTTCACACAAGAAAACATATATTAACTTACTTTGTTCTTTCTTTTTTGATGGAAATTGGAGGGATCATTTTCTAAAGTGACAAAAAATGTACAAACCTGTCTATACCATCACTGTAAGGATGTTGTTGTGACTAGGAGTTAATCCAGACACTTTCTAGAGTCCTTGCAGAATTTCATTTATCTTAAATGTTCACTTTTTCCTAGATGCTTAAGGAAAATAAATTAATGTATAAAGGATACCATCAAGAAAGAAAGTCTTGATTTTAATTCAATTAAGTGTCAGCTTGTCATATATTAAGTAGCACTGTGGGAGGACTGCTTTGTTGCGTAATTAAAATATCTCACTGTTAAGAAGAAATATTTACAGAGATATTGAAATATTACCTGGGATTTAAACATGCTTATAAACTGGTCTCTCGATACCTTCTCCAAGTTATTTCCTCCAGCAAATGCATTCATTCTTACAAATCTCATTCAGACTGCTAAAATCCACATTTTCACAGAAACATGGACCATCCCGGCCTAAAGAAAAATATGTTTGCTCACTCCAGTTTTGAAATCAGGTATTCATCTGACATTTTATCTAGAACATCAATAACAAAACAAAACAGATTTTTAAACCTTTGAAATATTAGAAACCAACAAAAATCTCTCATTCAAAGTGTTGCCCAAAAATCTATCTGTAACTAAGAGTTATCCAACTAGAAAAAGAAATGGAACAGACTCCTAAATGTATATGCCATATAAAAGCATGTTTATTTGCTCAATTTCTGTGAGTAAATGCAGATACTGGCTTCAGTTTTGGGAAAAAAATGGTGTGGCAAAAAGCAAAACAGATGAGAATATATCAGGGCTATTTTTGGTGGTATACAAAATTACAGTAGGGTCCTGGATGTAGCTTCTGCACATCACTGGGAATACTTTAATGTAAAAAGTCATAATCAGTGTCACAAGCATGGATAAATGTATCTACTATATAGACAGGAAATACAGACCTTTCAGTATGTAAGAGAAGATGTCAAACATCCCAGGATCTTTTTCCCACTACTTTCTGTTTGCAAGCCACTATTATTTCTGTTTTCTCAGGCTATGTTCTGAGATCGTATTCATACTTTAATATTTGACTTTATTTGTTCCTGCAGAAGAAAATCCCTTCACTTAGGTGTGAATATGAACATATTAGCTTTGTGGAAAGTAACCGTTGCAATACTTTTCTGTCACTGTCTGCTGAACAGTATACTTAGCCCACTGTTAGAAGTGTTGCAATACTTAAGACAATGTTCCTTTTAGACATTGCCAAAGGAATTAGGAAATACATGTAATTAATTTTCAGCTTCTTAAACAAATGCCTTAGTTCATCAGAAAAGACATGTAAGCTTTGTACTTTGATTTGTGCTATGTTGCTTAGAGATATTGTAAAATGTGTCAAGAAAGAAAAGTCCTTGAATTTCTTCTGCTTCAGTTGCAAGTCTATTAATAGAATGGCAGAGAATTGTAATGCTTCATTGCTTTTGGCTGATGGAGGGGAATACAAGGACCTTCCTACTTTCAAAGTGGCTTTGAAATAGTATTACCAGCAACAAGGTATCAAAGGATTTCAGCACTGTAAAGTAAAAATGATATTTTTTAAAAATGTAATTTTCTCCTTACATTTTCTTTATCAGCAGGAAACTCAGACAACTGGATCTGTCATTTTCCTCCTCATCTTCTGCAGATTTAATTGAATGCGGTCATAAAGATATACTAATAAACATAAAATTTAATAATAGAAGCTTTCCAGTAATCATCTCTTTAAAGTGGACACTGTGACCCTGTAGAAAAATCATTGTCAATTACTAGCCTAGTGACCAGGGATAAGGAGCTGGTTATGTGATTATAAAAACATCAAAAATTTCATAGCAGCTGAATCCCCAGTCTATCTGAAATATTTGGCCTGACCTTGTGTGTGAGATATACAGTGCCATTCCTGTGGGCTGCTAAGGTCCTGTGGTTTTCCATTAAGCTAAATGAGAAAGTCTTGACCATCACAATTTGCACCATTGAGTCCATTATCTTTTGCCCTACAGGTGATTTGCTATGTTCTTTATTACAGAGGACAGAATAGTTGAGAGGGTATTGTCCTGCAAAGAGCAATGTCAAACCCTATCCACTTACGAGTATGATGATACTTTCCAAGTTATACAGTAGAGAGTGTTACATAATTCCTATTTGTTTTGGTAGGAAGTACGTAATTTAATATTATAAAAATTCTGAAAAGGAGTTAGAATGATTTTATTGACAAAACAAAGAAAATAATGTATACAGACAGTTTTTGTTGCTTTATCACACTGTCTTTAATTCTAAAAGAAGAAAGCAGGTCTGTGATAGCTAGTCACATAGCTAAAACACGCTGGCACAGCCTGGCAGACTAAAATGCTCATGCAAGTGTAGCAAATATATTAAAATGGCTGCAACTGCGCAGAATTCCTAAGAGCAGATCTGAACAGCATTTCAACTGGCGTATTTATTTCTTTTCTTCTGACAGGTACCAAGCATCTTAGTATTCACTGATGAACTGCTGCCCTGTGAAAAATGTGGACATGCAACTGACCTCACGTAGCTCTCTTTGCGTTTAAGTAGTACAGGCAGTGCTGATACCAGGCAAATTGAGGGATGCCTGTTAGTTAAATCTCCTCCATAGCCAGCAGGGGAAGCTGCGGCATCGGTTTTCAGTGTGATTCACAAATATAAACGCTGGTTATTTTTAAATCCACGGGTGTAAAGGTGGAGTTATCTTAAAATAAGAGACAGAATATGTATGTTTGCAGGCAGGAGTTTTTGTCAGACTATGCTTGGGATGACTAAACTATTCACAAGTGAGAAAGCAGGGAATGAGTGGCGCACGAAAGACCAAATAGGTGCTGTTCAGCGTCTAAATTTAGTATGTCCTATAGACTACTTAGACTACTAAATTAGAGAGACTTCAAAAGTTGGCTTAATATAAATAAAGTGATTTAAGTAATTATTAGATGACTGTAGTCCTTGCTCCATGTGCATAAGCAAAGTGTTTCTGTAGAAAAGGTGCTAGACTGGAATAAGTTCAGGTTTTATTCTCAGGCTTATACGATAAGTGTCAGGAAGTCATTTGCACTCCATTCAAAATATTTTTCTTAAACACATGCTTTATGAGCTTCACAGAATTTGGCTTTTAATCCATCTGACGTTCAATCTTTCATCTTTAAACAACAATAAAATGCTTCCCATCTTTTTCCTCACATTAAAAAGAGATATATTTTGATGGTCAAAAAGCTATAGTCCTCTAAATGGTTTGAAATGAAAACAGTCTTAGCACATAATTTTACTTTATCCTTAAAAAAATTATTAGGACTTTATGAGACTTCCAGGTTACTTCTAAGGACAAAAACCATGAAATCAACTATCAAAGAGAGATGGAGACCAAGAAATTGTTCCAAATTTGTCGGCTGATTTTGAACTAATTCTGTATATGATTGGAAAAAAAATACTTTAAATATTAATACATTTTTTTCCTCACAGTTTCTACCGGAATAGGATTTGTATGAGTATTATTACACTGGTAATATTTCCTTTATGCCTTATCAATAGGTATGCCACATAGTGTGGTAAAAAAGAGGTTTTAATTGAACACGTATAGAAGTTCTGCAATTAGAAAGGTCATTGCCAATTCTAGTGCTAACCTTGCCTTGAGGTTCTATTAAAGACTGACAAAGAAAGTTTTCTTATGAAATCTCTTACTCTTCTTTCTGTCCAAACTAATTATATACTCCTAATTCTAATGTAATTCTAATTCTAACCTTTCTATGGGAATAGAAGTCCCTCAGTAGGAACCTGCAAGACTGATAGACACTTGAATGAAACTTATTTCATCTGTAGGAAATTTATTAGTGTAAGATTCTTTCCTGTCTTTAGTTTCAAACAAATGCATTTTGTTCTTCAAATGGAATTTTGCTTTGAAGGTGCTTATAGATGTATATAATGAGGATTTACTTGAGGTTTGTCCAAATAAATATATTTATGTAGCAAATAGCAACACACTGTGTACTTGGAGGTTATGATGCTCATGACTGTAAATGTCACATGTCCATACATATTTAGAAGTTCAGTTCTACCCTGGTAGCAACTGTGAGAATATCCACAAATTATTCTTTAAGGTGACAGAATCAGTTAGTAACTTACCAGTAGTAAAGGAAAATTCTTACCCTATATGCAATCATTTTAATTTTACAAGAACTTATAAGAATAAACATGATTTGTATTACTCTTTTATCTTCAAAGAGACTGAAGTTTACTTTAGAAATTGATTCAACACATATTTCAGTTATAATAAAGGCTGCATCCCTTCATTTCCACAGCAGTCAAGACACCAAGAAGTACTGCTGTAGAAGGCTTAAACATTTAATTTGTCTGGTAAGGAAAGCTTTAGCAAAAAGGGTGAAAAACAAACCAACAAATGTTCAACTGGTAGAGCTTGAGAGAGTCCACTTGGCACAATTTATTGCATCTATTATCTTCTAAGCTGTTTGATCTTGTTTAAATAGTTAATGCGATGCTGGAAGCAGGAAAATAGTAGATGTAGGATGGTGACGGGTTTCTCCCTAAGAAAATATGGATACCATTGTTGGAATGCTGAGTTATGGGGCAAAATCAATGCCCAGAATTAAAAACTACTTTAAAGAAATTATAATTATGAGGAAAATACCTTTATGCAAACTATTCAAAAGATTCAGCCCTTTTAGTTTAATACAGAGAAAGGGCCAAGATTTGGATCTTGAATGTAGCCCATAAACACCTCTAATGAAGGAAAGATTCTTGACAGCTTATCTCTTTAAATTTAGCAAGTACTAGCACAGAAGAACTAAACCTGCCATAAAAACCTTTATGCATTCAGGGAATTAATAAGAGTTACAGTGTCTGAAACTATGCATACAAGATAGCATGGTCCTGATCTTTAAATTGTCCTGTGAACTTCTCACATTTTTTCTCCCAGTCATTTTTGGCTTTGACAGTAGTGCTAAAGATTGATAGAGCTAAACCTGTTTTATACCAGAAGTCAGAGAATTGTAGCAATTTGTTCTTTCTATTCTTAAGGGTCTCTGGCAATAACAGTTTGACCAGCAAAAATATTAGCTTTAGCCAAATTATGTTTAAAGACAATGCTTGAACTAATCTTACCAATATTCCTGTTTTCCTCTAGTTTCGAGTCCCTTCCAGTATTCATTGACTTTCTATCACCGTTCCAGTGAATCTTCTGTCCAGCATTTCACCACACATAAGAATGTGCTAGTTCAGTACTTTATAGAGTTTCAGAAAAACAACCAGAAGTATTACTTTGAATTTCCTTCTTTTTTAACTTCCACATTATACCATATTTTCTCTCTAACTACCGTGTACACTCCAAAGCCAACTACTTTAATCCATCTCATATTGCTTGAAGGAATACATTAGCCTTTCTTATTTTACCCCAGCATTCATCTGTTTCCTCCATGTGCTTCTTGCTACATCTTGTGTAACTGAAATATCTCCAGTATATAAAAATGTTGAAGTACTCAGGTACCCATTATACTTAGAAAAAAAAATGCTTTTCACATATCCTTACATAATTCTTATCCTTTTAATATTTTTACATTTCACTTTTTTCTACATAATTAAAGGCATTGCCTGTTTTAGACGAATACTGAAGATGTTTTCTAAAACATCATGCATGTAGTCAAGTTAGGTTAAATATGTATTCTTTCTTCACAGCCTTCAGAACCTCTCTTCCTAACTTCTGACGATTTTGACAGTAAGATTTTATTAAAAGAATTTTTATACTTCTTTTAAATAAATGGTGAAAGGATCCATTTACAGAGCAAATGTTTGGCCAATGCTGAAAGCTTTAAGCATTAAGGAGTTTTCCTCTGGAGTAAGATCACAGGTCTGACAGAGAGGAAAATAAATTAATCTTCTATTTCTGAAAAGATAGTTCTTGAAGGAACTTGAATCTTTCTGCTAAGTTTGATCAATTAATATCTAGATTTTTTTTTAAAGAGCCTCAAATTCTCATTATTTGACAAACATAATTGATCCCAGCTATGCCTCTGGAATTAGTTCCTATAGACTTGATTTGGACCAATCACACGACTAAAAGCAGTACTGCACCCAGTGTCAGTAAATACCAGATGGTAAAATAGCCAAATACGTTTGTAAACAACTCCCTGGGCTAAATTTCTGCATCAACAGCTGGAAGAGAGTATTCAATATGGTTAGTATATTTTTCTGTGTGGATACCAACTGTTACTGGACATTTGCTGTCTTTACTGAATGCTGGGAAGAACCTCAATGCATGTGAGGCTTTATATGTATTTTTTAGATTTTCATATATGGCAGATGTTGGCTGAAAATAATTAGCCAAAACCCAAGTAGATTAAAAACTTCTTCAGAAAATTATAATATAATTTAAATGAGAAAATTTACACTAGACATCTTCTCAGAATAATTATGAAACAATTACCCAATAATGATGCTTCCAAGCTTTTCCTAACAGATGGTCAGAAGCTGAAATACGTTGGATCATAGATAATCAGCAAATTTAATATGCAGGATAAATGCAGCAATCTATCATCCTGCTGTAACCCACTGTACTATAATGTACTTGTTATAACTGCAAGATCAGAGGAACATTCCACGGTCTCTAATCTAATATAGGGGTTATACAGGGCTCAGAGACTGCATTTCAAAAAGTTGTCTAAACTTGCAGCTTTACAGCAGTAACATTTTTTACTTACCCCACATTTAGTTATGTCACCTTAAAAACAGTCTTAAGACAACTTCAGGACTCATTATGTTTTACATTCAATTATTATAGGAGTACAAATTACTTGCTGTACATTATCAGTCTAGACAATGATAGCTACATCTTGTTTCATGTGAATTTTATATTAACTTCTTTATATCATATGCTAAAAAAGAAAATTAAGAGTGTGTATTATGTTTTAGACAAGTAAAATATATAATGACATATAGACGTATGTGGTGAGTTGACCCGGGATGGACGACAGGTGCCAAGCAAAGCCTCTCCATCACTCCACTTCCTAAGATGGACAGGGAAGAGAAACTATAACAAAAGGCTCATGGGGTGAGATAAGGACAGGGAGAGATCACATACCAGTTACTGTCATGGGCAAAACAAATTTGATCTGGGGAAAATGTATTTAATTTATTACTATTCAAATTAGAGTAGGATAATGGGAAATAAAAATGAAAACTTCAAGCATTTTCCCTCCAACCCTCCCTTCTTACTGGGCTTAACATTGCTTCCTATTTTCTCTCCTTCCTCCCCCTACAATGTTGCTGGGGCATGGGAAATGGGGAATGCGGTCACCTCATCATACATTGCCTTTGTCACTTCTTCCTCCTCAGGGGGAAGAGTCCTCACACTCTTCCCCTGCTCCAGCATGGGTTCCCTCCCACAGGAGACAGCTCTTTGCAAACTTCTTCAACATCAGTCCTTCCTGTAGGTTACAGACCTTCAATAATTTTTCCAGTGTGAATCCTTTCCACAAGGTGCAGTCCTTCAGGAAGAGACTGCTTCAGCGTGGGTCTCCCATGAGGCCATAAGTCCTGCCAGCAAACTCACTCCAGTGCAGGCTCCTCCTTCCGTGGGTTGACAGGTTCTGCCAGGACCCTACCTCAGCACAGGTTTTCCACGGAGTCACAGCCTTAGGCACAACCACCTGCTCTGGTGTGTGGTTCTTCACAGGCTGCAGTTGACGTCTGCTCCACCACAGACAGCATGGGTTGTAGGAGAGCAGCCTGCCTTGATGTGGTCTACACCATAAGTTGCATGGGAATCTCTGCTTTGGCACCTGGAGCATCTCCTCCCATTTCTTTTTCACTGACTTTGCCATCTGCAGAGTTGTTTCTCTCATATATTCTCACTCCTCTCTTTGGCTGCTTCTGTGCAGGGTTTTTCTCTGCCTTCCTAAATGTGATGTCAAAGAGACACTACCACCATCGCTGGTGAACTCAATCTTGGACAGCGGCAGGTCAGTCTTGGAGTTGTCTGGTATTGACTTTTTTTGCACATAGGGGAGGCTTCTAGCAGCTTCTCACAGAATCAACCCCTGTAGTTGCTACTAAAATCTGGCCACAAAAACCCAATGCAGTAGCAAAGTATTTTTCAAAGTCAGATACTGATCACCTCATATAAATGAAGAGTTCTTATGCCTTTAGTATGTCTCGTGAATGAACAGAATAAGAATACTTGAGCCAACTTCTGTTTCATTATATAGTCCTAAACTGTACCAAGGTGAGGTTAATGTGGTAATATGATTCTTTTCCTTTCTATATGCTAACATTTTGTCTTGATGCGGTTTATAATTGATATGACTAACAAGCACTTTTAATTTCCATGTCTGATTCTGCACTTCAAAGCTGATAGTATTAGTGTGTGAGTGAAGACAGCAATACGTTACAAGTCAATGAGCAACTGTTCTTGGTAAGAATCACAGAAGGCAGAAACTAATATGAAGAAAGTTGATAAATCAAATGCAAAATGAAGGGCTTTTAATTCAGGATCACTTCTGAGACAAGGTTAGAAGTACTTTTTTATTATTTTGATTTTTATGTTTATGTTTTAGCCATTTTAAAATAGATTAGGTTTTCCTGGCTCAGCTATATAATTTAAGAATAACTGCATAGTGCCATACAGATAGCATGAATGGCTTAGTCAAATGAACTCACTGGATGTTGCTGGAAGACCTGCAATATATTTTAGAGGTAGTTTCTAATGCAGAACTCAATCAATCACAACTTTTAGAGGCAAATTTTAAAACATTTTAAATCAAACTTAGATATCTGTTGAGGCTATTAACTGTTACAAAATACCCAATCAAATTACTCCTGGCCTTACTGCAACAGGATCACAAATGGTTGTATCATGAGATCTTCATGAGCATGGACCTCTGGCCTCTCTAGTGCCCTCCTCACCCTGTGGCCCAAAGCCATGATACCGCCACTGGTTCTTTATTGCCACTGTATTAAGAGTTCCTGACTCATTCTCCATATATATATTTTTTTTTTCCAGAGAAAAACCCAGGTCCCATGTACCACCTTTGTTGTCCATTCCCAGCACCCAAAGCACAGGATCAGGTGACTTCCCATCAGGGATCCAGTGCTGGATAAAGTCTCTACTCCCTGTGCAGCACCAGCAGCATCCTGGGACTCCTTTTGTCCTGGGAGTAAGACCTGCCCGGGAAAGACTGAAGTGGCTTCAGTTAGAGAAACAATCAATAAAAATGGTAGGCTGGCCAAGATGTTTTCAAAACCAGAAATATTCAGGTGAAGTCATCTAGACTAGCTCCTACATGGTCTATGGAAAGAGAGATTTGGGTTTGCTTCAAATACAAACAATTGGATCCTGTTTCCAAACACCATGTACAATGGAAATAATCTCACCCTGTGGGAAAATGTTAGAAAGGAATCTTACAAAGCTAGTGCAGTTTATATTTGAACAGGTTCCTAAGAAAATATATTGTTTAGTTAATACCAGCTCATCTAAACAAAATCCAACACCTTGATGATCCTCCCTGGGTGAGGGTTGGTCTCTTCTCTCAAGTAGGTAGTGATAAGATGGGAGGAAATGGACTCAAGCTGTGTCAGCGGAGGTTTAAATATAGTATTAAGAAATATTTCTTTACTGAAAGAGTAATCAGGCATTGGAACAGGCTGCCCAGGGAGGTGGTGGAGTCACTATCCCTGAAAGTGTTCAAAAACCATGTAGATGTAGCACTCAAGGATATGATTTGGTAGGCATGGTGGTAGGCTGATTGTTGGACTTGATGATCCTAGAGATCGTTTCCAAACTTAATGATTCTATGATTCTATGATCCCAGGATTTCTAAGCAGTACTAGCAATTGAATTCTCTGGAGCGCTGAGAGTCTGTGGTTGGCCTTACCTTTGGAATCCTAGAAGTGAGCATCATGATTGTTTATGTCCTTGATCAGTACAGTTTCACTCCTGTATTGATTTATATGTATTTTTGCTGGGGTGTTGTGATGAAATTGAAAAGATGAATGAATAAAACATGTTGAAGCTGGAGTTTCCAGATGTCATTGCACTGGTATGTTCAAATTATAAAAATAACAAAAGGAAATCTGTAGAGATTCATTACTAAAAGGCAACAGAGGCAAAAGAAAATGTGCCATTGCTTTGTATTTCTTTTCTAGATTATGGCCAATTGTTCAAAGGCTTTCCGTGGCCTCAGTGTTTTCACTCCTTCTCTTCCCTGTACATCATTACTCCCATAAGAATGAAGAATATAATACAGGTGATTTA
This sequence comes from Cuculus canorus, assembly GCF_017976375.1. NCBI lineage: Eukaryota > Metazoa > Chordata > Aves > Cuculiformes > Cuculidae > Cuculus > Cuculus canorus. The sequence continues at coordinate 85,029,460 of NC_071402.1, read as the reverse complement.
ATGCTCTTTCTTACTTCTTAACTGAGGGGGAAAAAAAGAATAGGATTTACATAGATAATGAAGTTCAATTATTCAATTAAACCTAGCTGTAGTAGCAGAGGCAAATGAATTAATTGACAGGAACTGCTGCTGCATGAGAAGAAATCTAGAGGAGAGGGGTTGAGTATGATGGTTTGGGCACTGCAGAAATGAGCTTGATGCACCTATAAAGTAGGGGTTTGTAAAAGGAAGGGAGAGAGATATCTGTACGTAGCAAAGTTTGACAGTTTGTATGAATTGGTAGAATAATATCTGAGGAGTGTCGATGAAAGAATAGCATTTGAATTAGGGAATAAATTGCATATTCAAGGATACATTTGTACATGAAGAAGCAAGTGTTAAGTGTTCAGTTAACAATGGAGAAGGTACTTAAGTTACCTACATATGACATGTGAAGATGGACCTTTTGTTGCAGTAGTAGTGGATTCTCCAAGTCAAGTAGCATTGTAAAACTAACGTAAAACACCTTCCTCTGTACTTGTGTGGAGAGATAAAATATATGTAGCACATTGTAACTGTATTTTATCTGATAATCTGAAAAGTGTAAAACACATTCTCATTATTTCAAATGTTTTTTAGTTTTAAACAATTCTATATTCTGTACTGAACCTTTTTTTTTTGTTTTAAAATTCAAAAAATATTCTGATTCCCAATATTCTTAATGCTTCAGGTTCCTTTTTGCGTTATGCTGCTGGAAACATGTTTACACTGCTCAAAGATCAAATCAGGACTTTAATGAATACATATTTCATAGTAATGAAAATTTTATATTTAATACAAATATAGGTAAGTCAAAACACGTTTAAATAAAAAATTCTGTTCTGCCCCTTTCTTCCACAAAGCCTTTCAATAGTGAGGTAATCACTTTACTACCACAAAATAGTACCTTGCAGACATTTTTTGTCTGCTGTTATAAATTCTGTTCCTTCATTGTTCCAGAATAGTTACTTATAATAATTTTTTATAATAAGCAATATGAAATTGGGCAAAAGTCTTAAACTTCTTATAAGAATGATCTCAAGAATTAGCATTCATTAATAAATACTTGTTCATGATATACCATATATTGAATGCAGAAAAATCAAAAGGTTCTCTTTTTCTCTCAGACAAAATGCCTCTGTGAACTTCTGTAGATACTAATATCCTCCTATGCATCTTTAAGTAACTGTGACTGTAAAAAGCCTAGTCCTCCAGGGAATTTGCAGAAGATAGCAAAGGGCACTTCAGCAATAGCCACATGTCAAATTGTGACACTTAGGAAATCTCTTCCTGATGTTTTTTAACAAAAAAGGATGCATTCAGGTGTTTATTTTGTTTAATGTAAAACTTTAGAAACAGTGATACTGAAATCTTAATGTTCCTGTTAAATTATTTAAAAGAATCCCATTGAGTTCAGAAGTACATTTGCAAGACACATCAAAAGTACAGTTAAAAAAAACTAAAAAAAAATGAAAACCTCAAAAATGAAATTCATTACTCTGCTTCATAATATAATTTTATTTCATTTTCTGTGTTTCTTCTTTTTTTACGGATCTTTGCTTGAAGCAAGCAAGAACCATAATTAGCTAATTAAGATTCTAAGGCTCAAATATTATTGACCTTTTCTTTTTGCAGTATTGGTCCGCATAAAAAAAAAGTTGTCTTCTCCTCATCTACTTGGGACTCTCCACAGTGTTACTTCTAATTGCATTTTCAGAAACTGTCACCCCCTGCTAATCTGAATATAGGGCACATACCATTCTTTCCTCCTTGCGTGGTGTTTGCTGAGCTAGCAAGCAGAAAGACACAGAACTGGGAGGGCTTGTGAATGAGTACTAATTGCACAGGGACACATCTTTGTACTTACTCTCTCTACTGGTGTACACAGAGGAGGAAAACTGCATTTTGTATTCCTGATGTTTTCAGAGGTGTGCAACCTTTTCTTAAACAAAGCAACTATCTCCTACCCTGTAAAAAAACTTCAAACTAGGCAAAACATCAAAGGCAAAGTACAAGCACAGATGGATGTTTTTCTCCCTTTACAGATCACCTTTGAAGAACCACTTCCATTCTGACTACTTCATTTGCATTTTTTATAAAACAGTATTAAAACCTATTGTTATTTTACTGATGAAAGCTCAATAGCATACAGCTCAAACTGCTGTTAGGACACTGCAAAATGAGGCAAGCATGGTCTTCCTACTTAAGAGATTGCCTAACTTGTTGCAGAATCTCCTGTGAATAAGTAGTAAACCCACGGAGTTTCAATCATTTTCTTAGATGTTCTGTTGCCCGCAGGAGAGTCATTACTGCAGTACTCACAGCTGTCACAGTAGTTGATACGATTTAGGCATAGCTACTTGTTTACTCATTGATGTGATGTGACAGTTTAATAATACTCATAGTCATGAGTATATAAGACCAGAAACATTTTTTACTCCTATGGACAAGTTTTTATCTTCTACCAAAGGCATTTTATCCAGTCCTTTAAATTATTTCACTTCACTGAAGGTGTTATAGGATATTTTTAGCTTTATCAGCAAGTTAAAAACATACTACTTTGTCTGTTTCCTCAAAGAAAAAAAAATGGCAATGATTTTACTTTTTCAGATGAAAATGGGTATTCAATGGAAAAAATAAAAATAAAAAGAAAGTTGCCTCAAAAGTGAAAAAGAACTAAATCAGGTATAAGGGTATTAAATCCTAGAACAAAAAAAAAAAAAAAAGAAAAAAAAATGACAAGGATTTGCTGTAGCAAAAAAATGGAACGGTTTCCAGCATACTCAAATGCCCTCTGCTGCATTTACTTATCTTTTTGTCTGTTTTCTATCAGGTTTAGGTTAAATGGATGGTTTTTAGCTGCAATCACAAAGGAAGACACTTTGATGGCCAAAGGACAAGGTTCCTATGGGTACAAACTTGGATAGCTTGTATCCGAAACCTCCTCATCCCACCTGCCTTTTAATCATATACAGCGCTCAAAAGATGAGAAAATGTTAGATAGTCAGACAGTCCTTCATTTCTCTTTCATAGCACAGTGAAGCTAGAAACTCTGGTAACAGAGCAGAGCATTTGATTTGTTAAGCTGTTAATCTCAGTGTCAACCAAAGCTTCGCCAGATAAAATAAAGTTTGTCTCTTGCAGTTGTGTGAATGTTTTCTACTGTAGAAGCTCACTTGAGATACTACAGTTGGATCTTATGTCTGTCCGTGACTGGAACATTAAAAAGCCAGAAATAAAGCCCTTGTGTGGTACTCAGTGTGAATGAATTGAAAGACCCTTCCAGGAAAGAATCAAACTGAAGGATTTAAATGAAAAGGCAATGAATTTATAACAGGATTATACAGCAGCTTGAATCAACTTTGTACAACGCTGAGCTGAGAATTCAAGCTAAAACAAGAGAGGGCACAAACTACTGGCATTTATAATTGGCTAACCAGACTTCAGCAACAGGAATTTTGCAGCAGCAACAGATTCTCACATAGGAAGACTGAAGAGGACTTTAGTTCCTGTACTTTACTAAAAGACAAGTCCCCAAGTGGCAAGTCTATTTCTTTTGCTACTCAAAACTTGCAGATATTTTTAACTAGAGTATTTTTTCTGCTGTTCATGCACACCAAGTCTGGCCTAAAGTTTGTGACAGCTTTAGGTTTGTAGTATAAAGGCTCTTAGCCGCTGATCAACAAGTTGTAGTGGAAAGCTTTCAGAACTTTCCTAAATTGGGGGATTTTCACACCCAGAATGTTAATCTTCTTGTGCTTACTCTACTTTAAAAGTGAATTTTGGGCTTGTTTCAGAATGGTAGGCATATTTTGCATATATATTCTATATTCTATATAGAATTTTGCGTACAAACCAGATTCCGGATGTTGCAATTACCAAGTTCAATGGGTAAATATAGCAAAGGGAGACAGAAACTGAGAAGTACAAGCCAGGAAGGGAAAAAAACACTTTCAGCTAAGATATGAAACAGATGATGAGGTAAAAAAATACAGGTAGGCTGTCATTTCAGATTTAAGGTACACATCGCTCCAATTAAAAGAAAGCTACAATTTATTGCAATAGCATTCAACAAAAAGTGTTTACCCTTTGTCTGTCATCTCAACTGACTATTCACATACTGTAGTAGACTATAAAATCATCTCTCTAATGGTAGAGAACATACTGGAGATCAGACCTCAGGGGAATACTTTCTTTTGTTGTTTCAAACAAGTACTCCATACAAAAAGATTTCCATTATAATATTCAACGTAGTATTTTTTAGATTTTCTATTGTAAATACATAGATAGATATAGAGTAATTGTCTTTCTGCTTTTGCAAATGTCACTGTCATGCCACTCAAAAGTGTGATTTAGAAAACAGTAGCAGTTGTATCCCTAGAAAATTGTCCCTGCAAAAGAAATTACTTTAAGGAATAAGCACTTTATCTTTAGTTTGCATTCACCCATAAACATCCTAAAGATCCACCTCTGAGCTCTTTTGACTAGCTCTCACAGCAGGCATCTTTGGCATGTCATTTTCCACAGTCTGGCATGTGTCATAGGGTTCTTCTCAAAATTTTTGCTGCCTATGTGCAGTTGCATTTGCTTAGGTTGTCTGATAGGTGTTCGGAAGAAGGAGGAGGAGGCATTGAACATCTTGGACTTTGCAGAACAATCTCCTGTGTCTCAATACAGTCTGCTATCCTAGCAGTAAATCTGTCCTTTCTGCTTTAACAGCCTGGGACACAGGCAAAATCAGAACTTCAGTGTTACCATCACACTCTCCAAAATGATCACCTTCATTAGTGCTTCCCAGACCACTGTCTCCTCCTCTAAAAAGTAACATAGTGGTTGCTTCATACAGCTGTTTTAGAGCAGATATCCCATATTTTCCTCCACTGTGAGTCCATGTTGATGCCTTTCACTATTTTACCCTCATTTGTCCTCCACCCCAAATGACTGTGGTCTTACTCCTCAGCCTTTCTTAGACTAGCAGCTTCTTTCACAAGGTGTTTTTTTCATTTTCAGTGAGATTTCTGGTCTGGACAGCTGCAGATCTAACTCTGTTGTTATAATAAGTTGGAAGTAACCGAACCTGGTAAATGAAAACATGCTATTACATTCTGAAAATGCATGTAATTCAAAACACTGGAGTAACCTCATCACAAACATTTTTTCTTTTGAAAGTTGAGGAGAGAGTACAGATATTACTACAAAAACTTTAAAGCTGTGGCCACTAAACTTTTATTTTTATTTTTCCTTCTGCCCTCTCCCATGCCCTCAGTTTTTCAGAGGATTTGTGATTATTTGGCCACTTGGAAAAATGACAGTCTCAAAACCTGGGCATAGAGAGTGAGTAAATGTTCTGCTCAGTTCTGAGAGGAAAATTTAGCCAAGGAAGTTAAGGCTGTGTTTAGAAATGATTAAATCTGTCACTTTATGCTGTACCTACCTTCACTTTGGCACTGATAAGGGAACTCCTGCTGCCTAAATGTTTTAAAGGAAATTATTATCTTGAGCGCTGTCAGACCCACTGCTTTAAATTTTGCTTCCCACTGCATTGTTAATAAAAAGTCCATTTGCCAGGTTTATAAAAGAAAAAAAATCCACCTAATTTCTTTTCCTACGGACATAAATATCTCAAAATCTACCTGTATTTGCAGTTACCATTTTGAAAATAATAACTGAGGCTTTTCTTTCACTAACAACTGCATCAAACTTGTATCTCGTGGCACACTAGCAAATAATCTTCAGTGAAACCAGTGGCATGTTTCTGACAACTCAGTGACATGAGATTGAGCTTCAATAGTTTTATTCTATGTCAGGCCTAAATGTTTAGCAATTTTCACAGCAGTCAATCAAGCCTGTTTCTTTTTAGCTTGTTCTTTCTTCATCTCTCTCAGGTGTAAACTGGGAATAATCCTCTCTGAATTCAGTAGAGTTATAATACTCTAAGGAGAGAATAAGAGCACTTTTGTGCTAGCTTTGCTCTCTGACAATTGCCTTAAAATAAGCAAGTAGAGAACCAAAAAAAGAAAAACAATCCAACAACCTTACATAATACTGACAGAGTATGATAGAAGCAGCCAAACTTCTGAAAGTCAGAAACCCTGCCAGTCAATGTGATGACAACTGTGACTATTTTTTTCCCTTGGAATGATATATGGTCATTTTATCATGACCTTCGGTCATAGTTCTTGTCTGACATTATATAGTATCAGAGGTACTCCCACTCCTGTTCTATATTCCCTTCACGTATATAATTCTTACTGAGTTGTCTGGTGAATTATTTTTTTAGAATTTTTGTGCATTATAACTATTGATTTTGAAAAATAACAAGTTGGTACTCATACTTTTTGTAAATAAGTAAATGCTATGAGATAATACTAAACTTTCCTAATGATTCTTAGTATGTTGTCTTCTTGTTTATATTTTTATACAATTATTGCATCGTGAGCACTTTTTCTTCACATGCACAGCAAATGTGTAATTTGTTTTGCTGTATGATAGGGAAAGGTAGTAGGTGACTTTTCAGGTTACCCATTTTTTGTGCTTCCCTATTTAAAACAAAGAGAATTTCCCCGTATATGCGATGCATTTGCATCCTGTCTTCACTGTGTCTGCATTAGGATGAATTTGTATAAAAATACCTGGAATATAAGAATAAATTCATAAATGTGAATTGCAAATCTTTTGTAGAAAAGATCAAGAATGATGGAATGTGTAGGTGTAACTTTTTATGTATATTATAGCTGAATTTGAACTGGCTTAATTTCTTCCCTTCAAAGGAAGATATATAGGATCTTCGATTACAAGTTTTGTGTTTTTTAATTCTTTTAAAATTTAACACTCAGAAACATTTTTGGTGTGATGACATTTTGCTAAATCGAGATGGCCATTTCAAAGAAACTAACTTAGATTCTTGGCCTTGTGTATTCTAATGCCTGGAATTTTTCTCCAGTGCTTACCAGCTCTTCACTTTCAGCCACTTCAATTATTTTGGTATGCGCAGAATATCTAAAAGGAAACAATTTTCACTGAGTTAAAAAAAGTTTCACATTTGATGAAAATCACAGACTAAAAAATCCAGATCAGTCCAAAGGCTGGCCTTCTCTTGTGCTATATTTTTACCAGCAATCATTAATGGATTCTAAGCTGTCTATGGATAGATGCTCATAGTGAACCTATTCATACCACTGTCACAAGTGCTGAGAGCCACGCTACCTGTCTGAGGGATCAGTTCCATGTTCTGAATCACAGACAGCGATAATTAATTGTTGGTTCTTCATAAACATAAAAAAGCCTATTTATTTATTTATAGTCCTGGAATAGGAAAGCTTCTGGATTTTTTTGTTAAGAGGTGGGAAAACAGAAGATTGTTTTTCATATAACTTCAGGTCAAATAAATCCATGGGCTGGTGCGGAGCCAGGGGCATAAGCATTTTAGGGACGGTGCTCCAAAAGCAAGGTTTAGAAATACAGTCTCTGATTCGCAGTTTCTAGTTCAAAGCAAAACAACATCAGGAAAATTTTATTCAAGTGTCATTGAATGAGATGTAGTATGGTGAATGTTCTGTCTTTGCTATTCAGTGTGCTTTTTTAATGCATCTAATTATTAAATAGTTACTGAAAACTGTGTAGTTTTTAATAACTCCTTAGTTATTAGGTAGTTTTATTAAAATATAGTCCAGAAGTAGTCACTTTGTAAGGATATTTAAAATAAATCAACTAAATATGTATCAGCCATAACTTTTAATTTTAGAAGTAGAATAAGAAGAAATTCACTGGAAGGACTAAATGAAAGTGTAATTTTCAAGTAAAAAATCACAAGTCTTCTTAGTGTGAGTGTTAATATTTGAGTATTGCGAGGTAAAATTGATGGTGTTAAAAGATGAAATAATTACTTTTTTTTTTTAAATCAAACCTCATTATTTTAAATGGATATTTAAAACTATTTTTAATCTTTAAGCCTTATTGGTTTGGATTTTTTTGTGTAATCATGAAAGAGAATTTTTTAAGTGGAATTTCATACATTCATAAGAATCTGCAATTTAAAAATGCATTAAATTTAAAAATATCCAGTAGTGGCAAAGCCTTTTTTTTTAGGGTCTTATTAGCATCTCTTATGCTCATAAAACTACCTTATGCCTTAGGACTTTTCATGCTATATCCAGAGATTTTTAGTCAGTTTTGGTTTTGAAAATTTGCATCTTCAAGCTAAAAAACTGTTAAAAGATATTTGTGATACAGTACTCAGATGAACATTTACTCTATTCTCAACTCGCAATTCACCAAAAAAAGTTTTTCCTTTACTTTTTGGGGTCTACAGCATATCATGAAGATGTGAACTTCTGTGAACTTCCAGAAAACAACAAAGAAGCCTGAGGAACTCAGAGCACTGCAGGTGCTGAGTTGTTTCATAGCTCAGTTGAAAGGTTACATAAAACATAGGTTTCCACAGCTGTAGAACAGGCAGACCTCCCTTCTGTGATCCTTGATCTGGAGAAATCCATGTACTTATAAGGATACTAGATGAAGAGAGATTTACAGGTCAAGGAGGCCTACTCCTGGCTTGGCGGTCAGGCTTCAGGGGCTGTACTTCAGCCATGATGTCTCTTGGTTTTTTGATCTCTCAAATCTGATTCTTTCTTCTCTATTCTTGAGAAACTCTGAAAAGTAGCAGAAAATTCAGAGCTATCACAAAGTTTTTAACCAATTATACTTCAATTACTGTTTAGAATATCTTTTTTTTCCTCTAGTGATCAAAAGACTGTTGTTTTCAAATTGAAAAATAAAAAATAAGTGATGCAAATTCTCCTGTGACCCTTGAGATCACTTCACTCAGATTAATCTTTGAATTAAAAGCCCAGGAGACACATTTAAAGTTGCAGGATATGGAATCAGCATAAAGGTTAGTGCAAGTTTGGGATACCATGTTTTATTTTGCTAAATATTTCAGTCTCTGTAGTTCAGTAATTAAATTTTAAGTCTAAGAATACTCAAAAATTTTATAAATAATATCTTAATGGCAGAATTTATTTAAAAACTTTTATTATATTTTCTAGAAAAATGCTGCAGCCCGTTTTATGCCAAAGGATAACAATTTAAAAGAAAAAATAATTCTACTTAAGTCTTGAAACCAATGCATCACATTAGGATTTTTAATTAATTTCATAAAGGATGTGATGCCATTTCTAGGCTCCTAATATAACCCTGTGTTGTGGGCTGTTCAGTTATCTCCTTCTATTTCCCATCAATAAGGGCAAATAATCATAGAATCATAGAATAGTAAAGGTTGGAAAGGACCTTAAAGATTATCTAGTTCCAACCCCCCTGCCATGGGCAGGGACACCTCCCACTAGATCAGGCTGCCCAAGGCCCATCCAACCTGGCCCTGAACACCTCCAGGGATGGGGCATCCACAACTTCCCTGGGCAACCTGTGCCAGTGTCTCACCACTCTCATGGTGAAGAAATTCTTCCTAATGCCTAGCCTAAATCTGCTCCTCTCTAGTTTATACCCTTTGCCCCTCATCCTACCACCATAAGCCTTTGTAACTAGCCCCTCTCCAGCTTTCCTGTAGGCTCCCCTCAGGTACTGGAAGGTCGCTATAAGTTCTCCTCTGAACCTTCTCTCTCCAGACTGAACAAGCTCAAATGCTGGCCATGATTCTTTTGATGCAGCCCAGGATACAGTTGGCCTTCTGGGCTGCGAGCGCACATTGCCAGCTCATGTCGAGCTTCTCATCTACAAGCACCCCCGAATCCTTCTCTGCAGGGCAGCTTTCAATCACATCATCCCCCTTCTTGTACTGAAAATGGGGATTGCCCCGATCCAGGTGTAGGACCTCACACTTGGCCTTGTTGAACATCATGAGGTTCTCACAGGACCACTCCTCCAGTTTGTTCAGGTTCCTTCAGATGACATCCTGTCCTTCTGGTGTGGCAACTGCCCCACTCAGCTTCGTATCATCTGCAAACTTCCTTAGGGTGCATTCAATCCACTTTCATTATCATTGATGAAGATATTAAACAGCACCGGTCCCAGTACCGACCCCTGGGGGATACCACTTGTCACAGATCTCCATCTAGACTTTGAGCCATTGACCACTACTCTCTGAATATGACCATCCAACCAGTTTCTTATCCACCGTACTGTCCATCCATCAAATCCATGTCCACCCATCAAATCCATATCTCTCCAATTTACAAAGAAGGATGTTGTGGGGGACTGTGTCAAAGGCTTTACAGAAGTCTAGATAGATCACATCCATTGGTTTACCCATGTCCACTGCTGCGGTTACCCCATCATAGAAAGGCACCAAGTTGGTCAGACAGGATTTACCCCTAGTGAAGCCGTGCTGGCTGCCATTAATCACCTCCTTGTCCTCCATGTGCTTTAGCATGTCTTCTAGGAGGATCTGTTCCATTATCTTCCCAGGCACAGAGGTGAGGCTGACGGGTCGGTAGTTCTCAGGGTCATCTTTTCTAACCTTGTTAAAAATAAGCACAACGTTACCCTTCTTCCAGTCACCAGGAACAATAACAATAATGTATAATAATAATCACATATTCCTTACTATAGCTGGAATTGTGTAGTAGATGTTAAAATAGCACAGAATAAAAGTGTCTTTCCAGATTACTTTCTTTCTGTCCTAGCTTTAGGCTGCTTTGATTTGGATCTGAGTTTGCTGTAGCTTCTGAACTCACTTTCAGGATCCATATGTCAAAGGCAATGTGTACCAGAACCTGAAAACAGGGATAGAATTAAGTAACCCATTCATATTAAAGCAAACTCAATGAAATAAATTTTACGCATATTAATCCTCTAGGTAAACAATCCTTAGTTTGACAGATTCAGGAAGTATTCCGGGTGGGGAGGGTGTTCACAATTATTTCAGTCATTAAAAGTGAATATATTCCCCATATCCATATCATATCATTATATATCAGACTAAAATTAATTATGGTATTTGAAAGCAGGTTGTTGAACTATTTCATTCTGAGGTGAAACTGCTTAACTACTTCATTGTTCACTTCTAAAAGCACTAGAATTAACAACTTTATCTTAGTTTTTTAGAAGCATTTCTATGTTTAGCATTAATTTCCATGTTTTACATAGAAGGAAAAATATAATCTTGATACATTTTAAGAGACAGCCTTCTTCCTGTTGGCTCTTTGTAGATATTTACAAATAATCAGTTTATTAATGCTCAGAAGAGTGAGGGATCATGCCAGATCATCGGTGTACAAATGAGTTTAAAAGAGATTATTTCAAAACTGTCTAGTTGGATAATCATTCAAAAAAATGACAATGAGAGCTACAGGGAACAGTAACAACCCTCTCATGAAGTGACCAGTTGGGAAGCTGTTCTAATATTTCAAAGTAATAGCAAATTATGGGATTTATTTAAAATCACAGACAAAATATATGGGAGATTACAGAAGCCTGCATCATACCAGACAGATAGATTTAATGTAATCTTTAGCTCTGATGTGTGTGTGTGTGTGTATATAGTTTCTCTATACAGAAATGGCTCAGAGTAATAAGTGTTGTGGAGTATAACTGTATGTGTCTATATATGGGCACAAAGTATTATGTATGTACGAAGGATTCCAGTTTCAGTTGTACAAGTCCAAACTTCTAATGTAGCATCCTGTCGACACCAGTAAGTTTGTCTAGAAGACCTCCATTTTGAATAATTAAAAGGATGCTTCCAAGACACACAGGATTTGTGGTCAAGCATTTTATTAACTATCTGAAGACCTGGAGTTAGCAGACTGATTCCTCCAGAATTCTTCTACAGTCCAGGGGACCAACTCTATTTTGTGAATGGAAGGACCATCAGAAGTTTAGGTTGGATTAATTGACAGTTCTGTATTCTTGAATGACTTGTAGAAGTAGGCTAAAAGAAGTAGGTGTGCAGAAGGGTCCAGTAGCTCTGCTAGAAACAGCATCGCTCCACAATGGGGTCAAGTGTCGCAGCACATTTGCTAGCACTACCTGGAGAAACCTGCCATGTAGGACCAGCAGCCTTGACTCAAACTCAGCTCCTGAGTGATCTCTGCAGGTCTAGGGCTACAGTACTGCCTAGGACAGCAGAAGATGGTCTCATAGGGGAGTGAGTGTTGTGGGGGATATATGTCACCAAGTAATGAAGCTGAAGGGGAAAGTCAGTAAACTTTGCAGGATGAAGGGAAGTAATACGAGTAGGAGACTGCTGTAAGGGATGGAGGTACTTCTCTGCTGACCCCACTGACTTTTTTTCTAGGTAGGTCTGCTTCTTGCAAGGCTTTGAATCTGGGATGTTGTGGAAAGACTGCTGAGGATTGCCTGGCCCTCAGACTACTACACACTGTTGCTCTTCCACAAGGGCACCAACAAAACTGCTAGGGCAGACCTGTAACACATAAAAACTCAGAGCAGTGTAAGTTTGGACTCTTTGGTATGCAAATACTCTCCTGGGGCAATTGCACCTGCACAAGTTATATTTTCAATGAAATGGGTAACTAGTTTAATTTAGTTAACAGACTGATGCTTTAGGCACACTGTTCCACTGGTTTTCACATGATTCTAGCTTTTAATACTTTCCTAAAGTTTAAATTAGAATTTTGACTGCTGCTGAACTTTTGGAATTACTTTGTCTGATATATAATTCCAGTAGCTCAATTCCATAAAGATACTAATTCTTACTTAAGTCCAAAAGTAAGTTGAGTTTGTGAAACACAATAAAGTCAGATTTTCCAAGTATTTTTATAATGTCTTTTTGCAAATGTCATAAAATTTTAAGATACTAATAATTCTACTACTTGACAGCATTATGAATTATGAATAAAGCATATTCTCCTTTCATTGCCTTTTGAAGGATGTTTTAATGCAAGTAATAAGCAAAAAATTTAAGTTATTAAAATACAGCTTCCTTGGTCAAACTGGCTTTAATAAAATCAAGGCAAGTTCACCCTAAGTTTCCACAAAGTCATACACTGGAAATAAATGAGGAAAAAAAATTGACAGAGAAAGAGAGAAAGAAAGCTAAAAAGGTAGATATTTTTCATTTATGGCACTTCTACTATCTCTGTAGTTTGCAAGAAAAAAGAAAAAAATGGAATAAAAAACCAGATAATCAACATGTGTTTCATAGAGGGTTTGTTGCTAGCTTTTTTAAAATATTGTACGAAAACAGTCTACCTAACACCTGAACAACAACAGTGAATGTATTAATGCCTTCTGATGACTGTGTTCACCTATTTATTGCAATTAGAAATTTTTCTAGGTTGAATGGGAACTCATGGTCATGTATTCCTGTGTGCAGTTTTCTAATTTTCTCAGGAAGTAAACCAAAGCACAAAACATTGAACTAACTTTATGCCTCATTGAGAATGCTAACGAGCTGTAGTGAAAACTTGGCATTTTTCTACCCGGTCCAAGAATGGTGAAATATCTTAGGTGGATATTGACTACATTTTAAAATATTTTTTTCATTCTTTTTATTTGTCTGAAAACCTAATTGAGCTTAAGCTGTGCATCTGACCTATTTGGCTGACTTATTCCTCATCTTCCTCTACACTAAAATAAAACTTTTAATTTCAAGGGTTTCTAAGTTACCTGCCTTGGATTGGCAACTAATCATTCTGTCCTTTTCTGCAACTTAGGGTACACTGTCAGATTCAGTGTAAAGCAATGCCTTTTCTTGGGATAAGGCAATCAGCAATCTTTCTAATCTCCCAGAATACAAAAGCCTCTGACCTTCCCTTCTCTCTCCAGTAAACTATCACTACTTTCCTCAACATCCCAACAACAACTTCTGAGTACTCCGGGCTTCTCTTTTAATCCTGAGGTAACATGGCAGAAAACAAGGAATGAAAACTTAGCAAAAGAAACTTTTCAGCACTTATTCATTTCACTTTAATCTAATGAGAGTTAGATACCTGACTAACCCTTCCTAGCTCTCACTCAATCTTTTCAGCATTTCCCTTCAGACAGAAGACTCATACTCATTTCCCTCTATGATATGGCCACTGTACCACTCAGCAATCCAAGACATAAACCAGAGCACTATTGCACAAGTTTCTATAACAGCATAGATCTGAAATATGATTTCTAACCTCAAAAAAAAAGAGATGAGGAGCCAAACGGCTAAAATACTTTTGTAGAAATTTTATTTGGGTCCGAATGCTTTATAGGAGCATATATTTTGTATATTGGAGATAACAAATGAATCCTTTTACCTGACATGGAGCCCAAAAAGACATTCAGGAAAGAAGAATGAAAGGAAGTGATAACAAAAAATTGAAAAAAAGGCATTCCTTTTCCTTGAAATAGCTTCAAATAATCACAGACCAAAAATCAGACTTGTTAGAAAAGAACCTGGTTACAAAATTAGACTAAAAATTAGAACTAAGTGGGTCTGTGTGTAAATCATGAGGTTCAACAAGGCCCAGTGCAAGGTCCTACATCTGAGTTGGGGCAATCCATGGTTTTAATATGGGATGAGGGAATACGTGATTGAGGGCAGCCCTGTGGAGAAGGACTTGGAGGCATAGATTAATGAGAATCTCAACATAAGCTGGCAATGTGTGCTCACAGCCCAGAAGGCTAACCATATCCTGGGCTGCATCAAAAGAAATGTGGCTAAGGGAGGTGATTCTGCCCCTCCATTCTGCTCTTGTGAGACCACACCTGGAGTATTGTGTCCAGTTCTGGAATCTCCAACATGGGAAGTATATCAAACTGTTGGAACAGGTTCAGAGGAGGGCTACAAAGATGGTCAGAGGGCTGGAGCACCTTCCCTACGAGGACAGGCTGAGAGAGTTGGGGTTTTTCAGTCTGGAGAAGAGAAGCCTCCAGAGACACCTTATAGCAATCTTCCAGTACCTGAAGGGGGCTCATAAGAAAGCTAGGGAGGGACTTCTTACAAGTGCTTGCAGTGATAGGACAAACGAGAATGACTGTAAACTGGAGAGGGGAAGATTTAGATCAATCATTAGGAGGAATTTCTTCATTATGAGAGTGGTGAGGCATTACTATAGATTGTCCAGGGAAGTTGTGGCTGTCCCATCCCTGGAGGTGTTTGAGGCCAGGCTGGATGGGGCCTTGGGCAGCCTGATCTAGTAAGATGTCCCTGCCCGTGGCAGGCGGGGTGGAACTAGATGATCTTTAAGGTCTCTTCCAATCCAAACCATTCTATGATTCTATGATTCCCTTAAGTTTTCCACGTTAGCGTTTAAAACTTGGGTAAGACTTAAGAAATAAATCATCAGTTAGTAGTTTTCAGAATTTAGCATTAAGAATACTTTATTTCTGTTAAATCTGTACTTATATTTTGTGTTTCTATTCTGTATGCATTTGGTGTATAGCTAGTATTTTCAGAAAAGGTTGAAAATACTTCTTAGAAGAAATTATCTTGTTTGGATAATTTCCTTGAGCTCCTGATATACAATGCGTGTCAGTAAGTCGTCAGTGCCCTGCTTCTATATGATTTCCTTTCAGGAGCTGTCCCCTAATCTTCTCCCTGCCCTGGATGATTTCAGTCTCACCCTGTTATTTTTTCAGGCTTTGAAGAAGGCAAAGCATCTACAGTGCCATGTCACTGGGTGTGTAGTCAAAAGAAATTGCCGAGGCACTAGATCAGTTGGCATTTTCCTAATGAGTAGTGTTGATGCAGTTATTAAAAATAAGCACGCAGCATAGATCTGTATTGTTTATATTTAAATATGTTTTCAGCATGATGTTCAAAATGGATGGTTTAGGACAAAATGACGTTCCCAGTATGATACAGGCTGATCACAATCTGTCACAACAATTAATGGCAGTCAGATGCAAAGACAGTCTTAATTAATCAACTTCCAAGAGAATTCCTGAAAGAGGAAAAATTAAATCAATGACTGGCAATACTCAGAATAGGCTTTAACAATGAAGAGTAAATTATCTTGACACCACTAATGTGAGGCTTAGAGGGAGATGAATTAGCAGTAAATTAGTAATTAAAATATTTCTTTTCACATTTAAAGTGTTATTAAAGTTGTTTGTTATTTTGATACAGAATGAGATTGTTGACATTTTCTTATGAAAAATGAGTCATAAATATTATAGTTTTCGGTTCGAGAGTGGTTTGAATTTGGTTGTTAAACTTCCTTTCAGATTTATTCATAAAAGCTCTTTAAAATACTTATTTCCATTACAATCTTCCTGGGATTAAGTTTAGGTCAAGCAAGAGATTTGAATTTGTGATCTGGTTATCATGATATCTGTTTAGTTTCTGATAATTTGTAGTAGATATAACACAGTTTAGTAATCCTTTTGCCTGTGACAATGTAAATTGAAAGCTATGATTTAATGACTCGATAGGTGCACTATATCATCTCCTCTTGCCTGGATGAATAAACTGTTCTTTTTCTACTTTGTTTTTGTATGCATAAGATACTATGAACTCCAGTAGACTATGTATGCCCCAGCTAACATTGTTTTAATATCATAAATCTGCCCTAGAGTGAAGATATCCATTTCTGTGACAGCTTACTGGAAAATTCTAGTCAAAACCAATTATCTATGGTTATTTTCAAGTTTTTAGATCATTCATTATTAATGGATGAGTTAATTAAATTAATTTCAGTGAAAATGTTGAGACAGAGAGATTCCTGTTGAGGTGATATGTCAGGATATGTCAGGAGACTTCTGCTTCTTCATTAATTTTGTCTTGATTGAGTTTAGGTGAATGCCTCTTTTAGCAAGCCTTAGTCCTTTAGGTGAGAACCAATTTCTACAAAAGACAGCCTTGTGTGTAGTGGTGATTTGTTTTTCTCTTTGCTCAAACAAGAAATTGAGAGTTACATTAAGTCTTCCTATATACTGACTGCTTTTAGTTTGTTAAGCATGAAGATAAAAGCTGCCTCTTTGTGCAAAATGTATCAGAACTGCTGCCCTTGTGTTTTCTGGTAAGTAGAGTGGATTTTATGACCCTGAATTACATTTCACTACTGGGCGCATATTTTATATTTTCACTAGCTACTGTTTGAAAAGCAGGGAAGTGGAAG
The DNA here is from genome assembly GCF_017976375.1 of Cuculus canorus. Classification (NCBI taxonomy): domain Eukaryota; kingdom Metazoa; phylum Chordata; class Aves; order Cuculiformes; family Cuculidae; genus Cuculus; species Cuculus canorus. Next base: position 85,012,427 of record NC_071402.1, on the reverse strand, counting down.
TCATGCAAATTTTTATTAACAGGAGAGGAATTCTTCTGAGCTCCAGCTGCTCCAGGCCATCAGGAAGGTCTGAGCAGTGCTGTGCAGATATCTCATGATACCTATTAGAGAGCTTTCTCTACTTAAATTTCTCAGCTTGCTTTGTACAGCCAGACAATATGACCTAATTATTTTTCATATATTTCTCTGTTCACCAGGAAAGACACACTGACAGCAATTTAATTATATGTTGAAACAGTTTTTGGTAGTGACAAGGGTTGGATATGTGCATGGCGTCAGAGATTCCTTGTCCAAGGAGGGCTCAGCCTATGTATAGATTGGGATCATGACACTTTTTTAGTATTTTTTTTTTTTTTAGTGAATAAGGCTTTTTATAGATCATACTGGAAGTCTGACCATTTGCCAGACAGAACTTAAGACTATATAGTTGTTTTATATGATCCTGGCAGTCAATAAAAAGACCCTTAAGTCTTGTTTGTCAATAGAGGTTATGGTGAAAGTTCATTTCTACTGAGCTTTCTCCAGCACACAGCCTGCTGGAGAAATATGGCCAAACAAGGCATACACCAAGATCAGCATAGTTCTCTCTACAACTACCTGAAAGGAGGTTGTGGAGAGGAGGGAGCTGGCCTCTTCTCCCAAGTGATAGGTGACAGGACAAGGCGGAATGTCCTCAAGCTCCGCCAGGGGAGATTCAGGCTGGACATCAGGAAATTTTTTTCACGGAAAGGGTCGTTGGGCACTGGAACAGGCTGCCTAGGAAGGTGTTTGAGTCACCTTCCCTGGAGGTGTTTAAGGGGTGGGTGGATGAGGTGCTGAAGGGCATGGTTTAGGGATTGTTAGGAATGGTTGGACTCGATGATCCAGTAGGTCCTTTCTAACTTAGTGATGCTATGATTCTATAATTCCTTTGTATTACAGAATCACAGCACGAGTGCTGGATGTTACTTTGTCCAGCCTCCTCTGCTCAAGCTGCTTGTCTAGGGCCATGTCCAGATGAGTTTTAAATGTCTTCAGAGAGGGACACTCTACAATCCCTATGTGCAACCTGTGCCAGGGCTCAGTAACACTTTTCATAAAAAATTGTTTCCTGACATTGAGAAGGAATCTCTTATGCTTCAGTTTGTGCCCACTGCCTCTGATCTTCTCCCCGAGCACCACTGAGAAGAGTCTGCTTCCCTCTTCTTTGCAACCTCACTTCAGGTATTTAAACATTGATGAGATTCCCCTCAGCCTTCTTCCATCTGAACCATTCCAGCTTTTTCAGCCATTCCTCATAGCAGAGAAGCTCTAGTTCCTTCATCATCTTTGTGGCCTTCCAGTGACCCCCTCCAGTATGTCCAAGTCTCTTTTGAACTGGGGAGCTCGAACCTGAACACAAAACTCCAGGTGTGGTTTCACCACTGCTGGTAATGAAAACTACTTTTCTTTAGTTAATAGAGGACTGGAAATTTGCATGTAGGCAGACACTAAAATCCTGTCAGGGCACTGTGGGTGGCTAGAGGTTCCTTGTGGCCATCAATGAGTGTCAGGGGTTCTACCAGATGGGTCAAGGCAAGGTCTGTCATCCAAGGTCTATCTCACTTCCCTAGATGGCACCAGGGCAGCCCCACCCATGGCCATCAAGCCTCTTGCTAGGGATGGGAATGGGTGGAGGCCAGGCTGGGATGTGGGCCGAAGTGTGGGCCAAGCTCAGTGGGGCCCATAGTCAGGCAGGGCAGGGCTGTGGGGACCTGCAGACCAACCCTTCAGTGGAATTGCTGGGGAAAGGACTGGCAGATCCAAGAGGGCGATATGGGGCACTGGGCTGAGGAACTGTGAAGAGACAGTAAGGGCTGACTGTGTTGTCAGGGATGTGACAAATTCTTAGAGCTGATTGTGTCTTTACACTCCATTTGGTTCTATATGAGACTTCAAAATTGGCACTTTTATCTAAAAAAGTATAGTGTCTTGAGAGAAAGTATTATGTTCCAGAGTTCTGTGTTTATTATGTAAATGTGCTTCTTTTATTTTATTTTTTTTTCCTTTAAGGAATGGTTGTCAGTAATGTCTAAAATTGTCCAAAATAGCACTATGAATCTTATTTTCCTTGTGTACGTTTGCTACACTTAACTGTTTGGCATGGAGCTGTTCAGATATGGTGGCCTTGCCAGAGTGACTTTTGATTTCTCATAAAGAGAAAAGTGAAAGATAGGAGAGATGCTGCCCAGAAAAAAAATTGCACACGTATTTATAAAATAAACTTTCACAGCTAGAAAAAAGGAGATAATATGTAGTTATCTTGGTGTCAACTTTGACCTTTTTTTCTTTATTCCTTCTTTTCCAAATGAAAAGATAATAATATATATTTGATAATAGAATCACCAATTAACACTGCTAAGCCACAACTAAACCATGTACAAGCACCACATCTTCCTGTTTTTTAAATACCTCCAGGGATTGTGACTAACCACTTCCCTGGGCAGTCCGTTCCAGTGCTTGAGATCCCATTCAGTGATGAAATATTTTATAATATTCAATCTAAACATCTCCTGGTGCAACTTGAAGCCATTTCTTCTTTTGTTACTTGTCATTTGTGAGAAGACTGACACCTACCTCACTTCAACCTCACTAATCGTAGAACTTATGCTCCAGACTCTTCACCAGGTCCATTGTCCTTTGCATATTGTCCAGCAATCTCCAGTCAAGTGGGACCTCAGCAGTTAGCCAGGACTGCTGATTATTGACAGAAAGTGGCTTGGCAAGCATTTCTACCAATTCCTTCAGTAATTTAGGATCATTCTGACCTGGCCCCACAAACTTGTGCATGTCTAGGTGGAGTAGTAGGTTGTTAACCATTTCCTCTTGGACTATGAGGCTCCATTCTGCTCCCTGCCTTCTCTCTGAGGGGGCTGGATACCCAGAGACCAATTGTTCTTACTCTTAAAGATTGAGGTGAAGAAGGCCCTGAGTACTTCAGTCTTTTCCTCATCCTATGTATGTCACTGTGTTTCCCTCTTCGTCTTCTTAGCCCTCCATTGCTGCTGATGTATTTATAGAAACATTTTTGTTGTCCCTAACCTCAGTATCCAGATTAACTTCTAGTTGGGTTTAATATGTAAATCTGAGAAGACCTGCTACACACAAGCAATTAAAGCTGATAATCAAGTATTTTGAGGTTTCAGTCTACATTTGCCAGAAGTTTGGAGTGAAAATGTGAGCAGGTTTTATAGGAAATAGACTGGTGTCTGGTAACAGCTGCTACAGAACTGAATATAACGAGGTGTCCTTATGGGAATTAGGACAGAGGGAGTCTTGCTGTCTCCCTGGTGTTGTTTTCAGAAAGCACTGTTAGGAGAAGAAGGCAAAACTGTAACTAGAGACTAGAGGGGAGAAGCGTTTAAAGTAACTGAGGAGACTTAAGGAGACATGGAGTGAAATGGATTTGGGAGGGAGATCTGCACTGACGGGAGAAATGGTAGGGCTTTATGAAGGCAAGGAACATTTTAAAACGGGCATAAATTGGTGCCGTTGCTGAAAAAAACACCTTGCTCTACTTCCATCATCAGCTGCTACTCTTCACACTCTCTTCCTGCTCTCCAGTCCATTAACTTGCCAAAAAAAATGCTTCATTTTAACACAGAACAAGACACAGTGGGACTGGAAATGACTGCAAGGGAGAAGAAATGGGGTGTTAAGATAACTGCTTTTGATACTGCATAACTTCCATGTACTTATTGTGGTCATGAAACTACAGCCTGGGAGGAGCGAGAAGAGAGTAAGCGAGTGAGTGGAACAGCAATGGGTATGAGATGATGGAGAGGGAAAATGAAATGTAAATGAGAGGTAAGTGCTAGATCCAAAGATAGGCTGGAGGAAAGGGGTACTGAAGAAGGCATAAGAAGTGCTAACCTCACTCAGTACCTCAACATTTCCTTGATATCAGAAAGAGTGTAATAGTTATGGGAAAAAGTTGCCAGTTTCCGCATGCTGTGAAACTCATTTAAACTGTAAGACTTGAATATTATGATCACTTACTACCCTATTTTCTTAGGGCATTAAGTTCTGAGCATCTAAAAGTTCTTATCTTCCTTATGATCATTTCTTCCTGAGAGTCAATATAAATGGAAACATGTCAGAAACATTTATGCAAAGGTTTTATTTAAATAAATATCTTATTTAAGCTATATAGATGAGCTCTTTTCACATAACTGTGAAATCAGGAAGTAGTACATAATGCAATAGTATTAATTCACTGAAGAGGCAGACTTCACATCTGCTTTTGAATACTGTTACCACATGCTCAATTAATATGCAAGGGTTGTAAACACGGAAGCTAACCATGAAATGGAAGGCATATAAATGTGTCACATTTTGAGATCTTCATTGTGAGAACACGTGCTGCTGCTTTAAATTGCAGTCAAAATCTCTGCAATTAAGGTATGACATGCTTTTCTGGTAATGAAGTTTTCGAGATTATGTCAGAAGCGTATGATTGTCTTACGGAATAGCATGATGCTTTGAGACTACTACTTAGATCGAGAAGTATCATGTTTGAATTGTAGCCTGATAATTTCACTTTAGTAGAAAATCATGTTGTTGTCCAGGTCCAGTTTTAATGACATGAAATCTTCAAAGCCTCCATTTATTTGTTTTCACTTATTCAGTAGTCAGACGCATTTAGTTTTAAAACTTGTTAATCCATTATAATTTAGGACAGCAATATTAATCAGTTAAAGCCTACTGCATTCATGAAAAGCATTTGTTCATTCAGATTGTTTAGTGTTTTTATTAAAATTTATTTAAAACTGATTAATTGGAATTTATGTACAAATTTGTACATGTTAACATTTAATGAACATGAAGCTCCCAATCATTAAATTTAGACAAGAATTCCTTTAAAGACCTTCTTAAAAATCCCAAGCTACCTAGCATAAATAATCATATTATGATTTATTGCACTTTTGCATAGTTAAGGAAGCAACTGAAGAAGTGATTAATTTATGTTCTTAATTTTAAGTTCTTTGCAAAGTCAATGTTTTCATATTTTTAAAAAATCAGTAGTTTCTTACATTGATTGTTGTATTTATTTTTTAGAATACAGTCACAAACTTCAAACAGACTTCTGTCTTGGCCTTTAAAATAAATTACTTCAATAAGTAAAAACAGGTAACTGCAGTGGAATAATGGATGTTATGAAAAAAAACCACATGAACAGTCACATCCATTTAGAGAAGCTATGCTAGTACCTGGAGCACAGAAATAAGATATTTGCCTGAGTATTCCGTTCTTGTGGCTCTGCAATATATTAATAGCCATCTTAGAACATCTGAAAGACATCCACCTCCTACAGAAAACCACTCTTGTGTTAGCTTAAGATGTTTTTTGATTGCATTCTTTTGTCTATAGTAATTCCACATTTCATAGAAGCATCTTATGTAACATAGAATGCTTAATACAAATTCTTCCCTAGAGATTTCACTGAGATACAGAATGATTTTTGAGTTCAGACAACACCTCTGGAGATCTTCTAGTCGAACTCCTCTGCTCAAAGTAGGACCAACTCAGGTTAGATTGCTCAGGACTGGTTTCTGTCATGTTTTATCATCTTCAAGAATGGAGTCTCCAAACCTCTCTGAGGAGAACCATTATACATTCTGAGGGCCTGAAAGGGTCAAAAGCAGAATGATGAAGCCAGAGGCCTTGAGAGCAGTGTTTTGTAGGCCTGGAAGGGTCAATAACAGAACATTGTGCTGAGATCAAAAGCCGCTCCTCCTGGAAGGGAGTATGTGGACACAGAGGTTCTTGGCAATATAATGGGTTTCTCCCCATTCCAGGGCCCAAGTTAAATGTATACACTCCAGGAACACCTGCAGATTTAGTTGAGGATGTTATGTGAACTCTGGCCAGACACGTAGACCCTTGTTTGTAGAACTTATGGATCCTGCTTTCTCACTACAAGAATAGTAATAAAGTATGTAAATAGTGCATGCTAGCACGATGTTACCTTAACTAGAAGCACCTCATCATTGTCCAAAGAGGAACCAGAAGAGTATAAAAACTCCGTTTGGAGAATAAAATATCGCTACTTGCCACCAGAGCGGTAGTCCGTCTGTCGATTTCAGGTGTCCCTGTGAGCTGGTCTCAGTCACCTCTCTGCACAACCTCTTCCAGTGTTTGACCATTCCCATAGTAAAAACGGTTTCGTGTATTTAGAGGGAATTTCTATATTTCACATCATGTCCACTGCCTCTTGCTCTTTTACTAAGCATTACTGAGATGACTCTGGTTTTGTTTTCTTTGTGACCCCGTCCTGTGTCATCCCCTCTCTCCCTCCCCTCCAGTTCCAATTTGATACATATGCATTAATCAAATGCCCTCGAACCTTTTCTTCTTGACATTAAACAGTTCCAGCTCTCATAGCCTTTCTTCATATTTCAGATGCACATATCCTTTGAACACCTTAATGATCCTTCACTGGATCTGCTTTGGTATGTCAACAGCCTAAAGAATCTTGTGTGGGATTTGCCATTGTCTATGCTTTGTTCCAAAATCAATCAATATTGCACAGGTATTTTGTTTTTCTTAATTTTCGAGCATTTAAATCTGAGGTAGTTTATTATTATTGAATTTTAAAAAGTTTAGGTTTTGTTGCATGTGATGTTTTCAGAAGGCACAACTTATCAAAATGAACTTTAAATCTTCATAAGCAACTTTGTTTTGGTATTATTATTATTATTTAAAGGGTTATTAATAGCTTTAAAGAATAGCTGAAAATCAATATATGTTAATGAAGCATTTAGTTTATTTGGTGTAATTTATAGCCATATTATCAGAGATTCATACCTTTGTAGGTACTGACTTGACCTGGAAACCATGTAAGTCCCACCACTGTTTTAAATCACCTACCTTCTACAAGATACAGGGGAAGATTGAAACATACTGATATAATAAACATAAAATAACATATGTGTTAAAAAAGAAAAAAGGAAAATAACAAATGTGTTAAAAAAATGGAAAATAACAAATGTGTTAAAAACTGTACTAGCAACACTGTCAAAGAGCTGTAAATGGCCTTTGATGCCTTTCCTTACACCAAATGTGCTTGCTATGTCCGATGTTAGTTTTAGAATAAAATATTCAGTTGTTTAAGCCATACTTCTATTGAGTTAAATTCCAAATCCTCAAATATTAATTTATGACAAGGATCATCAACTTTAGCTCAATTTACTTTCAAATCCCAAAGTGTGCATTGAAATTTCAATGAATATTTCTAGTGCTAATTACTCAATTTTTATATTTATAAGGGAACTGGCACCTCATAAATACCACATTGTGCTATTATCTCCATATGTGCCTGTTCTCTCTAAATATAGAAAATTAGCAATTAGCACTAGAAATATTCATTAAAATTTGAAGGTAGATAAATAACAAGTAGGAATGCTATTTATTTATTATAATTTACAAAGCAAAAAACATCTAACTGCTTCTCACTTGATTAATGTGCCCCATACCACCAGTTACACTCTGCTTAATCTGACTGAACTTCCACTAGATAAAATTCTTAATAGTTAGTAAGACAATATGCTAAATGGCTTGTCAGTTTTGGCAAAGCACAGGATCTTGTTAAGTTTTGATTAACCTCACTTATAATGTTAAAAAAAAAAGGTAGCTTTCCTTTCTCTTCCCCACTGTCCCTCCACCCTGCATTAGCTAGGGCTGTTGTTTTGGTTTGTTTGTTTTTTTTTAAAAGAAAACAAAACTAGAACATGTAGTGCACCAGGGTTATAATTCATGTCAGGGATACTGTTTCTTTGTGGTTTTTTTTTTTGAGAAACAGTCTGTCAAATTGTCAAATCAGTGAGCCACCTGTACTGAGAGCTGAGTCGGACTGGAAAGTACAAAACCGAGAAAAATGACTACATCATCAAGCATAATCTCTCCAAAACACGTTCTCAAGATATCTGCACCATGGATAACCTAGCTTGTTTCTCTTTGTACATACTACCTGTTGCTCATTTTGTGCTGCAGTGCTTTCTATGTAGAGCAGATGACATGCAAGTTTTCAATACTTGTCCACTTACTGGTCTTGGATGTAAAGCTGATTATGAAAAAAGCTGTTATTTTCCCTAACGGTATTTGTGTTTCTCATTGCAAAGCTGAAGGTAAGTGAAAAATCAAATCAGCATGTGTAACATAACCTGTAAGCAAGGAAGTCTTAAGGTTAATCGGCAGCCTTTCCTAGTCTTTAACTTTTCTTTGACAGTGTTTTGATTATGACTTAGATGCCTATTCACATAGCCTCAACTGTTAGTGATACGTTTGAAATATAAAATTATTCTTCCCTAAGCAATGAATTTTCCTTTAAGCATATATTCAACAGGAAACATTAAAAAGAAGTACCAATTATAGATTCTTGGAAAATAATTTTAAAATTAAATCAAGGGTAAAGAAACATTTAGAAAGTCTTATTGTAATCTTAGACTGATTTTCGGACTGCCTTATGGTATGTTTTCTTTTTTGTTAGTGTTAGGGCATAATATGTGAATATTCACGTTTCTAAGGAAATAATTCCAGTTTAAATTAGGTTCACATCTCTTATGCAGCAGTATATTTAAGTTGTGTATGGCTGCTTCATTTGCATGAAACCTGATCTTTTTGTTCTGTGTGTGTAAAATGATTGTATATGTCATAAAATTATTATAACAGGTGCCACATAAAACAGGTTGTGCATTTTAATCTTTAAAACAAATGATCTTTTAGATTCAGAGGATCTTCCAACTAATATGTTTATCTGTGCTGAACACAAATGGCACTTTTGTCTAGAAGTATCAAAAAGTAAAATATTGACCATTGATTATTATAACAAACCTCTTTACCCAAGGTTACCCTGAATGCACATGACTAATGGTAAAATAGACTGGGAAGAACAGGCATTTTCTGAAGTGAAGGGAAGTGCTTTTGTGACAGAGTATACTCTTTTGCGAAACTGGCTATATTAGTTAGGTTTTAGCCAACAACCTCTGCCATGCTGTGAAAATCTCTGATACATTATGAGTACTTTGTTACCCCTCAGTCTGTGCAAGAATCCATTTTGGGACAATTACTTTGAGAATGTTTGTTAATTTTCTACAAAACTGCAGTAAAGCTACATGAGCATTCACTCTGCAATTTTATGTAGCTAATTTGTGTGTCAATAAACAGGGAAAATGAGGGCATATTTTCATGATTCACAAATGATCTGAGGTACCTAAATCTGCCTCTAGATTTTGACAGAAACAGATAGCCTGGCTATCTCCCAGTTTGGGAGGCAATCAGTATGTTCCAAAAACCAAAAATAAGAAACTTGATGGCACAGAGAGATTTTAGCAAGGGGGAACCCATGACTGTCATTTATTACATAAGAAGGAAGAGAAATTATTTGCCAATAACAAAGCATATCACAACATGTGGAACTGTTGGCCTGAAGGGAATAGATATCAAGATGTTTTGAACAGGCCACAGCAGCAGCTCAAGCTTAATTTTCATATAACGCTTAAGAATAATACAAGCTTTGCTACAGATGTCTCTGTTAAATTTATCTGTGTTTTATTTGTAATTGACTTTTGCTTTCTTTAATGCTACCTTATAGCATATATTTGCTAAAGCATAATACTTGCATAAAGAAACATTTCCATATAATGATTTAATTTCTATGACTTATCACCTTGAATATGCATGCTTAATATTCTCAACATATATCCTCACCTCAGCTTTGGAGAATGTGCAATGTGCTTAGCATTGTGAAGTAGGATAAGCAGAAAAAACAAAATGGAGGAAACTTAAACACTTAGTATCAGACTATGAAGCTAATCATATTTAAAGCAGGTGGTGACAATAAAGACTGTTTCACTGGCTGAACTAAGAGTAAAGTCTGCTCCAAAGGAATACTGGATATGGTTTCAGAAGCTTTGGAGCATGTTGTGATGTAGGGTCTTATATTGTACTGAAGTACTGTCCTTAAAATAAAGATAGACCTTGATATAACATATTATTACAACCTGAAAGGGAGTAAATACTTAGAAGCACCGTATAACTGCACCATGAAATGTACTTCATGCTGTTGGCATTAGAGCATTTTATTGTGCATCAGATAAGACCACCCCATGACTTTGGTTTAAATTTATTTTGCTTTTTTTTTAATGCACTGCTGAAGGTGAATAGATGTCAAGAATGATACATTAGCTAATGTCTAAATGTATTCATATAGAGAAATTGAAGGACAGTCAGTTAAATGCAGCCGAATGGCAGGAAAATAAGTGACAGAGTTCTCACTGTGTCACTTAGAATTTCATGGTTGTCAGTCATCAGAATAAATTCCAGCATGCTTATAATGGGGACTTTAATTATATACATAAGAGGAAAGCTGGTTTCTATTTTGGTTCTTAAGTTAAAAAATAAATAAATAAATATATCTTCCAGTATTGACTCTTATACCATTTTTATATATGTCGGAGTCATCTGTACTAAGCTTATCGTATCTGAGGGCTATAGGTATGAACACTCGTATATAAAATGCTGCTTCAATTCCGCTGTAAGATTAATTTGCATTAATTGATGTATTCTTTGGTAGTACATGATGAATTAGACTTGTTTAGTCATGATTCTGTAAGAAGATTAAATTAAATCTCTTCATTTTCAGTCACTTACCAATAAATGTTGTTATATTATTACTGGCAGTTGCCAGATATTGCTCTACTTTCTGTGTAATGTTAATCAAATTAGATCTCACAGGTGGTTTCAGTCCTACACACTGTGTGTGTTGAAGTTCCTGAAAATGAGCAAATTCAGCAATAGTTATTAACCCAAGTGTCTGTAGCTGAAGTGACTTAATAGGTGACAAGTAGCTGGCTACAAAATATTACATAGACTCTTCTCTCTTTCTGGTGATTGCTACTTTTGTCGCAGCTACTGGCGTCCACTGTCCCCAGCCCATAAAGACTGCAACCTGTACTGGGTGTAAGTGTTGGCAGTGGTGCCTGTCACGGCTGCCCTTCCTGGGCACAGGTGGCCCCAGAGGCTCCAGCAGCCCCAGCACAGGGCACAGCTGAGCCCCGGGACAGACCCCCATGGGGCAGGGGTTTCCTTGCAGCCATGGGAATACTAGAGCAGGGAAAAGTGTGAGGAAGAGGGAGCAGCAGAGAGGAGCTGCTATGGGCTGACTGCAGTCTACCATTCCCCATCACCCTGCGCTGCTCAGTGTGGAGGAGGTAGAAAAATTGAGGATGAAGGAATGGAACTGAGCCTGGAAAGAAGGGGAAGATGGTGGGGACATGTTTTAGTTCTTTTTCTCACCATTTAACTCTATTTTAATTTGCAATAAATTAATGTTTCCCCAAGTTGAGTCTGTTTTGCCTGCAATCATAACCGGTAAGGGTTCTCCCTGTATTTATCTTGACCCTCAATAAGCTTTGCCAAACTTCTTAAGTCCCTGACCACACAAAATAAACCATTTTCAGGACATTGGTCCTTGAAAGTTTCTTCCAATGCAAAGACTGACTACACTGTCTGTTTCAGGGTTGTAAGAGCCTACAAATTCAGCTGTCAGTTCTTCACTGTGCAACAATACTCATATGGGTATTGTTGTTTAAGTGAGATATGATGCGGTAGCAAGCCATTAATCTGCTCTTTTGGCCAGTGGACAAACTGCTGGTGTCATGTTAGGGTGCCCAAGTTAGTTAGGTGTGAAAATAATTGCCATTTTGTTGTTGTAAACTGTGATGCTTATTTTGCATTAAGCTTTTATTTATCAGTGTTCATGCAGTACACCACTTTAAAATGCAAAATTTGCTCAGCTTATTTATGTCAATGGTTTGTTTTCACTGTTTATTCTTGTTTATGTTACACTATCAAGTTAAAGACGGGAAAAAAGCAAATTCAAGGAATTTTGTTGTACAAGTTCAGAAGGGGACATAAAGCAGCAGAAACTGTTAGCAATATCAATCAAATATTTGGCCAGGGGACTGTCAACAAACATACAGCTTGATATCGATTCTAAAATTTTGTAACAGAAATGAGAGCCTTGAATTTGAAGAAAGTCATGGACATACTTCTGCAATAAAAGACAACCAGTTTAGGGCAATTATTGAAGTGGACCCATGCAAAACAACTTGAAAGGTTGCAGCAGAACTAAACATTGACTATTCAACAGCTGTTCAACGTTTGCACCAAGTTGGAATATAAAGAAAACTTGACAAATGGGCGCTACATGAGCTGAACAAAAATAAAAAAAACACCTGCCATTATGAAGTCTACTCTGAGCTTCTATTGTGGAACAAAACTAATCCATTTCTTGATTGCATTGATGAAAAATGGATTCTATACGACATCCAACACTGTTCTGCATAGAGGCTGGAGTGAAGCAAAGCATCAAAACAGGAAGATCATGGAACAGATCCTCCTAGAAGACATGCTAAAGCACATGGAGGACAGGGAGGTGATTAATGGCAGCCAGCACGGCTTCACTAGGAGCAAATGCTGTCTGACCAACTTGGTGGCTTTCTATGATGGGGCAACTGCAGCAGTGGACATGGGTAAACCAATGTGATCTATCTAGATTTCCGCAAAACCTTTGACACGGTATCTCACAACATCCTTCTCTGTAAATTGGAGAGATATAGATTTGATGGATGGACAGTAAGGTGGATAAGAAACTGGTTGGATGGTCGTCTTCAAAGAGTAGTGGTCAATGGCTCGAAGTCCAGATGGAGATCTGTGACAAGTGGTGTTCCTCAGGGGTCCGTACTGGGGTGTTGTTCAGTGTCTTTATCAATGACATTGACAGCAAGATTGAGTGCACCCTCAGCAAGTTTGTAGATGACACCAAGCTGAGCGGTGTAGTTGCCACAGTGGAAGGAGGGGATGTCATCCAGAGCGGCCTGGGTAGGCTGGAGAAGTGGTTATGTGAGAACCTCATGAAGTTCAACAAGGCCAAGAGCAAGGTCCTACACCTAGGTCGGGGTAATCCCAATTTTCAGTACATGATGGGGGTTGACATGCTTGAGAACATCCCTGCAGAGAAGGACTTGAGAGTGCTGGTCGATGAGAAGCTTGACATAAGCTAGCAACCCAGAAGGCCAACTGCATCTTGGGCTGCAACAAAAGAAGCGTGGCCAGAAGGTCAAGGAAAGTGATTCTGCCCCTCTGTTATCTCTTGCGAGACCCCATCTGGAATACCATGTTCTGGATTCCTCGGCATAAGAAGGATATGGAGCTGTTGGAACAGGTCCAGAGAAGGGCTACAAAGATGATCAGAAGGCTGGAACACCTTTCCTACGAGGACAGGCTGAGAGAGTTGGGCTTGTTCAGCCTGGAGAAGAGAAGGTTTAGAGGAGATCTTATAGCGACATTCCAGTACCTGAAGGGGGCCTACAGGAAAGCTGCAGAAGGGCTATTCATAAAGGGTTGTGGGGATAAGACCAGGGGAACGGGTATAAACTGGAGAGGGGCAGATTTAGACTGGATGTTAGGAAGAATTTCTTCACTATGAGAGTGGTGAGACATTGAAACAGATTCCCCAGGGATGCTGTGGATGTCCCATCTCTGGAGGTGTTCAAGACCAGGTTGGATGGGGCCTTGGGCAGCCTGATTTAGTGGGATGCCCCTGCCCATGTCAGGGGAGTTGGAACTAGATGATCTTTAAGGTCTCTTCCAACCCTAACTATGCTATGCTATGCTACGCTACGCTACGCTACGCTATCCTATCCTATCCTATCCTATCCTATCCTATCCTATCCTATCCTATCCTATCCTATCCTATCCTATCCTATCCTATCCTATCCTGTAAGACAAGATGTTCCATAAACAAGGAGAAGCTCAACACACCTTTGAAGAAATTCTCACTTCCAAGACTCCAGAAATCTATACTATTAGAATAAATAGACTTGTTTCTTGTTGATAAAAATGCATAGATTTTAGTGGCTGTTATTTTCAGTAATATTTTTTATTCTAAGTTGAGATATTCTGCTTGAAAGCTGATGTTTAAAAATGGCAACTATTTTTGCACCAACCTAGTATTTCTTGTGCCAGTGGTCTGACCCCTACAGTAGCTCCTGCCTATACTTATCTTCTGGGGGAGCAGCGAGGTCATTCACTGGCTTGTGGCTGCTGGATTATTTCTCAGTGGCCTCCTAAGTCAGTTCCTCCACTGACTAGTAGTAGTTATGGTGGATCACCACAACATTGGCTAGGAGGATGCATACTGTCCTTTCTCATGCTTTCTGTGGGAGAGGTGACAAGGAATAGCAAGACAGGCACTTCTCCTCTTCCCTTTTCTGCCTTGTTCTGTAGAGAAAGTGGGAAATAAAATGTCCACTCCTAGTGTCAATACTTACATGATCTGCAGGGAACTGTGAAAGACTTGAAGGTAAGTGGGAATATGCTATTCACTGTACAACCTAATCTAGCTGCAGGTACAAGTAACAGAGAGATTTTTTTTTTTTCATTCAAAACCTCTTAGCGGTTTTGTCAGGTCAGAAATGCATCGGCTTCCTTAATCTACGTCTAGTCTGATAGTAACATTCTTTTTCTCTACAATAATGCCCGTATGTTAATTTTAGTAGGAGTTGAAAACCTTGTTGCGGCATGAATTTTTTGAGAGCTTGACACGCTACACTATAAGTTGTCCAGTCCTACGGTGAGGAAGTAACAGTATTACAAATGAGGAGGTGGTATATAATTTTGTGGCATAATGTTTTTATTGGAGGTTTTTATGTGTGAATGCAAAGGAGGAGAAAGATGTTATACGAGAGAATGTAAAAAATGTACCAGACGCCCAGTACTGCTTCAGCAAAACATCACTGCTTATTTCAGCTGCCTGAGGGAGGTGCTCTGGAAAGGCATAGCCTTTACAAGTCCTGAGACCCTTAACTGTGAGGTTAATATTATAGAAAGTCCATAACCTTTTAGGAGTGGTGGAAAAATCCAATGTACTCTGCTACAACCCTTAGCACACACAACAGCCTCTTTCTATCCAATGGCTTACAATTATTTTTTTTTCAGTGCTTTTGATAATTATGACTATGTAAACAGACACAATTCATCTAATTTTCTTGGAGGACAAAGTTGATAAAGATAGTTAGGCCTATACAAAAATTGTATAATAATTCTATTTTGAATTCTACAGCTTCTTTCTAGTGCAACAAATTTATGACAGGAAGTTCTTTAGTAACATCAATGTAGAACTCTTGAAAATATATTTTAAGCCTTAATTAGAGCTTTGAAAAATTACATCTTTAAGTTAAATATGCTTAGCTTTCATCTTCCGGCAGAAATGTTCAGATCTGAAGTAATTTGGCTGATTTACAGTGTGCATTTTAATAGCAAACCCATTATCATGTCAATCAAGACTTTCCATGTTTTCTTTTCTTTTAAGCAAATAAAATGCCCCAGATTAGGTGTACTTAAAATATTAGCAATAAAAGGTGTGATAAGAATTTGAACAGCTGCAGTGAGTTCTAAAAGCCTTATCTTAAAGTTTTTCAAAATCATTATTCTATAAAACTTAACTACTTCATCTGAGCACTTCTGGGATTTATGGAATAGAATGTTGAACTATTTCTTCCTTGTAAAATTAACACACAAACCAAAACAAAACAAAAGATATTTTACTTCATTGTCATTAGAGTCAACACTCATTCCCAGGTGCAGGGTTTTTTTTATACTATCCTGTCTAAGAAAGTGCACAAATATTACTGATTTTATGAGGTAGTCTAATAAAATGCAGAAAATTGTACCTTTATTCTATTGTCAGCAGTATCTTTTGTCAGCTTTTTGCACTATTTTGCACAACTAACTGTGCGGTACATCCAAGGTAAACTCATGTCTCTCTTTCTGAGCTATGAGAAGGCATAAAGGTGTGCCTCAGCACAAATCGTTAGAAGACCACATCGTAACCACACATTGAACTTGATTTTGAAAGACAACGGACAGTCTAATGCAAGTCTAGCCAAGTATTTAAGTAGATGAATAAGATGATAGATTTGCCCATTTTTCAAATATATGTTTACATTCTGTGCTACTTTGAGTCCCAACAACTGGAAATATCTCAAAACTTTACAGTAGCTAACCCTTTAATATTCTGTGCTCAAGCTGATAATTTGTGCCAAGCAATTCGATTTGATTTTTATATATAATATTCACCATGTACTTTTGAAAGACTGATTTTACTTTCAAGTGAGGCAAAAAAAAATGCTAAATCTTAATGAGCATCTTGGATAGGCTTTTAAATCTTAATTTTCATCATCTGTGCCCCTTGGGCTCACTATAACTTTGGCAAACATGGTCTAGTTTGCTTTTTACTTTTGTTTGATACAGTGGACTTCTAGAAAAAAAAATGTGTGGCTGACTGAAGAATGCAAACTGTTAAATGCCAGTTCATTGCAGATGCAAACCTGTTTTTAAAAAAAGTAAATTCAGATATTATGATCTGATCTTGTTTTCTAATTGCAAGGAGCAATTATAGTGGAAGCAAAATGTACTCCATCTGCCTTAAAGACAAAAATAATGTATAGGAAGGCTTAATATAAACACACACTTAATTCTGCTCACACAGACGATAATTCTAACTTTTTATTACTGACACTGGTCAATGATAGATGCCTAAGGAAAGATAGAAAAGGGCAATTGTATAGTAATAATTTTGCAGGTCACAGTTGTTCAGATGCAAGCACTTTCTGACTGAAGAACTTCCTGGGATCATATCTCTGTTGCTGGTTTAATATTATTTGTAATTTTCCTTCCCTCACTGAATATATCTAATTTTTTGAGTTGAAACTCCCAATGGTTTCAAGAGGTTATGACTCAAAGGCATGGTCAGAGAATTTACATAATCAGCACATTCACTTGCTTTGTTTAAGTATGTCAACCTAGGAGTTTTTCTGGATTATTAGGGACAATGATAAGTCTAAAATAAAACAAAAAAATCCAGTTTATCAAAAGAAAAAAATCATATTTCTTCAATACTCTAATTTAGAGCGAAAACTGAAACAGGTGGCGTATAATATGCTTGTTATAATTTGAATTTCTGTTACCTAACAAGATTTTTTCAGGGGTGAGAGAAACTTAGCCATTCTTTCCTATGTAGTCTCAGTGGAATCCAGAGCAAAATGGAAATAGGGACATTTAGCTGGAAAATTTTTGCATACAAAATAAATGGCAAAGTTTTAAGGGCACATGCATTTGAATACTATAATCAAAATGTCATTTAATGCAAATTCCAAAAGTAGTATCAACACAGAATTATAAATTTGACAGTGAAGTGCCTTTCATGAATAAATAGTTAAAGAAAGGTTAGAGTATTGCTTTCTCTATCATGCTTCTATTAGCTAGCAAATTTCCTGTTATTTTAATTTGGTATAAAGTAGGTGGCAGTATAATTTATTTTTTGGCTGTAGGCCACCATTTTTCAGTATTTTACAAATAGTCCATTGTATTGTTGTCCTCTCGAAAGGCAGAAATATCCATCCATGAAAAACTATGCACTCAAGAAATTATATTCAGTTATTAAAAGAATATTCAGTCAAATAACTGTAAGTGGGAAGTGAAATTGGTTTTATTTTTAAGCTTGGTAAAGTGTTTATTTTAACATCAGAAAGCTGAAGTAGATCTATCTTCATTTTGTGATAATGCATTCACTGGAAAAGGGCAACTTTATGAGATATATTTACATGTTCCATCTGTGCTGAATCATTTTCATTGGATAAATAATAAAAGTAAATGAAACATAGAATCATAGAATCATTTAGGTTGGAAAAGACCTTGAAGATCAGCAAGTCCAACCATAAACCGAACACTGCTGAGTCCACTACTAAACCATGTCCTTAAGTGACACACTTATAAGTATTTTAAATAACTCCAGGTTTGGTGACTCAAACACTTCCTGAGCAGCCTCTTCTTGTGCCTGACAACCCTTTCAGTGAAGAATTTTTCTCCATATACAATCTAAACCTCCCCTGGGGAGAAGAGACGAACATCCATTTCACTAAAACCTCCTTTCAGGTAGTTGTAGAGAGTGACAACACCTCCCTTCAGCCTCCTTTTCCCCAGACCAAACAATCAAATTATGTTGCAATTGGGCTTTGGTACTTCCGTTTTTTTTTTCCCCTGCATATCCTCACAGCATCCTTGTAGTCCTCTTGAGTTACCTGCCCTTTCTTCCAAAGGTCATAAACTCTCTTTTTCCTGAGTTCCAGCCAAAGCTCTCTGTTCAGCCAGGTTGGTTGTCTTCCCCACCACCTCATCTATGGGCACATGGGAACTGCTTGCTCTGTGCCTTTAAGACTTCTTGAAGAATTTCCACCCTTCCTGGACATCTTTGCCCTTCAGGGATACCTCCCAAGGGACTCAGTCAGCCAGGCTCTTAAACATGCCTCAGTTTGCCTTCCAGGTGTGTAAGGTAGCAATCCTGCTAACCTGACTCGTTCCTTCTTTGAGAATCAAGAATTCTATCGCTTCATGATTGCTGTGCCCAAGATAGCCTCCAGCCACCACATCACCTAAAAATCCTTCTGTGTTTGTGAACAACAAGTCCAGCAGGGTGCCTTCCCTAGTTAGCTCTTTCACCAACTGTGTCAGGAAATTATCTGCTACACATTCCAGAAACCTCGTAGACTGTGTCCTGTCTGCTGTACTGTACTTCCAGCAGACTTCAGTAGACTGAAGTCCACCACAAGGACAAGGGCTAGCTATCTTGACGCTTCTCCCAGCTGCTTATAGAAAAATTTATCTCCCTCTTCATCATTGTCAGGTGGTCTATGACAGATTCCCACCATAATATCAGCCTTGTTAGCTTTCCCTCTAATTCTTACCCTTAAACCCTTGACCCTAACATCACCATTCTCAAGCTCTTGACAATCATAACACTCCCTAACATACAGGCCCCCCCCCCACTACCTTTCCTTCCTTGCCTATCCGTTCCAAAGAGTTTGCAGCCACCCATTGCAGTTCTCCAGTTGTGCAAGTCATCCCTCCATGCTTTCATGATGGGATCTATATCACAGTTTTTCAGCTGCACATTGTCTTCCAACTCCTTCATTTTCCATGCTGTGTGCATTGGTGTAGAGGCACTTCAACTGTGCTATTGATCCCACCACCTTTCTGCAGGGAGCAGCCCTAATTCCTATGTGACTGCTTTTATTAACTTCTGTGGTTCCTAACATATCAGTAACCCTTTTGTCTTTGCTGCCTTACGGATCTCATCTCCTTCCTCCACTGAGATGACTAGGGTGCTGCGTGCATTGGCGCAGAATCATTTCAAATGTGCTCCAGTGTATTCAGCAAATTGTGAAGCAGACTGAAAGACCTCACAAGGATACACTTTCTCAAACATTGGCATGCCACTCCCAGACTGCTTGTTTTCTTCTCTCATTGTTCCCTGCAATAAAGGACAGAGAAAAACACTACTCATACTCCTGACCCCTTGACCAATTGGCCAAGGCCCTGAAGACTCTCTTTATCACCTTTGAAATTCTTACTGCACTTTCATTACTACTGACATATAAAAAGCACAATAATCTGAGGGTTGTACCAGAGTAGGAAGATTTCTCTTCACATCTTTTACCTACACCTCAGGGAAGCAGTAGATTTCCCTAAGCAGTGAGTCAAGTCAGCATATTGGGCCTTCTGTTCCCCTCAGAAGAGAGTCTCCTACTATAATGAACCATTTTTTTTCTTTATTGAAGTGTTTTTGACATAGGTCGTGGGTCAACAAAACCTCAGCAACACCTCCAACCTAGATGAATCATTGTCCCTGTCATTGTTTGGTTCCACTTGCAGAGCCTCCTACCTTTTATGCAAAGGCACCTGGGAAGGTGGAGTGATCATGGAAGAGACATGCCTGCTGCTATGGGCAGGAACCAGTCATCGTTGCACCCTATCCCTTAGGTCACCATGTTCTGCCAGATGAGGCAGAAGAAAGGATAGCGAATCTTCCATATCATGTCTCCTTGTCTGCTCATTGAGCCCGTTCCAGGGAAGACTGTGTATAGTTCCAGTAGTTTGTCTCCCACTCTAGCTCCCTGATACTCCTCAACATATTCACCTCCTCCAGGAGCCCTGTCACTAAGCTGAGGAGTTCCTCTGCCTGTGTGCACTTCACACAGCTGTACTCTTTGCTTCTGTCCAGTATTGTGTTAATAGTAGAGCACACCCTGCTGCCTTACACTTAAATGTTAGCATTTTTCCATTGGAGGTCTGTCTTTGAAGTTGCATGAGTCATGGACATAGCCTTCTGTTGGGTCAATACTATTGCTCCCAGTTCAAGCTTGTAGAGATACAGCTCCCTTACTACAAACTGCCTCATGAAGCCCTTACTGACACACCACACCTGTTTGCCCACTCTGTTCACTAGTACTCTCTAGAGGTTTCATTAATACACGGAGAAGGATCACGGCCCTGCTCAGGTCTCGTCAAATGCTGTTGCATGACCTATGGGCTCTTGTGAAGTTTCTCCACTCCCCTGAGGTTTCCCTGGTTCAGAAAATCCCTGTGCAGCACACTAGAGTGCCCTGCTGCAGATTGTGTCAGCACCAGAGATGCTCCTTGTGGGGAAGCTTTTATTGAAAGTCCATTTGATGATGATGGTGCTGGTATTCATTTAAGGTTAAATTAAGTTCAGGTACCACAGAGCAGTTACATGTGGGCAACCTCTGTGGCCTTTTCCCCTTCTTCTTTCTGTGATATGACTGTGATCAATAGAAAGTGGGGGGGATGGTGGTGTTATGCAAACCTGCCTTAGGGGGCATTTGGTCTCAAGGTGTGTGTGGGGGCACTTTCTAGCATGTATGTTAGCAGATGGTAGGAACAAGCAAAAATGCACACAGAGCGGGAGCACTGATGTCTCCTACAGGAAGGTGTACAGTTAGTAAACCCTCTCTGTTCCCCAGTAAGGGGATGTGCTGACAGACCACACCACCAGTTGGAAGCTATACGCATGTAATTGTGTTGGACTAGAACTGTTAGAACTACTTAGCAGCAGGTAGCTGCTTCTCCTCACTTCTCAGAGAGTTGTCTAATCTTTAGTCAGCAGTTGCAAAACGTAGACTAGCACTAGAGCCTTACAAGTACTGCGGTTCCAGGAAGGGTGTTTCGGTGCTTTTGGTTGCGTTGGCCAACTTCTGGTGAATGCATGGGTAAAAGAAATAGACAAACCACCCAGAACATACACAAATCGTGGTTTCAATTATATGTTTAATGTAGTAAATTATTTTTGCAATCTACATGATGCAAGCATAAAAGAACAATTAGTGGAAGGAACTAAATGAACAGGAACAATAGAAAATTAAATGATAAGGTTTTGCAGGGGCAAATGATGATACTGTGTAATAGGAATGAGACTTAAAAATGAGGGATATCAGTAAATTAATGGATGTTAGGAAAGCGAGAATGACTTTTACTGTATACATGTTTAAAAATTACTTGATATTCTATAACGCA
The DNA here is from genome assembly GCF_017976375.1 of Cuculus canorus. Taxonomy (NCBI): domain Eukaryota; kingdom Metazoa; phylum Chordata; class Aves; order Cuculiformes; family Cuculidae; genus Cuculus; species Cuculus canorus. Next base: position 84,990,977 of record NC_071402.1, on the reverse strand, counting down.
ATGTATGTTTAAAAATAATTTTAACATTGATCATAACTGAAGTAGAAGACTAATCTCACAAAATTTTCAATTAGCTCCTACATATTGACAATATAGTTAAAAAGAAGAAAAACAAGTCTGAAGATCAGAACTTCCACAGGTGTTTTTAACTAACTGCTGCTTGAGCTAACTGCTTTGTTAAATGCTTTCCATATTCAAATATATATGCTTCTTTTTTACTTTTTTTCACTCATCAAGCTGTATTTCTTATAATCTGTACATTTTTTTGTTGCAGTTGTTTCAGTGTACTCCTTTAAAATGTTTTTAAGCATATAACACTTTTTCTATTATATTTCAAGAAGACAATCATTGAATGGCCAACACCCAGCATGGACTAGGGTCATAGGAAACTTTCCATTTGCTTCCATCAATGCTACTCTGAGTCTTGCACCACAATGAGCAAATCTCAAAATTTCAAGTTCTGATTTTATTGTTTTGTGGTTATGGTGTGTTTTTGTGGGTTTGTGGACTGTGTTTCTTCCATCAAATCATTATGATGTCATTTTCGTGTGTCTACATGTATCTCTAATCATTTAATACTGAACAGTATTTGCTTTACAGTAGTTAATGTGATTCTTCCATGTTGTCATCTCTTTCTAATATAACATGCTCTGAGTGGTCTTGCTTCTGCCCAGACTCAAATATTTCAAAATGCTAGAGAACAAGATACATACTTGATTTTTTTTTTATGGGAAATTCATTGTTTTTCTGTTAATATGATGATGATTTTGTATATTGGAGTATACGTTTGCCTTGCAAAAAATCTGATAGGTGATGGTAGAATCAGTATTTTTTCTGGTCAGACTAGGAATGTAGTGCTACAGGCCCAGGAATACTTTAATTTCTGTTCTTTTTAACATTCCATAGCAACAAGCAAAATATTTTTCAAATACTATCTAGGGAAGATGAGGGAAATATTTAAGGGTGTTATGTCTCTAAAAGAACATAAAATGAATTATTGAGAGAATCTTGGTTTTCGAGGCATAGAAAGACAGAGGTAAGGTGAGTGATGAGGTTCTGTCCTTTGATCTCTCCTGGCAATTATGCAGTTTGTAAATCATGCTAATATTGTAATTAAGTATTATATAGTGGAGACTATAACATCTTTTAAATAAATGTTGCCTTCACAGGTAAATGCTTAGTGGAGATGTGGAAAATGAAATTTCATAATTTCTGTACCAGCCTCTGTCTTAGAACAAGCCCAGGTCACTCAGAGTTACTGTTTGCAGAAAAACTAACAGCAAGGGCCAACTAATTTGAGTCATCTTCCCATCACACTATAAGGCACAGTTAATGTCAGAGACAGATAAACAGTGGATTTACAGATTTACCAAGTTGTCCTTTCTCCTTTCTTTCCCATGAAGATCAAAACAACAGAAGGATTTATGGTTGTAGGAGGGCAGATAGAACAACTGCTGATTTTTTTGGCAGAATTTAAAAAATGAAGTGAATGTTTTTAAACTAATTTTACATATTTTTGTAGACCCTGCTATACAAAAAATACCCAGACCTCTTCTCTTTATAAAACCTAAACCAGTGAAATATACATGTATTCTAGGAGTTATTTTGATGTATTTCAAATTGGGAAAAAAACCCAAGCAAACGTAAAAAATGTTAGCTATTCTGCTATGAGATCCTACCCCAAGACATTTCAAGCTTCATGAAGAGACTGAAGCATTTTGAGTAAGTCTAAATAGCTTAAAAATATTTGTCTAAACCTTTACATTTATTTACAGCTTCTCATTATCACTTCATTATCTTAAAAAAAACAAATGAAAAAACTGAAAATTGAGAATTTTGTTGCCCCTTCCTGTGTAAGTATAGCCTGCTCATGTCTTTCCCTCTTAAATATTATAAACCATGCTTCTATTTGAAGACGAATGTGGTATCTGTAGTTACTGAATGACTTTGCAGTAATCAGATCATAGAAAGCAATGTTTTTCCACCAATAGCATATATTTCTCTGGAGACAAGATACAGGAAATATGCTTTGACAGTGATGAGAGTATAGAATTCACCTTTATCATAACAAATATTCACCTTGGCCACTGAGTTCTTATCGTGCCATGTTTTCATCTTGTTTTCATTTTGTTGAACACTTCAACTTCTCCAGCTTGCAAAACAATGTGATTTTATTTTCATGTAGCTATATGGGGCACACATATGTCACGCAACCAGAAATATATAGTTTAGATATTCACAGAGCATGTGTGATGAATGGAGGGCTAAGAAAACTCTAAACATCTTGGTAGATGTTTTAGGAATTCATGCTCATTAAAACTTGGTCTAATGCAAAATTTTTGGTCTTCCTTATGCTTTAGCAAAACTTTAAGTTCAGAATGTTCTGCTAAGAAATCATTGTGAGAATTCTTTCTTCCCTGAATTTGCATAGTTCAGCTTCTTCAAAGGTTATAGTTGCCCATGAAGCTTATACCAGTATCTTCAGTCTTTGCAAAACTGAATAAAATTTGTGGTAGAGGAGCTGATAATTCATTAAAAAAAAGTATCGTTTGCCCTGAATTTGTCTGGGATAGAGTTAATTTTCATTCTGATAGAAAGTGTATTGCCATATTTTGATTTGGGATGAAAATAGTATTGATAATACACTGATGATTTAGTTGTTGCTAAGCAGTCAAGGACTTTTCAGCTTTTCATGCTTGACTGATGACAAGAAGGCTGGGGGTCCATGGGAAGACAGGAGGGGGCACAGCTTAGACAGCCGACCCAAACTCGACAAAGCGATATTCCATACCACACAACATGATGTTTTGTACATAAGCTGGGGGAGTTGACTCAGAGCCAGGATTTGCTGCTAGGAGATGGGTTGGGCATTGGTCAGTGGGTGATTATCAACTACATTGTGCATCACTTGCTTTGTACTTTCTTTTATTATCATTATTATTATTATCATTCTCTTGTCTATTGCTGTCCTATTACACAGTCTTTATCTCAACACATGATCTGTACTGAGTCGTACTTATTGTCCATTTTTATCCACATTTCTCTGAGGGGTGAGGGCTGAATGAGCAGATGTATGGTGCTAAGTAACTGACAGGGGCTAAACCATGACAGTCTTTTATTGGCACTCCACATGGGGCTCAGAGGGTTAAGATAATGGCAGATCTGATCAGAGCATGTTAAAACTTATTTGTTACAAGAATTCATTATTTTAGTTTAATAGTCCCTGGTCATGATGTTGTATTATTTGTTCTCATGATTGTACTATATAAAATCTTGCATGCTGTGTATATTCCTTGTGGTGCTCTTTGTCACCTCTAAGAGATGCATCAAGATTACGACGTTGCTGTGTCATGTAATATCAGCTTATATGACACTATTAACATTATTAGTAACATTATTAGTCACAAGTTTAATTTGGTATCTATATTCAGCATTGCTGTGATTTTGGTACCATGGGGGTAATCTCCCAGGATTTGTTAATAATCTTTACCGTTCCATCCTGGTGAACAACACTTTGGGGAAGCATAGGAGTACCTTTCCTTTCTCCTTCAGGCTAGTTACTACAGCTCTTGAAAATTTTGAATATTCTTGGGATGTTCAAGAGTCTTGTTTACTGAGATTGCTTTAAGATATCTTCCATAGTAATTTTAGCTGATGGTATTTAATGGTCTTTTTTTGATGCTTGTACATTGCTGTCATGCTTTAAAGGTGGTATTTTCGAACTCTGGAATTTTCCTTTAATCAGTTAATACAGTTTTCTATAAGTAGAGTTTAAAGATCAATAGTAACTAGTCTTAATGCCTAACATGAAAATGACAGTCACCATTCAAATTATAGACAAATATATCCTGTGCTGTCTTTCCAGCATGTAGCCTACATGCTGCTGACAGCATTTACGTAAACATATCAGAATGCTGGTCAGAAGCTTATATAATTAATATATATAGTTTTATTCCACTTTTCAAATTGCATAGGGTAGTGTAGTTTGTCAGATTCTACTGAATAGTTAATCTTGGTTTTTAAAAGTAATGATTCTTTGATTATTGACAAAATAAAAGGGGTCATCAATCAAATGTTGTCAGTATTCCATCACAAGACACAATTCAGCGACTTGTGAAAAATGCAACACGATATAATAAAATTTGACAGTTGCATTGTGTTCATACATGTTGCACAAGAAAAATGGCTGAAAGAAAATAATTGACAATATCTGTGTAGAGCGAAACAATATCAGTTGGTCACTCTGACTAGGCAAGACTGTTATACTTGAAGTCCATAAAATCGAAGGAATCAAAAAGTGTCTGTGTTTTATCAGGTTACGGTATGTTAACTGGTAAAACTACAACTCAATAACTTAATATTTCTGTCAAAAGTAAACCAATAATTATTAACCTTACATTTCCTGACTCTTACACCTGACAATCAAAAACTCTGTCACTGATATATTCAAATCCAGTAAATGATGGCTTTAATGTGAGAAAGAAAATTGTTGAATTTAGATCTATAGGTGTTACTCAGCTCAGAACCTGTCAATATATTTTCAGCCGAAATAATAGATGAGATAGTCTTATTTCTTTTATCCAAGTTGGAAAGCATGTTCATGTATATGCAGCCAGAGAAGAAACAGAAATATAAAGAATTCCTTTTTCCACTTGGTTCAGAGAGAAGTGGGAAGTTCAGAGACTTGCCACAAGCTATATATATAAAGACCACGGCGGCACCAGGAACAGGAATGTATTTCCTAGTTCACAACATGGTTCAAGCTGCATCCCATTGAACTTATTGACCTGACACTAAGTCGAACAATAAATAAAACACAAACTTAAACCACATTCCAGCTAAAAACCAAGGAGTGAGTTAAATAAATCTGACTACAGTTGTTAAACTTCAAGTCAGTTTCAGTAATTAATGGTAATTAACAGATTAATTCTGCTTTAATTACAAATGCAACATGCTAAGCCTATTTAGGACACTTAATATAATGTGCTTACCTAATTTAATCACAATACCAGTGCTGGTATAGAGCCCGTCTCCAAGTGTACGGAATTCAGAGAAGGAGAACTGAGTAAGATTGTTTTATGCATACAGATAAAACTTAACAGCAGGATTTGAGGATTTCTTCAGAGCTCAGATGCCTTCATGCAGAATATCCTTACCCTAGAGTTGGCAGATCCTGGTTCCACTCTTCCAGAGGTACCCAACTGCATCACACATTTCCATTGAGCCACATAACCGAAGTTTGTAGAACAGTCTTCGGTCCTTTTTAAATTTCCCTGAGGGGCAGGAAATATTTTTGCATAATACGTTTGAAAACTCCCCAGAATGATGGCTACGGCATTCACATAAAGGTAGGATACCTGGATTTAGTAGAAGATAATGAAAACTAAAGCAAAACCAAATGGTATTTGCCCCATCTTCACAAGCTAGAGTGCGCCATGGTTTGATGGTTGAGAATCTGCCCTACAGAGGGTGTATGTGTGTTCAAATATTCTCAAATGGAAACTAGTATCCCACTTTCCAGGGTAAAACAGTAAATCGCAGTTATAAATGCAAATGGAGTCATCTTAGAATATTTGGGAGGAAATTTGATTAGAAATAAAATATTTTATTTTTATTTCAGAAACCCTGTATAATTTCATTTCAACTTTACAAACATAACTTGATTGGTTAATTAGAGAATGTTAAAAAAATTACGTGTTCAGAGTCTGGTTTTCAAGACCAATGAAAAATAATTCAAATCAGTAGGGGTATCTGAAAGTTATTGAACTGCTACTCCTCTCCCACCTAGAGGTTTTCAGCTGGCATCTTTTTTTTCAGATGCTTATCACTGAAATAAAACGCTTGTTTGATTTCAGAAAACATGTTTTTTGTTGTTTTTTTTTTCATTTTCAGCTCAACTGGTTTTTACTAGACTCTTGTTCTCTACTGCCTGACTTAGTGTAAGACATGTTTAGATACCAATGACACAGAATGCTATCTCATTAATGTTCTTGTAGTCAGTTCATTAAATTTACAATTTTACATAGACAGCAACACTTTACACTGGAACACCATGTTAATAAAAACTTTACCATTCTGATCTGAGAGCATTAAATGCTCTACATGTGTTACTGGTGCTTGCACAATGTCTATAGGAATGATGATGAAAAAATGCTTGGCTGCTAGTTACATCTGTAGGCATCCAGGACTACGAGCTTGCAGAGTATTTGCACAGACTTCCTTTCAGATAATGCACTGTATAAGAAGTGGTTGGTAATTTCTCAAGAACTCTGAATGTTGTGTAGTGTTTACTAACTTCATATGCACTTGCCATAGATAATTCAAAATCAGAAAAAAATAGGTCCTACCCATAGCAAAAATATTAAGTAGGAATTATTTGTAAAGCATTAGCTTTTAAAATTATCAACAAGAAAACATGGAATAGACTCAAACTTTACTGTGCTTAGTCCATCAGTTTCTTACAAAAAATATTTTGTGTTTCAGTAATCATTTTGTTCAGTCATTAGTTCCTGGAATGTTTGAGTGGTGATTTTTTTACACAGAAAATGGCAAAAGAAAAAGTTGCTTTTTTAGATTAAATGTTAACTAGTAGGAAGGAAGTCATAGAGTTCACAATCCTTAGGAAGAAGAAAAGTAGAATAAAAATAACAGTCTTCAAACTCAGGACACTTAGAAATAAATTTAGTTAAAAATGAGTTAAGAAGGGTCGGCTAATTCCCAAAGAGAAGGTATTAAGGGCTTAAGTGCAAACTATCCAATTACAGAGGGAGAAAAGCAAATACGTTAAGAGATAAAATTGCCTAAACCATGAAAGTGATCATACAGACTATGGAAACTAGGTCAGATAGAAACCTGGAAAGATAAGAAAACTAGCTTACATAGGTAGGAACAACATCAGAACAGATAGGCTCAAGCAAATGCAGATAGGAGGTGACATACAAGAGAGTTAAAAAATCATTCTGAACATATATTACAAGAAAAGGAAAACCAACAATAGCAATAGTCTATCAACAGGGAAAAATAACCTTGTTTTTCAATCAGAATTCCATTAAATGCTCAACTACAGGCATAACTGATGTGTAGGATGAATTCTAATTGCCAAACCGAGAAAGAATAATCTGGAGAATAGATTGATCTGCTCAAATATTTTGCCCTAATGATACATATTTTAAGCTACTTTAAGAACCAAGTAGTGTCAGAATTGTTGGCCATTATTTTTAAGAATGCATGAAAAATTAATGAGAAGCTAGAAGTTTGGAAAATTAAGAATATAATAATGTTTTTAAGAGGAATGGAAAGATGAGTTGGGAAATTATTGCTAAATTATTTCATTCTTCTGATTTTTTCCACCCTTTCTTCTCCCCTGATATGTCACAAACAATGAAATTATTTGTAAGATTTTGAAAGATAATGAAGTAAGAGCTAATTTGGATTTAATGTTTTATGTACGGTAGAGAATCAAAAGACACTGTCTCTTGTGACCTTAGGAAGACTTCTGACAGTTTCACTTATTTTCCTAATAAAGCTGCACCACAAGAGGGATGTTGAGGCTCTGGAGCATGTCCAGAGAAGAGTAATGAAGCTGATGAGGGGATTGGAGAACAAGTCTTACGAGGAGCAGCTGAGAGATCTGGGGTTGTTTAGCCTGGAGAAGAGGGGGCTGAGGGGGAACCTTATTACTCTCTACAACTACCTGAAAGGAGGTTATGGAGAGGAGGGAGCTGGCCTCTTCTCCCAAGTGACAGGGGACAGGACAAGGGGAAATGGCCTGAAGCTCTGCCAGGGGAGGTTCAGGCTGGATATCAGAAAAAAATTCTTCACGGAAAGAGTCATCAGGCACTGGAACAGGCTGCCCAGGGAGGTGATTGAGTCGCCTTCCCCAGAGATGTTTAAGGAACGGGTGGATGAAGTGTTTAGGGACAGGGTTTAAAGGAGTGTTAGGAATGGTTGGACTCAATGATCCAATGGGTCCTTTCAAACCTGGTGATTCTATGATTCTATGATTCTATAGTGTAGATGAGACCACTGTAGTGTTATAGTGAAACTGATCATAGGATGATATTGAGAGAGAGATCGTCAATGGAAGGAGCTTTACTTCTGAGTAAAGTTCTTCAGTGGATCCTGCTTGAATTCTAGCTTATATTTCACTAAAATCCTGAGTGACGGTATATAATGTATGCTTATTATGCTGTCCTGGTATAAATTGCAAGCATATTGAAAGTCTGTAGTAGAATTCAAAGTAATTTTAACAACAGGGAAAGAAAAGATTTTTAAATGCATTATTTAATTCAATAATGACAACTACAGACGTGTATATTTCGATTGTAATATCAGGTGAATGAATATAGAGATAGAAGTTCTACATGAGTTGATTAGATAGGAATTCAATATCAAAGGATCTAAGGATAATCCCCCACAGATCATAGATCACACATCATCTGTATCATGCTGCTGTAAAGGAGAACATTGTGCATCATGCTGAGACATGTAAATGAAGTACAGCTCACAAGAAATTCTACGTAATTACTCTGCTTTGTTCATCATATATGAAACTTTGTCTGGAGTACAGTAACCTGTTTTGGGGAGCATTTGAACAATCAAGAAAGCTATTCATCAATATTGAAAAAAATTCAGAGGAGAAAAATGAGTATAATCAGAAGTCTGGATAATTTTTCTAGTACGGAAAAACTCTGCACTTTAGAATTGCTTTTTTGAAAGAAGACCAAAGATTTAAGAGTATTCAAATATGTAAAATACTACTTTAAAGAGGACAGTAGTTGTCAGTTCTCCTTGTTATTGATGTTAAGGTCATAGGTAATTAATAAGCTTAAATAACAATTTAATTTACTTGTTAAAATAGTAAACATAATGATTAGAATAGGACAGTTCCAGAGCCTGTGAAATCACCACTGTAGAAAATATTTTAGAACTGACAAGAAACATCTTACACATGATTTTACTTCCTTACACATTGAAGCAAAGAGGTGGACTAATGACTTCCTGAGTTCCCTTGCATCTCAGTTCTATGGTTCCATATTCATTAATTTAAAAACTGATAGTTTACAAATATATATGTGTATTTGCTGTGCAAATGAAAGTCAACAAAAAAGTAGTGGAGCAAAGTTTCTCATATATTTATGTCACATGAAGAAAAAGAGAAACTGATGGTTAATTCCCCAAAGAGTAGATCTTTAAGTTGTATAGTTGATCTACATATGTGGAGTAGTATAATTGAATCTTAGGGCAAATATATGCATTCAAATTCTGTTAGAAAATAATGCAATTCAGATGTATAATTACTCAACTCCTACTTAGAGCTTTGAAAATACTCTGAAGTCTAAACATGAAGGTATCCACAGTGACAAAAAAAAAAAAGAGTTTAAAAACAAACATTAAACAGTTTTATATCAGTTCACAAAACAAAATGCCACATTTCATAAAGATCTGCTTCAAGTATAGAATGAAAGGGAGCTATTTTTATATCCAAGAGTATTTCTAACAACCAGAGAAACTCAGTAAGCTGAAATCTGCCCTGAAGCAGATGACATCAAACTCAGCAGTCACTGCTCAGTCCAGTGGGAGACTTTAGCCCACCTCTGGTTATTAATTAAAATGATCGATTAACTCTGTTTAGCATAAAATAAGATTTGGCACTGTGGAAAAAAAGCGAACTATCAAAATATCTCACTTTTTCTCTGGTGGTATCATGATTCTGTGACGGAACTAAACCAATATATAATGTTGCATGGCAGAAAGCAATAGAAATTAATATTAAGAGTTTAATTTAAGTAATATGATATTTACATTAATTAAATTAGCTAATTAAACAAACAATTAGGAGCTTGTAACATTAGCAAATAATTATATAACAGACATTTATGGAAGTTTGTCCGTAAGTTTAAGATATAGGCATTTTAATGAATTTCCTAATTGTACCGACACATTACAGAAATTAGAATCGTACAAAAAATGTGGGAAGAGCCCTGGACAGCACTAATTCAACTTCTTAAGCATTTATGGATAGCTTAAAACAATTCTTATTTTTTTAACTAATTATATTTTCTACTTAATCTAATTGGAATACTTCATTGCAGGCTGAATTGCAAGTTTTATTGGCAGTTATAATACAAAATGTTATGAGATAATTGGTAGTCATAGAACTGTTGATAGAATAAGACTTAGAAAAGATTATATAAGCTTCTATAAAGCTTTAAGGATGAATTCAGAAGAGAAAACTAGTTTATTTGGGTCACAATGTTGAATATTACAGTACAATTATCAATGTTTTATCATAAAGTTTAAAGCTTTCATCTTAGTCCTTTGATCATTTTATATCAACAAGAGATTCATTCTATCATTGAAAAATTCTGTTTGTTTAGGTTTTATGTCACGGGAAAGGGATCTTTTTTGTATGCAAATAAAGAAATCATAACCGATTGATTAAAAAGAGGAAAAAAACCCAAACCCTTCCTAGTCTTCCTCAGGTATTTCACTTTTGTCTCACTTCAGCACACTGAGTGGTACCTAATTGTATTGTTGTTTGTTTAGAAATTCAGCGTGTGGCCCATTCTTTTCATGATGTACTTTTCTTTTCATGGGAAATGAAAAAAATAATAATTCCTACATGTAATCCAAACCTTTTTTAAATATGTTTGTTGGAATCTGCTTGATCCTAAGAGGTTCCTGTCTAGAACCAAGAGGGCAAACTGAGTCCTGGGGTGCATCAAATGCAGTACAGCCAACTCGTCAAAAGATGTGATTATCCCACTGTTTTGAACATTGGTATGGCCTCACCTTGAATACTGTGTGGAGTTCTGGGTCCCACAATTGGTGAAGGATGTGAAAGTCCCTGAATGTGTATCCAGAGGAGGGCAACGAAGCTGGTGAAAGGGTGGGAAGGAATGTCCAGTGAGGAGCGGCTTAGGACTTTGGGCTTGTTTGGTTTGGAGAAAAGGAGGCTGGAGGCTGACCTCAGGTCTCTTTACAGCTTCCTAGGAAGGCAATTGGAGAGGGAGGCACTGATGTCTTCTTTGCGGTATCCAGTTATAGGACATGTGGGAATGGTTCAAGGCTGCACCAGGGGAGGTTTAAACTGGACATTAGGAAGCATTTCTTTGCCAAGAGGGTGGTCAGACACTGGAACAGGCTTCCTAGAAAGGTGGTCAATGCCTCGAGCCTGTCAGTGTTTAAAAGGCATTCAGATAATGACCTTAATAACATGCTCTAACTTCTCCAGCCCTGAATGGGTCAGGCAGTTGTACTAGATGTTCATTATAGGTCACTTCCAACTGAAATAGTTTATTCTGTTCTATTCTTTGGATTCTGAGATGAAAGCATGGCCCCCTCCCTTGTTCTTTAAAACATAGTTCAGATGACCTCTTCTCAGAAAAGCCCATAGAAGGAAGACCTGTCCAAACACAGTTTCACAGAATAAGATGTTCTAACAATAGAGAAGTAGGATAGCCTTGTTTCCTGGTGCTTCTACCATCTAGTTTATTTGGGCCCTCACTCAATACTAACAGCTGTGCTGAACTGTGATCTGAAGTAGTCACCATATATTGAGAATGGAAGAAAAATTTAGGTTTATTGATCATATATATGTCAGCAAGTATGTAAAATACAAGATTTCAGGTGCCTACCTGCTGAGGCTCATTAGTCCCTTTCTTCATATGAACATTATTTTTGTCTGGTGCCTCTCTTCCTCATCTGTAAAACAAGAATTAGAAACGTACAGGGCAGGATAATCTGATGAGGAATGGGGCAGTGGCAGGGAGATGACTGTGTGACTGCCTAAGAAAGACTGTTGCCTAAAGCATTTCTTGAGCTCTGCTTTACAAGAGGTTAAATGTCAATTTTATGAACTCTTCTACTATGAAGTATAATCTTGCAGAAAGTTTTCTCTCTCCTCTCCTCTCCTCTCCTCTCCTCTCCTCTCCTCTCCTCTCCTCTCCTCTCCTCGCCTCTCCTCTCCTCTCCTCTCCTCTCCTCTCCTCTCCTCTCCTCTCCTCTCCTCTCCTCTCCTCTCCTCTCCTCTCCTCTCCTCTCCTCTCCTCTCCTCTCCTCTCCTCTCCTCTCCTCTCCTCTCCTCTCCTCTCCTCTCCTCTCCTCTCCTCTCCTCTCCTCTCCTCTCCTCCTTTTCTGTCCCTTACCTCCTTTCCTGAGAGAAAACGTATATTAGACAGAACTGGCTAACTCTTTAAACAGAAAGAACCGTATTTGCATCATGACTCTCAGAACACAAAAACTTCTTTTGTCCTGCTGAAAAAAAGTATTTTTGCAATTATGTCATATAAATAAACTGATTGTATTAGCTAACTAATTTGTTTATTAGTGAGCAGTTTAACCTATAAAGTCTTTAATATTAAAGCTTTACAATAAAATAATGGAGAAAAGAATGTCTTAGGAAAGAAAAGGACTTGAGTTTGTCTCATTCAAGCTATTAGCTGTCTAATAAACAGTAAGTCTGTATAAAAATATTTTGAAGAATTTTATATTTCAAAATAAAACTTCTAAAGGGCTAGATATAATATATTTAGTCGCAGTTGTGGATGACTGTCAGTACTTCACCTTTCAATGAATTCCAGTCTGTATCACTCATACTGCAGATAACTGCTATGCTATTGGTTTCTGTAGGAATTTGCTCTACATTTTTGTCCTGGAACTTTATTTTGGCTTTGAGAAGCCTTTCTCAGTGAGAATTTAATGTAAAAGCAATAAGTTTTTGCAAAGTAGTTCAGTTTTACGATACTGAGAACTATTTCACTAGAAAACAATCTGACAAATGAAACCTCTGCCCAAAATTATTATAAATGCTTGGAAGTGTTGACAAGCAAACATGCCTTGGAAGAGATACAGACTTTAACATTTACGGTTATTCTTACATGACAAAGCAGGCTTCTTAATTTCAGGGGATGTGAAAGATCCTATTGGCCATGACTTGCTCCCCAAAATCAGGTTATCAGTCTTCTGTCCCACTCTGCATTAAAGAGAAAGTCACTTATACTTCTGGCAGTCTCAATAATTCAAAATACTGCAACTACTTCATAAAAGTTTGAAAGATTTATTCTCCTTAATAAATCTCTGAGTCATACTGTCTAGCTCACGCTAACCACAGAGGGTAGAAAGAAATCATTTCAGAGTTGTGAAAGCTGAAAAAAACCCTCACCTCATAAAGTGAAGATAATTAAATATTTAAAAGGCCCACCATCAATATGAACCAAGTGAGCTAGATCCTAAAATTCAAATAATACACAACATTTTGTTTTGTAGAACTGTAAATTAATGCCTTTCGAATAGCACTTAGGAATAAATGATAGGAAAAGGAAATTGAGAAGAGTATTATTTAACATGAAATGTGCAATTTTGCCCGACAGGTAATATTGACAGAGTTATAGAACAGATTTTTCATTTGACATTACTGAAAAAAACATTTTAAAACTGAGAGCAATTTCACTTAGGCTACATATGGCATGTAACCTGCTTCATCAACAGAAAGCAGTATGATGCAATTTATTGAGTGGTAAATATTTTCACTTGTGCCTCCACCTTCACAAGGATTTATTGCAATGTTCCAGACCTTTTAGTAGAGGGCAAAGCTTTTATAAGTCTGTCTGCTCAGAGGAGAGGTATTGATTATGCAGATTTTCTAAATGTTGCTCACAGTTACAGGGATTTTATAATAACAGCAAGTATCTGTTGTTTAGTTGAGCTGGTGTTTCACTAAAGGTCTGATGAAACTTTAAATGTTAGGGCTATTTTAAAGTGATTTATTTAAAAAAGAGAGAATGAAATGGAGTTCTGACTACAAACTGAACTTTATAAATTGACATTATATCCCATTTATATACCTTATAAATTGAACACAGTTATTTTACTTCTTGAATTATTTCTAAATGTTGCTTGGCATTTATTTTTAAATATGAATCTTTCTTCTTGACTGAGACTCTTATGATTGGATATAATTTTTCTACTCTATTTGACATGCAGTGACATTTAGAGGAGATAAATATCAAGATTCTTAATAATTTAATACAATAATTTTTGTGTCTGAGTTGTTGATGTTTGAGGGATAAATACTGCCAGCTAGGGGTGATTTTGTCTTCATGTTATGGTGGTGTGCAGAAAATAATTACAAGTATTAAGATGATGGCTACAGGCTGTGCAGAAGGGGCAGACTTGGAAGGAGGGATGGAGGCAGTGTCCTCTATCTCAAAAAAGGGATAGAATGTGAAGACCTGTCATTGAAGAGTAGGCACATACTGGTTGAAAGCTTGTGGTTCACAATGAAAGACCGAGGAACTAACAGGAACCTTGTGGTTGGTGTATACTAAAGGCCACCCGATCAAGGAGATCCAACTGATAAAGCCTTCTTCCTCTAGATACATGAGGCTTCATGCTGACAAGCTCTCATCTTACTCGGGGACATCAACAACCCTGATATATGCTGGAAAAGTAGCATGGCAAGCTGTAGGCAATCCGAGAGACTCCTGGAGTGCATTGAAGATAATTTCTTCGTCCAGCTAATAGAGACCCCCATCTGAGGGGATGCAATACTGGACCTGATGGTCACTAATACAAGTGAGCTTGTCAGTGGGATTAGGATTGGAGGCAGCCTGGGCTGCAATGGTCATGCACTGGTGGAGTTCAAGATATGGGACAGGTGAGGAGTATAGTCAAGACCCTAAATTTCAGGAAAGCAGACTTCCAGCTCTTCAGGGAGTTACTCAGTAGGACCCCCTGGGACGTGGTCCTTGGGGAGAAGGCAGCAGAACAGAGCTGGCAAACATTTAAGGATGCTTTGCACAAAATGCAAGAGCTCTCAGTCCCCAGCTGAAGCAAATCAGGCAGGAAAGGTAAGAGACCAGCATGGCTGAGTCGAGACCTGCTGGTCAAACTCGAGAACAAGAGGGAATTGCACAGGCAATGCAAGCAGGCACTGGTAAACTGGGAAATGTATAGGGGCACTGTCTGGTTGTGTAGGGATGAGATCAGGAAGGCCAAGGCATAGCTGGAGTTGAACTTGGCAAGGGAAGTGAAGATCAACAAGAAGGGCTTCTACAGGTATGTCAATCAAAAGAAGAAGGTTAAAGAGAAAGTACCCCAACTGATGGTTGAAAATGGTGACCTTATATCAACAGATGAGGAGAAGGCTGAGGTACTTAAGTTTTTTTGCCTCAGTCTTCACTGACAACCACTCTACTCAGCCCTCGGGGGTCAATGGACAACAACATGGTGACCAGGAGGGTAAACCTCCTCCAACAGTAGAGTAGGATCAGCTTTGAGACCAGCTGAGAAACCTGAACACATATAAGTCTATGGGACCTGATGAGATGCATCTGACAGTCCTGCATACTGAACTTTCAGCCTCACCTCTGTGCCTGGGAAGATGATGGAACAGATCTTCCTAGAAGACATGCTAAAGCACATGGAGGACAGGGAGGTGATTAATGGCAGCCAGAATGACTTCACCGGGGGCAAATCCTGTATGAGCAACTCAGTGGCTTTCTATGATGGGGTAACCACAGCAGTAGACATGGGTAAACTGACGGATGTGATCTATCTAGACTTCTGTAAAGCCTTTGACACAGTCCCTCACAACATCGTTCTCTCTAAACTGGAGAGATATGGATTTGATGTGTGGATGGTGTGGTGAATAAGAAACTGGTTGGATGATCATATTCAGAGAGTAGTGGTCAATGTCCAGTAGTGGCTCAAAGTCCAGGTGGAGATTTGTGACAAATGGGGTCCCTTAGGGGTCCATACTGGAACCAGTGCAGTTTAATATCCTCATCAATGATATTGACAGCGAGATTGAGTGCAACCTCAGCAAGTTTGCAGATAATACCAAGCTGAGTGGGGGAGTTGCCACAGTGGAGGAACAGGATGTCATCTGGAGGAACCTGAACAGGCTGGAGAAGTTGTCCTGTGAAAACCTCGTGAGGTTCAACAAAGCCAAGTGTAAGGTCCTACACCTGGGTCAGGGCAGTCAGTACAGGATGAAGGATGACGTGCTTGAGAGCAGCCCTGCAGAGAAGGTCTTGGGGGTGCTGGTTGATAAGAAGCTCAACATGAACCAGCAACGTGTGCTGGCAGCCCAGAAGGCCAACCGTATCCTGGGCTGCATCAAAAGAAGTGTGGCCAGCAGGTCGAGGGAAGTGATTCTGCTCCTCTGTTCCCTCTTGTGAGACCTCATCTGGAATTCTCTGTCCAGTTCTGGAATCCCTAAGATAAGAAGGATATGTAACTGTTGGAACAGGTCCAGAGGACGGCTCTGATCAAAGATGATCGGAGGGCTGGAGCACCTTCCATATGAGGACAGGTTAAGAGAGTTGGGCCTGTTCAGCCTGGAGAGGAGAAGGCTCCAAGGAGATCTTATAGTGACCTTCCAGTACCTGAAGGGGCCTACAACAAAGCTGGGGAGGGACTGTTTAAAAAGGCTTGTAGTGACAGGACTAGGGGCAATGTGTATAAACTGGAGAGGGCCAGATTTAGACTAGACATAAGGAAGAATTTCTTCACGATGAGACTGGTGAGACATAGGAACAAAAAAAAAAAAAAAAGTGAACCTTCCAGAAAAGCCTCTAAAAGTACAAGCTAGATTGTTTGATTTTAGGAGATAGTCTTAGCATTTGATCTGGGATTGTAAAATTGATACTTTCACCGCTGTTCTGTTTCATTCCTGGATGACAGGCAAGCTGCAGACTAAACAGTGGGAGTGGAACCTGAAATATCATCCTGACTAAGAGATATTATAAACCAGAACAAAATAGTGAAGTCTTCCCTGAAAGATGTTTTTTTTTTTTCAAATCCTTTGTCAAAAATCAAGACAACACATTTTTTCATGTGACACCTACAGAGGAGTGTTTCAAAAACTGAAGAACACTTTTGAAATTCAGTAGCTTTTGTTATTTTTAGTTAATAAAGACAGACATTAATTTCAGAACTTCTTCCTTCCCCCGTAGTCTTGAGGTATAAATCCTTTATAGACTCATTGTTATGAGTGCATTACAGAAACTCCTTATGGCTGATTTCTGTGCCTTATTGATATTTTTACTTATTCTTTGAATGTATGGACTATCTAAGAAATTTTAAGATGTTGTGTTGATTTTCTGAAGTACAGATAGACAATTATATCTGAATTATAGTCCTTTCCAGTGCAGTTTTTTTGAATTATAACTAAAATTAACAAAGTGAAGCCAAATCTAGGACATATGATAAGTAACCATAAAATAACTGACATTATGATACTCTCCTCAGTATAAGAAGTAGAAGCCCTTCATATGAACCAACTGTAACATCCTGGAAGACGTTCTTTACAGGAAAGCCCAATGATAAATTAACTACATTATTTCTTCTCTAATATTTATATTTTACAATGCAGCACTATATTGTAGGATCTTGCACATCTTTTAATTCTAGTTTGAGCCAGCATTTCCACCTATAGAAATTTATAAGTGTGATTTTATAATACGTATTAGCAAGAATAGTGTGAAACAATAAAATTGGTTGTAAAGCTGACAGTAGGAATCCACAAAGGTCTATTAAGTATAAAACATGAACACTTAACTGAATACACACTACCACAGTTGGTGTGTTAGCAGTACTGCTGATTTTCAAAAAAATGGATCATTAAGCACCTCATTTGTGTATCATAAGAAGTAAACAAATTCTTCTATTTGTGAGCATCTATAATACTATGTAAAGTTAAAATGCATATGCTATCTATAATATTGCAAGTGGGTTTTTTTTCTTACTTTTTCACTTCCCATATAGACCTTAATTTTGATTACAAGTGAAACCCTCAAAATAAAAAAGTTTTTTTCTCTAGAACCGAACAACTCTATATGAATAATTTCAAACAAATACCATTTGTGTTCTATTTTTAAACTGAGTAATTTAAAGCAGCATTCATTACATTTCAAGCAAGTTTCAGCAGGAAAATTAGAATAATCTAAAGAGCCTTCTAATTCTTCAAAATAAAACAAAAATATAACTTCTCGTTCACAGTTACCAATTACACCCATGTTTGAGGGGTTGTCAGTGCTTCAGGAACTACAAATTGAAATTTAGAAGTGTAACCTGACAAATTTCTGAGGATACTGGAATAAAAAGTATTATTTACTTTACACTACAATCCGTTAGCTTCTTGTTTTTAAAAACAATGGCTAAATAGATGATAGAAAAGTTAACAGTCTTCGGCTTCAAAACTGTGACTAAATAATCAGTGGATTATATCAGCTAGAACATTCTTGTGGAGAATACAAGCATTACTGCGGCAAGAAAAACAGATGTATTAATTTCTTTATCTCCCAATCAAAATTGTACTTCTTTTTACCCATCCTTCTTCATCTTGCCACTTGGAAGCTAACTTTAATTATGGAAATGTTAAAGCGGTTAGAAGTTTGGTAGCCTGTGAGACCCACTTCTGCTGCTAGTCTGAAAAATGATTGTCAGCCCATTGCTTTGTAGTGCTTGGGGCCAAATGCTGCACACTGTTGGCTCCTGTAGACTTCAGCAGCATGTGTGGGAGCACATTGACTATGAGAGTTGGGCCAATACTGCATTTAAAAGCCTAATATCTGTATTACACTGTTCTGTAAAATCTCTTGGGTTTGAAATTTCTGTGTCCTTCAAGTTCTCATTAAAATAAGCATGAGTTTGGTTACAGAAGCATTTGTCAGTGAGTTTTCAGATAGGACAGCTGCCTTTGGAAAGTATGTCCTTTGGAAAGTGTGTCCTATGAACTAACTCAGAATCAGGGTTCCAGGCTGCTATCCACAAACAGCTTAAACTTGTCATTTTGATTTTGACCTGACTTTTTCCTGTAGGTTGTCCTGCTGTTGGAAGACGAGTCCAGTGGGATGGGTTTTTTTTATACTTGCATGTGTTGAAAAGAGATGCAGGAGCATACTGCTAGTGAGTCCTGCGCAGATAAGTCTGTCATATGGGTATATCTGTATTCTTGCTTGTAAAATAGATATAGCTCTGCTAAGACAGGTTGGACCAAGTCCTGAGTAAATGCCATCACTAACTGTGCCAAAGCCAAAAATATATGCTACCTGCAAGCATGTTGAAGTTATCATACCTCTCAGATCAAAAGACAGGAACTGTGTTGACATGCCAAAGAATTCCTTGAGTCTACACTGTGCTGAGGTTTCATCCAAAGCTATGATTTTCTTATCTTTTGAATTCTAAACTGTATCCCTGCAGCTTATCCATTTATCATGCAGAAGAGGCAGGAGGCAATGTTGAGTCATCTGGTGAGTATGTCTTCATCATGATGCAGCCCCAAGAGGGAAACCTTTCTTTGCAAGCAAGCTCTGTGAGTGCATAGCAGTATCACACTTTCAGAGATTCTCTTTTGCTTCATTAGGATACATTAGAACACATTTGGAAGAATTTTAAAGTCCTCTTTGTTGCATGTTATTGACAACACCAGCTCAACACCGTGCCATTATCTATGAGCTCATTGTCTTCAAAATTATAGCCTTGAAGAAAAACAGCTTAAAATGACATTCTCCATTATAGCATTGCTGGTTTTTTTTCAAGTATAGAAGTTGATTGTAATGCCAACTTGTTTGATATTTGTTGAGGAAGATGTAGAAAGTATTTTTAATTACATAGACCACATTTATATTCAGGCATTCTTTCTAATTTATTGTTGTGATAGCTCTTATTGCTGTACTTAAGGAAAGCCATACTTTGGAAACATGTTATAGAAAATACACTTTGCAGACGAATGGTAAAACAGTTTTCTTGGGTTTCAGTTACATTCTAAATAATATAACATTGCTTTGCAACAGTTTTGGAGTTATAGACTTTCCAAGTCAAATCTTAAAATAATGATAATCTCTTTGCATCATATGAATAGCTAAGATAGGTCACCTGTTGCCTTTGGAGAAGGCGTCATAGATAACATAGAAGAACTCAGATTACATAGTCAGCAACTAAACACAATTCAAGGAATTATGCAAGTGTCTAAAGCAGTATCCTGAAGAACAATGAATAGAAGACATACACAACAGCATTCAGAATGCTGTCTGGCAGACAGCAAGGATCTGAGTCATTTGAAGAACAGTGAGAGTGGGTAAGTAGGAGAATAATTCCACCCATTTTGCAAAATAAATAAAATGAAGTGATTTTGGATATATATTTGCAGTTAAACTCTTCATACTTCTGCTTAAAAGTAAAATAGTGGAAAATCCTGTGTAAAGCAATTCTTCTGAAATGCACTCTTTCTAAAGAATTTATGTTGCTAAAACTGAAACTTCATCTGGAACTTTGTGAAATCACAGTTCCAGATGAAGCAGTGCTAGGTTTGTCATCACAGGAATTAACGTTTAGCTGTTTACCTTTGCTACTTTTTCTCATACTGTGTTGGCTATATGAGAAGAAATGTTTTTGTTCTCAGCAGGTTCCTGGTTTTGTTTCACAAACAACTCTTTAGACTTTTGTTGTGAAATTACTGTTTTGGTTTAGATACAGCAAAGATTAAAAAAATCAGTGTAACTATAATAGAGGTCAGCCTATTTAGCTTATAGTATATCAACATATATTAACTTATGTGTATTGCTATTAACGTGTAACATATGTTATATGTTATTAACATATAACATTTACGAAGTACTTTGGAGGGCACAACCACGGTTGATTTAGGGTTTTCTGTATATTCTGTACTTCTCCTGGTTTGCGTGAAAGACTGCTGTGCTTGAAATTCTTAGTATTTGGCATATTTGCTTAGGATTTAATTTTAAATTATCTGCATGTGTAACTCTAAGCTTCTTTCTATATCTAGCTTATGTAGGATGTAGTATCTCAGAGCTCTGAGCAGCACATCTTGGTAATTACTTGTCTTAATAATTAATTTCCACTTCCTATACACTTGACTAAAGTATTCTACAGAAACACAAAGTAGGCCATTTTTTACTACCGTGGCTGATGTCATTGTCTTCATTAGAATTATTTATACAGACAAAAATTCCTGAGTTGGTGTCACAACAAACCACAAATAGATAAATCTAGCGAGCCTTAAAGATGAAAAGGGCATCGTAAGTGAAAACAATTATTATTTATCATCACTACATTCTCATGGTCAGGGATTTGTGCATGTCTGTGTATACTACACGCGGATAAATACATGTGTACACCTTTATTGTCTTCAGGAAATACTTTTATTAGAAGTTACAGAAAGAACATATGACAAAGTTTCCTACAAATAAGTGAGTAAGACAAGAAATATTGGATATCCTAGTTTTTAAAGTAGCAGTTCTTAGTGAAAGGAAATAACTGCTTTTGGTTTGAAAATAAACTCAAAAGCCAAAGTGATTAAGACAAAATTTATTGCCTCTTACAATCTTTCTAGTCTCTCTGGTAAAGTACATTTGGCAAAGAAACTTCTATGCTAAACACAAAAAGACCATAAGTTGAATTACAGTCCCCTAGCATTAGTCATTGTAAATTAGTGAGGAAAAAAATATTTCTTGTAAACACAGTAAATATCAACATGTTTCAACATGTTGTTCTCTACCTCTACTCTTTTTTTTTTTTTCTTTAGTAGCAGTGGAGGACATGGAATACGTCCTGTGGATCAAAGAGAGAGTAAACAAGAAGAGTGAAATGGCGATGGAAGCCAAACCCACTTATTGTTAGTTTTTCTGAAGATATATAATGATGTTTGCATACTTTATCGATCATTCTGGAAGAGGATGATGTAAATAATTAATATGACCTGTAGGTTAGGTCTAAAAGAAAATATTTTACTTCTTTGAAAATTCTCAAAAGATGAAACGCTTAATATCTTTCCAGATCATTCTTAGAATTTGACTAATTATTTTTCAGTTAAGGTATAGAAACCTTGCCATTAGACATTCTGCATTATTTTCAAGCCTCTGAAAAAGGCTTTGTTTCCTCCACAAAGGTGTTGCTGTCACTTTTATCTTAATT
Organism: Cuculus canorus; assembly: GCF_017976375.1. Taxonomy (NCBI): domain Eukaryota; kingdom Metazoa; phylum Chordata; class Aves; order Cuculiformes; family Cuculidae; genus Cuculus; species Cuculus canorus. The sequence continues at coordinate 84,969,035 of NC_071402.1, read as the reverse complement.
TATCTCTCTGCTGATTTAAATTTCCCTGAGCTTGGTTTCTCCATATTTCAGTTGTATCTGAGAGATCTCTAATAATAGACAAATTATTAATCATATGAACAATGTTTCCTGAAATACCTTATATTTTAACTCCAGCAAGATTTTGAGGAGGTGATGTATTCACTACTTAACCATGTCAATAAAAGTGAAAGAATAATGGAACACCCACCACTTGCTATTACATTCTAATATCGAACGGTGATGGGACATGATTTTCCTCAAGAAGGAAAACAAACAAAGTTTTTTTTTAAAAAATACAATTCCGTTAAGCAGTAATCTCATCAGAAATCGCGTCACAGAACATGCCTTCCTGGACTGGAATTCCTGGACTGTGCCACATGGATTTTCCACATCTAAGTGCCTGAGTATTAGGACAGGAGATAATATTGTTAAGATCATTCTTTTTTTTTTTTTGTGTTCTGGGTAAATTTGTAAAAGTCCATGGCAAGGTCTTCCTTTCCTTCCTTATTAGGAAAATGAGGAGTAAGGCAGTCTTTTCTTCCTGCAGAAGAGCCAGACCCACTGATGTTTTCTATTCTCTCCTGAGGGGGCAGCGGGGGGGTTCTTTTATCTTCTTTTCTCTCCTGGAATTCTCTTCTCCTCTGCCAGAAGAGAAGACAAGAAAATTTTAATAATAAGAGAAAACAGATAGTGGAATTATATTATGGACATTTTTCATTCTGTTCTGAGGCTAATGTTAACCCAAGAACTAGGAAGAAAAATGGAGAACACTTGGATGACAATACATTTCCTAGTCATGCTTTTCCTGCTGTTGATTTCCTACTTGATTTGCATTTTTCATAAATCAGTGTAATGTCAGAGCATTGGGCAGCTGGAGGAGAAACAAGGAGGAGTGCTGCATTTCCTGATAACCAAAAAGAGAAAATTGAGATTTTCTATTACAGTCATGCAGGAAGTGGCATACATTGCCACAGGAGTGACTGTATGTGTTACAGAGTGATAATTTCTTGTCCCTTTTAGCTGACTGGATTGATATTTCCAGAGCCAAAGCACTGCTGTATTGCTAGATCAGTAAGTAATTCTTAAATACTTTGTATTATATATTTCTATTTTTAGCAAAACAAGGCTGCTAAGGATGGGGAACTGCCAAGACTGGTTCTGTACTGTATAGGTCACTTTTATTGTTTTTGAAGCACTATTACCTGTATGGATATAGAGAATATTAAGTATAATAGAAATTAAGTACTCTTTCCAGACCTGCAAATCAATAGCAACTTATTCATGTTTCTTAAAAGTCAAGCAAGAAAGTAAAATATCATCACTCAATATAATAATGTGAGCTATTATTCTTGGATAGATGTTACAATTCTTCACTTAGCCTGGTCACTATTGTCACAATTGCTGCATTTCCATTTCTTGCATTTTTTTAATACAGTCTTTCTTTTCCTCCCATACTGCTTTAAATGTTGTCATACATCTATGTTTTGTTTAATTTAAATGCTTTAAATCCTTTTTTTGGCATGTGTTGCCCTTGAATGTTTGCTTACACTTTGTTGCTGGAATAGGAAGGCATGGTTCTCAAGTCAATATCACCTTAAAGGTTGGTTTCCTCTACGGTGAAACAGTTTTGGTACTAACTGTTATATTAACATTAACAGTCTTTTTTATTCTTTTGAAGTTCCAAAGAATCCTATATAAAAATTAATCAAGATGTCTCACACTACAATCTGGTAATGAGATATACTTACCTGGTAGACTGATAAGATTTGAAAATGTTAAATGTTACTGATATTGCAACTAAAATGCAAGCTCTCTCACTGCAGTAGGTCCTTGCTCATTTGCTCATAACTTCTTGCGACATTCATCTCTAGTGGGCATTGTTGAGCATTCACTGTACTTGACCCATTGCCACACTCACTACGTAGGCCATGAAATGGAATACTCCACCTAAGAGGAGGCAAAATGTTCACCATGTGAAAATTACACAGAAATCCTGATAATCCCACATGACCACATCTGCTTGTTCGATGTCACAACTCTCTGATATCTGTAGCCCTGCTTTCAAGAGCAACTTGTTGAAAATTTCCAAGACTCATAAACATAGGCAGTCATTTTACAATATTTACAAGTCAGTCATTTACAATTGCAGTCAGTTTGGACAAGTTTCAACTGTCTGGAAAGAGGAGAGCATACATGGCATTTCAGGAACACTCTTTTTTAGCCACAGACCACTACCAGAATAAATTAATGAGACATAAAAGAAACAAATTGACTTTCAAATGCTTTTCTGATAGGTAGAACCATCCTTTGTGTGTCCTTCTGAAGCTGTTGCTAGAATTTCAGTGCTGTCATGCCAAATTTAAATGTGAAGTTATTTCCAGTAAGCATAGTATGACTAATTTTATAAACACAAACGGTAACAGTACTTATTAAAGAAAGCACCTTTTAATGTCACAATGTGATTTATGTACCTGTTTTGGGGACATACAGGCAGAATTTGAAAGTGCCCCGTATGACTGTGATAATCAAAACAAGTGCAGGAGGCATACCTTTATGCATAGCTATCTAATCAGGCCAATGTGTGAAAAATAACCAGGTGTGATGATATATATTCCTTATTGCCTTACCCAGAAGCAAACTAAGTTATGAGGTTAACGTAACAAGCAAAAATAGTATACTTTGACCTTTCTATACAACTGCTTTTTGAAGGAACTATTTGTTAACTGCCACTAGGATTGAGTGCTCCAGAGCATGTTAAATCTTGCCAGCCCACTGGATTCACTTCTGTGGATCAGAGACTGAACATGATAAATATGCTTATCAATGTATTACTTGGAGCTACATGTATTTCTATATTTTCACTATCAGCAACCTTGTTAAGTAAGAAGTTATGGGAAGTATGTATACAAGATGTTGTAGCAAACCGTATTGTTGCAATATAAGGTTGAATGTTTTATTTATTTATTCATTTGGGGGAGAAAGGAGGGTAATTTATATTTTAAACAGTTTGGCTATAAATATTCCGTTATGCCAAGACAAATGGTTAAGACAGTGGTTATAGATTTTATTTTGGCACTGGAGTAAATTGTGTATATTCTTTCCTGAATGTATGTGTGAATTAGCATTTTTATGTGTTCATAATGTGACCTTTAAGTTTTAAACTTCCTTTAGGAAATAGTACTCCTGGAATCTATGTAGTTTTTACCAAGTCCTTACTGACACATCATCTAGTGAGGTCTGTGTTATCTGTCTCCTACAATTTAATCCAGTATTTTGTGCAGCCTTAGAAATTCTAGTCCACCATCTTTTTAGATTTTCTGTCAATGCTCTTTTCAACATAAGATCTTCATGGAATGGTTTAAGCTGGAAGCGATCTTAAAGATCATCTAGTTCCAGCTGCCCTGCCATGGACAGGGACACCTCCCACTAGATTGGGCTGCTCAAAGCCTCATCCAGTCTGGCCTTGAACACTTCCAGAGATGGGGCATCCATGACATCTCTGGGCAACATGTGCCAGTGCCTCACCACCCTCACAGTAAAAAATTTCTTCCTAATGTCTAATCTAAATCTCTGCTCTTTCAGCTTAAATCTGTTACTTCTCATCCTGTCATTGCACTCCCTGATAAAGAGCCCCATCTTTCCTGTAGATCCCCTTTAAGTACTGGAAAGATGTCTTAAGGTCTTCCAGGGGCCTTCGTCTCTTAGGCTGAAAAAACCCAAGTCCCTCAGCCTGTCCTCGTATGGGAAGTACTCCAGCTCTCTGATCATCTTCATGGCCTTTCTCTGGAATCACTCTAACAGATCCATGTCCTTCCTGGCTGAGGATTTCAGAACTCAATGCAGTGCTCCAGGTGAGGTCTTACAGGAGTGGAGTAGGGGGGGGCAGAATCGCCTCCCTTCACCTTCTTGTCATACTTATTTTGATGCAGAACAGGATATGGCTGGTTTTCTGGGCTGTAAGCATGTATTGCCAGCTCATGTTGAGTTTCTCATCTACCATCATATTTTATTTATTAAACAGACATTTTAAATTGAGAACTACCGTTAATTATTTAAAAAAATATATTCTTAGGAAGGAGTAAGGCATGAATAAAAATTAATTAAAATAAAAAGGCACCTTTTATTTTATTTTCTGTTTTTCTCTTTTAAGTTAATTTAACAGTGAGCTGTTTTGATGCGCAAGTGATTGAGTCTTCTTTTGTTTGTCTCTCATTGTCTTGGGTGGGTGGAGTAAATCCAGGGCCTCATACATGACACCACGAGGATTCTAAACTGAGCTGCCCTGTTGTTCTTCAGAAAGTGCACTTTTCACAGAATATGTATTAATGAAAACAGGACATTAATTTCCCTACCAGATGCCAGAAATGTGTTACAGAAGATAATTAGGATAATATTTTTACTTAGTGATCTTCATTTCTATGTTAAACCTATTAATAAAAATTATAAAGCTTAAACTGAACCTTATTTCAGTGTCTCTCAAGTAATCAAATGGAAAGCAAATGAATAAAAAAGGGTTTTTTATTATACTAAAAAGATATATTATTATACTAAAAAAATATCTGTTAGTTATCTCATTAGTTGGGCTATGTATAGAACATATTTGAAAGGTCACATGTATTACTGATGAGCTCATTGTTTATCATTAAAAATATTTATTAAACTGTGGAACAAATATTTATTTTCAGCATCTTAGCTAAAACATTAATTATTTTCAGCTATTAGAACGTTCTAATGAGGAACTAATATTAATTCAACTAACAAAGTTCACTTTTATTTGAGACACTCACCGAGGTAATTAGTAGATCCCCTTCATTCATTAACATTTCAAATCTCATTAAAATGTAAATGGAAAAAGTTTTTGTGTATTAGAGGGTATTTATTGACATTTATCATAGTAAGCAATTTGGTCTTCATTAATTATAAAGGATATAATAAATAGTCATTTACTTTTTTGAAAACAACTGGTTAAAGGTTGTTGTACTTATGTCTTTTAGCACTGAAATCAAAATGGATGATTCTTTGTATAGATGTAATTAATTCTAAATGCTGCACTAGAAAGTGTACACAGTTGAAAGTAGTGCAAAAAAGGGCTCCTGTTCATCATGCATCCATGTACAAGCAGGAGAAGTACCTTGAAGTAAAGGACTTTTCCTAAGCAGAAAGATACTACCTTACATTTTTACTCCCATAATTTAGGTGAATAAAGTTATCACAGAATCTTTGATAATCACTCTGATGCTCACACTCTGCTTGTAAAATGGCAGTTCAGAAAATAAGAGAATGAATTTTAATAGTCAGATCTATTGGAGTGTTTTTATACAGATACCCTTTACAGCTTTTTCCCCTTCTTCCCCCCCAAGCTATTAGTTAATGGTGAACAACTATTTAATCACTATGATGTATTTGTACCTTTTCTTATTTTTGAGACTTCTATGGTTGGGAGCATAGGACCAGAGAGTGGCCAGGCACAGAATATTGCATAGTGTAGTTAAAGAGCAGAGACATTAGAACTAATCCGGGCTTTGATGTTAAAGAAGGTCAGAAAGTAGTTGCCAGCTCCTGTATTTAAGGAGCATTGAGTCTTTCTCTGTGAGCTCTCATCCTGAATGTCAATGTTATACTGACCATTTTTTTGCCAAGCTATTAGAGGAATACAACATTTTTCTATCTGCATCAGATCATATAATGATCTGATTTGTATAATAAAACTTAACAGACTTCTAAAGTAAAATATTTTTCATGTAATTTTAATTTACTATAGAAACAGGACTTATTTTGGCATATAATGCTTGACCTTAACACACATTAGTGTACTTTTTCCTGTCTTACTTGTATAAAGTAATTCTATATAAAATTATCAATATAAATACAGAGATGAAAGAAGGTAATTAAGAAGAACAAAATGAAAGACATAAAAATATTAAGAAAGTGATTTATTTACTTTTCTGTAAATACAGTTCCAAATGAAATTGTTTTTTTGATAACATTTTAACACTCTTTTTGTCAGTTTTTATACTTATGTCCAGAAAGATTCAGTGGTGTTTTTTTCTGGATCATTTTATATAGGTATAATTGGTGGATTGAACTACAACACGTAGTGGAATAATTTTAATTTTTTATAGTTTATTTTAGGTTAGCTGCTCTATAAATGAGATGTACTTGAAAGTATGTAGCCATAGCAAGCATTAGTGGTTAAGCATCATTTATCAAATACTAAGAATATGAAAACTGATGTATTTTCTTTTTTTCATAACAAGTCTTGGAATGAAGCAATTCCTTTCATATTTCTTAGGAAAACTGGTTTTATACATGTTTTGAAATGTCATCTTCTGAAAATTATTAATAACAGAAAAACCCCTCCATATTGTAAAATAAATTAGTAGATTTTTTATGGTGAAAGAGCAGAACATGCCTTTGCATTTGATAAGAACAAACAGAATCATGGAGTCATAGAATCATAGAATGATCTGAGCCAGAAGAGACTCACAAGTGTCATCTAGTCCAACTCCTATCCCTGCATAGGACAACCCCCAAATTCACACCATGACGTTTTGGAACATATGCCAAATATGGCAAAAGACCAACCTATGAAACTTACCTGCTGAAAGGCTGAAAAGTTAAAACAAATAGTATCACAATCTACTCAGGTACTACAGAAAAGATCAGATCAATAAAGGACTTATGTCCACAAAGTGGGATTTATTTACTTAGATGCTAACATATTTACTCTTAAGTGTTAATACAAAACTCCTGCCCAAATAAAGTCCGAGATCAGAGTGATGATCATTTCCGGTTTGTTTTTCTTTTCTTTTTTTTTTTTTTTTTTTTCCTTCTATTTCAGGTTCTCCAAGCACTTCTGCTTGTCTGCTCCTCCTTTGCAGCATTCCAGACTACTTGGCTAAACACCAGGTTCCACCTAGTGGAAAAAAAAATGCTGTTTTTTTTCCTGATGTGCCAGTCAAGAATGATTCCTGTAACAACCACTTCATAGATAGCCTGCTACAAAACACGGTTTTGATCAATATTTTTATTCCACCAAAATTCTGGTTATGACTCAGTCTACCTTTTACTTAAAAGTCTGGTTACGTGGTCAGAAAATTATTTTCAATTAGAAGGAAACTTATTAATCACAGCCTTCAGGAAAGGGAGAAAAATGTAACAGTCAGGATAGCTGACATTTTGGAAATTAGAGCAATACCTAGCTTAGTAAATATGTTTTTTAAGTATCTTGAGACCACTAAAGTAATTGTACTTAGATCTCTTATTTTCCCAGTAGGTTTTTTTGCCTGCTGTACAATAACGTATCATGAAAGAAGGAATAAAATGCATAGGTTTCAAGAGAAGTTTCTGAGCTCTACTTGTGTCTCTGAAAAAAGATACGTAGACCTGTGGATGTGAAGGATGGATGACAAGTGCAGGATTTTAGACTTGTTCTCATACTTTTCATTTCCTGATGCATGACTCCTGGCTGAGACTTTGCTCAACAAAGTGGCTCCTCTGGATCCCATGCAGATGTTTACCCCTTTGTAAGAGATGTGTGTACTGTGCAGAGAGGCTTGACACCAGGACTGTGTAGCCCACACTGTAGCCAATGTGCAGAGTTTGGAGATTACAATGACTAACTACAATCAATGAGTTATTTAAAGTTGGACCTACTGCCATCTTCAGTGAAGAATTCCTCAAAGTCTTCAGGGAGATGCCTCTCTTCTTTTCCTTTTTTTTTTTTTTTTTTTCCTAGTTTTGTCTTCAGGAGCTTTTTTCTTGGCCTTTATAGGTCCCACAGCTAGCAGCTTCTAACAGGGTTGGATGAGTCCACTGAAGAAATCCTTTCTGTTGTAATTCAAGTAAACTGTACATTATATGTAACCCTAAGTGCTCTATTCTGCTTTCCAAAATATTTCCTGGGATTAGCCTATCTGTGTTAGAGCAATCACAAGCCTACTTTTAACTGTTTTCTGTTCAGTTTGTTGCTTAACAACCTGGCTTTTTTTCCCATTCTTCCATTGTACATTGTTTAGGGAAAAGATTATTTCTTCTTGTGTTTTCATAAAATACTTAAACAATACATACAATACTTAAAGATGGGGCTTATGGGTATTTTGGTAAAACAGGTACAGATGTTAATAGTTAAGATGCTGCAACCAGTTTTGCACCTAAGATGACAAATACTGAGGTATTACCTTGAGAAACAAGACATCTTTGATAGAATTACTTCGAATGATATTTCAATCAGTGGCTTACAGTGTATGGCACTCATGAAGAAACAGTCATTGGGGGACCTACCATGATTTAAACAACATATCAAAAATACCATCCCCTAAAGGAAGACTGCCTGAAAAGGTTGCACCAGATGATCCTTGAAGTCCCTTCCAACCTGGCATCCTCCAACTGCCTGTAGTAAAGAGAGATTTCACATCTTTGAAAGAATCCCACTGGTGCTGTCTCACTTGTGCTTGTCAGGAAAGGTCACTAACTTCTCTATGTAAGAGAGATTGGGAGGTGGTTTAGAGGGTGATTTTGTGTTTGCAACTGAACAGGAGGGAGCAGAGAGAAATTTGTGTTTTCCCCTAACACTGAGTATTCACATCTTATTTCTGTTCTATAGTAATACTTTCTTTTCCTTTAACTTCAACTGATGTACAAAATGCTTGGGTTACTCATATCTGGATTTGATGAAACATTTCAATTTAATGTAATCTTAGATTCATAGAATGCCAGGTTGGAAGGGACTTCAAGGATCATCTGGTGCAACCTTTTCAGGTGATATATAGTTTAAATCATAGAATCATAGAATCACCAGGTTGGAAAGGACCCACCGGATCATCGAGTCCAACCATTCCTAACACTCCCTAAACCATGTCCCTAAGCACTTCATCCACCCATTCCTTAAACACCTCCAGGGAAGGTGACTCAACGACCTCCCAGGGCAGCCTGTTCCAATGCCCAATGACTCAGTGAAAAATTTTTTTCTGATATCCAGGCTGAAGCTCCCGTGGCGGAGCTTCAGGCCATTCCCCTTGTCCTGTCCCCTGTCACTTGGGAGAAGAGGCCAGCTCCCTCCTCTCCATAACCTCCTCTCAGGTAGCTGTAGAGAGTAATAAGGTCTCCCCTCAGTCTCCTCTTCTCTAGGCTAAACAATCCCAGCTCTCTTAGCCGCTTCTCATAAGACTTGTTCTCCAGCCCCCTCACCAGCTTCGTTGCTCTTCTCTGAACATGTCTCAGAGCCTCAACATCCTTCTTGTGGTGAGGGATCCAGAACTGAACACAGTACTCAAGGTGCAGTCTCACCAGTGCTGAGTACAGAGGGAGAATAACCTCCCTGGAACTGCTGGCCACATTGTTTCTGATACAAGCCAAGATGCCATTGGCCTTCTTGGCCACCTGGGCACACTGCTGGCTCCTGTTCAGTCAGCTGTCAAACAACACCCTCAGGTCCTTCTCCTCCGTGCAGCTCTCCAGCCACTCTTCCCCCAGTCTGTAGTACTGCACAGGGTTGTTGTGCCCCAAGTGCAGGACCCGGCATTTGGCCTTATTGAACCTCATGCCATTGGTCTCAGCCCATCGGTCCAGCCTGTTCAGATCCCTTTGCAGAGCCTCCCTACCCTCCAGCAGATCCACACTTCCACCTAGCTTAGTGTCATCCGCAGACTTGCTAAGGGTGCACTCAATGCCTTCATCCAGGTCATTGATAAAGACATTGAACAGGGCTGGACCCAGTACCGAGCCCTGAGGAACCCCACTTGTAACTGGCCTCCAGCTGGAGTTAACTCCATTTACCACCACTCTCTGGGCCGGGCCGTTCAACCAGTTTTCAAACCAGGAGAGTGTGCACCTGTCAAGTCCAGAGGCTGACAGTTTCTGAAGCAGAATGCTGTGAGAAACTGTGTCAAAGGGTTTACTGAAGTCCAAGAAGACTACACCCACAGTCTTTCCCTCATCCGGTAAGATGGTCCTGAACCCTATCAAAGTGATCCTTAAAAATGTTCAGTGTAAAAGAATCTACCACTTTTCTGGGTCGATAATTCCAATGTTTAACAGTTCTCACTGTGAAAAATTTTCTTCTGGATTGTAATCGGAATCTCCCTAGGAGTGACTTATAACCACTACTGCTTGTCTTTTCTATGTGACTCCTTGTAAAAAGGGAGTCTCCATGGTCTTGTTAGATACCGTTTACATACTGGCACACGATAATAAGGTCTCACCTAAGCCTTCTCCTCTCAAAGCTGAACAAACCCAGCTCTCCCAGCCTTAGTTAGTATAGTAGTCTTCTTAGTTCTCTAATCATCTTAGTAGCCCTTCTCTGGACCCTCTCGAGCTTGCCCTCATCTTTTTTGTATAGTGGGAACCAAAACTGAATGCAGTACTTGTCACACAGTCTGACAATCACTGAATAGAGTGAAAGAATTTAAATGGTTATCCTAGACAATAAAAACAAGTGTTCAAGAAACGTAGTTCACAAGTAAGAAAGTTATCAAAATCATGTCATTGGTTTGGTAATAAAGTTTTAGATTTTGAAGAGACATCTGCTTGTTCCAGCCAGCTGCTCACACTGAATGGCCTATGAAGTGACACTAATGTCTATGAAGTGACACTAATGTCTATGAAGTGACACAAGTTCTACAATGACCACACCAATTCTGTGTGTGAACCTTCAAAGCTGCAGATCAAACCTGGCATGACTACATTTAGGTCTTGAAAAAACACCATATGGACTTACTTGAGGCAACATTCATCCAGGATTTTCTATATTCCTCGTTCTTCCCTCAGTGCAGTCTCGTGTCCTGCAAAATAGTATACATCTTCTTTGCATTATTCACAGAATCACAGAATCACACAGAATCACAAGGTTGGAAAGGACCCATTGGATCATCGAGTCCAACCGTTCCTAACACTCCCTAAACCATGTCCCTAAGTACTTCATCCACCCGTTCCTTAAACACCTCCAGGGAAGGCGACTCGACCACCTCCCTGGGCAGCCTGTTCCAGTACCCAATGACTCTTTCTGTGAAGAATTTTTTTCTGATATCCAACCTGAACCTCCCCTGTCGGAGCTTCAGGCCATTCCCTCTTGTCCTGTCCCCTGTCACTTGGGAGAAGAGGCCAGCTCCCTCCTCTCCACAACCTCCTTTCAGGTAGTTGTAGAGAGTAATAAGGTCTCCCCTCAGCCTCCTCTTCTCCAGGCTAAACAACCCCAGCTCTCTCAGCCGCTCCTCGTAAGACTTGTTCTCCAGCCCCCTCACCAGCTTTGTTGCTCTTCTCTGGACACGCTCCAGAGCCTCAACATCCTTCTTGTGGTGAGGGGCCCAGAACTGAACACAGTATTCGAGGTGCGGTCTCACCAGTGCCGAGTACAGAGGGAGAATAACCTCCCTGGACCTGCTGGTGACCCCATTTCTGATACAAGCCAAGATGCCATTGGCCTTCTTGGCCACCTGGGCACACTGCTGGCTCATGTTCAGTCGGCTGTCAACCAGCACCCCCAGGTCCTTCTCTTCTGTGCAGCTCTCCAGCCATTCTTCCCCCAGTCTGTAGCGCTGCATAGGGTTGTTGTGCCCCAAGTGCAGGACCCGGCATTTGGTCTTGTTAAACCTCATCCCATTGGTCTCGGCCCAGCAGTCCAGCCTGTTCAGATCCCTTTGCAGAGCCTCCCTACCCTCCAGCAGGTCGACACTTCCTCCCAGCTTAGTGTCATCTGCAAACTTGCTGAGGGTGCACTCAATGCCTTCATCCAGGTCATTGATAAAGACATTGAACAGAGCCGGACCCAGTACTGAGCCCTGAGGAACTCCACTTGTGACTGGCCTCCAGCTGGAGTTAACTCCATTGACCACCACTCTCTGGGCCCGGCCATCCAACCAGTTTTCAACCCAGGAGAGTGTGCGCCTGTCCAGGCCAGAGGCTGACAGTTTCTGAAGCAGAATGCTGTGAGAAACTGTGTCAAAGGCTTTACTGAAGTCCAAGAAGACTACATCCACAGCCTTTCCCCCATCCAGTAGTTGAGTGATTTTGTCATAGAAGGTGATCAGGTTAGTTTGGCAAGATCTGCCTTTTGTAAACCCATGTTGACTGGGCCTGATCACCCGGTTCTCTTGCATGTGCTTCATGATAGCACTCAAGATTACCTGTTCCATGACTTTCCCTGGCACTGAGGTGAGTTCATGATGCACTATTTCCAGATCCTTTATTATTGTTTACACTAATTGACATTTTTTTCTTTTCAAGAAAAGAATCTCTTCTAGAATTCTAGAATGTACGATGTAGAAGTGTGATTTACTTCTACATTACTCAATTAGGTATACACCCCAAAAATACATATCTCGAAGTATATAAAGAAGTATGTTAAACTTAAAAAAAATTGCTCACAGATGACAAGAATCTATTATTTCATTTATCAGAAAATACTGGTGATAATTTAATCTTCTTGAAAATGAATCTTTAAATATTCTCATTAAACAGAGGTTTTGAAAAAAAAAGATTGGCAACAAAATAACCTGGCTCCAGCACATAGAACAAATCTATTGGGTTTTTGTCTCTTGACTGATGTGAGGTTAATGAATAATTAGGCTATAGAAACTCACCAAGGAAATGCTGTTTGGAAGGGTGTGTAGATGAGTTTCTAGACCTGAAGGCTAGCTGAGGCTTCCCAAGCTCCTGCTCTCAGCTTCTGTAGCAAAAACCCTGCACTTAGTTCTTTACCTTTAGTTCTTGGTGACTCAAGGTGCTTCCAAGCCCATGGCAAGGCTGAGAGATAAGACTATTGCAAGTGTGTGCTCCTTACCCTGTGGCACTGTGAATTGGAGGTTTCTCTAACATGAAAGTTCAGGTATCACTATCCAAATAAACGTGCTAACAGGGTTGCCTTGAGATGGCTGACATCCATGCTCCCAGGCACGGCGAGTCCTAAAGGGACAGCAGGGGCAGTTTGGTGGGTGGGTTTAACACAGGTTCCATAGGAAACCTGACTTCTGATTTGCTATAAGTAAACTAAACTGGAGATATTTCAAGCACAACAATTTTTTTTTTTTTTGCTTTTAATAAAGTGACATCTTTTATATAGTAATTGTTTCTCTTATAGTTTCCAGATAGTTTTGTTTCTATGCATCACTTCAGTAGCACAGTGTTCAGATAGTGCATGCCAGTAAATTTGCAGCTGATGTAGAATGAAAAAGTTATGAAAAGCTGCTATAAAAAGGTTGTCAGGCTGTTTTCTGTGATTGGGAAAAAAAGTAACATCTCTTTACATTCAACACTTACATTTCATTGCTGTTTTCATGGAAATTAGGCTTGGAAAATCATACAGTGTTTCTGTCTGCCTACCAAAGGTATCGTTCACATCTTTGTATCTTTACTCTTTGTATAGTCTTGATGTAATTTTGATGTATTTTCCAAAAGCACTGCAGGATTCTCACATCACAACTTCGTAATGGTGTTTGTGGTTGGAGTTGTTTTTTTTAATTGTCTTGCATTGGGACAATGTAGGTTTAACATCTTCATCAATGATCTGGATGAGGGGATTGAGTGCTCCCTCAGTAAGTTTGTAGATGACACAAAACTGGGCAGGAGTATCAACCTGCTCGAGGGCAGGAAGGCTCTGCAGAAGGGCCTGGAGAGGCTGGATTGATGGACGAAGGCCAATTGTATGAAATTCAACAAGGCCAGGTGCTGGGTCCTGCTCTTAGGTGACAAAAACCACGCAACACTACAGGTTTGGTGAAGAGTGCCTAGAAAGCTGCCCAGCAGAAAAGGACATGGAGGTGCTGATTGACAGCCAGCTGAACATCAGCCAGCATTGTGCTCAGTAGGCCAAGAGAATCCTGGTTTGTATCAAACATGGTGTGGCTAGCAGGAGTAGAGACACAATCGTACTCCTGTACTTGGGGCTGGTGAGGCCACACCTCGAACACTGTGTTCAGTTTTGGGCCCCTCACTACAAGGACATCAAGTTCCTGGAGCGCGTACAACAAAACTGGTGGAGGGTTTGAAGAAAAAGTCTCATGAAGTGTGGCTGGAGCAACCAGGGTTTGTTAGCCTAGAGAAGAGAAGGCTGAGGGGAGAGTTTATGGCTCTCTACAACCACCTAAGAGGAAGTTCTAGCAAGGGGGGTGTTAGGCTCTTCTTCTAAGTAAATAATGATAAGACAAAAGGAGATGGCCTCAAGTTGCACCAGGGGAGATTTAGATTGGATATTAGGAAAAAAATCCTTGTGAAAAGAGTGATCAAGCATTGGAACAAACTGCCCAGGGAAGCAATGGAGTCTCCATCCATGGAGAGGTTAAAAAAGCACATACATGCGGCACTCTGGTCTAGTAGGCATGGTGGAGTTGGGCTGACAGTTGGACTGGATAGTCTTAGAGATGTTTTCAAACCTTAACGGTTCTATGATTTTATGATTCTATTCTATTACTTTTCATATTCATATGAAAATATATGAGGGATTTCATATTCTAATCCCTCAAAAATGGGTAGTTATGAGTAATTTGTTTATCTTTGAGATTTTGATGGAGGTCCAAACCAATTTTGTTTCTCATTTTGATGTGAAACATTAATTATTAAAATTTGACCCTAAGGGTAAACCACACTCTGCAGTACATGTGAAAAATAAAACCAACACATTCTTCTTTCCCTATGCAATCCTGGTACTACCATCTTCGGCAAAACAGGCAAGGAGGGATAAAAGAGTTAATGCTGTATAGTCCCTAAGGCTGAAAATCAAAGACCTGTCTTGTATTTCCAGCTCTGTCTCTGACCTGCAGTGTGAATTTGCGATCCTTCCTGTAAAGGGCAACCTGGCTTGTTTGGAGTTTGACTACCTTTGTGTATTTGTCAGCAATCTCTGCTTCTGCTGGGTGACAGGTTGCTATACAGAACAATGACATCTTTCTTCCAGGCTTAGGCAGAGCTTTTCCTCTTTACTTTTTGATTAGAAGCCTTTTATGTTTTTTGAGCCTCCTCTGGGACAGAACTCCCAGTACAGGGCCGTACTTTAAAGGGCATAACATAATTCTTGATTTTGAAATGAATATGATTTCCCTCTAGCCAACTTCTCAATATCCTGACAGAGCCCAAGAATGTCAAAATGAAACCTAACAGAAAGAAAGTAAACTGCTTTATTCAGACAAACAGGCTCCAGTGTAAAGACAAAAACATTGTGCTGTGTATTAATTTATCCTAATAAAAAATATATTAGAAATTGTATCAGAAAATACAATATAATACATTAGAAATGTCAACATAAAATTTTTAAATTTATATTTGGGATGCTTACTGCAAAAAGTACCTCTGATATGAAGGAAAGCAACACTAGCATTTTTTAAAAGCAGTGGAAGCACATTTTCTAGTTAGCTCATAGAGAAAGAGACTCATTAGATGAAATTTGCTTATAGTTTGAGTTGTTTACCTCTATTACATACACTATACACAGCTTCTTTTTCTCTGGAACAGCAAGTATGGTCACTCTTCCATCTATCTGTCCTTTGTAGCATGACAAGACTTTTCACTCATCAGGTAATATAGAATACTAGGTAGTACAGGTATAAACAAGAACATACTATGAACTTCCGTTGGCAAAGAACTTTACTAAAACATTCCTCATGTAATGGATATAAGCGAGTTTCATTTTAAAGTACACTTTGGATGCTGACACCGGTTATTTTGTGTCACATTGTTTTTTTGTCAAATTGGATGATATTCAAACCAGGATATGGTTGTTCATTTTCTTCTTGTCATCTGTTGCTGCTATAGACTTTTTTTTTTTTTTTCAAGAATTAGCTTCTGAATTGATTAGATCATATTGTAAATGTGTTCCTTTTATGAAATGTTTAAAATTAAAAACACAAGGAAAATCATAGTGTAGCTTAATTCTACAGTACAACTTAATCCATTTACAAATTTTCTGTTTAAAAAAAACCAACAACAAACATTTTTATTTTAGATATTTTTGCTTCTGACTTAATTTTAGAAGAAATCTGATCGCTTACAAATATGTAATTCAGTTTACTATTTGAACACTAGACAAATTGTATAAGATATAATTAGTTGCTGAAATATAATAAAATAAAAACAGAGGGAAAATATGATCCTAAAATGTGTTTTCATTATACAACCTCAATCTTATTTAATGTATGACTTCCAGCCTCATTGATCAAAGTAGTTAAATTCCTTTGAATCCTGAGATCAGCAAATCTTACCAGCACATGTGTCTATAATTATGCAAGTAGCTTTTTTCACCTCACACCACTTGACTTGAGTTCCTGTATTATTTGATTATTTTAAGGATCAACTATTAAATTATCATGTCATTAAATTACACATGCAGAAAATTGGAGGTTTTCATGTCTATTTCTACCATGGCTAAACATTTTTTTCAAAAGGAGAGGTAGAATTAGTCTGGATATTTAAGGCCTGGCAAAGTATCTTGGTTTCATCTTCAGAGCACAGTGTGCCCTGAGTCTTGAATGGAAAGCCAAGATACAGAAGATGTATGTGAACCTGCTGTTAAACACACTGCCATACTGCAGAAACAGTGAGCCCAAATCAAAGAAATAAAAGGCACATGGCAATGACCCTACAAGCTGCTACTCATTTGTAATATCTGATAAATGGCATAAACCCCATTAATGTGCTCTCAAAAACTGATTTTCCAGTTTTTTGATTGTTGATCAATCATTGGCAATTTATTGTGGTCTTAGCAAACAGCTGACTGAAGGGAGAGTTTCATAATATGGGCACTGCTGTACAGATGCAATGCTTTGCGAAAACAAAAATGTCTAGCCGGGTCAACCGTTCCTTTAACCAGTATTTCCAGCCATGCTCCAATAAACTACCACTTCCGTAACAGTAACTGACATATATTACCAATTAGTACATGTTAATTGACATAGTACTTACACAAGCATGGTCAGGTACAATCTTTCTAATTCCTCATAAATAGTTAATTTAAAGATGGGGGTTGCTTTTCTCCCGCTTAAATGATTACTTGACAACTGCTGAAGTATCAGATGAGTAAAAGATGTTAGTGAGTTTAATGTTGTCTAAAAGTGAAGGAAAGTGGGAGGGAAAACTGCTGACTTCCAGCAACATCAACTTAGATCAACACCAGAACAACAATACCTTAGACAGACTCACTTGTAAAACCTATTTTCATTGATTACAGCCTCAATCCAAAAATACTCATTGAAGTCTTGTCTTGCCAAGCAGTAATTTTGGAAATGCAAAGTCAGGACATCTGGATTCTAGTATTCAGACTTTTGGTAAAGATGCATAAGCACTTAAACCGTGAGATTTGAACTGCAAACAGCCTAAAATGAAGAGTGCCTTGAGTCAGGTTCCATCTCTTGCTCTTCCAACTTCCTCCTCACATAATTTCTAACATACATTGGTGAAACTACAATTTTGAAGTACTTTGTGTTTGTTTTGTTCCATTGCTCCTGATGGAAAGCTGTTACAGGAATCTATTCCTCCAGTGGTTTGAAATCGCATTCCAATTATCAGCCTAAATTCCTCATGGCAAATTTATTCCCATTTGATCTGTACCAATGTTGTTCTTTAGCTTAAATAGTTCTCTCTCCCTGGGGTTTTATTGCCCAAACCTACTTATTAGCTTTAGTCTCTTTAGTCTTTGTGTTGTTTACTAATTTTCATATGATAGCTTCCTTATTCCCTGATGGTCTTACTTAATAGCTTTTCTCCGTACCCTTATGTATTTGAATTTTTTTGCTAATAAATGATCATCATTACATAACAAAATTATATTGGCCTGTATTATGAGGTCTGCAGGTGATACATAAAACAATGGTAAGCAGTTCTAATTAGAATAATACCACAAGAACTCAGTGATTTATGCAGTTATACTGATAATTTAGCAAATATTTTAAGGGTTAAAGACTGTGTCAGTCCAAACCAGTATGGAAATTGCATGAGTGCATTAGTTCATATTATTTTTTACCAATACCTTGCAAAATGTTATGCTTGAAAAATACCACCTGATTCACCCTTTATTGTACATACATACGGGCACACACATATATATTGTCTGTAAGTAATATATATATATACACACACACATATATATATATACACACACATATATATATATGTATACAGTTACAAGTGCATTGCATTTCAGATTTATATTCATGTTGTGGCCAAGGATTGTTCATGTTTTCATTTTCTGCCATTTGCAAGTGATGAGGTCTGAGATTTAGCAGCAGTATGTTTTCTTATTCCATGAATGCATAATCTTCCATATAACACTATTGAATTTCACCCTGTCTATATTACTTCAGTCTTCAAGAACATCTAGTCCTTTCTATGTGGTTTTCTCATCTTTTTACCTCAGTGTGGGTATCCTGGCCTTATGTTGTCAACATATTTCATTAGTCTGATTATTATTCTGTGTGTAGCCATTAATAAAAATATTAAAAATTACGAAGTTCAAAGCCAAAACTAAAGGAATTGTCCTGGTCACCTCCTGCTGGCCAGACAGTTATTCTCTCACCACAACCTGATTACCCCAACTAATTCCTTATTTTAGAATTCTTTTGCTAACCCCCAATTACACTAATAATTTCCCACGAGAAACCACATCAGATACTTTTCTGAAGTCTAGATAAATTAGATTTATTACATTTCCCTTGTTACTTTATTCTCTGCTGGAAATCAGTAGCATAGTGGCAGTGTGGTCCTTGTATATGTCTTACTGCTCATAGAAGTGAATGTATTTTTATAATTAATATTAGATGTCTTTTTATGTTTTTAACAAACCTTGTTGTTATAGATGTCTGGTGCTTTGGGATTTCTTGTGTTTCTAAATTATTTTATAAACTCTGTTCTTTATATAACATTACCTTTCCAGTTCAAAGCAATCAGATCAGAGGTTATAATCAGGGTTGAGAAAACACAGCTTTGAAATCTTCATTTGATTTTTCAAACCTCAGGTCTGCAGTGTTTCCAAGTGTTCAAGTCTTACTAATGTGGGAAGCTAAGCTTTTTTTCAGACAGAATTAATCTTTGTAGGAAATATTAGGCTTCTCAGAAATTAGTTATTAGATGTTTTTAGAATCCATACAGCCGATTTCTTTTTCTCTGAAACAGCTTTTTGATGTACACCTAAAGTCTGCCTATAATGACAGAGTTAGTTCACAGTTTTGTTTTGTTTTTTTTGTTTGGGATAAGGGTTTTTTTTTTTTTTTTTGAGAGTAAAGGATGGTTCTGGGAGAGGGAGGATTGTGGGATTTTTTTTTCTTGAAACATAGTTCTTTCTCATTGGCATATTTCATTACATCCTGTTCACTCAGCAGGGCTCTTCACTATGTGAAAGCAAAATTATTATAGCTGTAAACTGTTACTGATGGCATAAAGAGGTATAAATTGCCTTCTACAAAAGATTTTACTGTTATGGAGAATAACATTTTTAAGAGCATATAAAATCTAGTGCTTTTTTGTTCAGTGTCTGAAGTGCACTAATAGCCACTGTAAACTTTCAGAGCTGATGACTAAATAAAACCTGGAACATCCAGCACCACAGACTTCAAAATGTGCAGAGTGAAGAAATATCTCAGGGAAGCCTGGAGGGAGGAATAACATATTGCCTGCATAAACCTTAAGTCAAAATAAATGAAAATAATAATATTAATAATAAATACATAAAGAAAAAAATCCACAACAGGAATAGGAATTACGAAGAGTTTCCTCACATTTTTTAAATAGTATATTGTTTTTCAACCTGATCCAAGCCATGAACCATTTTAAAATAAAATTCTGGAAAAATAAAAACTTGCATATTGTGTTGGTAATGGATTGCTGTAATATGCTTGACAATGAATATGCTTACTAAGAAATCATCCTGCTTTTACTAACAAAATTCTTCTCTATTCCACTGTAAAATTCAGCTATTTTTCAAGGCCTCTAAGATGACTTTGGACTTCTCTCATTAATTGGTAAACTCAAAGGGATAGTATTTTTAGACACTACAGTTTACTGTGGTACATTTTATTTTCTTGACAGAAGGCTTAGTCATTTTATAAGTGGATAAACTTACATGTAAAAAAGTAAATTATGCTTCTAACATATTTATTTTTTTTAATTAAGAGACTTGTTTATTTCTCTGTGTTTAAACATAAGGATAGAAGTAGATAAGTCAAACTGATAAAAATTACTAAAGTAAACAAAATAATATACTTGTAGAACACAATCAAATAAGAAAAAAAATGAACCTATTCAATAATTTTGCTTGCTCTCAAACTCCAGAATGTAGTTATTTTAATTTTTCATTTATGAAAGTTTCTAAACTGTAAATGCAATTATGTACTGTATATTTACTGTTCCGGCTTTGTGCAGGATTCATGCACTGGTCTTTATGAAGAGTCTTCTTACGCATCTAGCTGATCATTCATGTCTACATGTTAAAGGGTACATATCATAATGTGTGGAAGAGATATTTTTAACTTTAAGCAGTTTCATGGATTTGGTATATTAGGACAAGAGTTACCTGTTTCAGAGAATTTTGGTACATAAAGCACTGAAATTGTACCCTGGAAACCTGATTTCCTCTCAAGTCTTCCATGTGTTGTTGAATAACAGTCACAATATCTATGGTGTGTATTCCCTCTGTCATCTCTTCTGCTTCAACTGTAACTGGTGAAGAACGTCCTCCAGCAGCTTAGCTTTATCATCTGCCTAAAAAGTTTAAAAAGTATATGATTTGGGGGAGACTTGAAGAATTGAAAATTCCT
The DNA here is from genome assembly GCF_017976375.1 of Cuculus canorus. Classification (NCBI taxonomy): domain Eukaryota; kingdom Metazoa; phylum Chordata; class Aves; order Cuculiformes; family Cuculidae; genus Cuculus; species Cuculus canorus. The sequence continues at coordinate 84,948,303 of NC_071402.1, read as the reverse complement.
GGAGACTTGAAGAATTGAAAGGAAATGAAAATTTCTCCCCCATTGCCTTGAGCTCCTGATTTTCAAAGAGCACAAATTATTTTGAATTCTTTGATTTTACAAGATAAAATTCTCTTTCACTGGAATAATAAATGCCTTTTCATATTACAGATTCAGTTAATTCCTATCCTTGCTCAGTAAAGATAAGATCACCCTTACAAGATCTGTTTCATGTATTTACTTTCTATTGCCTTCTGCTTTTCTTTCAATATTAACAATATTATTTAACCTTAACCATTTATTTTCAATTTTTAATGAATGTCTTATTTAATTTTGGTAACTTTTTCACTGACTTCTACTGTGTCTTTGTCTGTTTCTCTGTCTGGAATAACAGGGAGAGTTTTCATTCTGTTTGTATGCTCTGCATGTCTGCAAGCACTTACAGGTTTTGCTAGCGATGTAATCCATGTGTCCTCAGTCTACATCTCTGCCACATCCCTCTTTTCAGGTGTTTAATTCTCCCTTGTCTTCATCAAGCCACGCTCCGCATAGCAGATTTGCCATATTGAGGTCTTTGGGGATTTGTGTCAGTCAGTACCTCTTTTATATATTTTTCCCTTTGTATTTTATTTGAAAGCTTCTCTCTCTTTTTGTATGGTAAGCAGTGCCACACTTTCCCCCCTCTTCCCCCAATGTCATAGTTGTCCTCCCCTCCTTACATTCACTGAAAATTCTTGGAAGCATCAAGTGCCTCAGAAACAGTAACAGGAACTTTCCAACTTTACCAGTCTTTACTGAGTATAGATTCCTTTTTGTTTAATACCTGTGGGCAACTTCAGTCCTGATAAAGATTTTAAGTACACTATTCACACTACCTTGGGTGTTGTCAATAGTTTTACTACTGGTGCTATGCATTTTATTTAATAGCCACTTAGAACAAGGGAGACAAATAAGAATCCAGCACTCTGTTTCTGAATTTAACGGATGCATGATGGGCAATAAATTTGCTAAACATTTTTGCCATAATTTTGTTAACATACATAAAAAGCCATTCACGGTGATGAATAATCTTTCAATCACAAACAAATTAAACTCAGTTAATAATAAAAAAAAATCACGTGGAAGCAAACATATTCATTTGTAGTGCATAGGAATGGAGAGATTACATAACTCTCCATATGAAAAGTTAACAGACATCTATATTGTGTAATATTAACTGCTGTAAAAAAGTAATGACACAGTCTGTTGGTCATAAAAGAAAATTGTGAGGCTTAAGCTCTAACAGCATAAGATCAGTGTCACAGCAAAAGGAATCACATCTTGGTGTAGGATAAAAACAAAGTAAAAAAGCTTTAGTTGGAAGAAAAGAGAGCCAGAGAGGAGCAGAGAGATGTTTCATGTGGCAGGTGCATGAGTGGAGCTGGTAGGTGCTTTTTCTCAGCAGGAAACAGGGTGGAGGCAGTTCAGTCAAGCCCCTGGAGGCATCCACCAGTGGCAGAGGACAGATCTCAAGCCAAAGCAAGGGCAGGGAAAAGTCCTCCTCTACTTGGAATGGTTGTCAGCAGGGAGAAAGGCTGCTGTTTGTAATCAGGCAGACTGGACAAATATTTTACTCCTCTCGTGTCTAGTAACAGCTGGTAAGCTTCATTCCTAGTGATGTCTGTGTAATTTCTTCTTCCACTTCCTGCAGAGCTACCTTGACTCTGCGAGGAGATGTGAGAAAGGTCCATCTCACTGCTGCTACTTTTGGGGCATATGACAGTGTCAGTGTTGCCAGGCTGGATGACCTACCACAACAAAGTGTCCTGAGACAAATGAGAAAAGTAAAAATAATGCCACCTCATCCTGCTTGTCTGTCTGCTATGAGACAGAAATTTAAGTCATTAAATTAAGCCTGTCTTATCTGAATATCCTGGCAGAGGATATCACATTGCTATGCTGCAGAGAAACAAGAGACAGTCAAAGCTGTGATCCTATAATGATCGTTTCTCTAGCTCAAATCTTTAAGTCAATGTAAAAATTTAAAATTAAAAAAAAAAAAGGCAAACAAATAGACACAGAGGAAAATAAAATTAAAAAAAAAAAAACAAAAAAAAACAAAAGATCTGTTACCTTCTGCCAGATGATAGCTGTCATTGTTAGTTTTCTTACCAGACCTGTAAGATTAGCCATGCAGGTGTGTTTCCCTTAGGTCTTGTCTCTGTTGTTTCCCTATTCAGCTCCTAAAGCAGAGAAAGAGTAAAAGGAGGGAGAGGATATTTTGGGGAAAGTGAAGGGGGTTATAATTCGTAGCTATATTACTTTCAGGTACAGCCTGTCCCTAAATTGCTCAGTTGATTCAAATAGAAGGATATATTACCAGAAACAAATGTCTCCAGAATCTCCCTCCAACAACAGGCAGACATTGAACTGAATTTACAGTTAAAGCAGAAATTGCTTTTGCACTGGAAACTGCAAGACCTGTAGAGCAATAGGTACTATTCTTGACAATAGATACTGTTTGAAAAATACTTCTCAATGAACATGGAGCCAGAGAGGGGGAAGTAGGATTAGCAAAGCTAAACCAATAGCCAATCCTTGACTTCTGTGAGGAAGCATAATCCCACTTTTAATAAAAATACATTATTATTTTTCAGGACATTGTCTACTATTCATTACACTATTCTGTGACATCACTACGTGGTATGTGTGAAGTAACTAATGAATCTGACCTTGGTTTAGCAAACCCTACATTATTTAACAGCAGTAAACACTAGACTTGTTTCCTCTTAACTACAGGAAGAAACATGCTGAATGGTGTTTTAGGCATTTTTGCAGCATTCATTGTACACCTACTACATGGCTAAATCCCTGTGTTAATGCCAATCACAAAATAACCACCTGTTTTTCTCTGAGTATAAATGTTTTTCTTTATACAAATAGATGTGCCTGTACATTCTATTACATAAATTTGAGAAATCTCATAGAACATAAGTAAGAATTACAAAAGAAAATATTTTTATAAACATTTTCATAGCTCATGTGCAGCTAAGTAATGCCCTTATTCAGGCATGGAATATAGCTATATAGGCTATCCAGCATGTAATCCTTCTTCTATGTAGTTTGACTTGACTATCCACAACTCTTTCTTGACCATTAGGAAATTTAGGGTTTTCTCTCCCACCTCACCTAAGAGGTAACTGGCTTCCTTCTTCAAGTACATGAAAGAAGCTTGCAGTGTGTCTTCATAACATACAGGATTTTGATGTAATTTAAATGTTATCATTTATAGAAGGACTAAACGGTTCTTGAGGGAAAGAGAGATCAGAAAGTGTATTTTCTATCTCAGAATTAAAATATTGTCCTCAATCATGCTGTAGTTCTTAAAAAAAAATAAAAATAAAAACAAAAAAAGGGGGAAAAAAGGCAAATGAAAAGAAACTGTAACTCTAATAAATTTTTTAAATATGTGTTAGGCTAAAAAAGATTTTAACTGCCTAAATGTTTTCTATAGTCTTTGCTAATTAATCTGATATCTTTAATAATTATATTTGTTTTGTTTACATCACTGTTCTGTTTTGAGATATAGTGGAATCAATTTTCTAAATTTTCAGCTAAACTTCATGTAAGTAACTTCATTTTCTGGAAGTTAACTGCATGTTTTTCAGACAGTATCTGTCTCTAGAAGTGATAATGTTTAAAATTTATGATTGTCACCAAAATAACAGGGCATCGGTATGCAGAAAGGCCGTTGCTTACATCTGTCCCTATGGAGACAAGATTATTCTTGAGTTGGTAGTATGCCGTAAGTCAAAGGGGTGAATAAAGAGTCACACTTACAGGCAGAAGCGGATGGGAGAGGTGACTTGAAACTAATCAACAGAGTATTGCATTCCATATACGTCATACTCAGTATAAAGCTGAGGGATCACAAATGCCAAGCCCCCTATTCGGTGGTTGGTGTCTAATATGCACCTTGTCTGTCCCTTTGCCCCTGAGGCCAGATCTGTGAGTTCCTGAACCCACTTCCCGAGAACAGCTCTCATCTGTCACTGCGTCTAGTCTGGGACCTTTCCTCGTGCCTGCTCTGCAGCATCAGTGGTGATGTCCCGTCACTGGGGACGGAGGTGATCTCATATGTTTGTATATATTCTATATACTAAACTATACTATGTTTGTATATATTCTATACACTAAAATGTGATAACTGCTGAAATTATAGACATCATTTAAAGTGCGAGCTGTCTTTCTCTTGCTGTTTCTCTACACATATATTAGAAATTCGCCTTATCTTTTTATGTTTTTTCTGAGATTTCATTGCATACAGGGAAAGAAAAAATTAGAGTGAATGTATGTTGAACAGAATTGGGTAGAAATGACTAGGAAAGAAAACTACGTATTCAAATCCCACATGCCCAGCTATGGCTGTAAGTAGAAAGTGGCTACAATTGCCAAAAATTATGGCAGACACTAATAACAATATGTTGTATAATTGTAGTGCTATATTCTTTACTAAACCAAAACTCTTTAACACCTAACTCTCATAACATTCAACAAAGAGAATGCCAAGTTCTGCACCTTTGATGAATAACCCCATGCACAAAATATATACTGACAGCCAATCAGATGCGAAATAGCTTGGGAGGAGCTGGAGATCCACGCAGACATCGAGTTGACCATTAGACAGAAATATGTCTTTGCATTGGAGAAGGCCAATAGCATAATGGGCTGCATTGGGCAGTGTTGCCAGTGGGTCAAGTGAGGTGATGCTTCCCGTCTGCTTAACTCTGATGAGATAGAACTGGAATGATCAGTCCAAGTCTATGCTGCTCCTCACTAAGCTGAAATACTGGAGCGGGTCTGAGCCATGAAGATTGCAAAGAGCAGGAGCATGCAACAACAATTTTCTATTAGTCTTTTTATGCCTCCTATGACTCTCTCTTCTACTCTTTCCTAAATTACTAATTTTTGGAGCACATAAAGGAGGAAATTTTGCAGTTAGAAGCCAGTGAATACACGCTACCGCTAAGGAATGATTAATGTACTGTGAATTGTTTTTTGAAAATGCGCACTTTAATCCAAACATACATTTTCTGAACAGAATTCCATCAGCTTATAGTTTTCATTTGTGTTAGAAGATTAAAATTATTAGCTTATTTCTCTTAATATATCTGGAAGGAATATATTAATTTAGTTTGTCCAGATGGGTTTGGAATAAATTTACTGCTCCCTATTAAGCTCTCTGTCTGCTTCAGACCTGATGCACAGGGGGTGGATTATGATTTCCTGTTCAGAAAAAATACTTTAAATGTCATACCTCCCATAACAGATCAAAATCACTAAATATAGATGCTACTCTATCTTTAAACACATACAAAAAACTCCACTCAATGATATTGTATGTGTTCTTTCCTTTTTTTCCTTTCAGATCTTTTAATCTTCAGTCCAAATAGTTGTAAGGAAAAGGATGTGCAACATAGCAATTATTTATTTCTTCTACTAGGTAGGCACATTTTGTAACTCAACATTCCTGAACTGCCATAGGGTGTTTCATTACAATGTGTTCACTAACCTTTTAAGCCAAGTTTTATTTACAGCAGCTCAACTCTTGGTATTTTTGTGACACAGTCGGAAGGTATCCAGGACACAGAACGGTAACCTGCCATACCTAATAATTACAGTCTCGAAGATACCAAGAAAGCGCTTGTGTGATTAAAAAAATAATAAAAGATAATGGTAGACTATTGCCAAATGGAAAATTGAAACATTACACAGAAAGTAAAGGCAGAAAATGGTTCATTTACTTTCTTTCCTTTTCCAAAATGCTAATAAAAATGCTAAGTAAATTGATTTTCAAGCAAAGTCTACACTGCGGTAAAGTCAAGATTACAAGTGAAGATGTATTAATATAGCATATTTTTTTTGCAATTCTGCATTTTTACTTCTCTTTCAAGGATATGCCTATGTGCATATTCAGTTTGGCTATAATTTGGTACTGCCATTTAGTTTTTAATATTTATGAAATCACATGCCCTTCTCTGACATAGCTGCATAGAATTTGCATTTCACAATTCTATGTATTAGGCATTCTTTCCAGAGCAGTTAAGATTTTATTGTCAGAAAAATTCCGCACAACTGAAGAGAGAAAAAAAAACCTGTTCCAGTGAACTGGCCACCAGTGCTTTGCTTGATTTATCTATTCTAAAGCTGTTACAGACTCATAGCAAAAAAATGCAAATGTTTGTTGGTTTTCCCCAGATGAATTTCATTATCTCATCTTAACTAAAATCTGATTGGCAGATGTGAAAGGAAAGCATTTCTTCTTAAAGATATCACAAAGCTAGATTCTTTCCCCCTAAAATGAAGAAGAAAACAAAAAAAAAAAATCAAACAAACGAAAAAAAAAACCAAAACAAAACAAAAAACCAATCAGCCTCTAAAACCATTTAAAAACCTCCTATAGGATGACAAAAATCCAAGCATGCAAAAATTTTTAGGCCAAAGACAGAGAGAGAAAGAAACAAAACATAAGAGAAGGCTTCGTTCTAGATATGTGAGGGAAGGACCTCCCTTGTGAGGGCTCATCCTGGAGTCTGAGAATTGATTAAACAGATTCTGTTTAAGATAATATTTGATAAAATGGGGCTGAAATGAAGAACCTGGGATCCTCCTAATGAGCAGTTTACAGAATCATATCCTTTCTTTCTTGCTCTCCTGAGCCACATAAACTGTGTATCATTATGTACACAACAGCAAACTTCAGCAAGAGAACAGGCTTTTTTTCCCCTAGCTATTCTAGTAAGGTGTAGAAAGTGGCATCCTGGAGAACTGAAGTCTGGATACAATCAGAGTCCTTTTCCCCTCTGCGACCTCACAAATAGCAGCTCCCCTACATTAAAATCTGAAGCTTCTGAAATTCTAAAGTTTCTTGAACTGAAGCAAGCAAATGCACTATTCATCATGCAACCAGATCCAATGATTACTCATTGTATCTCATTAGGTAGCAGAGGCTGCACTTCTGGAAAGATTCAGTCCTGAATCCCAGCTGAGTGAGAAGGTAAAGGATAGCCTGAAGCCAAAGGTCTCTCGGCAGCTGGCTACTCAATCACTGTGGAGCTGAGAGCACACGTTTCCTAATAATCTATGTTGAGTATCACTGTGGAGGCATAGAGTCAAGGAGAAATAGATGTTTCACTTAGGATCTCTGAATTGCTCCACAGAGGTGATTCCCTCTATGTTGATTCAGCCTTAGAAGCCCATGGGTTCATTTCATGTTCTGAGTCACTGTATTGAAACAAAGTACCTATCTTTTAAGTGTTGAGAGCCTTACACATGAATCCTTGAGATGCTCAAAATCTGCCCCATGGTATCTGCGTACATCCAAACTATGTCCTTATTCACTTTGAGTAGTACCTGATTTCGACAGTCTCATTAAAACAAAAAGAAAAAAATAATCACAGTTATTTTCAGAAGCTAGTTTTCAGAAAACTTCTAAGCTATTACAGAAGAACATACTCCTTCTTTCTAGCTACTGCTCATAATGTTATTAAAATATTTCATATTCAAGGACATCCGACAGCCAGATATTTCTGTCATAATTGTCCAGAAGAAACCATCCTATTGAAGAGAACCAGCATAGGACAGATTGTTCATCTCATTTCCATGAATGGAAAGCCAGAGTCCTGAAGATTTGCTGAAATGGGGGAAATACCAGACCTGCACTGAAATAAGACCTAACATCAGTCAGTAAGATGCTAAATATATTCAATTGAACACACATGATTTTAATCCAGCATATGTTATGTAGTCACATGTTTTATATAATGCTATGAATAAAATTAATCACTATATGATACTATGCCATGACCTATTCATGACAATCAACATAATAATGCCTAATCAAGGCTTTAATTTTGAAAATTTATTGCATTTTAACCTTTGATTAATCTGCATTTTTTATGACATTACTTTTTATTTAAGTTAATCAAATATCAAAATATATATCTCAGGAAATGTTAACTTTATAAAGAACTCCTTGTTTTCCTTTATGTAATAATAGTAGAGAAATCTCTGAGATACTTAAAGTTGTTGGTTTTCCTAGAGATATATCTCTAAACATTGTAGTTTTCTATGTTTGTGGACCCTGACATCAGCATACATTCACATTTTCATGTTGTCCTCCAACTGGAGGCAGAGTGATGATTTAATTACACAAACCAGAGTCTCTTAATCTGGTGAAGTTACATAGTCAAGGAGAGAAATTGTGACTAGTTATGAAAAAAATATGATATGTATTTAAACCAAATTGAATTATTTAATGAACAGCTTTAAAAAAATGGATGGGAGCCCATCATGCCACTTAAGCATATTGAGTAGCTCAAGGGGAAAATGCTGTGTGTAAGCTTTAATTAATTTTCACTTTCAAATTCTCAGAGACACCAAAGAAAAAAAATCTGATACAAGCTGTTGACAGAATACACAGTTCCAAGGATGTTTGATGGAATACAGGTATTATGATCATGAAAAGACATTTTCATCAGGAACTTTGCTTCACATTCTAAATATGTGCATATTAAACAATGACTATATGAGCTTTTCTTTTGTATAAAATAATAAAGGTTTTTTTTTTCCCCCCTTCTCTCCGTTCTGTACAAATTTATTATAGTAACCCAAGCTTTATCTCATTATGTACCTGTGATAGCTAGAGTTTTGGAACTGCTCCACCTTTTTTTTTTGTAAGGGAGTACACTAAGCCAGAAGTGTTTAATCTGTAAGGTTAGATTTACTGGAACACAAAATAATACATTAAAGTAGAGAAGCACTTTATATAAGGAAACTTCAGATAAGCTACGTGAATAGGACTGAATAAAACAGGTTAAAACAAATCTTACTGCTACCAATTGTCTCCCTGGAGGGTAATCTTCAACTTGATCTCATTCTAGAAAATTTTAGAGATTCCATGGGTCACAAAGACTTCACAGTCCCTTCACATTAAAGATATGTCAATTTTGGTTTATAAATGAGCAAACTGCTAATATGCAGTTTTTTATGACTTATCCTCTGAAAAGAGTAAAATAGTTTTGAAGGAGAGGAAGAATAGATTCATCCCAGCAGCTAATCCTGTAGCAATCTCCTGTACGCTAAAACTCTGCTTAGTTTTTCCTTCTCTCTCTTTCCATCCAAATTCTCACGAATCCTCTTCTGTCTCTGAAGGATACACACATGTTTTTCGTAGTTCTGAAATTCCTGTCACTTCAGCCCACATTTTGACAGGTAGATTTTCAAGAGTGGGGCTTCTTATAGAGGAGATAGAGAGAATCCTACCATTTTGCATGTTTTTCCATAATGTCTTGGAAGGGTCCCTTAGCCCCACAAAAGAACTGACAGTTCTAGGCACAATCAAAGGATATTCAGTATCTGGCAGTATTTTTAGGCAGAATAAGCCTCTGCTTGACAGTGAAATGATTTTAAGTACATGAATATTCAGAAAAGTAATTCAGAAAAGCCATTGTGAACCACTGTTCGTTAGAGGAATTATGATATTATCCTCAAACAATATTTTCTATATATGACAAATTTCTGAGTTTACTAGTTCTAAATAGTTGAAAAATAAACTACAACTTTAATTTCTTGTTTCTGTGTCACAGAATGAATGTTTCACTTGGAGTGCATATTTAGAATCATAGAATCATAGAACAACCTAGGACCTCAAAAGATCATCTGGAATACTATGACGAGGTTCCCCCAGGCTTTCTCTTCTCCTGGTAGAAAAGACCTGTAAACATTTAATCCAGTAAAGATATCAAATAAAGCACAGATAAGAAAGGAGCTCGAACCAAGGGTTTAGCCTCCATGAAAAGTTTGCTTAATTGTTTTCACACGTGTGATGGACAGAAATATGTAACATCTCTTTACTCAATGCTTTTATAGGTAGTATTTTACTGATGTTAAAGTTTTAAGCATTTTAAGATTAGAAGAGGTCTGATGTGTCTCCTACTTTCAACCAAGTCCTTCAAAAAGAGATCAAAGAGTGAAAAAATACAGATGTCCATGGACTTCCTCATAGGTCATGGGTTAACCTTCTGTCTTGGTTTAAACTGGGTTAGAATTAATTTTTATCTTACTAGCCTGTATAATGCTGTGGTTTGTATTTAGTATAAGAATAATGTGCTGTGAATGGGCTGCTATGAAGAAAATTAATTTCACCACAGACAAACTCAGTACAACTTCAAAGCCTTTTGGGATGCAGGACACACAACCAAAGTCATTCTCCAGCTACAAGTTTAGAATACTTATAACCTAGTACTGCAGATTTTGGCATACAGTCCAGATTTGGACAAAGATAATGGTTAAAGCCCTTGAATTACTTTCATGGATGAAATAATTCACAGTATTGTTTAAGATCAGTTCATCAAAAGTCCATGAAAGCTAATAGATCTGGACACTGACCATTAAAAGAATATGTAAATGGCATAATCCAAGTTAGCAGCTGCATTTTTAGAGAAGCAATCCAAGCTAGTATTTGCATTTTTAGAGAAGCAATGTGTGAAGCAGACAACTTTAAAATGAAGGAGAAAAAAAGCTGGTCAGCTGCAAATCAAAACCCAAAACCTGACCTTGGGGAAAATATCAAGAACAGATTCACTTCCATTGGAACTGGAATTTCTTCACAATGAGGGTGGTGAAGCACTGGTACAGGTTGCTCAGGGAAGTTGTGGATGCCCCATCCCTGGAAGTGTTCAACGCCAGGCTGGATGAGGCCTTAGGCACCATGATCTAGTGGGAAGTGTCCCTGCCCATGGCAGGAGAGTTGGAATTAGATAATCTTTACTGTCCCTTCCAACTCAAACCATTCTATGATTCTATCATTCCAGCAAAACAGTAAATGTGTGGTAAGTGAAAAAAAGATCATTATACATATCTGTGCAAATCTAGAAGAATGAGTGGCATTAATGAAGAGCACAGATTATGTTTCAGAAGAAGCAATCAATGTGGCAATGCTTTTCAGATCAACTGCCTAATGTCAAAAATTCACAGACTTGTTCTACAACATAAGATTAATTACACCACAATACGTAAATTACTGTAATCCTCACAAAAATATAGATGTAGGCAAACATCATCAAACACTTTCCTACCTATCCTTATGCACTGATTGAATGCATTCCTGTGAATAACCACAAAAAGTATGTAAGCTTATTCATAGTAAATTCAAATGTAAAGCAGTACCAGAATTTCTGTGTACGCATTGGGGGGAAGTATCACTTTGTATTTGTCTTGTGTTTGTATCATGTGCTTGGCCCATTACAAACTGACATTGCCAGAACTAGGACATGATTCCATATATCTCAGATCAGGTCCTTTAGGTATTTTCGTCTTTTTGCACATCTGTGCTTTAATGCATTGCTTTCAAAAATTGTATCTGCTTCAGGATCCATTAAGTTCATCACAATAGTACAAAATATCCCCAGTATGGCGAGGCTAATAACACAGAGATGCACTTAGCAGGACAGAAGACAAATATCTGTAAAATAAAAAATACAGCACTAAGGATTTTATACAGAGATGTCCCCTATTATAATTATATAGCAAGCTAATTTATAACCTAGTTATAGGGCTCTTAAGCTCCAGTTCTTAAAGTGCAATGATAACACATGAGGTTTACTTTGTTTGGTTGGTTTGTCTGTCTTTTTTTTCTCTAAGTAAATTGCACATCCCGTTCTCCTAGTTTTAAACAAAAACATGAAAATGTGCAGTGTCCCATTATAGACTTAAATATTAATTAAGCAAACATAAACACGTATTATGCATTTTCAAAACTCAGTTTAGAATTAGTCTGCATGATTTCAGCTCAGATGTCTTGTATTTCAAATTCATGGCAATTAAAAAATGTCCAATAAGCTGACAGAAATTTTAATATTTCATATTAGTATCAGCCAAGAACCTCTTTTTCCAATTCTTTATTCAAGGCAAAGCTCCTACAAGTTTTTTAATTCACATTTTATGCAGTTATAGACTACATTTGGCTGGTTTGGAATTAAGTCTCATAGACACTGAAGAGAGTATCAAAATCTCACATACACCATAATTATGTGTGATTCTGATTTTGTTTTTTAAATTTTAAAATTAAATACAGTCTCCTTCAAGAAATGGAAGAATAATAATGCATGTCATATACAAGGTTTAAATTCAACATAATAAAACTGGAGAAATACTTTTAAAATTGTGGTACAGTTGTTTTTAGGCTTTGAGAAATTCTGTTTTGTGAAGCGACTCTCTATGAGTATTTACTTTGTATAGCTGTTACTATTATGTTATATCCTGTGAATTGAACAAAGCATTAGATGATTCTTATTGCAGACATAGAATAAGAGCATCATGAGCATCATGAACTGATTATTTTTATTATTATTTATATAGAGAAGGAAATAATACCCATTCCCTCTTTTATTTGATTTTGACGCTATAGAAAAATAAATGAAAAATCAAAACCAGTCCCACCCCACCAAATACCGATGGTTCCATAATCCTATCTCCTCCTACATAGCCAGAATTAACCAGGCAGAAAACTGAGAGATAGAGAATTACACTCAGTCTTCCCATGGGCAAAAATCTTATCATGTCCTTCTCCCGTGCAAGGTCAGAAAATAATGAGATCTACACTCTCTCCTCAAGATGGCCTGGGGTCTAGAGTCAAGGGAAAGCAATGCACCAGGAGACCCAGAAAGAATCTGACTGAAGAATATTTCCTTGATCATAACTGTGACAATGTTGTGCAAAATGGGAAATCTTTCTCTATCATGATGCATAATTTATTAAAAGATTGGTCAGTGAGTACAGGGCAGCCCAGGAAGGAGCCTGCGATAACAATACAACAAAGCTCTTCTATAAGCCTCCTCGTGGGATTGAAGAGAAAGGTGCTGGTGCAGTGTTTGATGGATGAACTATCTATCAGTTAGCATAGGCTCTTGGAGTTTCAGTAGTTACGCTGTAAACCATGCCCAGGTAAACTGAACAATCCAAAACATGACAATGAGTGGATTCACTAAGTAAACAAATGGAAGTGGTGCTGAATTTTATGTTAGTATCACAGTTCTGCTTTCAGAGTGTGAACTGGGTAGTTTTACTAACTACCCTTCACCTCTGTATCAAACCACTTCTTACAGGAGTGATCCTGGCAAGCCTTACCAGGAGAGCCAAGTGGCTGCTTCTGCTTTTGGTTCTTGTGGAATTGCACAGGGTGCCTGGCAGTTGCTCGCAACATGGCCAGGTGGAGCCACTGCACGCAAATTCACCACAGGTAGGTCCTGAGTGCCATTACAGTATGTGGGAAAGGGTTGTGAATAAGCACAGCCTATACCATGCATCTTCGTGGTAGCTTTTATTCTAAACGTAACACAGAAATTCCTTTTCTTTCTCTCTTCTTGAACTTTCTTAACTTTCTCTTTTGATTCCTTCTTGTCCTCCTTTAGACTTATATCTTCCTCAACAACATAATCCTCCCAGAATACTGAGGTCATAATTTCTGATTTGGTATTTTTTCTGCTTCAAGACAGCAATTCAGGCTATGCATTGTGTGATCAGATATCAAAAACTGAAAAAGGCACACATGCTCTTAAAAGCAGTCAAAACATTTAATTTTAAGGCACCAAATCATCATAGAATGAAGCATTTTATTAAAGACAACTCCACAGATACTTTTGTTGTTCCCTTGATACAATTTTGATGTGAACAGGAAAGAGTAAAATCCTGTTTGCTGAATTGCTCTGTTGTACTGGTCTCCGCTAATAATAACAAAAATACTTTTGCCTTAGACACACATGGAACACAGTTGTATAACAGAAAACTGCTTGTACAATTTTGTTTTATTATAACATTCACAATGCCATGTCAGAAAAACCCTTCACACTACACAATGGTAGTAATAGGATATTGTGGAGACCAACTGCATTCAGGAAATGCTACTACACTTTTTATCATTTGTCAAGCACTTAAGTCTGCTTTTTCTGAAGCAGTGATTCAGAAATGTGCAATATGTTTGCTATTTAAAATATATATATTCCTAAATTTAGGAATGGAAAAAAAAACCCAAAAAATAGATTTATGGAAGACCATGAATTTTAGTCATTTACAATCAGATATATAATGCCAGATAGACAGAGATATATAGTATGTTTAGAAAGGAAATACATAAACTGAATGAATGACAATCAAAATAACTCAAGGCTTCTAGAAATGACTGAAGGAAGATCCACTTTCACAATATACACATGAAATGAAAGGACTCAAGGGTTCATGAGTACAACCTGTAAATTGTTGCAAATTCACAATAATAAGGAAGGAGAGAATACACTGAAAGTATATGGGTTTTAAAAATAATAAGCAAAAAATGCAAAAACCAAACAAGAGAAGGTAATTTACAAAATCATAGAATCATAGAATCTAGAAAACATTGTTACAATCATCAAATCCAATGGTAAACCTTACACTTCGTGGACTACCAAACCCACCGCAGAACCATGTCCATAAGCACCACATCTACACATCCTTTAAATAGCTCCAGGGATGGTAACACAACCACTTCTCTGGGCAGCCTGTTTCAATTCTTGACAACCATTTCAGCCTAGTGATACTTCCTGAGATACAGTTTAAACCCCTTCTGGCACAACTTGAAGCCATTTCCTCTTGTCCTATCTCTTGTTACTCAGGAGAAGAGACCAACATCTGCATCACCACAACCTCCTTTCAAGTTGTTGTAGAAAGCAAGAAGGTCTCCCTTCAACCTCCATTTCTCAAAGATAAAGAACCGCAGTTCACTCAGCTGCTCCTCGTAAGACTTGTGCTCTAGACACGTCTCCATGTTCATTGCCCTCCTTTGGACATGCTCCAGTGCTTCAATTCCTTTCTTGTAGTGAGGGGCTTAAAACTAAACACAGTGTTCAAGGTGTGGCCTCATCAGTGCCGAGTTTGGGGGGGAATGACCACTTCATTAGTCCTCCTGGCCACATAACTTCTGACACACACCAGTATTCTATCTGTCCTCTTGTTCAGCTGGGCACACTGCTGGCTCATATTCACCTAGCTATTGACAAACAACCGCCAGGTTCTGCCGGGTTCTCTTCCTTAAGCCTGTAGCATTGCATAGGGTTGTTGTGGACCAAGTACAGAACCCGACACTTAGCCGTGTCGAATCCCATACTGTTGTCTTCGGCCCATCGATCCAGCCTGCCCAGATCCCTCTGCAAAGCCTTCCTGCCCTTAGGCAGGTCAATGCTTTTGCCCAACTTAGTGTCACTTGTAAACTTACTGAAGATGCACTCGATCCTTCCACCCAGATCACTGATAAAGACATTAAACATAACTATCCCCAACACTGAGCACTCTGGAACATCACTTGTGACCAGCTGTCCATTGGATTTAACTCCATTTAACACCATCTTTGGGTCTGGCCATTTTTTTACCTAGCAAAGGGTATGCCTGTCTAAATCATGGGCAGCCAGTTTTCAAAGAGAATGCTGTGGGAAACAGTGCTGAAGGCTTTACTAAAATATAAGTAGACAACATGCACAGGCTTTCCCTCATCCACTAAGTATGTCATCTTGTCATAGAAGATCAGGTTAACCAGGCAGGGCCTGCTACTCATAAACCTATGCTCACTAGGACTTATCACCTGGTTATCCTCTAAGTCCACGTGATGTCACTCGAGACGATCTGGTCCATAACCTTTCCCTTCACCAACATCAGGCTGGCACGTCTGCAGTTTTCTGGATCCTCTTTCCAGCCCTTCTTGTAGATGGGTGTCGCATTTGCTCAATTCTCTTCAAGTGGGACCTCCATGGTTAGCCAGGACTGTTGATAAATGATGGAAAGTGGCTTGATGAGCACTTCTACCAGTTGCTTCAGCTCTCTCCGGCAGATTTGTGCATTTGTAGGTGGAGTAGTGGGTCATTAACCATCTCCTCTTGGATTATTTGCTCCCCGAACCTGTCATTCAGCTCAGGGCGGGGTGAGTAGCCAGAGAACAACTGGTCTTACTATTAAAGACTGAGGTGAAGAAGTCATGAAGTACCTCAGCCCTTTCCTCATCCTTTGTCACAAAGTTTCCCCCCATATCCGATAAAGGATGGAGAATCTCCTTAGATCTCCTTTTGCTGCTGACATATATATATAAATATTTTTTATTATTCTTTATCTTAGTCACCAGATTAAGTTTACAAAACAAGCAAGTAGATAGTTCAATGCAGGTTGAATGCAAGTAACAATATGGTTTTACTTACACAACTTATTTAAATAAATGTCTCTATATCCCTTCTATGAAGAAGTGAAATTAATTCTAGAATAAAGTAGAAAAGTCTTAAATTTCTCATTTTATAATTCTCATTATAAAAATAGACAAATTAATAAACTGTCCTAAATCAGATGGTGAACAATAATTAATATTTCCAGTAATTAATCTATGTTTTTGTCATTCTTTTAATAGTTATTTACTTCTTTGAAGGAGCTCCACATATTAAAAGGAAATGCAATCTCCAAAGAATCCTTTTTGCTTCTTTTAAGAAGCTGTACCTATAAACAGCAAATGAAACATTTAGCCAATTTTTTCTATATATAGTTTTTAATTAGAGATTTGCTTGTTAAGAATTTTAGTTTTCTGTTTTATGCAAAATACTGAATATGATATTTAAAAATTATCCTTCATCCTAGCAAAAAGAAATGATCAATACCTCAACCATGACTATGATTTGAGGTAAAAGCATAAGTAACCTTCTCATTTTTCTGCTCAGTACAGGTTATATTGTCCCCTGTATTCTATGTCATGAGGTTTAAATAATAAAAATTCTTAAATATACTTACATGCTCACAAATTTGTGCTGTCTTACTACTTCACATTTGGAGAAGAAGCAAGGCTCAGACAAGTTAAATAACAGAACTTAGCTCAAGGTTCATTGAAAATTACATCACCTACTAAGGTCTATTATCCAGATGAAGAATGGATCCCAAAATACTATGTCTGGCACCTAAGTTCACCACCAGATAATTAGGAAGAGTTACATGTTACATAGATCGCTGACTATTTTAGATCCTACCTAGTGAGGTGAGAGCAGTTTAGGGGTAGCCGAAAGAAAGCGTTGAGGAACGAAATCCTAAGAGAGGAGATAGATACAGCACATGCTAATAGATCCACCTAATGGTTAGGTGGGCAGGAGATATGTGGCAAACTGGGGGTCAGGGATCTTGCCTGATGGATTACAGATGCACTTCCTTCTCTCAGAGAAGTACTACGAGTACCAGACTAAAAGCCACTATGAAGGGAGAAATGAGGCTTCAGTAGTCAAAGCTGTTAACTGTGAAAAAGGACTAAAGTCTGCGCAAGAAAGTAGGACAGCAGTAGTAGTAAATTGGATACTAGGATTTGAAGGTTTTTGATCAGTGTTGGTGTTCAGCCAAAGGATGGTATGAGAATGCCTGGGGACTGAGCCCTGTGGGAGAACATTTCTTTCTAGCCATGACATGTCAGCCATGTGCCAGGGCTAGCAAGAATGAAGGACTTTTATGCATACGTAAAAGTAAAAGTGGATTCCAAGGAAACAGTAACATTACTGCCTGGTGTGCTTAGACTTGATAGGTTATTTGCAATTATAATTTTGAATTTACACACTTAATTTCTGCCTGAGACATTCTTTGAGAACTTGAGTCTGGACCTAAACAATTTGCCCAAAATCGTATTACGAGATTTGAAACTCTTAGAATTACTATATAAAAGCTCCAAATAATAGAAATAGCTTTGCTTTCTTGCTCTATATGGTAGTCTGTGCTGTATTTATTCAAAAAAGATTCCCTTTGTTGGGGTTTCTATGTGGTTATATATCTACTAGGAATTAAGAATTCAAAAACTATAATTCTGACCAAAGCTTTCTGGCCACTACTGAGCTGGACATAAATAATCTCATCATAGTTTACATACAAAATTGATTATTTTTGAAGGCATTAGCTATCATCATTGTTATTCCAAATCTTTCTAGATTCTGTGTGTTTGACCATATAATATGGTGATATCAGGAAGTACTAACCATTTCTTCCTCTAGCAATGTAACACTGAGAATTATTATGGTAGACTTAATTGCCAAGAGAAATTTTATCAGCCGAAAGAAAGGCTATTTTCTTTCCACAGAAGAACTAACATTCTAATGATCAGCTGCTTTGCACTTTCAGAGAGAAATCTGCTTCTCAGATTCTTTTCTCCTTCATTTGCAAAACATGTTTGACTTTAAGCACTGAGATCTTTTTGTGTCCTCTCATAAGAATACATATTTTATAACACTGGCAAAAGAAGTCTAATATGAAAGAGACATTTTGTAGCATTAAAATCTCACTTGAGAGCTAACATTTTCACAACAAACTGGGCAGCTGACAAATGTTTGATCCCTGCATCTCGGAGAGAGAGTTAAAAATTGTGATCTCGGGATACTGAGAAAAAACAATTAACAGAGCTTGGCTTGGAGCCGAACCATTTGTTATAAATGCTTAATATGGAAACTCATGTAGAAGATACATGTAGAATGAATCTAAACCCATGTAGAATAGAGATATTTTGCCAGACTTTCCAAAATCTTGATTTTTACCAAAATTGTTCTAATTCTTTGTCTTGAAAATGCTTTGAAATACAGAGATCAGTGTTTCACCTGCATTAATTGTTATGTTTCTGTTTTGGAACTGGAGGAAAATTATTCAAAGGAAATTATTCAAGTTCTGCCAAAACAACTTTGAAGGCTACTCAGGAAATCATTTGTTATTCAAATATTTTTATAACTTTCCCACGAATTGCAAATATGCTGTTGTTACAAAATCAACATCAGCAAAAACATACATAAGAAGAAAACAAGATGTTGATGTTGGTAATTAGGATAAACACCAATTTTCAACAGTTTCTTTTGCTATCTCTTTTGATTTTTTATTTGTGTAGTGACAAAAATATGGAACAATGGCTATTAAAATCTTTGCTAGTTGCTTTTTCTCAAAACTTACAAGGTATGGGAACAGACAGGTTCAAACATCAGAAAACCTCTACAGATGTTTGTTTCTTACTCTTTGCATTAAAAATTCTGTACAGCTGTTTTTATCTTACTCTTTGATCCTCAGTGAACTACTTCAATGCTCTGCCAACATTTGCTGTTGAAAGAGATGTATGTCTATTTCATACTTGTTGTTAACTTCTTGCTTTCTTGGGAACGGAAGTAGATAAATAGATTTAAAAAATCATTGTTGTATAATGATTTATAACACTTTACATCAGAAAACTTCCAAAACCAAGCTGAAGCACTAGCCTTTAGGACAAAATAAATAATCTTGATTTTGGAGGGTTCACTGAAGACTAATCTAACAACAATATGACAAGAAGTCAAAATGATTCACACTCCTAAAAATCTGTCTGTATTTGTAACATGACTTGGTCTAATTTTAGTTTCCATAATCTTCTTGTATGACACTGCTTGCTAGATTTGACAAATGCTTTATTGCAGAGATGTTCACAATCTGATCAACTTTTTTTTTTTTTTGAAATATTAAAAACATTGAGCACCCTGAAGTACTTGCTATAGAAAATTTTCCCAAACTTTAATTATCTATGTGGACTTCTGAGCTATTTCCAATATTTCAAAATTCCAGTTGAGCTATGAACATTCACAGGCTTGTAACAGTTACACCATTGCCAAAGATGAAGAAAGCGCTTTGTCTCCATGCTTCATCTTCTCCTGTTTGTCTGTGAATTGCTGTAACACAGAAAAATAAGTACCACGGATGAGGTATCATGATATTTATGTTTGGATTTTAATGATACAAACTCTCATAGCATTTTGCAAATATGACCAGATTTTTTTGCTCTGATAGAGAACTGAACAAGCATTTCAAAGCTGTATGTTACAAGGAAAATAACATCTCCAAAGCAGAAACTGTCCATTATAATTAAATTATGTAACAATTCTTTTCTTTTTTTTTTGTCTACAATCTAGTACAGAATCTTAGGTCCTTAAAAAGCTGTAAGATTATTTTGACACTGCTCAAAACTTAAAAACGCACAGACCATTCCCTGCTCTTCTTCCTTCAAAAGGTGGACTTAAATAAAACCACTGCAAAAACATCTAGAAAGATATTTTGTCATAGCATTTGTATTACATTTTTAATTTCTACCTAGCTATGGACATAAACTGATCAAAAACATTTTATCCTTCTTCTCAATGCTGCTTATCCTTTTTTTTTTTTTTTTTTTTTTTTCCTGGTTTCCTTCTCTTCTTATTATTATTTCTTCATCAGTTTCAGATCCCAATAATTTTGTTTGCCATCAAGGTCTTTCCCTCTTCCCATTTGTATTGTCTACACAGGTAGCATAAATAATAACTACAAATATAACTTAAAAGATTACATGCTAATAGGTTTAGGTGAAGGCTGTAGAAGAATGTCTTTATTTCTGTGTTTGCTCACTATGTCCTTTTGAATGTATCATTACAAAAACAAATTCTCCCAATCCATCTCTTATTTTTAAATCACAGACATAATGTCATGAAATTATTGCAATTATTAAGCAAATTAACGGAATTATAATTAAGTAAATTAACAGAAAGTATAAAGAAAACATAACTAGGTTAGTGTGCAGGTTGTATATCATAAGCTAATAGAGTAAACACATGATAAAAATAACACAATCTAAAAACTGTGAGAAACAAATAATTAAATCATAGTTAATTATACATAACAAAATAAAGTGATTTTAAGGTAATAATGTTAAAACAATTGATTGTGTGCTTCTTATTAACCTATAATAAAAGGTATTTTGATTTTACAATGTAGTTTCAGTTATTTTTTCTTAAGAAGTGCAAAGAGGATAATCAATAGCATTATTGTGTTCTTTCCATAAAATGGAAAAAAAATGAACACAATTTATACAGAAGATGTTAATTGTATCTTTAAAGACAGATGTATATAATGGCCACAGTTACTTCATTATTTGCTATAAATGTGCAGAGGGTGAAAGGCTAGCAGAAGTATGCCTATGCATGCACACATATTCACAGAAGTTGTACAAGCGTTTAGGTTGCATGGCTGAATTACTGGGAAAAGAACAACCACTCACAAATCAGCATTTTGTAACCAAGCATGAAACTAACAACTAAACTTCATACCAAGAACCACCTAATGTCAAAGTTGTGTAAAAATTGTGAATATAAACTTCCACCATAAAGCCAGAATTTAAATAGAACACTAACTGCTTTACTTACCACTGAGAAGGATCAGGAATGGTAGGAAGAAAAACCAAGAATGTCCAGGAAGACATGAGCATGACAAATACTCTCAATTATGTTTATTAAATATCTGTGAGGAACCAAAAGAGCATTACAGAATTTCACCTCATAATGAACAACTCATATTTCAGTATCATGAAAGATAATTTTAGTCATATTTAAATCCATTAATATAAGACTATCTATGAGTGGTATTCTGCTTAAGCATGTACTTCTATGCATAAATGCATATACTTCTTCATAATCTAAAAGGAGAGAAACAAGCTGCATTATATAATCTACTTTATTACTTCATAGCACTCTCAGAGTTGCCACTAAATTTAATGAGCTTCATGGAATGCAAAAGAAATAAACCCACCCATTAAGAGATCAAACCCTGTTTTTAAATTAATGAAATGCTGTGTTACGACTCATTTCCTTTCTAGATAAATTAAAAATACTTGAAAAAGAGGCGTCAAGCATGATTTTCTCAATAAGATCCATCAAAAATATAAAAGATTATAATTTTACACAAAGGAGGTTTTGATGACCGGGTTTTAACTTAGCTTAGAAGACAATATCTGACACCAGGCTGATTCCTATCAATTGCCCATATCCCACCTCCACAAAACACAAAATATTGCATTATAATCTGTTCTGGAATTTAACAACTCTTGCTACTAACACAAGATACTTTATAGGAGGAAGAATGAGAGGAATGGCAAGCCATCAAGGAAATGCATTGGAGTTTACCACAAGTATATGCAGAAGTGTAGAGGAGTAAAACCATGGAATAGTTTTTTCAGGTATTGTCACTCTGGTTGGGTTGGGTACAGATGCTGAATGCACATGATGTTCTTGTAGAATCATAAAATCATGGAATGGCTTGGGTTGGAAAAGACCTTTAAAGATCATATAGTCAACCCTCCAACACATCCCTTCCCCTCAAGGACAGAGACATCTTTCACTAATTTTTTTTCCAGCCCCATTCAACATCAGTTTGAGCACTTCTGATGATGAGGAATCCACATCTCTGGGCATACTGTTTCAGAGTCTCACCATCCTCATTGTAAAATACTTCTTCCTTATGTCTAATCCTGATCTATTGCCTGCCAGTTTAAAACCTTTGCCCCTTGTCCTGTCACTAGAGGTCAATCCCACTATGTCATTGATGAAGATACTAAACAGCATTGATCCCAGTATGGACCCTTGAGGGACACTTATTGTGTTTTAAGACTGAAAGCACTACTCTCTAGCTCAGGCACAGGCATGAGCAGGACATTCCTGATTCAGTGGAGCGATGGAGGAATTCACCCTCCCCTTCACAGAAAAGAACTTTCTACCCTGCAGTAGCTTCCTGTGACCAACATCTGACAAATATGAGAAACATGAACTCTCTCTCAGAGTGCCCTGTAGTCGTTTTTTGTAAGTGAAGTATTGCTGAATGAACACTCGTCTAAATTGTGAATTTACAGTAAGTCTGAAGCACATACTCTAAATTTAGAGTTTTCATATTTTTCAGGAATTATCCATAATGCTTAAAACGATGTTAACTGCTTTGACCAATCTGATTACAGGAGTCATACCTAGAGCTGACTCTTTAAATAAGCATACAGAAGAATTTGCCAGGAAGTTGCACTCAATCAAGTGTTACTTTTGGGCATCTTTAAAACACATTGTTGAGAAATCCTACTTTCTTTTTCTAGGTTGTAGATCACAAGATAAGCAGGAGTCCCTCAGTCAAATCTTGCCAAAGCAGTTAACATTTCTTTAAGCACTGTGATAATTCCTGAAATTATAATTGTCCTTTACTTTAAGATTACTAAAATATTTCTGTAACTACATCTAAGTCTGCACAGAAATATGGGAAGGGTAATAATGGAGTCTGCCGTCAGAATAAAAGAAGGAAGATAACTTGATATATTGAATACCTACCTTCTGGATAAAAGAGCTTTCCCTCCTTTAGCGTTGGCATGACCATTCACAACATTTAAATTAGTGATTATTCCTAATCAGGTTGCATAGGCAACAGTTTGATCTTTCACTAGCAGAAGGTTTTGCTCTGATGTGCATTTATTTTGCAAACTTAACTTCCTTTCTGACTAATTTTGTAATCTCAAACCAACACAGCCTGGAGGAGGAAAACATCTCTCCCACATATCCACAGTGATTTTGAAGCCCGTTTTAATACTGCAAACATTCTTAGCCATGATCTTCAGGTAAGTAATGAATTTAGAATAAGCTTTGACAGTACTGGAGAGAGAAGAGATCAGAAGCAATTCCAACAATCTCTACTCTGTTGTGTACAATACATCTTTGGGGTTTCTTTTGTGAAACCATCATAATAGCTGTTTATTTCTCGACTTTTGCATCAGAAAATACAGGTTTTTTCCATCAACTCAAAATCTAGGTCAGGTCACCATCTCAGAGACCCTTTTTGGAAGTTATGCAGTTTATTCTCAGCATTTCACCTGGATTTGCAAAAAGAGTTCAAGAGTCAACATGATCCAAACAACGAGTTCTGTTCCAAATATGCATAGGAAATGCTGAACATAAATAAGAATGACTATTTTTGATTTGAACAGTACAGATTTTTGAAAAGGATGTATGTATGTAGACACATATTATTCAGGAACTGTTTAAATACCAAAAAAAGTAAAAAGATACAACCGTGATGAATTCTGAAGAGAGAACAATGTTTTTTTTAAAAAGACAATAACACTTAAATGGAGGTTTTCATTTTGTTATAGTCTGACATGGAGTTCACCCAGAGGCATTCCTTAAATTGCCACTAGATCATGAGAAAAGCAAAGAGTTAGTTCTCCCAGTACACAATAAGCAAACAAGAGCTGGTATTAAATACCTAAAAGTTCAAAAAAGGCTCCTGGGGTTGACAGTCCTCTGCCTTGTTTTCATTTTCTATAAAGATACTGTCTGTACTAAACTCTTAAGATTAAACTCAGATTTTTAATATGAAGTCCCACTTGACTTGTTCTTTGAGCAGTTAGTAAAACTCCAGCCAAAATACATTCAGTAGACTTAAAAAAATAAGAAAAGGGGGAAAAAAAAGAATCCATATTATAGAAATATATGTGCTGTGGCTTTGCAGTGATGTTGGATGCTGTAATTCAGAGTGTTTTACATTCTGATCAATTTATTAAAATGTATAATTGTATGACTTTTAACAATTCACAAGGGCAACTTAAGCTAGAAAAGGCATTTTATTATGTTGTAAAGGCAAAACCACCACATTTTTAAATGTTTTGACTAGGAGAAAAATTTCACAGATCCTGTTATTGTATAATTACTGTAGAATAACCAATGTATGAGATTCATCTTCATAGGATACTTACTAAGTTATTCTCTCTTTCATTATTTCCTATTTACTCAGGAGACACTGGATTTGGCAATCAATGCAGGACGGTTGATGTACTCAGGACGAACCAGATTTCTGGTCTTATTCTTTTGCTGATTGTGTTCAAGCAACACATTGCTGCATTAGTGCATCAATACATTAAGTGGGCAAGGTCTCTTTGTCCAACATTCTCTCTTTTGTCTGTGTACTAATCCAGCTGTGCCTACCACTAAAGATGCCAGATAACATCCAGTTAGAAATCAGAATCCTTAACCCAATAGTGAAAATGGACAGGGGAGGGCAGCTGCCAGGACTATGGACAAAGAAAATACAGCAGGACAATCTCTTGAACCATTGCAGTGGGATTCAGTTCTTATTAGCGTTTGTTATTTTTTTTTAAACTCTGAGTAAATCAGCAGAAAAAAAAATTACAAATTCACACACACACAAAAAGATTGCATTTTTATTTTGAATGGAACACTGCAATCTAAGTCGCACCTTGTAATCTTCCTGAAGGTGATTTTCTCATTTCCAAACAAGAGGTATGTATTATCACTTAATACCGGAGGAATTAAATGTTTTGCATTCATACACCACAAACCTGAGATGATATATATCAGATGTTCCAGATTACATTAGTAAGAATAATAATGTATTGCAGAATTATTTGATATAAAACTGTCCCTCCTTGGGATGAAAAAAATTATTGTTCTTAACTAAACACCACTGATAAGGCTGTGATAACTTCTGAGATTCATATTTCTATGTTTTGAATCCTTTTTTTTCTGAATTTATTCCATTTGGCTTTTTTTTTTTTTACAGTGCGATCTAAAGAACATACATAATCTAAAATTCTTACAAGAAATTAGGTATGCCACTAATAACATTTAAAATGATAAATGTGAATTTTTGTTCTTATAGAATAGTTTTCTCCAGTTTTACATCTGCTCTGTTTTTCTGACTTGCAAACTAATACATCTTAACCTCAAATAAAACCCACATTTTTAGACCTGAAATAGATATTTTAGTCAGTAAGATGTCTTGATGCACTGTTAAACCAATCAGAAGAACAGAGGTGAAATAAAAAACTGTACCAATAATATCACATAATATTTCTTACTTATATGTATTAACCTTTTGTCAAGAGCTATTTGATTTACTTTATTTAATCACTGTCAGAAAGTTTCTTCTTAATTATCATGTCTCCACTAGGAAATTGTACAACACTTAGAAGTGAAAACATTAGCTAATAATCTAAAAGCACCAAAGTAAATCATGTAAACCATGTACTTTTTAATATTTCAAATTATTTTTTAATTATGATTTAGGCTAACAGAATATCAGTTTTTATTTAAGTAGCTTGAAATGACTGGTTTATGGTTTGCTTTTGTGTTTGGGTTTTTTTTTTAATTAAAAAAATAAGTGAGATACAAACTTTAAATCAGTTCATGTTTTTTTTGAGAGCTCTACTTATGGCTGTTTGTATACTGTAAGAACAGATCATTTTATAGAAAATTGCTCTTTTTATGTATGTGTAAGTTTGTCCATACACACAGACATAATCAGGAGTCAATAACAGAGCCATCAAAATAATTAAAAATAGAATGTTTATTTTTGCTCTAGATATGACATTTTACTTAATCTGCGTGTTGTGGTATGTATAGATTAATATTTTATTTTATATGGCTTCAATGTGTTCTGGCTCTCATATGTTATCTTTGTGCAAAAAACAATCATACAAAATATTAACTGCTGAGAGCTTATTTAGGGTACTGTTTCAATGTCTAATTTAGAATAGGTGTCTGCATACAAGCTATGTATAAATAATATGTTCAAGGCATAAAAATACTTTATCTCTTTTGAATGCCTACATATCATTTAGAAGTTTGCTCTGTTCCTAACTGTAAAATCTGAATAAACTTTTACATAATTTGAAAAGATTTAAGTAGACCACAGGAGTAAGATACTGTGGTTATGAACAGTCAACTTTCTTTAATGTTCAGAGCAGAGATATAGCAGGACTTAGAAAGTCTTAGTCCATCTCATCTTGGTGTCATGTTTAACCCCAGCCACCGCTAAATACCACACAACCCCCTCAGTCAGATGAGGGAGAGAATCAGAAGTGTAAAAGTGAGAAAATGCGTACATTCAGATAAATATGTTTTAGTAAGTAAAGCAAAAGCCGTGCACACAAGCAAAGCAAAATGAGCAATTAATTCACTACTTGCCATTGGCAGGTAGGTGTTCAGCCATCTCCAGAAAAGCAGGTCGCTACCTGGGGAAACAAAAACGCCAGAACTCTGAACGTCTCCCACTTCCTTTTTCTTCCCTCATCTTTACATTGCTGAGTGTTATGTCATATGATATGCAATATGCCTTTGGTCAGTTGGAGTCCTCTGTCTCAGGTGCATCGCCTGCCGGCTTTTTGTGCACCCTCAGCCTACTCACTTGGGACGGTGTGAGAGGTAAAAAGAAGAAGAAAAGTCCTAGAGTGTGTAAGCACTGCTCAGGAGTAAGTAAAATATCCCTGTATCATCAACAGTATTTCCACCACGAATCCAAAACATAGCCCCATTCTGGCTGCAACAAAGAAAGTTAACTATCGTAGCTGACACCAGCACACTTGTTCTTTGTACTCAGAAGCAGGATGGTATAGAAAATGAGGGTTAGGGAGAAAAAAGAAAAAAGGGAGAAGCCTATTACTATCTTTATCTTGAATGCCTCGTATAACATCTTCGTACGTTGTGTACCTTATAAATGAGATGAATAATATGATTTAGTAGACTTAATCCAAGTTCTAAAATTTCGTCATTTTTTTTCTCTTTGGAAGAGAGAATAACAGCTGAAGACTCTACTTTCAATGTTGTTGCCCATCGATTTTACCAATAACTGACACGGATGCAAATAAATAATAAGTATGAAGGAAGAGTCTTTGTGACTGTGGTGGATAAACCTTGGACAGTTTCCCACCCAGTCACACTCTTACTCCCCCTACTCAGCAGGACAGAATGAGAGAAGACAGAAACTCTCCTGTGTAGGGATAAAGACAGGGACATCACTTCCCACTTACCATCATGGGGAATACAGACTTGACTTGAGGAAAGAATTTATTCCCAATTAAAAATAGAGTATGATGATGAAGAACACAAACAAACAAACAAACAAACAAAAATCTAAAACACTTCCCCCAAACCTTCTTCTTCCCAGGCTTACATTCACCCTTTCACTCCCAACTCTTTCACCTGCTTCCCGCTGATCAGCACGGATGGGGAATGGGGGGCAGCAGTCAGCCCATAGCAGCTCCTCTCTGCCACTCCCTTCTCCTCATGTTTTTTCTGCTCCAGTATTCCCAGGGGCTGCAGGAAAAACCCTGCCCCACGGGGGGTCTCTCTCAGGGCTCATCTGTGCCTTGCGCCGGGGCTGCTGGAGCCACCAGGACCCACCTGTCCACAGGGCACAGGGGTGCCTGCAGCCACCCCTGCTGCTGCCAGGACCTTGACATGTAAACATAGTATGGCAGTAAATCCCATGTAAAAGCTTATAGACCTTTTATACCTTATTAAAACATCTAAAAGAAAAACAGCAATAGTCTCAGGAGGGTGCTAAAAAGTGAAGAAACACATAATAAAAAAAGATGATGTGTGGATCACCACAGTAGCTTGAAAGTTACAGAAATTTCAAAAGTACTGATGTAGAAGAGAAAAGTTAAAAGAGCGAAGCAGAGAATGAAACACCTTATTACTTGATAAAAGCAGCTATACCATCAGTTCAGCGTGTTCTTCCTTTCCAGGGTTTTACAAACATCCAAATTTCAGTAATGTTCAAAATATCAGAACTCTGCCATTTATAACTTGACCAGTGACGTAGTCCATAAAGACACAGTCAGCAGTGGGGAAATGACAGATGAGTACCAAACTCCAAGAGTGAGGTCTTCAATGCAATGTGGAAGTCTCGTTTGAAGTTTCTCCAAGAAGCCAGGGGTGAAGATTTAGTATTGCCCTCGTAACTGTTGTTTTACTCTAAAAGGTTTTCAAATTAGGATCTTCTGATGACACATGCTGGTTTGCACATAATTTTCAAATATTTTCTTTTTTATTCAAGACAAAATCTTTGTTTTATGCAGTAAGTATGCTGCGTACATTGTAGATTTGAAAATATTTCAGAAATCCCACGGAGAGTTATAAAATGCCAGAATGCTATGAGACTTCATGTCATGCTCCAGGCACAGCCAGTGCCTTCATTACTTTGGGTGACAGCACTGTGCAGAGGCCCACAGTGAAGAAACTGATGCCCGAGCACAAACCCACACTAGTACACCCTCTCACCATAGTGCAGCTCAAGCTTGAGACTCAGATTCAAAAGTGGTAACGCCATCTCTGGAAGATATTCAAACACAATGAACTCGTAAGTTAGAAGTTGTACTGGCTTTGCACGACACTGCTCGGTTTTATGGGCCTTGAAATATGTCAAGAGCATTTTAGATAGTCTAAAATAGATTCATTTTTTAATAGAGGAAGAAAATATAAATGTTTGATCTAATGTCTCGTCTTCAGGAAACTGTGGTCTTGCTCTTTGAGGAATGAGTATTTCTTTCATATGAAAACTCATAAATTTATCACTTTTAATCCAAGAAAACAATAAACCACAAAACATTATAGTCCTACTCAAAATGAATTTTACTTCTAATGATCCTCCTATCAGCTGTGTTTCCAGAAAAACTGACAGGGTTGTGAGGCAAACTCATGGAAAAGAAAGAAACAGAGCTTGTTTGTAATTACTTTTAATTCTAGTTTTGATTCTAAAAATATTTTGATAAATACCGTTGAAGGCATTAATGTCATACAATTTAGAGGTGAATTAATGGTGAGAGGACAGTGTGTATAAACAGTGTATGAAAAAAAACGACAGAACTTGTAATACATTATGCATATTTATGAGCAAAAATCTGTCCAGATCTTTACTCTACTGAAAATACTTTAAGATGCTTTCTGAATATTTATTGCAATATGGTTGTTTGGAAAATGGAAGCCATTTTAAATCCAGCATTTAAATTGTTTCTTAAACAAAGCACACATATAATTAAGGCAGGAGGGGGAGAGAAATGAAAAAAAAAATCTATAAAAATGGTAGTTATAATATTACATTCTAATCATGCGTGGCCCAGCTAAGTATACTGAAAGACATAAAGTTTGAAATTCCAGTCCTGTTAAAGGGAAGCTTTTGTACTTTCATATTTATGTATTCAGAATAGACTTCAAATTCATCATTTTCTGGTTAACTGCTGGAATTTATTTTAGAGTTTTTCTTAAATTGTAGCTGAAATTTTCAAAGATACTGGAGAAAGATAAGTAGTTCTTGAGGTTTGGAGTTCACGCCTAACTTTTATAGGGTCCTTTGAAATCCGTGTCTGTAGATACTGTAGACTTTTTTTCTGCAGATATCATAGGAGTCTTGGTGAGATCCTGAAAAACAAAATCCTCACAGTCATGTCATCTCAAAACTCCATACTTTAGAAGGAAATTATGTTTTTACCTAGGAAAGGAGGGCATTAACTGAGTTAAAAGTCTAACCACCAATGGAAGGAAGATTATATGAAGAACATTGAAAATGACATTTGTGTGAGTACTACATGAGAGAGTCCATACATATGACCATTTCAAGGTAGATCAATACACAACTTGAAAGAGCTGTGGAAGAGGGTAATAGAATGAGATCTACAGAACCAGGAATATTACGTTTAATCTGCAGCCGTAGCTCTTGCTGAAATTTATGATGAGAAGCAGCAGCAACTATTAAAAAGGCTTTGTAGATAGTGGGATTAGTTTGAATGAAAAAAATTATTATGTTAGTGAAATAAGCACACTGAATTTCTCAGCACAATGTAAGCTGTCAGGTTTCTGTTATTTGTTTGTTTGTTTAAAATAATACCATTTGAACCCATTTCCAAGAGTAATCTAGTATATTTTATTTGCTCTAGCTTTTAATGTGTTTTAGTTATGCCAATACAATAAATACAGGTTTGTTGTGATTTCCTTTATAAATTTCTGTTCAATTACTTTTAACTGAAGGGAACAGTAGAGGAAACATTCTTCATTCAGACTTTAAGTACTGTGCAAATAGGTTTTTGACTAGTAAAGGCCTTCATCTTCTGGTCTCTGCAGCTGTCGTTTCTCAGTCACTTGTGCATTTTTTACTGTACAGAAGTGTGTTTTAATGATACACACAGACACATAAAATTGCTAGCATATTCCTTGCACATGTAAATATCTACAGACAAAAAAGTAAGCAAGGTCAAGAAATGAGTTTATAGGTATACGTGTCTATACTTGAATAAAAGTCTTACTTAAAAAAAATGATACGAGAAATCAGTGAACTTTTCAGAAGAAATTAATAATTTGCTGGGATTTCCTCTAGCAGTTTTAAGTTAACCATAGAACTTCTGTATTATTTTCAGGATGTGCCAGGGACTAAGTATCTGAAAATCAGCTATTGAAAATTAAGACCGATTTGTTGTTCATACTTTCTTTAAACAATCCTAGCTGCAACATTTAACAAGCAAATTCTGTTCTTGTTTTGGCATTTCAAATGCCAGACTTGGGTAAGGAAGATATAAATCAGCATTACCATCTATCTTCATGAACAGAATATTTTAATAAATGTTTAAAAAACTTAAGAGTGAGCATAATCTACAAATTTATTACCTTAAAAAACTGACAATCATATCACCATTGTGTCAAGACTCTTTATAGAGCTAAAGATACTGGGTAAGCATGAAATGAGCAAAATTCTGATTTGGCATTATTTAACAGGTTCATAGAAACACTGAGGACAGATTTAACGAATGAACCATGTAAAGCAGCCTGAAGACTGATGTATTTCTTCTTTCTTGAGTCAGATCCTGGAAATTATTGCATTATTCAAAACTTGACCTAGAATCCTGTCACAGAAATAAACCAAGTTGCTTTGAAATAAGTTGGGTCTGGTCTATCTTCATGAAAGATTATTGATTCCCTATTTATATTTTTGGTGCTTAAAATAGTGTGAATATTTGTTCCAGTGATTTTCTATTTTTTAAAACTGAACAGTTGTACAACTAAATCAGTTGTACCAGACTTAGTTAGGAATTAACATTTCTTTGGATTTCACTTGCTATAAAAAATTAAAAAAAGATGGTTTTCTTTCCCAGTGTTTTGATGAATACACTTAATCTGATCACACTAATTCTCACTCCTGCTGATGCACAAAGTTGGACAGCAGGCCAATCTATGAAATAAGTGTTAATATTAAACATAAAAATTGCAAATACGAAGAAGTAATAGATTTCGGGATAAACACTGCTTCTTTAATGATTACCAATAACATCTATTGTAAATATGCATAGGAATCAAGACTGAAAATGACAAGAAGTAGATATTAATAATTCATTAATGAAGATATTTTAAAATAGTAAAAATTATCTGTTATAAAAATCTAAGTTAGGTGCAACAAAAATTCTGTCTAAAGGCTGTATGTGTCTGAGTTAAGAACACATCTACACTGATTATCACCACATTTTAGGGACCATGACATATTTTCTTCTCAATGACTATTTCCTCAAAAATGAAAATGTGCATTCCCCAAAGAAGACAGCCCATGAAACACTTCAATAAATAGGGGGAAAAAAACAAAGCATAGGGAAAAATACAGCTTTTGGCACACAAAATTTGATTGCAGTTAAAAAAGATGCAGACAATTAAGCAAATATATGGAAAAAGTCTGATTTCAAAATAATAGTTGTCAGTACATGAGAAAAGAAAAAAAAGGATAGATGAATAAAAAGTGCTACTGAGGCTCTCCTTTGCACATCCACTTTCTCCTCTCTTTCTCTCCACACCTCTTGCACCCAACAACAGCAAACTTACAAAAAAAAAGTGAAGTGTGGAGCAGTCAGAGTTTTAATTTAAGTGAGGTGGCATATATGAAGTCTTCTGTACAATTTCTGGTTGGAAAAAAACTATCGGTGTTTCATATATGGAATTAGAAATTATGTGTTAAAGGTGGATTCAGGCAACAGAATGCCTAAAGAAAGAAAACACCCTAGAAGAATGCAAATGCAAGTATTTGAGCGACAATGAAGTACCTGAAAATGCAAAGATTGTACTTTCATATTTTCCTGAGCCCTAAGCTTGCGCTGAATCCACCATATCTGTCTCTATGCATCTGTGAGTAGCACTTTCATTTGAATCTCTCCAGCTGGGGGAACTTTAGAGCACAGAAAATTTATATTCTGTTCATAAAAGTGTGAGTGCAGTAGACTTAAAAAATTTTAATCTGTGATGTTTAAACTAAATAAATGATAGGTACTAAAGTATTATATACATAATCTAAAAGAATTTTATCTCTCTGAGACAAATTGTTCCTCCTGAGACATTTATTTATGTGCAATATTCCTACAGGCCATATTTCTGGAGTGCTCTGTATCAAACCTCCCCGAAATATATAGCACATATGGAGATATAACTCTAAAAAGTCAGTTTCTGTAGAAAACAACAGTATTTTCTACAGAGAACTGAACCACTTGGCATTCTTTCCTAAGAAATATTTCTGAAGGGTTTTTTTCAGTTTTCTTCTTTAACTAAAAAAAAATTAATTCAAGAAGAAATGCATACTTGCCAGAATTCAAATGGTGAATTTGTAAAGAAGCTTAAAAATGAGAGAGTAATTAGATCCACAGCTTGAGGCATTTTTATACTTTCAGACCTTTTTTAGATATCAACCAGAATTTTAGCAAGTTTCTTAGAGTTTCATCCTCACTTTGCTCTCAGACCTATTCCTGTAGCTACAGTTTCTTCCCCTTGAGTTGAAGTTCTCACTTCCATTTGGATGTTTAATGATTCAATGCCTTACTTTCACTTACCTTCTGTCCCACATGAAGTGTTTCCTTTTTTTAAAAAAATGTGTGTTTGCCTTTTTCTGTCTTCTTTATGAATTAACTCCCCTGGGACATCACCCTCTCTTTCATTTTCAAATGTTCTCCTTTCACTGTAGAACACCTATTTACAGGTATAACACCTGTTCTGTACGACTAGTATGCCCAGCCATTTTTTTTCAAAAAAAACTTTTGAAAAGTGTTCTGTTAAAAAGCAGTTATTAGTGCACCCGGATGTTGTGGTTTAACCCTAGTAGACATCTAAGCACTACACAGCCTCTCACTCACTCCTCTTGCAGTGGGATTGGGGATAGAATCAAAAGGGTAAACTTGGGAAAACTTATGGGCTGAGATAAAGGTGGCACACTAGGAGAAGCAAATGTTGCACACACAAGCAAAGCAGAATAGAAATTCATTCACTACTTCACATTGGCAGGAAAATGTTTATCCATTTCCAGAAAAGCTGGGCTCCATCATGTGTAATGGTCGCTTGAGGCAAACACTATAACTTGGAACAATGCCCCCTGCTTTCTCTTTCTTCCCACAAGCAGGGCAGCATGAGGAACAGAAAAGGCTTGAACACTGTGTAAGCTCCGTTCAGCAATAACTTACGCCCCCCCCCCATGTTATCAACACTGGTCACAAAAACAAAACTTAACATCAGTTAATATAAAGAAAAATAACTATATCCCAGCCAAAACTAGTACACTGGGAGTATGGGGTCTTCCTGCTTTTACCTGCCTTACATCCCACAGATTTCATTGAGATAGTTTCTGCAAGTATACCAGAGAATAATCTGTGTTGAGCATGATTGGAAATGTTCTAAAAGACTTAACACATTAATAATGATATCATGACGTATATATTTCGTCATGAGGAAACCATGTGTTCCATGTGCCTGTGCTTCTAGGTTTGATGTCTGTATGGTAACAGATAACCTTGAGATTGTTCTCAGGGTTAAAGTACAGACGTATTCAATGACAGCATGTTTTCTGTACCTGTAGCCAGTAAATACTAATGTTAGGGAGCAGCTGCATCCATGGCATGTTCACATTTGATTTCAAGTTATGCAGCCAACTAATTGAACAGTCTATTGGCAACTCTCTTTATGGAAGCAAAACACTCCTACTCATTTATTCTATTTCCATCTCAAAGGACTTTGCACTGTAACAAATAACAGTAGTGTTGCTTTCTAACTTTTAAAAAATTAAATCTTCAATTAGCAGAAAAAGTGTATCATATGCTGTGGTTTATGTTAGTCTTCAATATAAATGAGTCATTTAATAGCATAAATAATGGATGCAAATAAAAGTGTTTAGATGAAAAAAAAAATCTATTGAAAGAATTGTACTTTAAAAACATGACTTCTCCCCATCTTTTAGCCATGAGAGTATTTAAGGACACTTTCAGTCTTGAACTTTTCTAACCAGCATAAAGCATTATTCCCAGGTCCAGTCTGGTTTATTTAAACTTCAATGACCAAAATTTGACAGCCAGGGCCTTAGCTGCTGTTTAAAAACTCAGTAGCACTGAAGCTGACATTTCATTGTACTTCACAGAGAGAGAAAGGATGCTTTTCAGATAATTGTTTCCTTACCTTTGTGAATTCATATTGAGAAAAGTTGAAGTTGAACAGGGCAAGATTAACATAGTTTATATCTCCCAAATAAGAAAAAAATTGTTTACAGAGTAGTACAGTACAGATTTCATTGTCCTTAATTTGAGACTAAAGTGTTCAGCAGGTTGCATAAATCACAGAGTCCTTAAATGGCAAGTTGTTGACTCCAATGTATGACTCTGGAATCTGTTTGGAATAGATTTGACTCCAGTTATCTTCTGATCTTTCTAGCTCTCTCTAGCCATGTAGAAAATAGATTAGAAATTAAAGTGTGAATGATTACAATATTACTCACCTCTGTGCCTAATCAAAAGATTAAACTAAGGGCTAATATTTCTATATTTGGCCACATATGGAGAAAGATATCAAATACAATTTGTTTGTCTTCGTGACTTCTTTGGCTGTCATCACTCTGGCGTGAATGTCAAATGTTATGTTAATGTACTTCTTTTCAGTAAACAGTCTCCAGTGGTTAAAATTTTAATACTATGTGCAGGTGTCAGTATTTTACAGGTGATTGCCTTTGTATCATCACTATTGAAGTTAATCAGGATTGTTTTCCCACTCTGATAATTCCCTTCTTAATGAGTTCATGGCCAGCAAAAACAAATGGCTGAGATGGAGCATGAGACAGAAAATAACACGACTTTCGAGCCTTCCAGTTATGACGTATCATGTCTGAAAACCTAAGTCAGTGAAACTAATACTAGAGTACAGTTCTAACACAGAGTAGAACAGTTTGTTCTGATATTCACTATGGGATGAATTTTAAAAGCATGCCAGATCCATTCTAGCTTGAGAAGCAGTGAACAAAATTGTACATCACTTATCCTACCGACTGAAAACAGAAAAAAACAGGCACATATTTAAGACAGTAATTGCGATTGAAAGCAAATAGAGTCTTTTCAATTGCCTTCAATAGTTTTTGCATCTAACTGTGAATGCACTAAATAAATACAATATAGAAAACGTTGTATTTTTCTTTTACTACAGCTGAAGAACCCTTGCATATCTCATTATGTATATTAAGGCCAAGTATATTAAATAAAATAAATTATCTGAAAATTATTTTCAGTATGCAGGCAAGCTATAGAATTTCTTGAACCATTTATGACTTTGTGTATATGTATGTCTCACTGGCACATTTAGAAAAGTTGCAGGGCTTTGTTTTATTTACGCACAAGGTACTACAACTTTGGGACTAGTAAGTATAGGACAAAAATAATCCATGCTTTTTGTATTTGCAGCTCATGAAATACAGAGAGAGTTGTGAAAGCTACTTAATAATGCTTGTTGCAAGATGAGTGTCTAAATACCTGTTTGAAGGAAAATAAAAAAAAGAATATATATTTTCTGTCTGGGGACACTGAAAATGTTAGGGAACAGTTGCAGCCTCTGCACACTCACAAGTCCTTGGGGCCTGATGGGATTCATCCCAGAGTTCTGAAGGAGCTAGTGGATATCATGGCAGGACTCCTCTTGCTGATCTATCAAAGGAATTGGGTCTCTGGGGATGTTCCTGCTGACTGGAAGCTAGACAATGTTATTCTAATCTACCAAAAACGTATGAATGAAGACACAGGGAAGTACAGACCTTTTGGTCTCACTTGAGATCCTGAAAAAATTATGGAGAAGATTATACTGGACACTATTTACAAGCATTTCAAGTATGAAGCAATAAATCATGTACAGTCAATACGTATTCACAAAGTCCTGTTTAGCTAATTTGATATAGAACCATAGAGTCATAGAATCGTTTGTGTTTGAAGGGACCTTAAAGAACGTCTAGTTCCAAAACCCTGACCATGGGCAGAGACAGCCCTGGCCATAGGCAGGGGCACCTCCGACTAGATCATGCTGCCCAAAGCCCCATCCAACCTGGCCTTGAACACCTCCAGGGATGGGGCATCCACAGCTTCCCTGGACAACCTGTTCCAGTGCCTCACTACTCCCAGGGTGAAGAAATTCTTTCTTATGTCTGCTCTAAATCTGTCCCTCTCCAGTTTATACCCCTTATCACTACAAGCCTTTGTAAACAGTCCCTCCCCAGCCTTTGTGTAGGCCTCTTTCAGGTACTGGAAGGTTACTATAAGATCTCCTCGGAACCTTCTCTTCTGCAGGCTGAACATGTGGCATATTAACATGCATGAACTCAGCTTTCGTTTCAAGCTAAGACTAAATTTATTGTTACAAGCTCGTATTTATACCTTACAAAAAATGTCAACACCGATCCTACAAGCCCTTCATAAAATCTTCCACAGCATGTTCTTCTCCTTCCAAGCTCCTCATGACCACTGTTATGGTTTTAATGCCTTCATGTTTTTGCCACCGATGATGATTATTCTCAGGGCGGCGGCTTGCTTGATATCAAATGCTCTGCACTCCTGCTGCAGACGTCCTTCTGACAGATCAAGCCCAACTACCTCAGCCTGTCCTCCAGGTGCTCCAGCACTCTGATCATCTTTGTAGCCTTCTTCTGGATCTGTTTCATATCCTTCTTGTGTTGAGGATTCCAGAACTGGACACAAGACTCCAGATGAGATCTCACAAGAGAGGAATAGAGGAATAGAGGGGCAGAATCACCTTCTTTGACCTGCTGGCCACTCTTTTTTTGATGCAGCCCCAGATACAGTTGGCCTTCTGGACTGTAAGCGCACATTGCCGGTTCATGTTGAGCTTCTCATAGACCACAAGTCCTTCTCCTCAGGGCTGCTTTCAATCATTTCATCCCCCACCATGTAGTGAAATCTGGGATTGCCCCGGCCCAGGTGCAGGACCTTGCATTTGGCCTTGTTGAACCTCATGAAGTTCTCACAGGACCACTTCTCCAGCCTGTCTGTACTCCTCTTCAATACGGACCTCACTTGTCACAGATCTCCGTCTGGCCTTTAAGCCATTGGCCACTAGTCTCTGTGGTAGTCTAGTCTAGTCTAGTCTAGCCTAGCCTAGCCTAGCCTAGCCTAGTCTATATTGTACTTTACTATTCTGTTCTAATAAAGTGCATGTGGAGGGTGAGGACCAGCTATATGTTTAGTTTGCACCAAGCACAATTGAGATTTTATCTCTTGTTTGGAATCCCATACATTAAAACCAATAAGTAAGTCATGGCTCTCTGCTGTCACCTCTGTATGATGATAAAGGAAATTCAAGTCTAAATTTAATCTGTTTCAACATAGTATTTAATAACCTTCCAAAATTCCTTTCAGCTCTTTGCATTTTTATGTTCTGATATACAGAATCACAGAATCACAGAATCACCAGGTTGGAAAGGACCCACTGGATCATCGAGTCCAACCGTTCCTGACACTCCCTAAACCATGTCCCTAAGCACTTCATCCACCAGTTCCTTAAACACCTCCAGGGAAGGTGACTCGACCACCTCCCTGGGCAGCCTGTTCCAGTGCCCAATGACTCTTTCTGTGAAGAATTTTTTTCTGATATCCAACCTGAACCTCCCCTGACGGAGCTTCAGGCCATTCCCCCTTGTCCTGTCCCCTGTCACTTGGGAGAAGAGGCCAGCTCCCTCCTCTCCACAACCTCCTTTCAGGTAGTTGTAGAGAGTAATAAGGTCTCCCCTCAGCCTCCTCTTCTCCAGGCTAAACAATCCCAGCTCTCTCAGCCGCTCCTCGTAAGACTTGTTCTCCAGCCCCTTCACCAGCTTTGTTGCTCTTCTCTGGACACGCTCCAGAGCCTCAACATCCTTCTTGTGGTGAGGGGTCCAGAACTGAACACAGTATTCGAGGTGCGGTCTCACCAGTGCTGAATACAGAGGGAGAATAACCTCCCTGGACCTGCTGGTCACACCGTTTCTGATACAAGCCAAGATGCCATTGGCCTTCTTGGCCACCTGGGCACAGTGCTGGCTCATGGTCAGTCGGCTGTCAACCAACACCCCCAGGTCATTCTCCTCCAGGCAGCTCTCCAGCCACTCTTCCCCCAGTCTGTAGCGCTGCATATTGTTGTTGTGCCCCAAGCGCAGGACCCGGCATTTGGTCTTGTTAAACCTCATGCCATTGGTCTCAGCCCAGCGGTCCAGCCTGTTCAGATCCCTACAAAATTATGGAACGCTTCATGAATTTGCGTGTCATACATAATGAGTCATTCCAGTTGCTCCTCTATAGTGATGTTATAAAGGTTCATTTATTAAAGGTTTTAATCCCCACACTTTCTCTACGTACAAACATGCGTATACTAACTATATTTAATACAGAAGCATATAATTGCCTACCTGAGTGTCACAGAGTGATCATATGCCTTGATGAAGACTATGGAAAAATTGAAAGTTAATGCTGTATTCCAATTCTAAAAAACAATTGCATGTCTAGTAAAGCATTTTATCCTTCATGAGACAGTGAATAATTATATTTTAATAATACTTTAATGTACTTCTGAGATGTAAAATATTATATAACTGAATACCAGTCAAAACTTAAAAAGTAGTCTTTACTGAACAATTAGGTTTGAAAATATTAAAAAAAAGAAATAACCTCCCTGAAAATAACAGAAGATGATGTTGTATGTTTTATTTCTGTAAGCAATGGTACTGCAATTCTAATTACTGTGTTCTGTATATGATATACTAGACTAATTAATTTAGTGGGACACATTTGGAAAAGATCCATGGTAAGTGAATAATATACCCGTTGAGACAGATGGATACAGAGGTGGCAGTAGAGAATAAGATTTTCATTAACATTTGTTTTGAGATAATTACATTCCTTGCAAATTCAAAAGCTACAAGTGACTTCTTTCATTTCAAAATGGGTGAACTAAACAGTCTACTGCATAAAAATGCTATGTATCCTCTTTGGATATTTTTTTCTTAAATTCTTTCAATCTATTTCATATATTTTTATTTGAACTCATATATCTATCTTTTCAATTAGATAAGTTCACTATTATGAGTCTAGCTTGACAGGCCTTGGAGACAGAGTAAACAACTAAATGTTAAAATCTCAGAAAGAACAAAAAAACCTCTCCAGTTACAGTAATATATGCATACTAGAATTTTCTCTACAACCCCCTCATTCTCCATTTACAAGTATGTTTGTCTTCTTCATTGTTTTCAATACAACAGATCATAATATAAAATGCTCTCTTTTACTGCTCTAGTATTCAGTAGTGACTATGTTGCACTGTAAAATAGTTTAGCTCTAAAAAAACCAGAGAATATTTTTTTAGCTGCTGCCTTTAGAAGTATGGAACATAACTGGAAATGGTTCTTGAAGTTGCTTAAGAATGAGGGCTTTTAGTTAGTGGAATGTAAAACAGATGACCAAACAGAAGAAGTAAACTTATCTTCTTTGTGTGATCCCTTTAGTTCTTACCTAGACAAGATATATAAGGAATACTCTTACTTTGCTTGAAGTTACTTTGTATATTATGCTTTCCATTCTTTTTTCCTTTATTATTAAAAAGAATTCAAATATGACTTTAAATACCTGGACTGTTTCAGGGAAGAAATAATATATGGAAGATATGAAGATAGTTTTCACAGATAATTTTGAGTTCT
This sequence comes from Cuculus canorus, assembly GCF_017976375.1. Taxonomy (NCBI): domain Eukaryota; kingdom Metazoa; phylum Chordata; class Aves; order Cuculiformes; family Cuculidae; genus Cuculus; species Cuculus canorus. The sequence goes on along the minus strand of NC_071402.1, from coordinate 84,907,677 downwards.
ACAAATAGAAATTAAATGACAAAAAAACATTTTAAAGTATATTTCAAACATGGATGTTGTGTATAGGAGTTGACAAGATGTGCATGTTGGTTCTAAATCCCTGATCATTTGTAGATGTCAAACAATCTAAGATTTAAGGAATTGATAAAGGGCTAAAAATCAGATAGGGTCTTAAAATACTAAAAATCTATTAAAATTCCAGTCCATGACTTAGTTCACCCTGAGCTTAAGAACTAGTGTGTAACAATGGATAAATTATGTAGGATTATATTTATTTCCTCCTTTTGTCATGTGTGGGTTTTTTTAATGAAATTCTATTGTAAACTTGCAAAAGAATGGGTAATAATGACCAATAGCAGGAGACAGAAACTAGGTTACTTCGCTTAGATACTAAAATGAATAGCAAGCAAGAGGATTTCTAGATGCCAGAATAAAGTACAGCAAGTTATAGATCTCCTGATATGCTAAAATTAAAACTGGATGTCTTCCTTATATTTATGTTTTAGCCAGATATACATTAGAAAGCATAGTCACTAGGCCCAATAAGTAATATATTTATTTCATACCTTAAAAAGTTTATGGATCCTAGGAATCTTTCAGTGTATGTAATGGTCTGAATCTTAAGATATTTTTATCTCTGACTTATGGCAAAGGTCAACATTTGATCACTCGTGTATCTACAATTACAATTTGCACACCTATTAGGACATGGGACATTGAATCTGTTCTGTATTGAAGGTAATAAATGTTAAGCAAATACTCTCACTTATGAATTTAAATATACTTTCTGTAATATCACAGAATTAATAAGCTTGGAAGGGAGTTCTGAAGATTATCTAGCTCAATTGCCCTCCCTCAACAGAGATTCGGCTACAGTGAGTGGACTAGTATTATCCAGTTGGGTTTCAAATATCTCCAGGGACAGACACTCTACAACATGTTTAGGCATCTTCTTCCAGTGTTAAATGAACCTAAAAGAGGTTCTTTTTATTTTTAAATGGAATTTATTGTGTTTTCAATTTGTGCCCATTCCTTCTTGTCCTGTCACTGGGCCCCTCAGAGAAAAGTGGGACACTACCTTCTCTGCTGTCCCCATCAGGCATTTACACACATTGATAAGAACCCATGAACCTTCTTTTCTCCAGACTGAACAGCTCTCTCACTATCTTTTCATATGTCAGATACTTCAGTCCCTTAATGATTTTGGTGGCCTTTCACTGGACCTGCTCCAATACGTCCAGTTGTCTTGTATCATGAAGTCCAGACCTAGAAACATTGTTCAAAGTGTGTCTCAGCAATGTTGAGAAGAGAGGAAGGATCATCTCCCTTCACATGCTGGCCATGTTCCTCCTAATGCAGCCTATGATGCTATTGTCCTTCTTTGCTACAAGGGCAAGCTGGTGGCGTATATTCAACTCAGTGTCCAGCAGGACCCCAGGTTCTTTTCTGCAAAGGTGATTTATAGCTGCATGGGCCCTAGCACAGAATAAAGCCTGAACTTATTCTTCCTCATATGCAGGACTTTGCACTTCCTCTTGTTGAACTTCACCATGTTCTTGTCAGCCCATTTCTCCAGCTTGTGGAAGTATCTCTGTGTGGTGGTGTAGCAATCTTATTTATTGACTGCTCCTTCCAGTTTTGCATCACCTAAAAATTTGCTGAGTGTGCACTGAGTCCCATCATCCAGATCATTAGGGAAGATGATAAATGAAACCAGCCTTGGTATCAATCCCTGGAATGTGCCATTAGTCACTGGCTGTCAGTGTGACTTCATGCTACTGATCACAATGCTTTCATACGAGCAGTTTTGTCAGTTTTCACACTATGTAAATGATTTTTTATGTGATCTGCTGTCCATCAATTTGTTAGTGAGGATGTTAGGGGAGATGGTGTTGAAAGCCTTAGTATAGTCAAGATAATCAACATCCAGTGCTCTCCCCTTGTCCACTAAACCGATCATTTAGTCTTAGAAGGCTATCAGGTTCTCTACTTCTCACTAAAAATAGTTTTGGTTTTTTTTCTAAATTATTGCTGCTTATTACTGAATTCACAGATACAGAAAAATCTTTTTCTTAATTAAGTGACTAGTCATAGAAAATGTTTAAATGTATCATTAGTAGCAGAAATAGGGGGGTTTGTCCTTTAAAAAGACCCATCTGTGTGGCTTGACTTTACAGACATAACAAAGTGAATGTGAGAAACATAACACCTTGAAATGGGAGTCTGGAAGAAACAAGGAAGTGGTTTATGCAAAACATATTTCCTGTAACATAAAACATTCAAGAAAAACAGTTTGCTGAAAGATTTCTGGAAAGGAGAATCTGTGCACTCCTTGGGCACCATGTGTTTTCGGAAGGAAAAAAAAAATTCCACTTAGGCCAGGAAGATGAAAAGAAATGCCTGAAACATTGCCTCAAATAAAAAAATACATACAATTTGTCAAATCAAAGGCATATTCTGTTATGAGTTGCCATCAGTGAAAAGAAAAAAAAAACAACAAAACAACAAAACCCACAACCCAAACCAAAAAACAAACCAAAACTAAACAAACAAAAAAGAGGAGCTATGATCAGGAAGCAGGAACCAAGTCAGTGGCTGTATTAAAGCAGAGAACAGTAAGCTTTATAGGAAATTTACTCAATGAGAGGTAAAATCCTGCGACAGTCATTCAAAGACTATCAGAAAGCCCTTTCAAATAAAGACAAATGAAACTGCTTTGACCAGCATCATCCATAGTATATGAGTATTAAGCGTCTTCATGAAACCATAGTTGTTCAGCTGTGGCTGTTCAGAAGTTTTTATGTATTTACAACCAGGTAGATTCTTAGTCCAATGTTACTCTCAGTTTTTGAAAAATAAATTTAAAAATAGATATATGCTTGACAGAACAAAAAATAATCAGTCTTCAGGCTTGATTAATAAAAAAAGAAGTTCAATATAGTGCTCAATTCATTTTCTCAGCTGACGCAGGTTCTATAACAATACAAGGAAGAGCAGGAATAGATATAATAAAGATATGTAATGCTAAATAGTTTGATGGGTGATTATTTTCTCTCATTAGACCACAGATTCAAGGGATGGAAACAAATGAATTTTTTCTTTGTCATTGTCGGGAGAGTATCCACACATTGTCGGATTGTTTTTGCAAGTTTAGTGAAAGTTTGATATTTGCTTTGGATTATTTTTTGGTTCAGTATATATAGAGCCTTCTCATTTAACAAGGGTAGTTTATGATTTTTTTAGAAATGGTGACTGAAGAGCTTTTATTTTCCTTACAGTTTTCACTGATAATTAAGACATTTGCAATGCATGCCATTTGCATTATGACAATAACAATAAAGACTAGTAAAGTAATAATAATAGAATTGCTTAATAAAATGAAGTAAACAGTGGCAAAGTTTTCTATTTGAAGTTAACAGCAACGCCCCTCTGGGTTTCACAGGGGCTGCTACCTGTGAGACTCCACAGTTTCCAGGAGAGACTAAAGCATCCTATCTTTTCCAGAGGAAGCCTACCAGTTTGTTGCCAGTGCCAGAAACAGATGCCCAGAGCCTGCAGAAGGAACAGAGGTCAGCAGGAGAGCACCTGAAGAGCACCACAAAGCCAGAAAGTCGCCTTCACTGAGGGGCCAACTTAAGTACCTCTTTGCAACCACACATAGCATGCAGAATAAACAAGAGGAGTTAGACACGTGTGCATGCGGGCAGGGCTATGACCTCATTGGCATCATGGAGACATAGTGGGATGGATTCTATGATTGGAATTTTGGGATGGAAAGATACAGAATCTTTAGAAAGGACAGGCAGAGGAGACGAGGAAAGGCTGTCACATTCTATGTCAACGACCAGTTAGAATGCATTGAGTTCCACCTGGGGATGGATGAGGAGCCAACTGAAAGCTTATGGGTCAGGATTAGAGGAAGGGCAGGGACAGGTGACATTATAGTCCGGATCTGCTACATGCCACTGGACCAGGAAGAGCAAGTGGATGAGGCCTTCTATAGAAAGACAGGAACAACACCACATTCAAAAGCCCTGATCCTCATGAGAGACTTCATTCACCCCAATATTTGCTGGAGGGACAACCAAGTAGAGCACAAGCAATCCAGGAGGTTCCTGGAGTGCCAGGATGGCAACTTCCTTTTCCAAGAGATAGAATTGCTGAAGAGAAGTGCTATGCTGGACCTGTTTCTCACCAACATGGAAGGGCTCAGAGGGAATGCAAAGCTCAAGGGAAGCCTTGGTTGTAGTGACCGTGAAATGGTGGAATTCAAAATCCTTAGGGCAGCAAGAAGGGTGTGCAGCAAACTCAATACCTTGGACTTCAGGAGAGTGGACTTTGACATCTTCAAGGATCTGCTTGGTAGCGTAGCATAGGATAAAGCTCTGGAGGGGAGAGGGGCACAAGAAAGCTGGTTAATATTCAAGGCTCATCTTCTCTGAGCTCAGGAGCAATGCATCCCAGCAAAGAGGAAGTCAGGCAAAAATACTAGGAGTGCTGTGTGGGTGAACAAGGAACTCTTGGACAAGCCTGAACTCCAAAAAGAGGCCTACAGAGTATGGAATCAAGGGCAGGTAGCCTGGGAAGAGTACAGATAAATTGTCCAAACAGTCAAGGATTGAGCTAGGAACCTAAAACCTTGATAGAATTAAATTTGGACAAGGATGTCAAGGGGAACAAGAAAAGCTTCTACAGATTTTTCAGTGGTAAAAGGAAGACTACAGAAAATGCAGGCCCTCACACTGCCGAAGTTGCAGAAGGCAAAGACAAAAATCGTGAGATCAAAGAGCCACTCGCTAAAGGAAAAGATCATGTGTGAGACCATCTAAGGAACTTGAAAATGCACAAGTCCATGAGACGTGATGGGATGCATCCACGGGTCCTGGGGGAACTGATAGACTATGTTGCTAAGTCATGACAGTCTGGTGAAGCTCCCACTGACTGGAAAAGGGGAACATAACTCCCAGTTTTAAAAAAGGAAATAATGAAGACCCAGGGAACTATGGGGCAGTCAGTCTCACCTTTGTGCCTGGCAAGATCATGTAGCCAATCCTCATGAAAATCTGCTGAGGTGTATGAACATTAAGGATATGATTGACAACAACCAATATAGATTCATTGAGGGCAAGTGGTGCCTGGTAAATCTGGTGGCCTTCTATGATGGGGCTACAGCTCTGGTGGATAAGTGAACGGTAATTGACATCATCTACCTGGACTTGGTACTCTGCCAAGCAGATCCCTGAAGAGGTCAAAGCTACCCAGGACAATTCAATGTTGAGCAGGTGGGTAGTGCCTGCTCCTGTACCTCCCACTCTCTCTGCCAAACTGCCAACCCCCACCCCCATCACCCCCCCCAGCAGGCACACACAGACTTGCACCAAGATGATGTTTAATACATACAAAACAAAAGTTAGGTAGTTGGTCTCTACAGTTTTCTATTCCTCAGCTGTATCAATCATGCCACTCAGCTTTGTATCTTCTGCAAACTTGCTGAAGTTGCAGTATAAATGATTCTTTTTCCTCATTGAGGTGGTAATATATGAAAAAAATATGTAATATATCTAATAGGTCTATCTACTATCCTATTTGGTGGTTATGATATCATGATAAGGGAAGGCATTTAGGAGCACCCAGATGACTTAGGAACATACGCTTCATTGTCTTTATGTTTCTCTGCTCAACCCTCATCTAAATGTTTTCAAAAACATCGTTCAGTTATGCTAAAGGCAAAAAGAATAAAAATAGAAATAAAATAGAAAAAAAAAAGGCCAACTAAAACCCCTAAACTAAGTTCATATTAAAAAATGAAGTGGCAAGTTTTTAAAAGTCTTTGATAGAGAGAATGAATACATACTGTTTTACAGGAGTCAATGTAAATACTTAAGGATTCTAAGGAACTGACTCAGGAATTACCTTTCATTTAATGAGAGAATGGATTAACATTCCACAATTTACACCAATGTTTTTAGTCTAGAAAATGTCACAGTGTCAAATAGCTTACTTAATAATTTAGTTTCATTGCTTCTCACTGAGAAAGAGACTTTTTTCTGAGGGAATAAAGAGTGATAAAAAAATTTCATTATAAAGTGGTCAGCGTAGAGGAAATCAGCAGCTCTGAGAAAGTAGGCATGTATTTCATTATCCACACTTAGTTTCTGACAAGGCATAATCATACACTTTCATCTCTGTTGTTCATCTTTTCCTGAAGGTTAAGCATACAACCTTTAAATCTTCAGACTGTGAGAGAGGACAGTTTAGATTAAACTATGAAGGCAATTAATAAGTTTTTATTTGCCATATTTCTAACAGGACAAATTGCTTAAAGTGTCTTGTGCAATCTTTGCCCTAATTTTTGAACCTCACTGAAATGTATTTATCCCACCAAATTAAATTAAGAAGCCTTTTCGAACTTTAATCATTCCCTTGTGGGCTGGAAAAATACCACCTTAATATAAAGACATTGACTATTTTTGCATAGGCACTGGGTAGATTTTTTTTACAAAGATTACTCTTTGGAACAAGTAGAAATCCATGTCAGGGGCCTCAGAGCAAAACTAATTGTTAACAACATAGTTGACATGCTCTGTAACAACAGTGGTGTCAGTCAATGGGGACATTTCAGAAAGCTTGAGGCTACCTCACCCCTCCTGCATATTAAGTATATATGCATGAGGATTTAGTGTAGAGGAAGTAGTGCTTTTTAATCCATACTGTACCTTTCTTCTTGATAACTTTCCCTGAATATTTCTGTATGCAGAGTCAAATTTTACTTCTTTGCTGTGTGGTCCCATAGCAGGTTTGTGTTAGCTTCAAGTTAGGTTAAATGACTGATACTGAAGACAGTTACCTTGATATTAGGAGATACATGTAATCTGAACCTAGGCTGGAAATATCATTATTGAGTATTAAATTGCTTCCTCAAAAACATTTGTCATGTATATTACCTCCACTCAATCAGTGAATTGTGATGATTTAAGGTCTTGAAGTAGACAATATTGGGGCACGGGGGATGGGGCAGAAGATAGACACTGGGGCATGAAAAGGAAAGGAAGAGAAAACAGATTCTGAATGAATTAATGATAACCATGTTATTCTGGAGAGATTTTGAAAATTCCCTGGGGACTTTTTTTCCTTTATCTCACTTGTCTTGAAGTCATGTAATTTATTTGTTGTGCAAGCATTGTTTGGAAACAGATCAGTGTATGAGAACAAATCCCAAACACCAATCTGTCCAGGATTTGCACTATGAAGTGTATTGATGTATGTGTACATGCATACCTACATACATATGATGATCTTCAGATGCTTAACTTAGCTTTTGTTTTGTGTTTGTTTCATCATTTCCTTGTGTATCAGTAAGAATTTAGGAACATAAAGTGAAAAAAGATTTTAGAGGAGGAAAGAACCTCTGAATGACTTTCAACAGGAACTATCTGTCTTACACTTCTCAATGACTAAAAATCTTTCTGCAATGTGTGCAATCTATTCAGTGTGCTTCCCATATTGGCTACTTGGAATATTATAATTCCAAGACATTGCAGTAACGCAATAAGAAAGGTGAGGGGGTTGTGGCTGTTCTTTTACATTTTTCAAAGGATTTGTTAGCCTGATGCTGCTTTACAATACGTGCAAGTTCTCAGAAGGTACAAGGCCACTATGTACAGTAGATTTTTTTTTTCCCATGGATAGTACAATTCTTCACTACCTTGCATCACACTTCACCCTCAGAGGCTCCTAAAGGCTTCTGCTGTTCTATACACCTCTTCATCTGAAGTTCCCTCTGGAATGAAAAATACTCACCTTGCTGTTTGAGTTGTGAGCGCACTGTGTGATGAGAAAAAAAATCACATTATGAACTTTTGAAAGGAAGATGAGTTCTTCATTAAGTTTGCTCCCAACGTAAAAAACAATGGGATGTCAATCCCCTGCTTAAGTCTCCGGGCACTGCCACAATATTGAAAATGCTTTAATAAAACAAAAGTCACTGAGACAAGAAAGTGAAATTTACTGACCTGCGGTATACTAGTTCTAAACAACATGATCTGAAAGATCTTCTCTATTTATTCTTTAAAAATCAATGAATAAGAAATGTTTTTGTAAGGGTAACTACTGTAACTCTATCTGTATCAAGAAGTCATCATGAGCAAATTGCTGATAGATTTATAATTACCCAAGAGGTTTGTTCTTTTTGTTCATTATTATGTTTTAAAATTATATTATTTTCTCTTCTTAAATTTGCACTGTACTGTAATGATCACATTACCACTTCTTTCTTATCAAGGGAAAAATTGACTATTTAGGCACTGAGAAATGAGTTCTCCGAGTTTATACTATAGTCTTACAGTAGTCTGAACAGTTTTGTTTCCACTAGGTGGAGCATTGTTATCACAGCAGAATTTTTTTTAAGTTAAGAGGCTTTTGAAGTGAAGGAAGAGAAAAAAGAAAGTGAGCTGGAGAATTTGGATGCAGATCTAGATAAGTCTTTCTGAAGTGTGAGAGGTGTAAAGTATGCAGACTCCAGTATTCCAGCTTGATTGCTCTGCCTCCTCATCCTGTTTCCCCAGTCCATCACTGTCCTTTCAGGCTTTGATTGGAAAACTGGATATTTTAAGGTAAAAGACAGAAGGTTCTGAGGATTTTTAATTTTCTATGAAAAAAAAATCAAGATGGTTGCATGGTTCAGATACTGTTTAAAAGGACAAGTTAGCAAGAACTGAAATTAAGATGTTTCAAGGTACCATATTTAATTACTAGTTCTCTAAAACACATCATGGATTGTATACCTTTTTGCTTCTAACAGACTCCAAAGTTAATAAAAGTCAAAGCTACAAATTCACTGCTAAGAGATGTCTTTTTTGAAACAAGGTAGGATGCAACTAACACTGGGAAAACAGTGAGAGTAGGTTATAGAAGAGCAGATTGGCTGAGGCTTCTTAGTCCAAGCTGTGGGAATTCAGACCCTTAACAGATCACTATTAACTGCACTCAGAAGCACAAAGCCACTAAGGCATTTGCAAGGCATGCATGACAAAACACTGATGCTACATTCAGTCATAGGAAGATTTGTGTATGGATACTCATGGTTGACACATATCCTCCTGTGTTTTCAACACTAATCTTAGAGGAAATCAGCTAAATATGAGTGATGGATCAGCTGTTTCTTCTGTCTCTGTGATGGAGCTTCATTTTCGCAAGAAAGCCTTGCCTAGGCTTGTATCTTTTCTTGTTACTGTTCCTCCATAGATTGCTTTTTTCTTAATTGTTAGACAAATATTCAAGAGTTAAAACACTTTGCAGATGTATGTAACTATTTAGGTGCATTGAACCTAACACTTTGTACTAGAGGAAGGTAGGAATTTGTCTGCAGTGCGGCATTTCGGTAATTGTGGAACTTCCAAAGGGATGAACCTGACTGCACAGGGACTGCACAGGGATTTTAAATTATTTCCAGTAATTTCAATCAGAAATGGCACCTGCAGCAGAAGAGCAGTTAAGAGCAGCTGTTTTGTGTTGTGTTGTTAAATAAGCCATTCTGCATTCAGCAGCTGATGACAGGTAGGCTGTCACAGCTGAAGAAGGCTGTGTCTGCTCGCAGTGTATACAAGTTTTTGCTTGCCAATACTGTGCATATGTATCTTCACTGTAAAAAAAAAAGTGTGGAAATATATGCAAATTACCTTAAAGGTAGGGAGTTCAGGGATCAGTAGCAGTATGGATATCAGCTAGCTGTCCAAGAATTAGTTAATTCTGTTACTGAGACGTATCTGAAGGCCTGAGCTGTTACAGCACTGAAAGATTTCCTCCTTTGGCACTGTGCATTTCTGTCTACAAGTAAAGGCATGATTTACTCTAGTGTCCATTTCAGAATACTTTGTCATGTTTATAATACCCTAGATGTTTGATGTAGAGTGCAATGTTAAAACCAAATGAACGGTCTTTGGTAACTGGATATGTATGGATCTTCTTAGGTAATGAAAGAATGGTAATGAAATGGTAAAGTGAACACTGAGGTGTAATAATTTGTAAACTCAAGGAATATAATTTATTAATTACATTTCTCCTCCACATTCTTGTGTCAGTGAAAAGGAAAACTGTGTTTAACAACTTGAGTACTGCTTTCAATATGTCTTGGAACAAGCAACTTTCACCTGCATTATAACTCTATACGCAACACAGGTCCACTCTGCAGGGTGACTAACTAGATTGCCAGTACTTTAAATATACCTTTTTAAAGACATCGAACAGTTAACAAAATTGTAGATACCTGACAAAATTGCTTTATTTCTCTCTGTGTACTTTTGTGAGATATTCATCCCTACAATTTACGTGATAGCCTAGCATGATGGAGGGCTATTGAATAAGAGAGCAAAATTTTCAGATGATTTCTTCAGTTATCACTTTGTAATTCAGATAAATTGTCCTAAATCACAGGAAAATATGTATTATATGTTGTGTAAGTTGTGCCTAAAAAAAGAATTAGGTATAGATTGAATTCAAAATCAGTGTTTTGCCAGATGAGACAAGCTGAAAGTGAAGAAGCTTTTCTGTGGCTATTCACAGATTAAAAATGTTGAGAATACACAATGATCCAGAGCTTGTTTGATCTGCCTGGTTTTCAAATCTATCATGTTATGAAATCAATAATACAATTTTTCTTTGTTTGAGACCTAATGAATAACACAGTAGATTTAAAAAACACTCCAGTTCCTGTAGCCAGTTAGGTTCCTGTTTGCATGGTGTTTTGCTCATTATCTAATGATAATTGAGAGCCATTTTATTTAATGACTTGGAATTCAATTAGATCAATAAAATGTTCATGAACATTATTGAAAGACTGACATACTTTCTACCTATTGAAATATAAATGACAAATTAAAAGTTAAGTGTGAAAGACCATAACAAAATACACTGCTGTTTTTCTTTCTGTGCCATTTTCACTTACGTCTTAGAAAGTATCAAGTCGGTATGATCTATCTGTTAACAGGACAAAGGGAAAGACAAACCATATGTTAATTTATATCATAAGGATATTGTAGTATAATGGACTCATTAGTCCTTGCGGATGGCAAACACTGAGCTCACTGTAAGTTTGCCTAAAAGGAGTGTTTTTCAAAAAAGGAGCAGTTTGACTTGAACAATAAATAACCTTATCTTTTAAGACAGATGGATTGGGTGGTGGTTTAATGTTAAATCTGGGGTGAAGCAGAAGCCTCACAGCCTGATGTTGCTTCAGTTAAGAAAAGAAACACCCCCAAAATAACATACTGAGCTCCCTGTCCCAAGGACATGACGAACCACCGAGTCCTGCTTCTGATGACACAACTGGCCTTACCAAGAGCCAATCAACACATACAAATTGACTTAGTCCCACCTTACCAAGAAGCACTAATGAGTTTTCAAAAGTATAAAACTGGCAACCGAAAACATTATTTGGAGCCATGAAAAACAGTCACCTTACCTGACAGACAGGTTGATATTCTCTTCCACCTAAAGAAGGAATACCTTTTTGGTAACAGTTTCACCTCTGACTTTTTTTCTATGTTTCCCCTCGGAAAATAACTACTAACACGAGTTTCAATTGTTACTTCTTATTTATAGATATGATTGTTAACTTCTTGTAATCATCTAGTGCTAATGCAGAAAGTGAATTTGTCAAAGGCAACTCTGTGCTTAAGTTTATCTGTTGTTTTTAATAAATTACCTACAATTGCAGCATTGTGAAATTGTCTCAGGGGAGTCCCAAAAGGGACTCTGACAGGCAATATTAATCTGTCTGAAGTGTGCTGGTGACAGCCTGTTTGGCTTTCTGATATTTCTCAGAGGGTAACAGCCTCTGAGGATACTCTCAAAGGTAATATTAACTCTGATTGGTGGCTAACTCATATAAATATTACCACATAATCCTCTAGACGTGAACTATTGTCCAAGCTTGGGACTAGGGATGAATTCAGCCACACTTAGGCTTCCACTCTGTGGAGAGCTTAGAAAACAAGGGAGTCTGTCCTAAACCTCGCGACTCAACATGAGGGCCTTCCTCAGCCATATATCAGGATTTTACATATTGATGTGAAAGATATCATACAAGAAACTAGTTCAATATATAGTCTAAACAGGTTGAGTCAAACCACACAATGAGTGATCAAGTATAAATTTTACCATGAGGCTGAAAGGTTACATGGGACTGCTTAAAAAGGGCTAGATGTTCTAGTTTAGGGGGACCATAACAGTCTTTCTTGGCTTTACAGTATATGATAGGCTGTTTTAGATGCTACCGAGTGTTGTTTAAGATGGTCTTTTTTTTAATATGCCAGGCTCTAAGAGTACCCTACTTCATACTAACTCCATGCAGGGAGGGAAAAAAAAAGGCTTTTATGTCCAGCTTCACTCAGAAAGATGTGAACTAGAAGAAATGCAAGAATAAGAAGGGAAATAGATTTCTCCAGTAGATTCTCTCCTGAGTATGATGACAATGTCAGTATTTCAGGACAACCCAGAATCTGGGGACTGGGTCATTGTTGCCATTTAGCCTTTTTCCTCACCCATCATTTACCTAGATTTATTTGTAGCTTGTATTTCCCATTCTAGCAAGAAAGCTATTTAATGAAAACATTTTTCCATTTTTTTTAGGTTTTCAACATTTAATTTCAGAATTTTAATTCTTAAGTCCTTCACATTTCTATTTTCCCCTTTACTTTAATTTTGATCAAGGCAGATTCAGCTTTGAAGACACAACTTCTTCAAAGAGCAGGAAACAGCTTGTTTCCCACTTTGCCACTGCGTCAAGGGTCCGATTTCTTTGGCATATGAAGGAAATGGCTGACAAGGAAGCAGAAGTTTTTCCACCAGGTGCTGTTAAGGGTAAGTGATGGTCAGAGAAGAGTCTTGCCACGTCTATGCCTAAAACATGGGAGCATCTTGTGTGGCTTTTCATTACCTTTTCTCCTAGGGAAAAGAAAACTTTTCCTACTCTTCTCTTGGTGTTTACTAAAGCACAGAGTCCCATTCAGTAGCATACAGGTAGCACCAATTAAGGTAAAATATTTTGGCGCTTTTTTTTTTTTTCCATGGAGTCAGAAATGCAAAACAACAGTATCACTCCACTTGCCTATGATTGTAAGTCAGTAGAGGGCAGTAGTACACGTGCCCACTAACCAGTTATTACACTATAGTGTACATTTTATCAAGGTCTTAAAATGAATGGCTTGCTATATTTATGATAACATTTATTACAGGACATAGAGTTCATCATACTGGAACAAACCATTTAGTTCATCTTGTCCAGTAAGCGGTTGACAGTGCCAGTGAATAACTGATGTTTCAGAGCAAGCATAAAAATAAACAAGATGCACTCAACCAATTGTGCGGGACCAAACCGCTGCAGGGGATTAGCTAACACCTTCAAGCATGAAATCTGATTACCTTATTATCATCTTAGCTTGCATAGGCATGGATTCTTAGCAATGTTATTAGTTATCCAGTCTTCTTTAGAAGGTAACTGTTGTATTTGCCTCAATGAGTTCCTGTGGCAATGATTCTCACAAAGACATTATGCAAACATTTTCCTTTTGATCAGTCTTGTTAACTGAATTTCAACAGCAGGAACATATGTTCATATAAAAATACGACAGCTGATACTTGAGTAGGTACTTAGTTTAAATACATTTTTAGACCAGAAATTTAGTCAAACCTTAATTAAAAGTCATAATATGATGATTTTTCCTTAGTAATCATAAAAACAAAGTATATGGGTTCTTCTTCAATGCAGAAAGAGCTTTTCTCTGTGTCCTACAAGAACTGAAACTCATGTTAATTTCAAGACAGATACTCATGTAGTCACGTGGAAATGAGAGCCGGGGATTTAAGATAACGATGAAACAAGACGAGAGAAGTAAAATTCTGCAAGTTGATAACAATGGGTTTATAACAGCTGCATAAAAGGGAGCCCATCTTAAGCTACAATGCCCTTGACAAACTTAAATATATTTAGTAGTCTGAAGCAGGCTCAATCGATTAACCACTGACAGTCCTATCAAGGCAAATATGACAAAAACCTAACAAGGCTCGCAATCTGAACAGCTACAGTCTCTTGACTTCAATTACTTCCCTCCTTCCCTTTGCACGCAAGCTGGGAGAAAAGATACGCCTTGAAGAATAGCTTATAAGAAACTGAGAGTTCTGTGTAGTCAAACTTCTTATATTACTGTTGATGAAATTTACATATCAAGACTTTAAAGAACAGAATTATTTGTCTGCTCTTTAGCCACTTTGTTGGAGTATGGCCATGACTTACCACCCTTCAATCCTTCCAACCACCTATGTTCTGCTATGAGCTTTGAATCACACATGCTTACTGGGGTGAGCTGACCCCGGCTGCCCACCAGGTGCTCACCAAAGCTCTCTATCACTCCCCGTCCTCAACTGGATGGGAGAGAGAAAATGAAATGAAAGATTCCTGGGCTAAGATAAGGAAAGATCACTCACGAATTACCACTACAGGCAAAACAGATTTCACTTGATAAAATTATTTTAATTCACTACCAATTGAATCAGAGTAGGATAATGAGAAATAAACCTAACTCATAAAAACACCTTCCCCCACCTCTCCCTTCTTCCTCGGCTTAATCTTACTCCTATTTTGCTCTGTCTCCTCCCCCCACAGCAGCGCAAGGGAACGGGGAATGGGGGTTGCGGTCAGTTTATCAGACATTGTTTTTTCCACTTCTTCCTCCTCAGTGGAAGGAGTCCTCACACTCTACCACTGCTCCACCATGGGTTCCCCCTACAGAAAACATTTCTCTGCTTCAGTGCCTAGAGCACCTCTTTCTTCCCTTTGGTGAAGAAGGCTTTGGTGTCTCACTTCTCTCTTCAGCTACAATTTCTGTCTTTTCCCCCTTCTTAAATATATTATCACAGAGGCACTACCACTGCTGCTGACAGGCTTGGCCTTGGCCTGTGGCAGGTCCATTTTGGGGCTGGCTGGCATTGACCCTATCACATAAACAGGGAGCTTCTGGCATCCTCTCACAGAAACCGTGTCTGTAGACCCCCAGCTGTCAAAACCTTACCACATAAACCCGATATAGTTAATTACTCACTTCACAGGTTTCCATATGCTTTATCATCTCCTTTAAATGCCAGTGAAATAACACTCTGCTGTAGATTTCACTTTACTGCATAAATATGGCATAATTTTTCTGCTGCATACAATGTCATAAAAGGTCCATGAAGAAAAAGCAACAGTGAGTCAAGCATCTGGTAATAAAATTCTGACTTTTTATGTTTTTATTTCTTTTTTATTTTTCCTTTTATTTTTCCATGGATGCACTGCTAAGATGGTTCAGAAAATATGTATGAGAATGAAATAGGAAGGTCTATTCAAATCACACAGGGACAGAGTATCAACACACTGGAATGAAATCTTCCCCTCTTTGTACCTGTACTTCACAACAACAAAAAAAAAAAAAAAAAAAAAAAACAAAAACAAGCTGAGAAAAACAGTGTTTGCAGTATCCCAGAAATAATTGACATACTCCCAGATGACAAGCTGAGACATATTAAAGAGATGGGGAAAATGCACAGTACATGTCCCTGTTTTACCTCCTATACATCACTGCTTTCAAAGACATAAATATCAGAGAAGCAGAAACACTCTAGTTGCTTGTTTTTCTGGTTACTGCTCCCAGGACCATATGTATTTCACATTGAATAGTTGTGGATTAAATACAAAGGCTGTCTTGGGTGCTGGAGACTCATACTCGTTCACCTGTGTAAGCTAAGTTTTAGGATACAGATTCATATGTCCCTTTTCTTACCTTGCCATTGTGAATATTTTATTGTCTTCTACATATTCAGATGTTTGGACTAGAGTATGCATATTTTTGTAGTTTGAAAGCCCATATAATTGGGAAAACATAGTTTTCTAACGTCCATATAGTAACTCTGCCCTGTTCTCTGTCATTATTTGCTATATATATATTGTCTGATTCAGTCCCTTTACAGCCTGACAGGTAGAACTACATCTGTTGCCACAGTAAAATTCCATGCCGACATGAAGTCTCTGTTGCTATAGAATTTTGTTAGCTATACTCTTAAAACTTTGTCCTTTGGTCATTGTCACATATTAATAAACTTATTCCTATAGCATTTTCCTGGAAAGGTTTTGATTCTTTGAGGGGAAGGGGTGTTGTTGGGGTTTTTATTTAGGAGGGGGTAGACTTCCCAGTAACATAGAAATTGAGACTAAAGATAACATTAGGATCTTTCCTGTTAAATTTCAAGTCGGGTGCTACTGGCTGGAAGGATATTTCAGGACCTTGGGTTTACATATTCATATTTCTCTAATCTGGCTACTGTTGGTTTCATTCTGGACAAGGTAACAGGTAAAATGACCAGACTTCTGTTATTTCCAGCAGTAGGCTCATTTTTCTGTGTAATTTTCTACTCCAGGTCAGAGCTTGCTGAATCACAACCAAGGTGCTGTCTGTTTCCTCTTCACTGGAAACCTGCCTGTCTCAGGTTCTGGTTGCTAGGGAGTTGCTGATTTTCTGTCTGGAGGTGGCTGAATTCCTTGGCCACTTCTATCTGTGCGTAGCATTTGATTCTTGTGTTGATGCCTTTGTTCTCAGCACTGTGACCTGGAGCCCTGCATCTCAGCTCCTTGGTACCGCTCCTTTCCAGGTTATGGATCCATTCCATTTCACTAGTTAGTGTAATGATTTTATTAAGAAACATTCAGTCACCTTAGGTTGCAGAACAGCTGTTATAAGGAGACCTTGTTTGAAAGAGATGTGCAATCCTCAGGAGATGAAGCCCTGCATTTCTCAACAAGTAAGGATTTATATAGAAACAGAAGTTTGTTTAAAAAATTCTGGGACATTTTTTCTTTTTTTTTCTTTAATGATTGGACTTCAGATGGAACAAACAGAAAGATGGGAAGGACATAACACACAACACAAAAAAATGTGGAAACAAAGGGAGTGATTTGAGAAGAAAATTGAAAGCTTAGTTTTTCAGCTCTGTGGCTTTGGTAATTGTCCCCAAGAATGTAAATGCATATGATTTCCTCTGAGGAAAAGAGATTTCTTTTTAAAAAATTTACACCATGATTTTTTTTAAATAATGGCTCTTCAATACTTCAATTTACGCCTTGCATACTAAATAGTCTCATCTTTCCATTATATTTCACATGTGCTGAATGGTTTTCATTTGCTAGCTTGCTACTGTAGATGGAATTCATTAATCTGAAGCAAAAGTAATTATAACAAAGAACATAAAATATCAGATTATTAAGATGATATCTTTCTCTGTCGAGATCGGTTACTTCAATCCATTCATCCTCTCACAGAAACACTAAGTTACTTTAGAAGGAATGTGTCCTGAATTCAAATGTGAGGACATATATAAGAGTATGTTTTATACTTAAGAAAAGGAAGCTCTCAAGAATGGTATCTGCATCATGCCTGATACATTGTAGGCTGGTTGTTAAATGTCTGGATACTTCACTTCTGTTTTAAAATGTGTTTTCTCTTGAGTACAGCTCATGCAGGTACCGCGATGAGCACCAGGGCAGAATGAGCAGCACATGCTGTGGGCACCTGTTTGCTGTGTTAGAGATGAGGATGTTCATATGTCTGTACACCATCCTGCAAGATGGCAATTGTTCCCTTTGTTACAAATTCTTTTCATCACTGGAGTCTCTCTTCATGGTAAACACTGCAGCTGAAAATATTGCTTACAATCTAAGTTTCTCTAATCTTTTTCCTCTGATTTATTTTGATCCTGAATAAATTGCCTATATAACCACTGCACAAGACTACTTTTTTTTACTGTACTTAACAGGATATCAGTAATGAAATGGACTTTCTCACTGCAATGGTGAAGTTCATGCTTATTTCACATATCCCATAAAATCTGATGGAAAAAAAAGCCCAAACCCTCTGAAAATATTTTTAATTGTAGTTTTCCATCAACCACAAACCTTTTTGTTATCCTGTGAGTTCTAGAAGTAAAAAATAAGTCTCATAAACATGGTGCTTGTGAGAGATGTATTCACTATTTCTATGAATGTTTAGTTCAGTATTTTTACATATCTGCACATATTCAAGTATATTTTGAAATTCAGATGTATGCCCTCGAAATGTGTACCCTAGAAATTGTTGCTAAAACCAACAATGCTAAGAGAATGTCTTCAGAAATTCTTGACTGATATTGTTTTGATGAAAAAATCTTGCTATGCCTTTTATTTTACAACTGAAGTGACTGCAAGGAACACTGTTCAGTCTTGCCACTTGGCTGGGAATAATTTAACATTATAATCTACTTGGAATTAAATACTTTTGTAGAGACATGTACTTATATAGAGCAGAATGAGAAAGTCATGATATGAAGACAAAAGTACTTCACTTATAAGAACATACTCAAAGGAATATGCAGTGCAATACTGACAGAATCTCTTGTTTGTCATAGAATTCTCTAGTTCAGAAAGAGATGTGCAATACTGTAGGAAGTTAACAAGGATTCTAGCTAACAAGAATCTTGACTATCCAAAAAATAATTATCATTTTTTAGGAATTGAATAAACTGTGTGTGGTAGATTAAATTATCCTAAACCAATGTATTTTTTGAATTTTGAAGTTCATATACTGTTACAAATTTTCAGCAATGTTTTACAGAACTTACTTCAATACAAAATGAAAAAAGAAAGAAAAGAAAGTTGCTACATTTACCTTTTTACAAGGGCTTCAATTGGTAGACTCTCTAAATTTTAATTATCTTTGTATTGAGAGTAGAATCAGAATGCAGGTAACATGTAGTTTTTTTAGTCTGTAGGCAATGGTCTGTTAACTTCCTTTTTCTGCCCTTTATTGTTAAGAACAGATTGAAAAACAGCAACAGCTTCCATTGATAGTTCAGCAAGGTTACAATCAGAGCACAGACCCTTAAGAAGTCCTGAGACTGTGACATTTGTATCAGCCCAAATCAACTACTAAGACTTTTTTTGCAGGAAAAACTCTTCTGAGAGTTCAAAAACTTTATGATTTAGAAATGACATTCCTTCTTGTTTTAATTGAGTTTGGTGTTCAGACGAATATCGCTGTGTTGCCACATCACTGCATAAAGGCATACTTCATGCTTTGCTTCTGTTTTCATGTCCTATATAACAAGGCTTTACCAGGTGAGACATTTATTATTGTCACAGCCTGCTCAGAGAAGTCTGGGGCTGTAAGAAACCCAAGCAGCAATGCATGAGTAGAACCATGGCATCAAGGGATTTCCATAGAGAAATCTCAAGTTAGAAAAGTCTTCAATTACCATTCCTTACTTAATTGCAGTTTCTTTGTCCAAGTATCATGGAATCTAGTTATTAAAAAAAAAAAAATTTGGAAACCATGATTTAAACTGTATTTCTAGATTTTTATGGAGTCTATTGAAGAGAGGAGAGAGCCTCTATCTCTGGCATCATCTTCTCCTCTGTTCTGGATGTCAGTAGAATTACAGCAGTACTACTAGGTGAAAGAGAGGCAAATGTCAAGCTGAAGGGACTCTAGGAACAGTAGAGCACAGTGGTCCCTACCATGCTGTGAATCAGCCACATACGTGCCAAAGCAAAAGCCGAGATTCTTCCTTTATTTACTTCTGTGCATAATTGCTAAATCTAATACATCTCCACAGGATTTTTTAAGAGTAATATCTGTCCCAACTTGTTTAGCAGAAGGATAGTTCTTAATTCTGGTGGAAAACAGTTTAAACTTCAGTCCATCAACTATAATAAAACCCAATATTTAAGCTGACTGCTAAAAACTAAATCATTGTTACATGTAACATAAAGTTATACTGTGTTATCGAAAGAAATCATTAAAATTAGTGATACAAAATGTTTTCTTTTAGTCTTTTAGTCTTTTATCTTTTTAGTCACACATACGTATTAGGTAAAAAAAAAAAGTCTTAAACGAAAGATTTTGGCTGAAGAACCTTCTTTTTTTACTGTGATTAGTTTGAGAATGAGAGTTTATTTATTTTTTTTAATTTCCTTTTTTTTTTTTTAATCTGCACAATATGAGAGACTTAAATTTCCCATTTGCTGCCTTTCTTCCTTATTATTTTTGGGTGATAATTAACCACATGATTCACCTGCTGGTAGGGCCCCAGGAGCCAGAGAGCCTTACCAACTTAATAATATACAACTGCTTCCACTTCCACAAGCCAGAGAAAGGAAGAATGCACTTTGAGCACTTTACAGGATGAATGACACATCTGTCCAGGAAAAAGACACTTTCTGAAATTTTAAAATTACTAAATTAACACCTTATATCACCTTCCCATCCAAATCCTCAGCAAACACATTGAAAAGAAAACCGAAACCACAGATGCCTACACCTAAATGTGCTGGCTGCAACTTAGGTGAGCATATCTATATTTAGTAACCATTTAAGAAGTTTTTAGTTTGTTGAGGTGAGTAATAAGATACCCGTGTATCCCTGGCGCGGTGCCTGGCAGCTCCAGTAGCCCCAACGCAGGGCACAGCTGAGCCCAGGGACAGACCCCCATGGGGCAAGGGTTTCCCTGCAGCCCCTGGGAAGGACCAGGGCTGGAGCAGGGGAAAAGTGTAAGGAGGAGGGAACAGCAGAGAGGACCTGTTATGGGCTGACTGCAACCTCCGATTCCCCATCCGCCTGTGTCACTGTTATTTTACTACTAGATTTCCATTGAAAAGAAGTAATACTTTCAATCCATACCAGAGCTGTAATGCATTTTAAAAGGATGCTGATCTGAATGACTAGGCATGTGGAACACTGGGGCAAACATGCACTGGAAAGTAAGTCAAGATACAACATCAAGTTGCTGAGCACTCTGACTTCTATCTGACAAAGCATTTTAACACACTCCCCAGCCTGGGATTGGTTCTAGAGTACTTGACTTCAAGTCCAAAGATCATAAAAACACATTACAGTGGATAATACCATCATCATAAGGAACATTTTAATATGGAGTTTAGTTTTGATGGAGAAATAATAATGTATGATTTAAAAATATGCTTCACAGTAGATAAAGCTACCACAAGTTTAATAAACATTAATAAAAGCAAAAAAACCAATAAGATAAAAGTTAAAATTACCTCTGTTCATTCTTCTGTAAATATTAAAGAAGACCTTTATTTCTAAGCATCATTTGTTATTATCACCACACCATTGAAAAATAATTATAGTGGTCAAACAGTGAGGACCTTTTGCAATGAAGAGGTGACAAACATCTTAATTGTAAATATCTGAAGATTTGATTCAAGTTGATATGGAAATTAAATTTTAGAAGGCTAGTGCTGCACTTTTCAGTCTGTTATCCCACATTCTACACACTTACAGGTTGATGCAGATCAAATGCTTCATCAGTATTCCAGAGGAAATTGCCTTTATTTTAGTTCAGCAAGTAATGGCCTATTTGCTTAATATATGCATATTAGAGGTATTACTGTTTCAGTACAACACTGGGAATTACATCTGGGGTAAAGCACCCCTGAAACCTCTGACTCAGATCTGAGGAATTATTCAGCATGGATGGGTCATACAGGTCACACTAGGATTCAAGCAAAGAGATTGCACGTTGCCTATGGCTAGCTGTGAGCCATTGGATTTCTTCCTCTAGTTCATATTGGATATAGCTACTTCGAGGGCAGGAATTGCTCTGCTGTATGCTCCAGATCCTCCTGAGGCCTTAGCTAGGTCAAGTACTTGGCCAGACAATGCTTAATAGCAGTGGAGAGTGAGAGTTCCTCCCCCTCAAAATCTGGCCCTAACAACCAGGATGCACTCCCAGTTCCCACAGTTGCAGATACAATTATTCATAAAATGGTGTAACTATGATAACAGGTTTTAAAATAGGAATATGTTTATATAAATAACAGCTTTCACCAAAGTATTCAATAACCTGCATATACATAGAAAATAGTCTAATCCAGCCTTCTTGTACCCCCGATCTTTACTAAAAATATTATGATACTTTCTTTCAGCACTCAGGAAAGACTAAGAGAAAGGATCTGGTACGCATGGAGCTTGTGTAAAATTCAGGCCATTACCCTGAATGGGTATATTGTGCCATGCAAGGTCAGAGGTATAAACCAGTCAAGCACACTTAGCAGTGGAAACAGCCTGCATGACTACAGTTGCACACTGGAATGGAGATCTGCTGGTGGCTATGACATCTTCATGTGGAAACACCACATCTCTGTAAGGATCTTGGGCTTTCTTTGGCTGAAATGATGCTAGATGAAAACACATGCCTCAGTTGATTGCCAGGTGTTTCATACATCACTATTATGTACCAAGCAAAGAATCATAATCTGGGGGTCTTTTTGTGGGTACAAAGGCAGATGATACTTTCCCCTCCTAAAAATATTCAAACTTTCCATGGGCACATCTTCTAGAAAGGACTGGATTTTACTTGGAAATGAAAACTCCGGAGGCAATTTGTTTCAAAAAAGGAGCATTCATTTGCATTCACAGCTTCATGAGGAGATATATATTTCATGAGGAGGTGCTTTTAAATGTTCCTCTTTAACTGTGTCTTTCAGTACTCTGTAGACTCTTAAGAAGTATCTTTAAAGAAATGCCAAGCATAGTCATTCAAACAGGTAGATAATATACACATCTTCATGGCGTATGTCATTTTCTGTCTTAAGCCAATCGCTCATTCAAAGTGGATAGCATGTTAAAATTCAGGAAATCCCAGTGGAGAAGTCATTTTAATTAGAAACCTGAGCTGCAGACTTACCAAAAGAATAGTTTTGTGTTCGTTGAAGTCAAGTCAAGATTTCTTTCTGTGGGAGTCATTCTTTCCTCCTTTCCTCCTCTCTCTTTTTCTCATCTGAAGCCAAAAATTTCCAAGCAGCTTGTCATCAGATGTATCTGAAGAACATATATCCCTAATGGATGGTGTCTGATAAATTCTTTCCAGTGTCTTACAGTAAAGGACACCTGCAGCAAACATCTGCAATTTGTTTGATGTTGTTCATCAAAGTTTCATTAACAACAAAAGACACGTGGCCTGGGTTGTATGCATATTATCTGTCTTTGACCATTCTTGATAATAGGTCATAGCAATTTACATAGTATTGGATACTGTTTCAAATAGAATGGACAGCTGCTTGATGGGCTATTAAGGTGTATACAGAAGTATGATAAATTAGCTCTTCAAACTAAGAATGGTCTTCAGAAGTTTCTTTAAATTGCTTGAGTGCACATATTGTCAACTAAAGCAATATTTTCTACAGAAAAGCTTAAAGAACTCAGGATTTAGAGGAAAGAGACAGTATACTTCTGCAATGGGAAGCTTAATATGGATATGAGTTATCTTAATAACTTGAAAGCCTTGCAACCAGTATTTATGAGTGTCATTACCAAGTTTTCCTGTCTAGATTCACCTGTAGGCAAAGTGACTAGGGAAGATGTATTAAAATAAATGCCTAGACTACATAGTGATATCATTGTATGGTGTTTTGTAAAGATAGATCAGTAACTTGGTAACAGAAATTTCACTACCTGAGATGGTAAATTGATGAAGTTCTACCAAGCCATCTGCCAACAGACTCTGTTTAAAATAATATCTTTGATTCAACAGTTGCTTAGCAGCAGATATTATATTCTTACCCTCCCAATCAATATATTTGATATATTTTTGTATTATGACAGACTTTGCATATTTATTGCTCAAGAAGTAACACTTAGCTTAAAAATATGTTATTTGCTTAAGTATACCACGAACAAGGAAAGCGAGCATACTCAGTGTTCTCAAAGGCATTTCCTAAATGCATCCTAAAAGTATCCTAAAGACAGGATACTTCAGACAGAATTACTCTTTTCCTCTTCCTTCCCTTTCTTCTGAAAATCTACACTTAATTGGTCTCCTGAATCCTCCTCTATTTTTGTTCTTATATTGACTGATTTATTGGTGGAGATGCACAAATTATCTCACTAGTGCTGGACGTTTCGACTTGCATCTTTTTATTCTCAAGAATAATAGTTGTGCTGTCTCTTTGGAATGTATCTCGGCACCTTTTGTTAATATCTCCCAGTGCATGCTGAGATTTATATTCATTATTTGACATACAGCATCTTCTTGTTCTGTTGGTCACCAGGCATGTTGCAGAAGTTCTGCAAGTGTTCTGTTAGCATTCAGGTTGCTGGTATAATAAAGGGCCTGGGAATGGTTTCTGTAGGGTTCACAACCATACTATCCCTTTACCCAGAAATGTTTTGTTTGTTTTTCAGTGTTTCACCTATTATCGCTGATGAAAAGCATATTACAGTGTTTCTCAAATGTCTCACCATCTGCTTTGAGCAACAACAGATCTATTTCTAAATGCATTCCTGTCTGCTTTGAATATAGCTGTCTTTGCTAAGATATTCATAACTCCTTTTTTTTCATTTGATGTCTGAAAACCTTATAAAGACAGTTATACAGTTTCTGCAAGAATGATGAGAATCATCTCATGTTTAAGATGACTTTTTAAAATCGTGATGCATTTATAACTCCGGTGACTTCATCAAGTTATCAACAACATCTGATAGAATTAGTTGACCTGTTGATGGACTGGCAAGATTTTTCTCATAATACTCACTGGATTATTTAGTTTTCTCAGATTTTTCATGCAGAATTTAGAAGTGTCCTTGGTCTTTTCAAATGCCAGACTCATAGAGATCTGCAGAAATTATTAAGGGATTATTCAGTTCTGTCAGATTTCTCAGTAGTCCCATAAAACAGCTTCATTGCTTAGGAAATAAGGAGTACCTATTAAAAATTCTGTTTAAGATCCATAGTCTGAGTGTTTTTGTTTGCTGTCTCTTCTGTTGCCCTATGTATTGCGATTCTCCAGTCTGAGCCAAAAAACTTCCAAGATGAGCAGCTAACGAATATGTCCATCATCTCTTCATTGTTACACAGTTCATAGGATACATAGTTTGGATTACATACAAAAAAATCAGAAAAACATGGCATGATTGGGATTCACACAGAGAACCCACACCATTTTCTCACTTCTCCTAAGCCTACATAAAATGTCAAATCAGTGTAAAAAATACAAAATTGTGAAAGGCTTCCATTAGCATCATCTCTTTGATAACTGAGGTGCCCTTCAAATAGATACATGCTTTGTGAAAATGAGTAATTATAAAAGAGTTAATCAAAAAGCACTTATCAAATGTTATCTCAAGCACTGATACATTTAAGTGCATCTTCCAAGTGAGCAACATCAGCAGTGTAATTATCTTGTAGGCAAGGAGAAAATTCACTCCTTTTTAATCTAAGAGGTGTTTTTTATACAACTTCAGCACTTACTAGTTCTCTGGTGACTGATTCATAATAGCTGATGAAGGGCAGGTTTATTAGGAGAATGAATAGTGGAACAGACAGAAGTTCTTATCAAAGCTCACTGAAACATCACCATAAAACAACCGTGAGGTTAAGTCATAAACCAAGTCTAGGATTCTTTTGGTGTGGAAGTGGGCAAATAGACATAGAGAATCAGTATGTCAATATTTTTTTCTTTATTCTGTGCATTATGCTAACAGTGTTCTTCTCCTGAACTAAAAATGGAGAAGGTTCAGTCCTTTCAGAGTATTCTAGCACAAGAGAAATAATATGATTGTATTGATTATTCTGTACTTACTTTTTGCACTATTAGTTAATGCCTTTCTGGAGGCTGATCTCATAAAAGGAACAGCAATTTTCTCTTCCTGAAGCAGCATTCTTTCTTCATGTGAGTCAATTTTCTTCAAAGCTGGAGGTATTTCTGTAGAGAAAAGCCTGAGAATCTATTGCAGATTGAAGGGGTTGTATCTGTCCCTGTGATAATTCAATTACATAAACATTTTTCCAGACATTTGAATGTTCAGAGTGTTCAGGATGTTCTTGAGTGTTCATAGTTTTCATGTTCAAACCAAAATATTTTTCATTCTATGATGTTTTAACTCAAGTGGTTACAGATTCCTGGGTGAGGAATATTAATATTTAAATTACCTAGACTGATGAACTGGGCACTTCCTCTGTCCTTATGGCAGTGTTAACAAAAAGCATCTAAGCTGGAGCACTTATATTTAGTGAATCTTTATTCAGTTTTCAGAGGGAAGGAGGCCATGGCTCATTCACACTTTGTACTTAAATGTCATCTTTCTACTATAAGCAGGCTTTAGTTAAAACTGTTTGTATGTCTGCTATTTTTGATTTGGATTTCAACTCCATCCTTAGCACTTTGAGAAAGCTTTCTTGGATAAGTAATAAATTCCTTTTTTTTTTTTTTTCAATAAAAGAACATGAAGCATGCCTGTAACCTTTATTCTAGTTTATGGCATATATTATTGGATGTTTTTTTAAGTTCACTGACTTTCATATGTCTTTTAAACAACACTAAACCTTCTGTGAGGTCAGTAATTCTTAATATTTTCAAACTATCAAAGAGATTATTTCCGATGAACAAAATCATTTCTTCACAGAAAGCGTTTTACAGCATGTTCAGAATCTGAGTTATGTCACTCTCTTTTCTGTTGTTATTTTGACTTCTTCACTGCTGGTGCACAAATATTCTTTGGGATGAGAAAGAGCTGCTTCACCTGTTCATCTTCTTCATCTGTTTACTGTGTGAACTGAGGAACTCATCTGCCTTTTTCTTCATGATACAGATCCACCTGCACATCTCCACCTGCACATGAAATATGTTCTTTAACTGTGTTTTCATTCCTTTTCATTTAGGTACTTGCTTTTCTTAACCAACACACCTATCTCTTATGCTAAATCACTTGAAGTCTCATCGACTATCTCTAGTCAGTGACATTCTATACTTGCAATTCAGGCATAAGAATATTCAAAAGCTAGTTAATGTGAATATGCTTACTGTTTCTCATGACATCATATCTGTGTTATTTCTCCCTTGCTGAAGTTCTCAAGAAGCTAAGAATTTATGTCCCAAAGTGACATTTAATTGACGTATGAATCTTCTGAATTTTGGTCAATTATTCATGTCTTTCATGCTCATTTGAAAGATGAATATAGGATCTATCTTCAGTGTCTAATTTCATAAATGAGACACTTATGCTTCCAATCTGCAATAAAATATCGAATTGATTATAACTTACATTATACAAATGAGAGAGATAGTAATACATAAAAAGCCCACTCTTGTGCTGTGACATCAAATTTTAGTTCCCATAAAACAGAATCTCCGTTAACACATACAAATAATCCTCCGTAACTCAGAGCTTGGCACCTAAAATGACAGTTGTTACAATCGCTTCATTGCCTATAGCTCAGAGTGAGTTAGAAAGCTAGAAATGGTACAACCATAATGAAGTATATTAACATATTCAATCCAAAAACATGTTAACAGAAGCAATAACTCTCATCCTGAACAATTCCTGGGATGAGATTCTCAAATTCAATTTGTTTGTCATGGTCTAAGGAAATATAAAAGCTGGAAAAACTGCTTATCTGAATTTGAGCACTTAAGTATGGCTTCATTATGTACTGGAAGGAACAAAAGTTCAAGTAAGGTAATTTTTTCTTCTACTTGTCACCTGCACAATGAAGGGGTAGTTTCTGAACAGTGCAGTAACCGTTATTGTAATGTTTGGCCTCATATTGTCTCTTAGGAAAGCATTTCTGTTTCACAGTAAAGATAATATCCATGTCCTAAATAGTCGATTTTTGCATTCCAAACACATTACTTTACAAAGACACCACTTTTCTTTGCAATGAATATTTATAGTAGGTAAGAGAAGATGCTTATACAGTACAAAGGTAAACAATCACTAAAAAGGGTCTTCCCAATTAGCAAACTTGGTAAGAATGCAATGGCCTGGACAAGAGAAAGGCCTATTACATCCATCTGCTAACCCATGGCAAAGCCAGGCTTTTGTAAATTACAGTCTCCAGAAACCATGTTTAGTTGCAACATCTGTTTTCTTGGGGACAAAAAATATTGGTCAGAATATGTTTTCCCTAATGTCTGCTTTTGAATTTCTTAAATCTGAAAGCCATAGGGTGAGTGATGTGTTGTTAGCGACAGCCCTGCAAAAGCTTGAGGCTTTTGCTGCAGTAGGTGAGAAAAGTAAGCCCACGGTGAGAGCTGCCAAGGGCATTAAGCCTCCCTATGGACAGCAGTTAACACACAAGTGTTCCTTGAGGAACAAGTGCCACGGCAGCAGCATCACACCATTTTTTCTCCCAAGGCTCTGTCATTAACATTTTTGCAACTTGTGTTTTGCAGTGTGTGGTAGCTCTAACTAATTAGTTCTTTTGTTTGTGTGTAAATCTGGCACTGAAATGAATCTGTGTGTTTGTGGCAGTATAATAGCAAAACAGGTCCATTTGGTTAAGATCTAGTCAGGGACAACTCAACTGAGACATTAACAGTGTTAGGTAGGGACATGTGCAGGATGATGAACTTCACTCAACTAAGTCATACAGTTAATTTTTCCTTTACTGCCTTTTCATGGCTTAGCTTCCAAATTAAGAGTTTATAGGCTGATGTCAGGAGTAACAAGATCTGCCATGAAGTAAGTGGTGGGTTTTGTATCTCAGGATGTAATAGCAAAGAGCAATCCATAGGTCAGTTTTGTGGAAGAGGGGTGGAATACTAATCTAATCGAATAAGGGAAGAAATTACTTCAAGGGTTAGGCATCCATGATCTCTTTTGTATTTAGATCTGATATTAAGGCAAAGCTTCCACTGAAGTGATAGGAACTTTAGCTACTATGATTTTTTTCAGGAAATAAAAAATCAAGTCATACATTTTAGACAATCAATCAAAAAATATGATTACACATCCTTTTCCTTCCAGAAGAAAAAGGGATAACATATAGCCTGCCTGATTAGTGCTTCATAAATCACTGCAGTATTTGATCATAAATGACACACAAAAGGAAGCTGTGGTTTAATACATTGAACCTACTTTTATGTTGCATGTGAGGGTGCTCTCCAAAATAATAGAATTGTCTCTTTACTGTCTCCATGACAAATATAACACCCCCATATAAAATTCTAAATAAGCAAACAGGCTGTGTCAGCAGGTGTTTGTGTGAGGTAAGATACTCCAAGAACACTTGTGCTTACCAAGTGCTTGGTAAGGATACCATACAAGGCTGTCAAGTGTCATACTGGTCAAGACTAACGGAAATGTATCTGAAGAAAAGATGAAAAAAAGAAATCAAAAGGAATTCAACAGTCATGGAAAATTTGCATATTATTTGGGTAAACAAAGCTTTTGTATGCTAATTTAGATGAACGTTTATGCCTTTACATATTATAGTAGCTTCAGAACTCATAGTCTTTGGAGAACACGTTTAGGTCTCTGGTGGTGACTTGCATTTGGAAACTAAACTAATCCACACATTTAATGCAGAACCTTATTTTATACAACTGAGATTTTCAACTTTTCATATGATATGTTTGAATCCCTAATTGCTAATTGCAGATTCCCTCAGTGTTCTTTTTAGTGACATATTTGTACCAACCACGGAAAGATTATATCGAGAACATCAATTGGTGCATAAATATTTATGAATACCTAAGTGGAATAATCAAGTGTAATAAACTCTCCAGAGATACTGCTGGTATCTGAAGTGAATTTTAAGATTCATATAATGTGTACATATCTGCTGTGAAAAAGGTTAACATTTGCCTTGCCAGGGTCCCTCTCTTATTAAAGAAATTAATTTACTTTTGAGATTTCCAAACGAACTTTTCAATTAAGACACTTTTTGAGGTAAGGAAGAGATCCCTAGACTAGCAAGAATAATTTTACTCCCAGTTTACTTCTTGAAACATAATAATGACAGCTAGCTTATGACCTAAAATTTTATAAGCACTGCAGGATTTTTCCTTCAGAAGTATAGAGCTCTTTTATTTCTAATAGTTTTAATAACAGCAGAGGATAGCCTTGCTCAGTAAGAAAACTAAGCACAGCAGTAGGTGTCTACAAGGCACGTTATTCCACCCTATGAAGAAAAATACTTGCCTTTCAACTGAAGAAGCCTCAAACAGTGTAAAGTGGAGAGAGTTATTCCCCATTCTTGTTTCCCTTTAGGACAGCAAGATATTGCTGCTTGATATATAGAAGACTCTGCCATTGTTGATGCTAATTGTTTGAAGCTTCCCCGTTTCTTTCCTTAGACTGAAAATGAAGTATTGCTTATGAAAATTTACATCAGAATATCTCTGACAACTCACTGACTAAAAGGAAGCATAATTACAGGTGAAAAATATATCCCATTAAATGTAAAATACAATAAAACTGATTCTGCATCATGATGACGTTTATGGAAAACTTTACCTAAAAATAAGGGTTTTTTACGTATTTTGGCAGAAGCAAACAGCTGGGATGTAGGTACAGCCAATCACACATTAACTCTTGCTGCCAGCACGCTTAACCCCTTTAATTCTTTATTTTACCACTCCAGTAATTCCAAAAATCTTTCTGTTTACCTGTTACTTCTAGATGTATCAACATTTATTCTCAACAGACAGAGCTGTAACATGTCTGCCTCACTGAAAAGAGAGCTTTATCCATGAAGCCTTCCTTTATGTTTTACCATCACCATTCCTGGACCACAGCTTTGTCTACAGCTTGGATCATTTTGACTTTGACTTTGAAATGGATATTCCACCCCATCCCAATCCTCAAAAGCTTCCATGAATTAAATAAAAAACTAGCAAATCATTTGACATATTCCTGTGTTACTCTTTATGAAATCTATTTCATTATCCTCTCAAGGCTTAAAGAGTCTTGAATATCATTTTTTAGATTATACATAACAAAGTTGATGACCCAAATATCCTGATTCAATTTTGGCAGATTTTGGGCATGATTTTGCAACAAACTCACTGATGACAGAGATCATTGCAAAAGTCAGGGATTGAGAACAGACAGAAAGCAAAAGCTAAATGTATCAGGATCAGTGGTGTGGATGCACCAAAGAACTGATTAATGTGCTTATAAGTGATTAATGTTTATTTGATTTTGTAGCGAATTGCTGAGTTTGTCCCTAGAAGATTTGTATTTCAGCTAATGCAAAAGGAAAAGCGCCACAGGATGTTTCAACTACTCTTACAAGAAACTGGTAAAATATTGTCATTCAAAATGAGCCAGATCTCTATATCAAATAAAACATTGAGGTTTTTCATAATAATCATATAATCCGTGTTGTACCACATTCCCTCTCTGTAGTTCATGCAAGTCATTATTTTAGGTAAGGTACTCAGAGGAAACTGTCATTGCTTGTGCTGTCTTTACTCACTGAATAAGACACTTCAGCATTCAGAGCTTGGTCTTGCATATTTCATTATCATTAAGCACACAGAGATAAATAAAAAGGCTATGAAGTTCCATTTTGATTTTAATTTCCAAAGGCATTTCATAAAGCTCTGTGATGCGTGTTCACTGAGTGATATTGATTCTCTTTAAATACTTTTCAATATTAGTAGTGACATGATAATATTTTTTTCCATAAAAAAATGTTTTCCTCAGTGACAAATAATCAGCTTTCATGTCAATTATTTTGACACCATTTTGTGGAGAGATGGAAAATCAGGCACAGTTAGATACTTGGATGCAGAACAGGTTAGCATAAATGTGTAATTTTATTCTATTAGTAGGCATCCTTAAGTAAACAAATGTATATCTGTAACTTTTTTCCTACCCTTCATATAGGATGAATGTAATTTAATGTGATGCTTTAAAAGAAAGGAACAGAACTGCTCACTAACTAGGATTTTAAGCCTTCATTTAATTCTCCTTTTCTCTTGGGCCATAAAATAACTCATGAAATATGAGACACTTAGTATGACTAATTAATCCCCATCTGATGTTTTTGCTAATATTATTACCATGTTAATTAGTTAATTACCCTAACATTGCCAGTGGTAATAAAATGAAAGCAATACCACAGCCATTTTCATTGAGTTGCAGCCTGGCAAACCTCATTGCATTTAAAGTAGTTCTGAAACAATGTACAGTTTTAGGGAAAAAATGAAGTAAGGATTGCACCCTATATGATATCTATTCATTTGATAACAAGAGAAAGCCTAAACTGAAAGGCAACATGCTTCTTACACTTATGTGTGTAACTTTGGGTATTCCCTCTTCCAACCATGAAAATAAAACAGGTACCAAATGATAATTTTATTTATAAGAGAAGGAGAAAATGGTTCAAAAATTCTGCAGATTGCAGTTGAATGCATGGGTAGGTAGATATTAGCTAAGTAATCAGAGGTTATTTTGATAGGATTGTTTGGAAGGTTGACAAATCAAGACAGTTTTAAAACTTTACTGAATGAATTAGTGGCAAAATTATTGCTACAGTTGTACTTAGAAATTATTAATTATGATCACTACATATACAAAGTCTTTTATGCCTATGTTCTCAATCACCTGTGAGTATACAATACACAGAGCTGATGAAGTATAGTTTGTAACAACTAATATGGTTTTTGGTGTTTTAAGTCACTGACATCCAAGTGATCTGGCTGGACTGTTTGTTTTTTTTTTTGTAAGAAGCCACACCCAAAGTAGTTTTGTTTTCTTTCTTCTCTTATTTTCTGCACTTTTATGAGATGTTTTTGTAACATTTCTCTTACCGAAAGGGGAATCTAACATTCCTCAATAGTAGTTTGTCTAGTTTCCTTTGTTTTGCTAGTCATCATTTTGTCTATCCAGCTAATCCTTTTGCACTCTTTTGTACTTACCTTCCCTCTGTCTTGGATTTTGCGCTAATAGGATTTCCTTTACATGCCAGCACACCCCTCTTTTCTTGCCCCTTTGGTAGTCATACTGCTCACACGGTCAAGTAACAGGCTTATAAGGTGTTGTGTCTGGCTAAACTAAAGGGTTAGGCAGCAGTGTCAGCTCATGTTGATTGCACCTGACAGTGATTACTATGACATTTTTTTCTATGGTAGCTACGCAAAGCATATTTGGTTAACTCATCTCAGTTAATAATGGAAAAGTGTTTATCTGTATTCAGTGTCTGAGTTCTGAAATGTAAAATGATTTTATTTCACTATAGTGATGGTAAAATAATGAAGGCAGCAATAAACAGTTTAAAAACATCATTTTTCTTTGACTTATAAACATCTTTC
This sequence comes from Cuculus canorus, assembly GCF_017976375.1. Taxonomy (NCBI): domain Eukaryota; kingdom Metazoa; phylum Chordata; class Aves; order Cuculiformes; family Cuculidae; genus Cuculus; species Cuculus canorus. The sequence continues at coordinate 84,874,559 of NC_071402.1, read as the reverse complement.
AAAACTTGTTTTCTCCTCTGTTGCCTCCACAATGTTAGTGTTAGACTTGGTTGTAGTGTCAAACTTGTAGATAGCAGTGAGCTTCTCTGAAGAGTTCAGTTTTCTGGCCTAATAATCTAAACCGCTCCATGAGAACAGTCTGGTGTGATCCCACAAACAGGAGTCTGTGTCCAGGTGAAGCTTGGCACCGGTTAGTAGTTCTATGTAATCTTCACTCAGCACTCTGTCCAAGTGGTTCCTTAGCTGTGTTTGAACTGTTCATAGAAACAAGTGCTCGCTAGTGTGTGAAAGGATCAAGACAGAAGCAAAATATTTAGTGTTTACTTCTCAATTTCTTAACTCTCCTCTGAAGAAACCTGAAATCTCAGCAAGACCCCCTGAGTTGGGTGATACCATATTATCAACATAGAACACATGCACTGCATTAGTCATGCTGCAATGGCATTTAAATGACAGTTACTTATCTGAAGAGAAAAAAAAAAAAATCATAAATCCTACCTTAAGCTTTCCCAGAACTTTCTGCTTCTCAATTTTTCTCTGCAAGTCCACCTTTATTATCTTTTTTCCTCAGGTGCTTGCTTCCACTGGCTGATAATCCTAGGACTTGATACACTGCCTCCACAAGAACATGGAAAAACTTGCTGTAAATGAAATGTTTCCTTTAGGTTTGTGTTTCGTTCTTGTGGGCAGCTAGAGGAAAATCTTGAATAAGAATTGTTGTTCTTTTTCATTACGTGTTTCAAAACACCCTGATAGATACTCTTGTGTGCTAGTCAATACATTCATCTGAGGGCACCATGAAACGATGCACGGTAGGAACACAGAAAGCAGCCTATTCTCTGTCTTCTCTCTAGGATAACTTAGGTGACTATATGAGGAATCTTGATGACTTAATCAAGCAAAATTACTTTGTATTCTTGTGAGGTGTCACGGTTCAATCTCATTTATTTACAGCATTGAGAATTATTTGTGAATATATCTAAAAACCAGAAAGTAACGGAAGTGAATTTAGTCTTACGTTCTAAGCTTAAGAAAGCTCTCTTAAGAAAGTTCTTCAGCTTGTAAGATAACATTTGAGGTTGAAGGAGTTTTTCTTGTCAGCTTGTTACTGAACAATGTTTTTATGGTTGCCAATACAATGCACGTAGGTACATACCATATAGTAGTTGATTAAAACCCTTTAAACTTCCTGATGTTGTGAAGAATGCAAAAATATCATTAGCAGATTGAGGGGGGGGGGGGGGAAAGGAGTTGTTACTAGAGTTGTTCATCAGAATAATGATCACTTTCAAGTTAAACATTCATTTTCAATCTTTTTGCCAAGGAAAGTCTGTAACTTACTCCCATGCCATGTAGGAAGTCATTCCTTTCCATCTTTGCTACGCCAGAAGAACTCCAGAAGGCGTCTCTCTAGGCTGGACAAGAAGTCCATTTAACTCAATATATAGTCTCTAACAGTGGTAACAAATATATTTCTACAGAAACCACACAAGGTTGGAGGCTCTGTGCAGGCTGTTTCCATCAGACTTAACTCTGCCTTTACTTGTTGATGAGAAATATCAAAGTGCACATGCATATCTTCCTTGTCCTCTTACAACCTATTTATGAACCTGTTGTTCTTGAAGGTGTCTAAATGCTTGCTGAACCTGCTGATGCTGTCTACTTCCAAAATTTACTGATGCAACAAGTTCTGGAAGATTGCTTATTGTTACATGATGTATTTAATTTTATGCTTTAAACCAATATCCCATTACTTTCCATAGATCTCTGCTTTTACTCTTAAAATTTCAATCTATTAATCAGTTTATAATTTTGTACATCTTAATCCTGTCCCTCTTAGCTGTGTCTTTTCTGAACTACTTTAACTTTTTAGTTTCTCTTTGTAAAGCAGCTCTTTTATCCCCTTGATCATTTTGGTTGTCTTTCAGACCTCTACATCCTTCTTGGACCAGAACTGTACAGACTACTCAAAACATAGATAAAACAAGGTTTTATTCAGAAGTACAAAAGCCTCTAAATTTTCCATTTTTTTCTGAATAAACTTTCTGATTTCATCCAATATTTTTTGGCTGTTTTGGTTGCCACAGTACACTGAACTAATGATTTCAGTAAATTGTTAATGGCAGCTCTGGTATGTTTTTCCCGGGTTGTAATTGTAAGTTCTGTCTTCAGCTTTACATAGACGCGGCTTATATTCTTCTCCCTAGATGCACTACATTTCATTATCTACATTGAAACTTACTTGCCATTGTTTTGTTGAGATTCTACCTAGTATTCCTCTGGCAGACGATGTAGGTCGAATCTAGATACATTTACAGAGAAAGTTATATTGTATAGTTCTTTAGGATTGAATTTTGATGGGTTATTATTTCAATGATGCAACACATATATTTAAGATCTTTTCTATTGGAGTAATCACTAATATACTCACTTTTAAATAAGCAAATCATACCAAGATAGTTGTAAGCAAAGGTACTTTTCCTATAGATGTAGCATATAAGGAGACCTAATTCTTCAGAACATCAAAATCAGAAGATTTTTTCAACTGTAGGCCTGTAACTCTCTTTTGTCTTAGGAATAATTTGGGTTAGAGGAATAACAGCATTTTTACATGTTGATAATGCCACGCATAAGCCAGGCTGTCAATTAATTTTACTTCCCAGTGGTCATAGCGAACCTCTTATTAATATTATTATTATTTAAATCCATAATAATGATGAATGAAATTAGAATTTCTAGTGACTGTGAACCATTTGTATCTGTGAGCCTCTTTTCTCTTGAGTAATTTAAAAAATTATCTAAAAAAGCAGTAAACCCACTACCTATCAGAAGTCTACTGAAATCAGGTTGATCTACATGCTCAACGTGTAAAAAACACTCTGTCCAGTGACTATTTCCTCTTTCCCTGGGGCTGATGCCTTTTGAAGACCTGACAAGTATCACTCAACCACAAGGCCAAATAGTCCAGAACTGCATCAACTTCAAACTCATTTAGCAAGGATATAAAATATCTGCAACCAGGATTAGGGTAGTAAGTGAATCTAATCTTCGTACTCCAGGAAGTTTACTTAGCTGCTCCTAGATTGCTCCCAAGGTAGGCAAGGATTCATAGAACTCAAGGAAAATACCAGTCTGAAAAGTGAAACTGCCTACTCCTGCTGGTACAACCAGCCATCCCTCCTGAAACTTCAGAGCAGAGGAAAGAATAATTTTTTTATTTGGTTCTTCCTTACAGGACAGATATGTTCTCAGATCCAGCAAACACTCATAGGCTGCAATTATTATCAACAGCAAATCTCTGTTTGACACTTCCTTGTTATATTGCCAAGTTCTGCTTCTGTATACTGATGCAAATCCAGAGTATCACACACAGTAAACTCGTGCAGAGTAGAACCTGACCCATACTTTCAATTATCTGGTGTTTTTTTATAGTAAAGACACTATAACAACATTCAGTATTAAATATGATCTTTCAATTTTTTGAGTTTATGAATAAAGATCTTGTCATTCAGTTGTTCCAGCTATCTTTATATTATTATATAACAAAAAAAAAATATTTCTAAAACCTTTGCTTTCACTTAGGAGAAACTAAACAAGCTTAGAGAAGACAAGGGCATTATACCCATTGGGCTGTAGATGCAAACCTGGAAGATGAGCCTAAAGTTCCCAGCAACAACACAACATGCACTTAGTGGTGCTGGATAAAAAAATCCTTTTCTAAAACCAAATGTTAGGCTTGTTGCTGGTTTCAGAACAGTTCTTGTAGGCCAAGTGTCTTGAACTGTCACAAACTGTTACATTCATCTTATCTATTAACAGCCTAGGGGAGGCCATTTCCAGAATGCCAAAGTTTGAGACTGGAGTTCACTTCTCAGGGTTACAGCTTTAACACACTGACTGTCACTGACAAGAAGATGATGGAGAAGCACAATGTTCTTGCAATCTCCTTAGCTGGGTATATTGTGTGATGTTACCAACCTGCAGAATACTAAAATATCAGCTGCAAAGGGATGGAGAAAACAATCTTAAGTTATAAAATAAACTTTTATATTCTAGCTAATAATTTGAAATAACAGTTTGCACCGCTTTATTTTTTGGTATTCTGTGCTCACCTCTTTTAGGACACTATTTAGTTGGTGTTAATATACTAAAAAAAAAAAAAACAACCCTTCAAAACCAACCAACCAGCACCGCAACAGAAACAGTGTTTCCTTGATGTATTTTCTTCTTACAGCGATACATTTTTTACTCTTTCTTTTTTCCCTTATGCCAAATATTTCAGTAATACTCTTCTTTTTGAGAAAAGAATATGAAAATCCCCAATAAGGAGCAAATAAGGATTGCTTGACTCCCTAACAAAGTTATAAGATTGCATATATGACATTTAAATTTTTTGCCCTAGGGAATATCTAACCAAAGAAGCTAACCTTTAGTCGTTTACACAACTACACTAAGTCCACCACTGATATTTTGTAAATGCCTGTCACATGTATTGTTCAATATGATGTAAATACCCCTCCATACATCTCCAACTTAATCAATAGTTTTCCTGTGAAGATAAAATAGTTTTATTCAATAGGAACTGTCATTTATAAGTCTTTCTAACTACAATGCAAGCCAGCAACTCTACAAGGCACACATGAACAGAAAAAAAAAAAAAAAAGAACTTTTTTTTTTTCCCCTTCAAACTGCTCATACTGGAGATGTTATACAGTGGGGTAAACCAGATATTTCAGGTTGTGACACTTTGTAATTATTCACTAAGAATAGTCTTGTTAGTGGTAATCTTGTCCCTGCACTAACTTTAGTACAACTTTTGACAGGTTAGTGTATGTTTTTGAGGACTTTTTTCTCCTTAGGTCGTGTTGGATCTTCTGTTTCTTGGACAAGTTCAATTTCTTCAAGAGTCTGCAAACTTTTGATTCTGGCTGTTGCTTCCCCTGAGAGAAGTTGACATCTCCAGCACACATGTACCTTTAGATGAAAAATGCACACATGTGCTAGAGATACCGTTCTGCTACATCTAGCTCTATCCAAGCAGCAGCAGCTAGTGTTATAGAATCACAGAATGATTTGTTTTGGAAGGGACCTCGAAGATCACTTAGTTCCATCCCCCCCTGCCATGGACAGGGGCACCTCCCACTAGACCAGGCTGCTCAAGACCCCATCCAACCTGGCCTTGAACACCTGCGGGAGGGAGGGGAGCATCCACAGCTTCCTTGTGTGACCTGTTCTAGTATCTCACCACCAAATAGTGAAGAATTTCTTCTTAATGTCTACCCTAAATTTTCTCCCTTACAATTAAAGCCATTCCTCCTAACCCTATCACTACATGCCCTTGCAAGAAGTCCCTCCCCAGCTTTCTTATACTCCACCTTCAGGTACTGGGAGACCTGTATAGTGTCTCCTTGGAGCCTTCTCTTCTCCAGTTTGTACAACTCCAACCGTCTCAGCCTGTCTGCACAGCAGAGGTGCTCCAGCCCTCTGATCACCGTTGTGGCCCTCCTCTGGACCAGTTCCAACAGTTCCATATCTTGTTATGTTGGGGATTCCAGAACTGGATACAATTCTCCAGCTAAGTCTCACAATAGAGGAATAGAGACAGAATCATCTCCCTACACCTGCTGTAAACACTTATTTTGATGCAGCCTAGGATACGGTTGGCCTTCTGGGCTTTGATTGCCCATTGCCAGCTCACAAGCTTCTCATCAACCAGCACCCACAAGTCCTTCTCCACAGGGCTGCTTTCAGTCATGTTGCCACCTAGCCTGCTTTGAAACCACCGAATGCCCCAACCCAAGTGTAGGACCTTGCACTTGACCGTCTTGAACCTCATGAGGTTCTCCATGTGGTTCAGGAATGACCCATGAGAACATGCTAGTATAAAGAGATAATACTCAGTTAGAAGCAGACAGGAAATTTAGTGTTTTTCCTAGTATTTAAGAAGAACTCTGAATCAAAATGAGGTATATAGTACGTTCTTACCAGGAAAGGGAAGAAATATACATCTGAGAATGCAGCCCTTGAGGAAACAGGGAAATCTCTGCAAGCAGCTCTCAGTGGGGCTCCTAACATGGTCAAGTGTGGTTTTGAACCAGAGGATTTTAAAGCCTTATCCATACTCTCTGCAGATGATCCCTCAAAATCTATTGAGAATGTGGTGGCCAATTTCTTTTAAAAACACTGTAGTCCATTAACTCTGAGGCCAGCTCAGATATCTATAAATATTGTTTGATTTTCCATATTTTACAGCACCAATTGCGCCCATGCATTCTCATTTGCATATCACTGAGCTGTAAAAATATAACCTTTTTTCATAATGCAGGTCATGTTGATATAGAAATGGAAAAATGTTGCACTCAAATTAGTGAAATCAAACATGAGGGTAGGCAAGAATATATCAAAGCACAGAAATATTTGCTTCCTTTTTCTTATAGGTTATGTTACAGTAGTTGAACCACGATTTATTTTTTCCCTTTATTCTCATACACAGAACTGTACATTCTGTGTCAATGCCAACGAGGAACACTAAAGCTTAAGTTTCTAGGTTACAATTGCTCTACCTTTTCATTTAGAGTGAGATGACTATCTACTTCTGTCTTCTAGAATGTTCTTTGCAATGTCTGGGGTTTTTGTATTCCAAGCCAGGATGCTGAACTAAAAATCACCACCTCACTCCAATAGTGTTTTTCTATGGGCACTTCTAATGTAGTAAGGATTCATTAGAATAATTTGTATTATCTGATGTCAGAATTACCAGCAGAATATAAGTCTTCAAAACACTTTTTTATTTATTTGGTTGGTTTGTTTTTTTGACCAAGTACGTATGATGAGACAGATTATTTTTCCTAATAGAAACAAAATAAAAGGAGAGGTCTCTTATATACATAAATGTTGTAAAAAAATCATACCAAGTACACAAGAATTTTAAAATGAACTTTGTTCTCTTTAGCTAAAGAAAATCCAGTTTCTCAATTGTCACTGTGGAGAAACAGGGAAGACTTAGGAAATCACACTTATAATGCAACCCTCTTCTCTCTTTAAACTCTTTGGCTGTCATATGCAGCACAGTGCACGTTTGTGAAAATGTCACAGCAGAGTTTCTTCTCTGAAATATCAGAGCTCCAGAGGAAGGATTTTTCTGACAGAAACTATGCCTGGAGGATTTCTGAGCCTTAAGTATACAGTAAGAGTAAAAAGTTAGAGAAGTGGAAGGTAATATTTCCAAAACTTTGATTTTTTTATTAGTTAGTTGCATTCAAATTCTAATGTCTGATTTAGGGAAAGCTTCCACCAGTGACTGGTTTTCCTATCCAGAATGAAAATGCTTGAATGAGATTTTGAGCTAAACAGAATCAAAATTGTTAAACCACCTGGAGTGAGAGCTAATACGTAAAAGATGTTTACTCTGGATGATTTATTTGATTGCAAACCTTAGTGTTTCCTTTGAGAATTATGCAAAGTTCTCAAATTTCCTGAATTCTCTCTTCTGTACTTGCATTTCTGCCTTCTTCTTTCAGCTGAATTTGAGTAAAGGTTTTCAAGAACACATTCACTCCTTTTTCTTTGAAGTGAAGCCCAAGTCTTAAAAGTCTTAAATGTTGAGAATTTATTAGATAGGAAGATTGGGATGGAACACAGTAATTAAGAGTTTTCTTATATTGTAATCAGAAAAGGTTATGAATTATTCCTCATGTACATACATCAAATGAAAAAAAAATCATTAGAGTTTTAATTTTGAAAAATACTCATCAATCTTATTCTTAAGATCTGACATTTGTATTTTTATTCTTGTTTGTTTTAAGGAGCCTTGAAACCCTCGTGGGATTAAGACGAAGTGTCTGTAATGAATGTTAATTGAAACTGGTCACTGCATTCTGCTAAGTAAAAGTCCCAGCTCAGGCATGTGATTAAATGTTTCAGTGTTACAATTGCATCTCTGGATGGTTGTAAATGCAATTTGAAATTAAACCCTTGGTTGGAGGTAGAAGGGAATTTGCACCTGTCACTTATCAGTGACAGAACTTTTATGAGATAATTTAGGTTCTTTTTGCCTGGAGCTTTTGAATATTCACTCTCTTGAGTGCTTATTATATTTTTGCTTGGCTATTTTTGTCACAAAGAATCAGTTAATTCAGAAAAAAAATGTTGAATATGCAGGGAAATGTAACTAAACCTCACTGTGTCATATTTTACCACACAATAAATGTCTTTCAGTGAGAAATCTATGAAAGAGTATTTATGTGAAAACTGTCCTTAGAAACACTTTTGCATTTATTTTTGCATTCTATATCAGTTACATTTTTTAAAACATTCCTCATGTCATTGGAGAATGGAACTCAGAAATGCTCTGAGATGCATTTGCCCAAAGTACAGCTTCTATTCTAATTTCCCATTTAGCTAATTTTTTTCCTACAATCTTGCTGCCAGTTCTTCCCTTGATAGGGAGAGTGATAAATGCATCCATTAATAGTGTTTTGAAATTGTGTAAGAGCTCATTATATCATAAAAGAAATACCTATATATGACAATTCTACTTTTTAATCTCTTAGCTAGATTGTTGTGTCTTGCTGTTGTAGGCCTTTACAAATTACTAGAATAGCTTAGGATATTTTGGTATCTGGATTTCCAGTGTGGCAGATACTTTATGTGCTTCAGGAGGTACATGCAATAGGAACTATTGTCACAAGCTCTTGCTTCTTATGAGACTCCAGGACACCATAAGCAAAGCAGACCCCGGCAGATACCAACAGTGAGCTCATCGCTTGCCTTTTCCCTCAGCTCACCCTTCACTTCCAAAAAAAGTGGAATTATTCAAGTTTTTTACTACTTCGCAAGTCACAGTAATCTGATTGACTTACTTGGGTTACTTGGAAGAAATATCATCAGCAAGGTCTCTTGCCTTCAAAATCTTTCTCTGGAGCTTTTGCATAATATACAAAGAAATGTATATTTTACATCTATCTGAGGGGAAAAAAAAGCTTTAACCTTCCATCTACATGCTTGAGAGTACATTATGTTTTTTCTAGGAGGGCTGATAAAAAAAAAAATCCATTTTTAAGCTAGTGTTAATTATCCCTGGGCTAACATGAGTAATAGCAGCTTTTTATAACATGATTATTAAATGTTGATTTTTAATTAAAAGGTATTTGCAATATAAAAGGAGCTTTCATCTGTGTAGGAAGGACGCTTAACATATTTTAATTTCTACTATTTGCACCTTTCCATTTTTAAAATGTTATCTTTTCTTTTACAGTGAAATTTTGCAACATGTAAAATTCAAGACATATTCCTTTATAGAACCTTTTTAATAGTTACTATTATAAAAGCTAGGCCCTCTGACCATTAATTAACATCACATGTTATTTCACACTGCGTGAAGGGACCAGCTAAATTTTCCTTGACGATCATAATCAAAAGCCTGATTGTTTAACAACGGTTATTATAACAAAGAAGAGCGAGTGAGAAAGAGAGGAACTATTTATATGTGTCTTTGCCTATACCACAAAGAGATCTGTTTCCAAAGCAGAGCAAAAAGAAAAAGTCTCTCAACTCCCAATTATGCTGATGGAAGTTCTCCAACTAAATCCCTGAACATCCCTTTGAAAACATACCCATAATGTAGATAAAAGTGTTTGTTTCTCCTTTCTTCCAGCAAAGAAAAAGTCTGGAACGATATATTTTGCCCCTCCTCTCATTCTGATACACTATCTTTGGTGAGCTCTGTGAAAATTCTGCTGAGACATATTTAGAGTCTTTCTGCAAAAACAACTCCTCTTGGTTCAGAAATAAAAACAGATTTAATCAACTTTCTTCTTTTTCCTTTTTAATGCTGTTAAGCTCTCATTTCTTCTCTCTGTTAAAAGGATAGCTACAAAGAAGAGGTGAAACTGTGACATAAACTGCTGTCAGTTTTGTGGAAGGGAAGTCACCTAGTTCAGACCTTGGGGGGACTCCAAGAAGGAACTCTCAAGGACAAGAAGCTTCCTGTCTTCTATTCACCTGCAGAAAAAGTCTTCAGTAGGTTTCTGAAATGAAGCAGATCTGAACAAGTTGTTCTTCATAGCCTGCTGGGATAGCCTGCAGTGTCAGTGCTTGCTTAATGGGTACTAGACTCTGAGAACATGTTGAGTCAGGAGCCAAATGAATACCCAGAAAACAAGGCTTAATTTTCTTTAAACTCCTCCCACCGTAATAGGGATGGCCTAGTTTCCCATTTGAAAATAAGATTACATGAGAAATTTGAGACAGTTTTTCACTAATGACTCATTTTGTACTATATTTTCCATTCAAGGATTTTTTTTGAAAGATTATGTCATTGCTCTCTTAAGAGCATGCATTTAGTAAGGTGGCATAATTCCATTTCTGGTATCAAATAAACTTTTTTTTATAATAAATATATTAAACCATACTATTATTTTATGTGACCATCTCTATTTTATATGTATAAGCAATTGTATTAATGTTTCTCTTTTCCTTTTTATATGACATCTTAAAATTTCAGCTTTCTGCTCCAATTTGGAGTGTGACTAGTGTTTCCGTTGGCAAATTTTCCCTGGAAAGGTAATTCTGCTGTTTTGTTTACTTCTACTCTGTATGAAGGGGTTTTGACTATCTGTGCCAAAGAGTATAGTCCTGGGATTTACAGAATAATTGATTACCTCAACTGGGAAAACAGAAAATGTTTAATGATTATGAAAACCAGGAAGGAAAGCAAAACAAAAACAATTTCTTTAAAAATAAAATCAACAGAAACATGCATATTTAATGCCATAGAGTTTTAAACAGTTACATTTTTTTAAGATAAGACTTGATTCATTCTGTTTACATCTCGTGGTTAATTAAGGCAGACTGAAATATTGCACAGGAGTTGTGTTTTTTTTATATGCAGGGTTACTACTCAGTAGAGGGAATGCTGCAGCTATACAGGGTCCGACATGGAAAAAAACGGACAAATCCTATAGCTACGGAACAAAGAGTGGGAGGGGAGAAACAAAGAGATGGTTATAGAACATGTTCTAACTTGTCACAGTAAGAAAAGGCTCAACTCAATTGCTTCAATCAGTACGAGTGGACACATGTTCAAATATAGACGTTTTCTTAATCTCAGTCACAAAATGTTGGTGTAGGCCAGCCCACAGTGCTTTGTCGGTAAAGAAGTTTCTTGCTAATAAAAACATCACTGTGCTTCAGGATCCATTCTGTTCACCAGACCTGGATCCCTGTGATTCTATGTCCTCCCAAAGATCAAATAACTGCTCAAAAGCATCAATTTTTTTGTCAACAGTAGATGTGAAAGCAAAAAAAACAGAGATCCTCACAGCCTTTCAGAAAATGATCTGCAGAATTGATTTCAATGTTGACAGCATTGTACGCAGCTCTGTATTAACTCAGAGGGGAACTATTTTGAAGGTGATCATAGCTGATTTTCTTAATTTGTTAAATAAAAAGATTTACAGGCACAGTCTTGTTTTTCGTTTGTGGCAGACATTGTATTTTCAATATGTTTTGTAATTTACTGTAAGACAAAGCCTATGTATATGTGCTGAACTAAGACTAAGTGTATACAAATAAATGTATATATTATATTATGTCTCATTCCTTTCCTACGTGAACATTGCATGGAGGAGAAATTCTGACATGCAAGTACTTGAAGCTAAGTTTATTTACAAATAGTAGAAAGATTTAGGTAGAAAAATCAATCCAAACTGCATACTTCTGGGATTACAGCAGATGAGTAAGAAAGATATCTCTGAAAAGGGAAGACTGTTCAAAATATTTTAAATTTTTTTAGCATTAAGTAAATTCCTTTCAAAGTAAAATTCTGTCTTTCCTTCTAGAATGTACTCATTTTAATTTCCTTATTTATAGGTACACTTTTAAAATCAGGTGCATCCGTGGAAAATTACACTGTAGTAAATCAATAATTTTTCTTTTAGGTAACCTTATTTTCATGAGTGTCTGGAGACAGTTTGGTACAAAAGGCAGTGTTGATACTGAGTGCATTCTTGTTTCTTGTTACAGTTTACAGAATACAACATTTACCTTCCAAAATTCACTACTATAACAGGAATGCCTATTAGTTAAAGTGGTGGGTTTGTGTGAGTATTTGTCTTTGTTGTTATTCATTCCCCCTTCAGCAAAAAAGAGCACAGGTCTACTCTTCAAAGGGCAGATTTATATTCATTTTTTTCTAATGACAGGATACTTGCCATTCAGAATTTGTTGAGGATTATCACCCAAACATGTCAAGCTACCAAAGTTTTACTTCTTTTTATAATTATGTTAAGAGGTCTTGATGAAAAAAAAAATACACTACATAATTTAAGAGGAAACAGTTTTCCTTTATCACCTGAGAGTATTCAGGGAGCTGGTGGATGTGCTTGCCAAACCCCTTTCTATCACCTACCAAGAGTCCTGTCTGACTGAGGAAGTTCCACCTGACTAGAGGTTGGCTGATGTTATACCCATTTACAAAAAGGGTTGGAGGGAGTATCCAGGAAGCTACAGGCCTGTCAGTCTGACCTCAGTGCCGAGGAAGGTCATGGAACAGGTCATCTTGAGTGCTATCATGAAGCACATGCAAGAGAACAAGGTGATCAGGCCCAGTCAACACAAGTTCATGAAAGGCAGGTCTTGCCAAACTAACCCGATTGCCTTCTATGACAAAATGGCTCAACTACTGGATGGGGGAAAGGCTGTGGATGTAGTCTTCTTGGACTTCAGTAAAGCCTTTGACACAGTTTCTCACAGCATTCTGCTTCAGAAACTGTCAGCCTCTGGCCTGGACAGGCGCACACTTTCCTGGGTTGAAAACTGGTTGGATGGCCGGGCCCAGAGAGTGGTGGTCAATGGAGTTAACTCCAGCTGGAGGCCAGTCACAAGTGAGGTTCCTCAGGGCTCAGTACTGGGTCCAGCTCTGTTCAATGTCTTTATCAATGACCTGGATGAAGGCGTTGAGTGCACCCTTAGCAAGTTTGCAGATGACACAAAGCCGGAAGGAAGTACCGATCTGCTGGAGGGTGGGGAGGCTCTGCAAAGGGATCCAAATGGGCTGGACGCCTGGGCTGAGACCAGTGGCATGAGGTTTAACAAGGCCAAATGCCGGGTCCTGCACTTGAGGCACAGCAACCCTGTGCAGTGCTACAGACTGGGAGAAGTCTGCCTAGAAAGCTGCCTGGAGGAGAAGGACCTACGGGTGTTGGCTGATAGCTGACTGAACATGAGCCAGCAGTGTGCCCAGGTGGCCAAGAAGGCCAATAGCATCTTGGCTTGTACCTGAAACATTGTGACCAGCAGATCCAAGGAGGTTATTTAGCCCCTGTGCTCAGCACTGGTGAGACTATACCTCAAATACTGTGGTCAGTTCTGGGCCCCTCAACACAAGAAGGATGTTGAGGTTCTGGAGTGTGTCCAGAGAAGAGCAACGAAGCTGGTGGAGGCGTTGGAGAACAAGTCTTATGATGAGCGGCTGTGGGAACTGGGGTTGTTTAGCCTGGAGAAGAGGAGGTTGAGGGGAGACCTTATTGCTGTCTACAGCTACCTGAAAGGAGGTTGTGGAGAGAGGGTGCTGGCCTCTTCTCCCAAGTGACAGGTGATAGGACAAGGGGGAATGGCATCAAGCTCTGCCAGGGGAGGTTCAGACTGGATATCAGGATAAAAAATTTCATGGAAAGGGTCATTGGGCACTGGTAGAAGCTGCCCAGGGATGTGGTTGATTCACCATCCCTGGAGGTATTTAAAAGACGGGTAGACAAGGTGCTGAGGGACAAGGTAAAGTGGCAGATAGGAATGATTTGACTCAATGATCCAAGAGGTCTTTTCCAACTTTGTGATTCTATGATTCTATGATTCTAAGTGAAACTACTGCAGTCAGCCAGGGTTGCAGGTAGATGCTGGTAGAATGGGTTTGTCAAGCTCCTCTACCAGGCCTCTCAATACCATTGGGTGGATCCCATCTGGCCCCATACACTTCTGAATGTCTAATTGCTTAAGCAGGTCTCTAACCATTTCCTCTTGGATCACGAGAGCTTTGTGCTCCTCCCCTTCTGTCTTCTGGCTTAGGGTACTGGATATCCAGAGAACAGCTGACCTTACTATTAAATACTGAGGCAAAGAAAGCATTAAGGACTTCAGCCTTACTGTCATCTTCTGTCACCATTGTTCCCCTTGCATCCACGAAAGTATGGAGATTCTGCTTCACCCTCCTTCTGTGGTAAATATATCTATAGAAGTATTTTTTATTACCTTTCACAGAATTGGCCAATCCAAGTGCTAGTTGGGCTTTAGCCTTTCTGATTACCTCTTTGCATGATCTCACTTCATCCTTGTAATTCTCCTGAGATGCTTGTCCCTTCTTCCAAAGTTCATAGATTTTCTTGTGTCTCTACTCAGCCAAGCTGGTGTTCTTCCTCTTCCACTCATGTTTTGGCACATGGTGATGGACTGCTCTTGTGCCACCAGGATTTCTTTCTTGAAGAGTGTCCAGCCTTCTTGGGCTCCTTTGCCCTTTAGGACTGCCTTCCAAAGGACTTTATCAGTCAGCCTTCTAACCAGTCCAAAGTCTACCCTCCAGAAGTCCAAGGTGGCAGTTCTACTGAGCCTCCTCCTTACTTCTCCAAGAAAGGAGAATTCTATCATTTTGTGATTGCTGCACCCTAAGCGTCCTCCAACAGTAGTATCTCCCACAAGGCCTTCTCTGTTCATAACTGTAGGTCCAGTGGACACGTTCCTTAGTTGGTTCACTCACCATTTTTTCAGGAAGTTGTCTCCCACACGATCTAGGAACCTCCTAGACTGTTTCCTTTCTGCTCTATTATACTTCCAGCAGACATCTGGCAAGTTGAAGTCCCCAACAGGAACAAGGGCTTGCGATCATAAGACTGCTCCCAGTTGCTTGTAGAATATCTCATCTATGTCTTCTTCCTATCTGGTCAGTCTATACCAGACTCCCACCATGATATCTGCCTTATTAGATATTTCGCCTATTTTTACCCAAAGACACTCAACAATATCATCATCAACATTGAGCTAAAGGCAATCAAAAATCAAAACAGTCTCTAACATAGAGGGCTATCCCAACCATTGTCTCTCCTTCCTTGCCTATCCTGCTTGAAGAGTTTGTAGTCAACCATGGTGGCATTCCATTTATGAATGTTCCATCACATTTCCGTGATGACAATTATATCATAGTTTTCTTGCTGTACAATGACTTCTAGTTCCACCTGTTTGTTGTCCATGCTGCATGCATTGTTGTAGATGCACTTCAGCTAGGCTGTCATTCCCATCCCAAGTGACTACTCACTGCTGTTTCTAACCCATCAATAACCTTTGTGGTTTTGCTGCCACTTGGAGTGCTACCCCTTACTTCCTCTGAGGTGACAGACCAAAAGGCCATGATAGCACACCATCTCTCAGACATTGGAGCGCCACTCCCAGATTCATCTGCAGAAAGCCTGATTTCGTCTCCCTACTCACTCAGATCTAATATAAAGTTCTTTTGATGACCCCTGCTAACTTCTTGTTAAGCATCCTTTTGCCCCTTGGAGACAGGTGTACTCTGTCGTTTGCCAGAAAGCCCGGTATTGTGTAGGCCAACCCATGGTCAAAACCCTCCAAATTTTGCTCATTACACCAGGCTCTGAGCCAGGTATTTCTTTCCCAGCTCTTCCTGTTCTTTCCTTCATCATTTCCTGTAATAGGAATAACAGAGGAGAACACTACCTGTGCACCTGTTTCCTTCACCATTCATTCCAAGGCCATGCAGTCCCTCTTAATCGCCCTCAGGCTTCTTGTTAGGATTTCAATACTGCCTACTTGGAAAATAGATAATAGATAATAATCTCTGGTTCTAATCAGAGTTGGAAGTTTTCTTTCCACATCTTTAACTGATGCCCCAGGTAGGCAGCAGACTTCTTTGTGAAATGCATATGGGGCCTTCTGTTCCCTTCAGAAGGAAGTCCTCTATGACAATGATCCATCTTTACTTCTTTACAGAAGCAGTTTTGATGGAGGGCTTAGAAAGTCTTAACTTTGGGAATGTTTCTAGTCTATGATAACCATCATCCACCTTAAGGTTTGATTCCACTTGCAGAGCTTTTTATCTAAATCATTTAAAGGCATTATGAAATACTCATATATCAGTATATTAAATATTTGTATATCTGATAAGGAAAGATGGTGGATCAAAAGCATTCTCAAATCTAGTTTAGGTCATGGCAGACTGGAACTCTCATGAGTTGCTAAAAATCCCTAGTTTTTCAGGATGTCTAGCTGCAGATGGAGCACAGAATTTATCTAAACAACTAAATATAAGCAGTTGTAATTTACTTTATTTTTTACTATTTATCGACTATTTACCTGTGGGGGAAGGGTCTTCTGAATTGAAAATTAATCATCAGGACAACAGATTTATACAGATTTAATTATCAGAAAGAATCAGTAAATTCCTGGCAAATTTCTAATACTCTCATATCTCAACTTTGGCTTCATAGACTCAGAGTTCCAGCAGTTATATCCTGTTTCTCAGACAAATCTGCAAAGTGCCACAGGGATAATCAAGGACCTGGAGCATTTTTCATACAAAGAGAGGCTGAGAGAGCTGTGACTGTTCGGCCCAGACAACAGAAAGTAAAGGGACACCTCATAATTTTGTATATGTATCTAGTGGAAGGTAATAAAAAAGAGGGAACCAGACTTTTCTCAGTTGCACCCGACAAAAACACATGATGTTCCATAACTTATTTATTTATTTGTTTATTTGTTTATTTATTATTTTTCACTGTGAGCAAAACCAAGCACTTTAACATATTGTCCAGACAGGTTGTAAAATCTTCGTCCTTGAAGGATTTGAAGAGTCAGTTACAAGATCCTGAACAATCTCATCTAGATGACTGCTTGAGTGAGATCCTCTGCTGTTGGACAAGGAAATCTCCAGAAGTACCTTCCAGCATCAGTGATTCTGTGAACCTGTGATATTGTAGCTCAGAATCTTAGGAGTGAAATCCTGCCCCTACCAGTGAAAATAGGAACATTTTTTGATATTGACTTCAAACATTTTAACTGGTATACTAACTTTTCAGTAACTTTTTACAAAAAGAAACGCATTCTGAGAGCTTGTTTTTACTTTTGTTCAACAGTAAATGAGGATATATCCATAGCTTGGTGAACTGAAACAGATGATAGCTTGAAGTTTATGGCCTTTAACTTTAAGGGGACTGGATATAATCTTGGGGAAATATACCCACTCTTCAATTATGGAAAGCTTATCTCTATTGTTTTGATTAACATTGCTTAATCTAAAATAAATCTGCACTGAAACTTTACATACTGCCTGAGTAGGGCAAAAAACACCTTTGGTTTCAGTTCACTGAAATTTCTAACAATGTTTTCCTTAACTTTCTTTTGAGAAATATTATGAACCTTTCAAAGTCAACCTGAGTGTAAATACTAACATTCTAAGCCTTCTAGCACCAGAAATTGTGACAGTCTTTTTTTCCTCTTCTTCAATGCTACAAAAGGTTGCCTAAAACAATAATACACTCACCACCTAATAAGAGAAGACTGTGTTTTCTTAACACTTCTTGAAACTTCAGGTCAATGACTGACAGAATAAGGTTATAAACCATCACTTCTCAATACACGTCTAAACACTGCCAGAACCTGACTGCAATCACTAGTAATGACAAACACTAACACCTGCTATCTTATCAGGTGACAAGAAATGCCACACACAAAAAAAGATTGTCACCATCCCCAAAAATAAAAGTGAAATGAGAAATCATACAATTCTTCTCTGTTCTGATTGTTACAGGAAAACCGGCAAATTCCTCTAGCTTAAGTTGCCAACCCAGCCTTTGTTTCACTGCTTTTCAATTCTTTCTGTTAATACAACAGACAGGCACAGGGTGCAAATGAAAACCAATGCTTTTATGTAAGTAAAATCGTTGATTCTATCTCAAGAAATGGGTTGGCCTCTCCCTGAAATTAGTGTATCTCTGTTCATTTATAGCTTAAATACTTATAACTTAATTGGCCGTCTCTACATGAAGACCCTGGTTCTAATTTGTTGCCTAGAATTATTCTGCTTTTCCCCCTTCTTGTTAATCTATTATTGGGATATTTAATGCTTAAAATTGAGAAGCAACTAGGAAAAAAATCTTCCTTTGAGGGTTACATATGTATGATATAATACAACAGTACTGTTCAAAGAAAACAAAGGCAAAGTCTGTCCCCTATTACCTTGGGTTTTATTTAATGAAATATAATGTGGTGTTCTCAGCATAAATAAATTATCTTTATTTTCCTCAGTTTCTGCCTTATAATCAACTTCCTTAGCAATTTCATGCAGATACAAATTTCTAAATTATCTAGCTTATTTGTTTAATGGAAGTCAGCTAAATTTGTACTACAGGGGTTCTCTGCATGCCACTCTATTTTACAGAAGTTTGTGTTTTGTTTTTTTTTTTTTACTCAACCTTTTGAATAAACACAACAGACATGACCTATACCAAAAGGAGTCTTTTTACAGACTACTGCCACCCAACTCACTGGAATTCATATATGACCTTTCATAACTCTGAATTACAATTTTTTTTGTCACTGTTTCAAAACTGTGAAGAAATTTCACTTGAAACTTCATCTTACCTCACTGATAATCAATTCTGGGCTTTTGCATAAAAGATAAATGGTACCAGTGAAGAAACATACTGTTACAAAAAGGCTATATGGAAATGAGCAGAATCATTATGAAAGGCAGTTTAGTACATACCCTCTGTTTTACAAAAGTGACAGTGTGGTCTCCTACATGGTTAACCCTGCAATTTTGCTCTACTCCCTCAAGTGACTCTTGAAATTCTAGAGTGATTGTCATCCTTACAGACCGTAGGCACGATGTGATCCCTACTTGATATAATAAAATTATAAAGTTTGAAGAACTTTTTCTCCCAACAACCTTGTTTACAAATAGATTTTAGAACTATATGACCTTATAAAACTTTAAAATAACATTGAGTTGCAGTGAATGTAACAGTAATGACACTATCTCTCTTCCTTTACCTATACCTCTTCTATTGCTTATATTTAAGCAATTTTTGTGATAAAAATGACACACTCATTGTTGAACTTTACTAGCACTGTTATTTGCTGAGAACAAAAACAAAAGGGAGAAAGGAACATTATTTTCATAAATTCCAAAACTGTTATTTCCTAATTTACCTAAAGTATACCCAGAGATGAATCTATTTTTCACTCTGTTGGATTATGGTTTTTTTTTTTTTCCAGTATCTGCTATTTAAAAACATAAGGTACCAGACACTCTATACATTTATACATATGTGTGGCTGTTACTAAAATCTTGCCAGGTTCTACTTCTTGATTTGCCATGCTTTTATATTTGATGTAGAAGTTCACGTAATTAGTTTAGTATGATGACTGCTCCCTGCTTCCTTCTCTCTCTCTCTGCAGCTGAATTTCTTTTCAAAAGTCCTGTAAGAAGTATTCAGTGAGATTTTTATCGATAATGTTATCTGGAGTTCGCATGGATACTTGGTTGCATCAGCACCAGAAAGGCAAGATGTTCTTATGCTGTATTCATGAATAACTGCTTTGCTTTCCACAGTTATATAATTAACTTCTATAACTGCAGCATATCCTTTTTGAAAACAAGTAATGAGTAGGAACCCTACGCAGGATCTTAAGCCTTATTGTCTCCTCTTCCACTTTTTCTCTTCATTTAAATTCCCATGCTATTAGATTTGTATTTCATGGCTGCAATTAATCTAGTTTTTCTTTTCTTCACCATTTTATATCCTACTTGATATTGAGTGTTCAGAGTATTTTTAATAAATCTTGAGCTGAATTCAAATATTTTTGACCCACAATTCATATCCATTTGAATCCATTCAAAGAAATAGGACCTTCTTGTTGCCATCTTAGGCCTTTATAGCATAAAATATTTCAATTACAGTGTAAGGGGCCAAGATTATTGTTCCTGACTTGTAGTCTGTTGAATCAAAAAAGCAGAAGCTCCATGGTCACACAACATTTTTCTTCAGCATTTCAGAACAAGCTTTATTCATCTCATTTGTGAAATTTTTGTGCAGTTTTATGGCTGTGGTGACAATACATTGTCTTCCCATCACAAAATTGTTAGTATTTACTTCAACTTTACCTGGCATATTTTCAGTCTCTGTGAAGGGTCTATTTTCTATATTTAGTCAAATAAGGTTTTTTTTTTTTTGGTGTTATGAAAGTATATTATGGACCTTACTGAAGCTCAGTAAAATGTCTTTAGTTAAAATTACTAACTTTTCTAATCACACTGCAGTAAGATCTTCTAGCCTACGTATGAAGCACTTCACAATAAAGATTGGTTTCGCTTCACTCTGTATGACTGTTTTTATTCAGATTGACTACAGTAACTGATATACCCTCAGATCAAGCATGCAATTTCTTTAAACATAGCCTCTTTGCACACTACTGAGGGCACAATGCCCCTGTCTTAGTACGGGGCAAACCAGTGTACAAACCCAAGTTAGACAGGGAAAATCCTTCATGTCCTGATCTAGACATAACCTAACTTTACTAAAAGAACAGAGAACAGCACGTGTCAAGGTGGAGAAATCTGTATGCAGTAAAATATTTCCATCATGTAGATTATCTTTTTTATAATATTACAGGGTATGTATGGTGCGTATTATAATTAATTCCTTACTTTTCATAATTAAATAAAAAAAAATCAAGGGTGTACCCTTGTAAATATTTTGAATGCAACAAATAAGCTCCATTTTGATTTTACTTTTCAACTTTAAAAATTAGAGCTATGCTTAGAAGAAATTTATTGGAAAACAAAAAGCAGTAATTAAGTATTAAAAAGGAGATGTTGTGGGATATAAACCACAGTTCAGTTGTTGAAAAATTATTAAGTTATTAATGATAAAAAGAGCTAAAACTAGAGTAAACAAAACAGTTAATTTTGTTAAATGGTGGCAGGTTTTATATGTGTGGTTTACTTAGTCATCTGGATGTTGTTGCAACATTTCTCAGTAGACAGCTCATAGTAAAATCCCTTACTGAATACACTTAATTGTGTGAAAGTAGCAAATTTGTAAGCAAATTCCTTTTATATATTTCAAAAGAGCTAAAATACTTGTGTACTGCCACCCTGGCATGGGAGGCAGGGGGGAAGTGTAGGTGAGGGTGAATGTTACACAAATAGAAAAGATAAGAAGTTCAAGAGCAAAACACGTGTTGTTCATCTGCTTGGTTCTCTATTATTTTAGAGCTCACTTGACATTACAATGACAAATCAAGCAGAGAATAGTATTCCTTAAAAACTGAAAAGAACTCCAAATTGATGGTGAGTCATTACTTACATGAATGTAATGAAATAAAGACTCAACATTTATATAAACCCGTAGATTTTTCTGAGGCGCATGTACACAAAGTATTTACAAAGCTAAATCACAACTCCATTTAAGTCAATAGGAGTTTGTTATAAGTCCATTATCTTCCTCAAAGAGCAAGAAAAACAAAATAATATATAATTTAAGTATGTGTTTTAAAGTAAATTAGAGTATAAGAAATAGGCTTCTGAGAAAGAAAAGAATCAACTTTAATTCTTACTACACGAAGGTACTTTCTTTCCTCTGTTGTTTATACCCTGTTGCTAATAATAGCCCTGTTGCTGGAATGCTTTAGCATATCTATCAGTAACTCAGGTTTCCCTGTATTGTGTTCTAATTTTTCTTTTATGATTGAACATTAGATCTACCCTATCAAAATTATTTCCTGTATTGATTATTTTAACTCTAATTGTAGCACTGGACAAATATGGATTTATCTTAAGAAGAGTATCTGCAAATAAAAGCTTCTATACTCCCTAGAATCATAGATTTTTGCTCAGCAATAGACATGAACTACAATTACAAGTTTTTATTGACTAATTCTCCCTCATTTTACAGTTAAAATCAAATGGATATTGTTTTTGGAATTTGTTTCTTCTAAAACCATTCTATTTAAAGAGACTGTGCAGCTGCAATACCAAGCTTAAAGTATTAGTCAGATGGCATCTATTTTTCAAATCAAATATGTTATTGAATCCTTGTATGTAGATAATCAATATAAATTTACATTTTTTTGTTAAATTATTTTGACTTATGATTTTCATACTTATGAGTTTCACAACAAAGTGCTGCAAGTAGAAAAAAAAATCTTTAAATGTTTATCACAAATTATAGCTTATTCAAATAGGTTAATATATTATAACTGCACAAGGGGATTTTATTAAATATTCATTTTCTTCTATCTGCACTGATATTAGTAATTTCAGTTTGGCCTAGTGTAATTAATTACAGTGAAGCATGCTGTGAGAAAGTGAGCCTAGCGCATTAATTTAATCTATTTTAGCTTCTCCTGCTGTCTCCAAAATCATTTCTATGGTTACAAGGCATTTGTCAAAAATTTCTAAAAGAAAACATCCTTTGTTGCTGATTCTTCTCTAAATAGGGCTAGCATGTTATTATTCTCTTTTGAAATACCTAGTTTGGGATTTATGTGCCTCTAAACATTTCTCACTTTGTAGAAAAGAATTAAGACATTGTCATCAATTGACATTTTCTAAACAGATACAAGAAATATGCAAATGTTTATAAGTAGCTGTGAGAATTTGATGTGCCTCATCTGAGATATCAAAGCACTCAGATTCTTTTCATCTTTTCAGGAGATATGCTGACAAATTCCACCATGGGTTTAATGGGTTTTAGAGCTGTAAGAGCTTAGTTCTAGGCTGAGATGTATATAGACTGGTATCTGTAATATCAAGAAGGGAGGAAGAAACTGGTTGGAGTTGTAATTTCTTACAGCTTTTGTCCTGCATTTGGTACAGCCCATGTGTGGTCCCAAAGGGTAGAAAATTAGAATAGGAAGAGTTATTCTCTTGATAGCTGAATAGAGTTGGCATCAACCTTATGTAGATTGGTTTTAGAATTATAGAAACACAGAATCATTTAAGTTGGAAAAGACCTTTAAGTTCACGAAGGCCAACCATAAAACTAACTGCCAAGTCCCCCAGTAAACCATACAAATCTACACATCTTTGAAATACCTTCAAGTGTAGTGACTCAACCACTTCCCTGAGCAGCCTGTTCCAATGCTTGACAATTCTTTAGGTGAAGAAATTTTTACTAATATGTAGCGTGAACCTCCCCTAGCACAACTTGAGACCATTTCCTCTCATACAATCACTTGTTACTACTGAGGAGAGACCAACATTTACCTTGCTACAACCTCCTTTCAAGTAGTTCTATAAAGCAATAAAATCTCCTTTCTGCCTCCTTTGCTCTAGATTAAACAACTCCAGTTCCCTCATCTGCTTCTCTTAGGATTTGTGTTCTAGACTTTTCATCAGCTTCATTGCCCTCCTTTTCACGTGCTCAAGCACGTCAATGTCGTTCTAGTAGTGAGGGGCCCCAAACTGAACACAATATTGAAGGTGCAGCTTCACTAGTGCTGAGTACAGGAGGACAAAAACTTGCCTGGAACTGTGGCCATACTATTTCTGATCTATGTCAGGATGTCTTTGGCCGTTTTGGCCACCTGAGCACACTGCTGGTTCATGTTCAGTCGGCTATTGACCAAGACCTTCAGGTCCTTTTCTGTCAGGCAGCTTTCCAGTCACAGTATCTGAGTTGCAGCCTCACCAGCTTTGAGTGTAGAGAGACAATCACTTCCCTAGTCCTGCTGACCACACTACTTCTGACAGAAGCCAGGATGCTATTTGGTTTCTTGGACATATGGGTACACTGTTGACTCATAGTCAGCTGACTGTCAACTAATACCTCTCCGTCCTCTTCTGCTGGCCATATTTTCAGCCATTTATCTCCAAGCCTGTAACATTGCATGGGATTGTTGTGGCCTAAGTGCAGGACCTGATATTTAGCCCTGTTGAAGTCCATACAGTTGTCTTTAGCCCATAGATACAGCCTGTCTAGATCCTTCTGTAGAGCCTTCTTTCCAGCAAGCAGATCAACATTTGCATTCAACTTGGCGTTTTCTGCAAACTTACTGAGGGTACACACAATCCCTTCACCGAGATCATTGACAAAGATGTTGAACAGAGCTGGAGCCAACATTGAGCCCCGGGGAACAATACTTGTCACCATCCACCAGCTGGATTTAACTCCATTCGCTGTGACTCTTTGGGCCCAGCCATCCAGACAGTTTTTTACCTAGCAGAAAGTATATCTACTCAAGCCATGAGCAGCCAGTTTCTCCACGAGGAATAGGAAATAATGTGGGAAACAGTGCCAAAAACTTTATTAATGCCTAGGTAGGCAACATCCGCAGCCCTTCCCTCTTCTTCTAAATGGGTCATAGATCCATTTAGTTTAGCATTTTTTTTAAGAAATATGTTCTTTTCAACTATCATTTGAGAGTAAATAATGTAAGCTGCTCTAAGACGTCATATGAAATACCACTAGTAGCATAAAAATAGACCATGACTAGTGCCCAGTTTAATCCTGCATAAATTTGCACTGCTACCTAAAGGGGCAACCTCTGCTTCTTGCATTTGCTTTCTCCCTTCTGCCAGAACAAGTGTTCATGAGCTCGAATGGCAAACTAGTTTTAAACCTCTCTTTTGTGCCAGTTTCCACATAGAAAAGTCACATATTGTTCACTCTAATTAAGATCTAGTCTGTAATGTTGTTCTTTTGTCTTTTATTTGCAGAAAGATTGAAATTTTGTCTTCCAAATTAGTCTCTCTGTTGTCAGTTTAGAATTAAAAGAATATATAATTGTTTTTTCTCTGTGAAGAAACTGTGACATATCTTGAAGGTATATTTGTATATATATATATATGATAATAGAGTTGCATTATTGTTATTTACTTGTGTGATGGTGATTCTCAGAAATCCAATTAATTACACACTCTAGAAATATGACTATGAATATAAGAAATCGTAGCATAAGCTAGATCAGTACAAATATAAGAAATCATAACATAAGCTAGATCAGAAGGTAAGTCTGGACCACCTTCTTCAACCCCTGTTCAAAGCAGGGCTAATTTCGTCGTTATATCAGGTTGCTGAAATCTTTTAATTCTAAAAAAATTCAAGGGCTGAGATTTCATGGCCTTTCTGGGCTCTTGCCCCAGTCCTTAACGATTCTCACAGGGTTTATTCTTTTTCTTATCTAGTTAGAGTTGCCTGTTGTGACTAACTGTTGAAGCCTGTTGCTCTCTTCTTTATAGTGACTCATTAGTCAGTTGAAAATAGCAATTTGATCCTTCCCTATCTAGTCATCTCTTGCACTAAACAAATTTATGTCACTCTTCCTACCCTCATCTATCAAATGGTCCAATCCCTTAACCATTTCAACTGTATGGTACTACAGAGTATACCACTGAAAAAGTAAAGATGATCAAAGAAGAAAGAAGAAACTAAAATAATAAGTGAAGTGACTAAGGTAGTGCTAGGCACATGTCTCTAGTTGGACAGAAGAACTGCTAATGTAACAATTTTCCAGAAAATAAAGTTAATTCACTTCAAACATTATTCTGAAGATGATCAGCCATGAAAAGCTTTGACATTAACTCCCAAATTTTGGGCAGTGGGCTCTCCTTCCTTTGTAGAAACTTAGTCAATCTTCAGTTTCAGAGAGATCTCACCATTGTCTCCAGGATATTTTTGTGGAGCTCAAATTCCTTGAAAGATTAGGAAACTAGAATAAGGCTTTTCCTAATATTTTTGTGGTTACAGATTATAGTCACTACATTTCGAAATATATGAACTAGAATTTTTGTCATCTACTTCTTAAGTATTAAATAGAGTTTACTGGCAGGAATCAGTGACAAATAAGAAGTTGATAGGGAAAATGAAGTCCTTTTAATATATGACACTTAAAAGATAAAACCCACTTATTTTCACTGTGCAAATTCTGACTTTTAGAACAAAGTAAAACCAACACGTAGCCCTTCCAGCCCTGTGTCTCATGAAACAAGCACCAAATAAACCTTCTACATGTTAACTGGCCTACTGCCTAGATTAATGTTCATGCTGGGGATGTAAACACAAAGAAAATATTTAATGAGAATTCTTTCTTTGCATTATGTACACAGAGCTATGGCTGTATTTTGAGGTCAGGTGTTAGCAAGCCTATGAATAACTCCCAAAAGCTTATATGAATCCAATCCTAATATTAAAAAGAACAGAGAAAATTGGAACACATTTATAAAATGAGGGGTTTAAGTATTCCATTTAATGTTTTTTAAATATGTAGAATATGGAAAAAGACATAAATTCATTAAAGCAAGCCTGTAGCAATAAAAGTATTAACTTCACTTAATATTACTATTATTCAATTTTTTAATTTTTTTTTAATTTGAAGTGTGGTGATTATCAATTCTAGGTGAATACATATATTCCTGAGAAGAAGTAAGCCATTACTTACTCTTCAATGGTAGTGCATTAATTTGAATCATGAAGATATTATTAAAAGACAATAAGAGCCACCATGTTGTGACTGGAATTTTAGCAGCGGCCACTGCAGAACACATGTCTTGGTCATATTTGTGTTTGATGATCTGCCAGTTTAACTTCAGGCACAGTTTCCCAGGGGATTTCTTACTCTGAAATTTCCATAGATGTAAATGATCAAAAACCTAGCCAAACCATTAAGTTACAAATTTAAACAGAAGCAGGATCTAAATTGTCTTATCCTAGTTATTCAGAGAATAAAATTTATAATCATAGATTGAGGATTAAAAATTTGTTGGGATTTTCAGACATTATATTGCTAATATAGGTCTACTCTTATTTCTATCAATAGAACACATACTGCCCTCACTGACACTGGAACAGAGGAAATTAAATGTTGAATACTTTGGAAAATACTATCAAGTACTGTTAATTCAGCATTTTGTTACTCGTTTAATTTAGTTGCATTACCGAAAATCACAAAAGCCAGACCCAGCATGTTTTCACTTAAAAAAAACCCATTTCGGTACAAAGGGAATAAAATCAGACCTCACCTCTCAGTTTTCCAAAATAAATGTGTTTATTTCAATCACTATGAAAATAAAGTTTTCTTTGCAATTAAACAGGACTATATAAAATGCAATATATTGGGTTTAGACTCTGTGGCAGAGCAAAACATGTTTTTCTATACGTATAAATTTTCTACTATTTTATGATTTTAGCTGCTTTCTCTTCAAACAAGCAGTTTAACTTATGAAAACACACAGTCACATTGAATGTTTGGCCCCAGTCCAGATTATTTCCTTCCCTCTCATCACTGGCAGTGAAATGCAAATTGAAAGTCGAAGTGGGCCACTGCTTCTACCAGACTTCAGGTGCTACACCATAGAGTCTGGGTGCACCAATCCCCAGCTGCACCAGTTTACAACTGCAGATGATTCTTGTAATGGGTATGCCTCGACAATTGCTAAGCATTTTCTAGCCAAAGAAAGAAAATCCCTACTGTCTATTTCAATTGCATATTTTTTTTGGTCACTGAATCACTTGCAAATAGAACTGACTTTAAGAAACAATGGAGATCTCATGCATGGCATCTGAAGCTTTTTGCGCTGTTTCCAATATGATATTGAATAACTACATCGTTTCATCCATGCATTACCAAGAGTTCCTGCAAAGATCCTAGCAAAATAATTCTTCTTTCATTCAGGATGCAATCTTGAAAGAAGATGTCATTTTCTGTCAGTCTGATGTAAGAGATTCCGCATCTTTTGAAGCACAAATGCAGAAACTCATTTACTAGACTTGACCCGAATGCAGTTAGAAATCTTGTTTTAAGATTACTAATTGCTTTATGACTCAAGCACAATATGAAAACACTGCAAAAGCAAGAGTTGGTGAGTTTTTTGCCTTTTCTCTGGCATTTATACACTGTGAGAAATAAACAGCTGGGGTAAGCAGCAGGCTTTTCAATATGTTTTATTTATTTATACACAGAACTTCAAGCATGTGTCATATTGATGGCATTTACATCATAATATATGTTGTTCCCTATAGCTGTGCAAATTCATCAAAATTTGCCTGAATGTCTACTGAATGTTAAGGCAGGAATAGCTTATGAAACTTTTTTCCATCTGGTTCTTATCCCGCAGGCTCAGCTTTTCTGCATAAAGTGTTCAGTGGAGGAAATGTACATTTTAAAATGTAATACTGTGCCTCTGTGAGAAAGTATTTCCTTTTCTCAGTCTAAAGGAAATAAGAAAGAGACGTGAGAATTTGTTTTATTCCAGTTAAGGGAACAAAAACAGTAGAAGAAAAGCATCCAGAGAGAAATAAGTAAGAGGATTACATCTCAATTAAATTAAATACATTAGAAAATGTGGATTTGTACAATGCCTTGTTCAACAAATACACCTTTTCAGATATATAATTCCATTATAGATTTTATATATATATATTCAACAGAGCTATTAAAATATTAATATTTTGTTCTTTTGTTTTATGCTTCCTCTAATGTGTTAAGACTTTGCCCTTCATTGTCTAGTGTTTAAGAGGTGCCACTACCAAAGCCTTTATCTGTGTGGCCACAGTCTGAGAATTTATACCAGGAAATATTGTATGTGTTTCAGTTGCGATATAGCACTGTAGCCAGTCCATGCACACTTCACCCACGGATCCCAGGGCTGTTAGCTGCACTAGCGAGACTACATACTTTTGGAAAGTCTTTTTTTTTCCAAAGATGGAAAAAAGAACTCCCTCTGCATTAAGAAACTAAGTTGTTTTCTTTCAAGTAGTAGGCGTACTTGAAATGTTTTTTACATAGCTGCATGAATACTATGAACCATTTGCTATCTTGCACAAGCACCATAACAGTAGCAGTCCACTGACAACTACAAAACATAGGCAGACGGCATTCATAAAAATGGAGCCAGTGAGTACTACCGTAACCAAGGCAGCAGTTGTCTGGTATTTCACATATGCAGTATGAAAAAAGAAGACAACTACCTTTGCACTTATGGGGATACGCTGTCCAAATAACAATGACTCACCTTCTTGTTTTGCAGCACACAGAGGAGTGATATGTGTCTTTTGTTGAGAAAAATAAGACAAGTCTGAAAAATCGCAGGTGAAATGGAAACCTAGATAAGATACAAGCTTCCCTTTATTCTGAATTGATAAACTCTCTTTATTTCCTGGCAATGTAAAGATTTTCATGACTGAAGATAGCATATCCACTCTTCATCCTGAGTAGCCTGGAACCATGAAACTTTTTCAGAAATATGCTGTCTTTTCAGTATCGTTTAGTTTTGCTGTATGGCTACCATATAAGCAGGAAAATACTGTTCAATAAAAAGGTTTTCTTAGCATACTATTGTTCATAAAAGATATGAATTGTGTCATGAAGCTTTAATTCTAGAAGGTGTCCGACACAGTTTTCTGGCCTCCAGTAACAATTTTAGTAGTATCTATATTACACATTAGTCACTCTCTGACTCACTGGTCATTTGAATATCTTTTTTTTTAAAAAAAAAAAAAAATAAAGGCTAAAATAGAAAAAGAAAGCTACAGAAAAAATATTAGTTCCAATTACGTGTTTGGCACCTGAGTTTTTCTTCCCTGGGCAATAGCATCTGAATTATGTGCTTAGCTTGTTAAACATTCCCAAGCTCAGTGGGAAAACTGAAACAAACATGACATTTTATCCTTGGCAAGACCAATAATAAGCTGGAAGTATTCCTTTTTACTGTTCCAAAATAATATTTTGTTCTTTATGTCATGTTTATTTCTGCAAATAATAAAAAGAAAGAACTCTATTTTCAAATCACTTAGTAAAATACAGAATAAAAAGCCATCAGCTGCAGAAGAGAGTCTTTGAGCTTACTCACAGTCCTATAATGATGTAGCCAACTGGAATTTTTCCACTGATACAAAAGAATCTACTTATATGTAGATATAATTTCAAATTTTCATATATGCTATAATTCAGTATAATCATCAGGAAATTACCATGAAATTGGTTTCTCTGATGAAAACTTACACATATACATACCATTTAATAGAAACCAGAAGATACTACTGGATCAAGTAAAGCCAGAGGAGTGGGCAAAATGCTGGCATGTGATTTCTTCTGTTCATAAATGAAAGAAAGCATCCAATGGAGAGGGAAAAACATTGGCATTCATGTATTGAATTTGAAATATATCAAAAGAATGAACAGTTTGCCTATCTAGATTGCCCAACAAAAAATATTTACTTACTTTGCAGTGGTATAATTGAACCACATAAAGTTTAAAAAAGAATAGATAAAAATGAAGAGTAAATAAATATACATACCTGAATATATTTTGCATAATATAGATAATGAAAAACTATAGCATATTTCCATTTGGAATACTGTGCTTTGTTACAGATCTTAGAAGATATATGCTCAAATAATGTAAATAAACGTGATTGCATTGGAGGCATGATAAGGACAGCCATGCAAAAAAAGAAATAAAATTACTCAGAATAATTTGACTTGAAACAGGACAAGAAAGAAAGACAAAAATTAGACAATTCCAAGAATACAAATGGAATCTTGCTGTCCTAGGATAGCAATAACAAAACTTTTCAGTTAAGTACATATGTTCATCCTTCAGAAGTTGTTAAAAAAAACTGTGTGTTTGTGGCACATAGTTATTTTGTGGAAATTCTGCCACAAAATTCCATTAGGCAAACAAAATTTAATGGTATGGCAGTTACAGTGTAACACTGAAAAAAGTGATGTGAGTTTATGAAAATTAAATCATACTGACTAAAATATAAATTCTCTGAATTTCTATGATTCAAAATGTGCTTTACCTACTTCGTTTAAGCATAAGTTCAGCTACAGCTGCCTATTTTGAATTTCCTTGTGCCTTTTTTGGAAATAATTCCCAATGGCTGCAAAAGGACGCTGAGCAATGAAAGACAAAACTCACTCCAAATGTCAATTGCTACTATATTTTTTTTTTAATAAAAATATGTCCATTCAAACTTTATTTTTAATTTTAAAATGCACTTGTTGACATCAAAATGCTAATTAAAATTAGCTAAACCTTGCTCTGTTGTTTACTTAGACAAAACAAGAATCAAGATAAAAGGGACTTGATGCTTTTTTCAGACATTAGTTTCATTTTTCCTGTATTGAAAATATTATACAAATGTCCAATATGAAAATGATAGACCTTTCTTCTTCTTCTTCTTGTATTAAATAAAAATAAAAGTGGGTTTTTTTTATTTGCCAAAATTATTACCTTGCACTTAACATGTTATTTTACAGTAGCTCTGTACCCGGGAATGTCACTGCCCTGTAACCATGTGCTCTGTAGTGACAGATGAATGAAAGATAGTGAGGTCTTCACATTTCTTCTTCTAAAAGAGTACTTTCTTACAGCCACTTAATTGAGAAGGAGATAGCAAGGCAGGGCAAAAAATATGTAAGAAAAACTCCTGCCATTTTTCACTGCAGACTTAATCACACAGAAGGATAAACATCATAGGTGATATTATTAGAGGTAAGCAAGGAACTTCTCAAGTACTTTTTGCCATAACGGCATTTAGATATTGATGCAGCATTTTTTTTTCCCTACTAAACCCCCCAACAAAAACATTCCTTTTTTTGTCTATGTCAATAGACTAGTGAGAAATATTTGCTTTGGCCAAATTGCCTGTAGGGGTCCTGCAGCAATGATTTAACAGTAGCCAAATAGAAAATGAGCTTCATCAGAGGCATGAAAATTACGTGTAATCATACCTTGATTTAGTTTGTGGAATTTTAATGAGAGACTCCATTCAAATCCCAGTGGTACATCACTGCTCTAATTGTTTAACTTTAATTATTATTTGTGATATGAAACAGATGTTTTTCTTGGTAACCTCATCTACCTGAATACCAGCTTGAAACATATGCTAAATGACCACTTTGCAATTAGGTCAAGCCATTAAGAAGACAGCCAGATGGTTGTTTAATATAAATGAATAATGTTAGGAGGTTGTTTTAAAACATGTTTAGTAATGTTTATGGCTGTTGTGCGTTATGCTATTTCAACATCCAGCTGATATCCTGTTGTTATTGATGGATTTTCTATGCACCAGGAGAGGGTTAAAGTTAATTTCTTTATAGTAGCTCCTATTTGATATAAAAATCTTTTTTCTTTTTTCCATTTTGACTCTCAAAATGGTGGTGAGAGAACAGTCCTCAGAACAATAAGTATATCAGTACATTATTTTAGAAAGGTAACAAGCAAAGTTCATCTCCATAAGCATGGGAGAGTAATAAACACTCCTTTTTCAGTGGCACAGAAACTTGTAACTCACACAAGAGTTGTAGAGATATCAGTTCTACTTGCTGAAAAAATCACAACTCAGACTGTGTGCGGGAACATGAGATAAAAAAAAAGGAAGCTAAAAAATTGTTTTCGGGTATTTGTGAAGTATAGGGGGGATTTTTTTAGGTTGCTTTTGTTTTGTTTTTTTTTAAATGGAAACATTTATTTTGTATGGTTTTCAATCTGAAATTAATCCTTAAATATTCCCATATAGATACAAGTTTTCAGCACTGTTTTAATTCACACTTAATAAGCTCTTTCTGAAATTTTGGACTCTCTGCTTTTATATTTATTTCAATGTTGCTCATGGCTACTCATGACTTGAAGGGCTTTTGAAGTTTCCTGAACACATTCCTTTTCCCAGCTATATTTTGAGAACTTTCTAGCTATATCTGGCATTTCTAAAAGTGCAGCTGAGAAATTTGTAGCAACTCCAGGCAACATGCAACTTCTCTTGAAGTCACAAATATTAATCTAATTGATGCAATTATCTATTTTGCAAGCAATACACTGTTGTTCTGTACGTTTGCAGTATGATCTTTTCTAAAGAAAGCACTAGAGCTATCATTCATTAATAGGATCTACAGTCACATGTGTCCAAATTAATCAGAATTTACAGAACTAAACACCACTGCACATATACAGCTATATCTGCTGAGGTATTCTCAAACAGATATATTCTAGCACTCTCTTTGCCTCCACGGTGAAAGCCGTTGGGGAAAAAACTAAACGAAACATTGAACACAGCCAGACAATTTTTTCTTTTCAATAAAAGTAGACGAATGAAGTCATTAAATTGGATTTCTTGAAACCAGTTCCCCTCTCTTTCTGAGCCACCAATAACTCAATTTTTTCCTAATATGTAAGTAGAAGCTTGAACTTGTGGAGCAGGAATTGTTTTGCTGTTAACCAAAGCTAAGGTTTCGTATGATCTAGGGCAGTGAAATAGTGCTTCTCTGTGCAGCTTGATTGCTGGTACTGACATCACCACTTTTATTACTTTCACTGTTTCAGAAACCAATTGTAATTCAGTTCAGAAATAACTCTGTTTGCTCAGCCAAACTGACTTCAATGCTCTCCCTGTGAGCTGACAGCTGGCTTGCAACAGATGATGATGAGTAATCAGCTGATCATGGCTGAAAACAGAACGATGCACCTGGAACCATCTTCAACTCACATTTCTGTTACATTTAGAGTAGTTATGGAGACCTAAGGAACTGATATATCATTATATCTCTTTTCAGTTTCAGCTTCTGCAAAACTGGTTACTTGCAGCTGAGCTTACCTGTCTGTATATGGGGAACTCTTCTTTAGTTCTGAAAATTGAAACATTCACACTATATTCAACATCCATAGATTTTTTGTCCAGAAAATGTTTCATCAGAGTGAAGTAAAATAAAGATAACTATCATTGGGGATTTATGCCTCCACATTCAAATAAGATAACTCTCCATAGGCTTGGGTCACCAACATGATCTATTACTTTTTTTAATATCTCTCACTGTGCTTCCCATAACTATAAATCTGTTATTGGCATAAATGTACATGTCTTAGACACTGAAATGTTCATGTTGAATAATTTTTTCATAAGAGTTGCACACATGTAAAATGGGGACGTATTAGCTGATTTTGTTTGTTGACATGTCAAATAACAAATATCATAAGCTTTCCATTTTGTGAGACAGTAGCTCAATTTCAGTGTCAGGATTGGTGCAGTTTATACCTAGTCACATATTTAGCAGAATTAGCAAACAACATCCACAATTAGACACGTAAGGAAGATCAACATATGATCCCCACTACGTAATATACATATGAACAAAGATTTTCAAGGGTTTCTGAAGAGTAGGAAGAAGTAGCCAACAAAAAAGGAATTCTGTGATCTTTGATTATCCAAGGATATTGCAACTAAGGGAACTGTTAATTGATGTTGTTGATATTATTATATTATTCATATAGTAATGACATGAGTTGTTACAGTATATGTTACCGGTGCACTATGTATAATCTCTTTTGTTAAATAAGCACTAGACATGTGTCTTCTGAAAATTAACTGGTCTTTCTACAAGTTTTAACTTGAAATTATACCCAGCTGCACTTTGTAAAAGGTGCTTATCAGGAAGTTAAAAGTTTTATGGGAAGGTTCTGTCTGGGGGGACAGATATATGGCTGCTAGTGAAAGAATTGATTTTTCATATTTTAAATTGTCAGATAAGATATTTCATCTGGTGTTTTAATGGACCTGGGAAAAAAAACCCTCCACAGTCTGTGATAGTCTCTATATTTAACTCTCAATTGTTCCCAGTGATATTATACTCCTTTTAGAGGAGCAGGTTTTGTGGCATGAGGATTTTATCAATGTATAAAAATACCTAATGTGTAAGAGTAAAGAATGAGAAGCTACAGTCATCTCAGTGGTATCCAGTGACAGTAGAAGAAACAATAGGCACAAACTGAAATACAAGAAATTCTTTTAATTACAAGAAAAAGGTTTTCAGTAGGGATATGGTCAAACACAGGTTACCCAGAGAAGCTGTGGAGTCTCCATCCTTTGAGACATTCGAAATCCAACTGTACCCAGTCCTGAGCAGCCTGGTGGATTAAACAGTCTCCAGAAGTCCCTTCCAATCTCATCACTGACTCTGAAGTTGTCATGGAAATACCTCTGCTTTGCAGGAAATCACACTTTTCCTGGAAAGCATGCAGGTCTGGTCAATGACATGAGATTGTAGGGACCAAAGGAAATCAAAAGCAAAAGATATGAGACAGAGAAAGGCCAACATCTCATACAGGAAGTGTGAAAGAGGAGAAGGGAGGGTGTAGCCAGTAGCCAGTCCTCAAGGACAAGGGAGAAAAAAATTCCTGGAGTGCAAATAATGGTAATCTGGGCTTGGTTTTGTTGTTGGAAATAAATCTGCTCACTTCATTTTAAAGACCTCATCACAGAGAAGACTTTTGAGGGTTGTTCACTTTCAGGTTTAAATAATTATATATTTAAATTATAAATGCATCAGCTATGTTACGAAGTCTAATCAACTCTTCAGACACGTGCATGTCATTCATATATCACAACTATAAAACCACTTACTCTCTGTTCATGAGCATTTCATTATTGTTTCTTTATCTTCTGTCATCATGTGTCATATCCAGAAGCTTCCTCAAAAATATTTCATGAGATCTTCTTAAAATATTTCTGTCACTTCAACAGGGATAACTGGACTTAGTAATTTAACTTAATTCTTTTTCAGTCACTTCAAAATACCGGGATATATTTTGCATGCGAAAAAAAAGCAGCTGGAAAATGTTTCAATCAGCCTCTATAATCAAGGAGTATGCTTTCTGCTTGTTCAGTGCAATGGCCTCAGAGTGATAGCAGATAACATACACTATGGTTTTCATTAAAGCTTTCCTGTTTTCTTTGTTTTGAGAGTAAATGAGAATTTAGAGTGTCATCAGCATACAGTGTAGTATTTTGAAGAATATCAGCTGCTTTGTAGTGCCAATGTATAAGCTTTGCTCTCCTTCACACCTGTCTCACTACTTTTCCAGTGATAGAATCCCAACTGTGTGAAAATTTCCCTCATGTACTTAGGGGAGTGTAGATTGCTCTTAAGAGCTGAATGAACAGAGGAAACAGAGTGCACTGTCACCATGTCTAGAATATAGAGAATAATTGAAACACATCAAGCCAGGATTAGCAAGAAAAAAATGTCTTGTTTTCCAAATGCATGTTTGGGCAATAGTGTAATTTACAGCTGATGGCAAATCTCAGAAACAGTAGCTCCGTGAGAAAAAAGCACTATGTTGTTGTTGCAGGGAGTGGCAGAGAGAGCTCAGTATTGTAGATTCAAGAGGTTCATTCCAGTGTTTAGCAACTCCCTTCAAAAGCAAAAACAGTTTATCTGTGTTTCTTACTGCTCAATAGGTAAGAGTAGTATAAGATTACAAAATTAAACATGCATACTCAAAGCATGTACAATAAAAACCCTAAAAGCATTTAACAACTGTCTTGGTTTGATATAGCCACTGTATGCTTTCAACACCAGCACAGAACGTGGCAGAATATATGCTGGTCTAGAAATCAGTCGCATCTCACTTTTCTTTCAAAAGAACCAGAGATGTTTCTCCATAATTTAATACAACAATAATTTTAAATTACCACAAAAAAAAACCAAACAAAAACCCAAAACCAAATACAGTAGATG
Organism: Cuculus canorus; assembly: GCF_017976375.1. Lineage (NCBI taxonomy): Eukaryota > Metazoa > Chordata > Aves > Cuculiformes > Cuculidae > Cuculus > Cuculus canorus. The sequence goes on along the minus strand of NC_071402.1, from coordinate 84,838,034 downwards.
GGTCTGTGCTTTCTAAAAAATGATGGGACTCTAATCACAGTTTTTCAAAGAGTTAAAGTATCATGAGATCATCTTGTCTAGCATCTTTACTCAGCCCTTTTTTTTCTTCCTTAAGAATTACAAAGAAAACTGGTGAAAGGTGCAAAGAAGATGAAAAGAAGTAAAGAAAAGAAGTGCCTTCACAGAAAAATCACTAATCTCAGCAGGAAGATGGATGGGACTGAAGCAAGAGCAGAGAGAGCCTTTTCAGAAAAAGAGGACATCTCATGAGCCTTTCCTGGGCAAAAAATAGAGAAGAGATGAGGAGAAACTTTAACTGTATGTTAGCTACCGAAGGACAGCAGAAAAGAGAAAAATAAAGATGTCAGTCATCTGGGGCAATCAAGAGACTAAAGAGAACAAGTTATAAATTAAAAATGGGGCTCTCCTTACTGCTATAACAACCACAGGTAGCCACCTTCAGTGAGCTATTCAGTATGAATCTACTTTCCCCTCCCAATAATGTCTGTCTTGTCTGTTTATGTTGAGACTGTTAGTTCATCTTTGAAATATTACTGTTCCTTATGTATTTTTTCTTCCAAAATAATGTCCACAACTCTCTTTCCCCTTTAAAACTCTCAGTCCCAATCCTACTTATTTTCTCCACCATATATCTCTCCCCTTGCACCTCTGGGATTGATAGCTTACATGATTTTAGAGACAACCCTGAGACACTTGTGCCTACTTTAGAGCTTCAGGTATTAGAATCAAAGATCTATTTAAAAAACTTAGATTTTGCTTTTATTTTATTTTATTTTTAATAGATAGGACTTCAAAGAAAGGTCACATCGAGTAAAAATAAAGTAAAGCGTGTAGAAATAGAGCAGAACCCAAAAGTTTTATTTAAAAAAAAATATTTATTTTCTTAAAATGGATTTCATAGTATTTGGATAGCTTATGGCATAGGGGTTTTTCTTTATGTTACTTTCCTTCCCACTGTTGTTATAACTTTCTTCATATATATTTGTTTTATTTCCCTCAGTTTCCTACACATTAAATGTTAGCATTCTCTGGAATATTTATTTGTATCTATCATATATTCTTTAGTTTGTCTTCTCCCTCTATCCTCTTTTTGAACTACACAACACCAACCTTAGGCAAGACTAAAATAAATGCAGAAAGTCAGCAAGCATGTTTTATAAGAATATTGATCGTGAAAAACAAAACACAAGTTTTTTTAAAAAAAATTACTCAGACTTTTATGATATTTATAGCAGTAATGTGAGGATCGACAGTTTTGGAATTACAAGTTCACTGCAGAAGTGGCCAAAAGGGAGAAATTCTGCTGTGGCATAAGAGAGAAATAATTTGGCCCTTACTATAGCCTTAACTGAGGGGAAAAAAAGATAGCTGGCCAAGCTATACGATGACATACATAATAAAGTAGGATCCATTTCCATATCCGGGCAGGAACGTCTTACCATTACCCTAGCATAACTCAGGAATGAAACCAAGAAAGTGTGTCCAGACTCTTGGCCATTTTCTCAGTTTTGTCAGTTTACAGTGGGTCTTGGCATGCTTACAGATACTGGGTATTAACTGAAGTTGGACAGCAGAAAAGGCTGTTATTGTCCAGCTGTTGAATAAATGTGGTAGATCAGCTCTGTTTGTGCTGGAGTACCAGTACCTGACAGAGCAATGGGCAGATACTTAGTGATGTTATCAGCTTCAGCAAACTAATTGTAATCTATTGACACAGGTTAAAGAAAAAAAATATGAAAAAATAAAAATCTCTAACAATTTTTTACTGTATTGAGATATTGCTAAGCATCAGATATCACAGTCAGTTATCTTTTTGCATTTTTAAAAGAATAATTTTTAAAAAAAGGACAAATTTTCAGTCTTCTTAAATAAGAATACTACCACAAACAGTTAAGTTTTGATTCAGTAACTTTATTCCTGTATAAGAATATAAAACCACCATAAAACAAAGCTTCAGTTTGCATCTAAAAGTTTATTTTTATTTTCCCTTCTCAATAAAAAAAAGTACTGTTTATAAAAAAGAGGTTCATCCTATTTTGTAAATCATAGTTTCTATTCCTGAGTGTTATTTTCTTAAAAACTCCTTGTTTCATTTTTTTTTTCCACTTTGTTTCAGGATTTTGAAGTTATTAAGGATTGTGCCTTCTCAGTGTCTGGAAAGTTTAACTGCTTATTAGAACTGCAATGTTACTGTAATCGAAATAGTTATACAAGCAAAGAATTTTTTTATTGTAGAACAATGTTTAGCACACCAACACTTAATCCAAATTCTGGGGGTTTTTTGAATAAAACTTCAGCAGTTTTTTTCTTTTTGACACGTTATGCCAGATGATATCCAGTGTTTATGCAAGATTCATGAGGAGAACACAACCGTTTACAGTATGCAAATGATATGTAAATATGTTCCTGCTTTCTGACAGAGTCATTGATGCTCAAGGATATCCTGCCTCCCCTAAATGAGATGCAAAGAATGAAAAATTCTCCCAAGTTCAGCAACTGCCAAACTTCACGTCTGGTGCAGCGGTGTCTAGCTTTCCTGGCCCTGCAAGCTGCATACCAAAATCACCACGTCTGAAAACCGCAAGAGATTTATTCCATACATAAGAAGGCAGACAGATGCTTGTGAATGATTCAAAGGTAGAAGAGAACAAAAGGTAGAGGAGGCTTCCCTAGGAGATCTCACTGCTCTGTTATGGGAGGGAGTACGGACACATACCTTGACTATTGAATGCCCTTTTGATTTCAGCTTCAAAAGGCCCTCATGTCTTCACATAACTGGGAATTTGGTTCAGGCAGAGGCCCATGTACAGCACCGTACTGTCACGTTGTGCACCCCTGCCATGGAAACTTAATTTGAACTTACACATCACTCTCGACCCTACTGCGGAGTCAATACTTAAATGAAAGAGATAATTACATGGGCAGCCAGTCAGCAGGTATCAGCTGTGTTTAAAATAGAAATTATGAAGAAAAGATCTTATAATTCTGTTAGGTTTACTTTGTCTTAGCATTTGTCTGTCAGACCACCATTTTACAGCAAAAGGTAAATACCAGTAGCACTAATAAGAAGCAAAATATAGTTCTGAATGAACAGGAATGACATCAAAGGTTCAATGTCCTCAAACAAGTCTAGAAGAAAGAACAGTGATGACTCGTAAATGTTTATAAAACAGTAATGTGCAGTGCACTATGAGTGTTCACAATATATTATTTCTGGTTTTCTCACTTGGAATTAAGTATGCAAGAAGTAGACCCAAAATAATTCTGTTATTTTAGGTTATGTACAAGATTCTGTTTTTGTATAGCAACGCTGAAGTTAATAACAGTCAGCTTATTAACCTCCTCAGAGGTTCCTGTGCTAAATATTATATGAGCTGTTTTACGTGCTCATCTTCTATGTCTCACACTCTTCATATAAAGGAAAAATAAGCAGTTTCTCCTTCAGATTCTATTGAATATTTTATGTGGTGAACATACAAAGAGACTCAATTTCTTCACTTTCTTTCTTTATTTATTTTTTGAATAACATCATGTGAAATAACAGGTAATAGGGAAAGTGAGTATGTCTTAACAGGCTCACTGTTTTTCCAGAAAATATATATTATTTTAGATTCTGTTGGCAATATTTTCTGTGTAATTCTTGAAATGATATTTCAACTGGAAGAGAAATTGCATTTACTTTGCAGACATAAATGTACAGTAATTATTAAATACTTGATTTTCATAGTAAATTGTTAATAAAGAATTTGAAGATGTTTACTCATTTATTTAACTTATTTATTAGTTTGTATTCTTTTAAACTTCCACCTAGAAACTTCAAGAATTTGGGTTTCCAAATATGCAGGTGATCTGACCATAGTGTGTCAAAAAGTGCCATACTGTGACCAATGCCCAACTTAGCACAACCATTTACTATGATAAGTGCATATTCAGCTTGTATAAAATGTGGACTAGAACCTCATGAATCTTGCAAAATATTACATATCCACAGCCCATTTCCATGTAAGAGACTTGGATCTACCAGGTGCACACTCAAATTCATTGGCTACTCATCTCAATCACACATCAGTTTTGAGAAGAAGTGATGGATAAAGACAAACAGAGAAAATCCCACTCTCACACTTGGAGAAATGCTGGAGAAAGGTTTCTCTAGGACATTTAATCTATTTTTTTCCTCTCTCATATCGCTGCCCCAATATAGCTAATCAAAAAAGCAATTCAATTCACCTGAATCTTCAACTCTCCCCATTTTCTTAGCCCCTTCATGCATTTTCTTTTCATGTAGTAGTGTTTTCCTATCAAACATACTAACTTTGCTCCTCAGTGAAATTCAATCATGATGGATATTCTGAAAACTTCTACTTCCTCTGTTACATCTAAAAGCAATTTCCACCGCCCTTTTAATCTATTCTTCTCAATCTGTCAACACTTTTCAAGAGGTGGTATAATATTGCATTAAAATGAATGAAATGAAGTATTTTTACATAATGCTTCAGCTACTCCTCTGGTTTTCATATAACTCACTTTATAGTATGATCTGAAGGATGACAGATTGCTCAGTGATTTCACTCTGTCTTACCATGAGGGAAACACTGAGGCAGCTGCTGCTCTCACTTTTTCTTTACTCCCTCTTTTTATCCTGGAGAAGGAGCAGCGAGAGGAGGAACGAACAACCAAAAAGCCTTGCTTAATCCAGGAACAAGACTCAGTTTGCTTTCTCTGACAGGTACCTCCCAATGTATCGCAGATTCTGGGAGGGGAAAACATTTCAAATGATTGCCAGAAAACCAAAAGCTTGGAACAGGGCACTGTAGAGCAGGAGAAAGGAGGAGAGAGCTGGAACCTCTTACTAAAACTTGAGGGCTTTAAGACCCTTTTTGTGAAAACATACTGTAATTTGTCTCATTTGTCTCTTCTGCAAGGTGAAATCCCCTTGCAATCTGCTAGCTTTTGTGCATCTTTAAAAGAGTAAATTCAGTACAACCCTGTCACTAGAGTATTGTATTTGACCATCACATTTTATATGAGTTTACAGCCGGGATTCTTTTCTTCTCCATGTTAGCTTCTTAAAGGGAAACAAACAAACAAATTCTCAGTGGTTAAAGAAAAAGAAAAAAAGAAGTATAAGCTTTCTCACAGAACTATAAGACTTTCGATTTTTATATTTTATGGCTAGGAATTAAAAATATATACTTCCTTTTGTGCCATATTTCTTTTTCCGTATAAAAATTACACAACACACAGTAAATCAGCTTAAAGTTAAACTGTTAATACTCTTTGCCTGCAAAGGGCAGACCATTAACAGAAAGTTTACTTTAGGTCTTTAAAATTCTTCTCTTATTTTACTCTGTCTCTGGTTCTGTGACCTCAGGGGATGTAATCCCTTAAAGTGCAGCTCATCTTCAATTAGCAGAGAGAACATATGTATGTTCTTCACTGAAATCCCCAGGTATCATGCAATGCAGTTCACTTCAGATTTTACAGTTAATTAAAGCCTCATACACATTTTCTGATTCTCTGGCTGGCACTGGAGAGTTTTAAAGCTTAGATTGCTTTAGCTATTACTCTGCTAAAAAGCTGGTTAATAAACATTAATGTCCATGTGGCTTTCTTGCTGACCAACACACTGCAATGGGAAATTTTTAACTACTAATCTCCTCATAAGAAGAGGATAAGAAGAGACTGATGTTGCAGCAGGGATAAGAGTTTGAACTGTCTGCTTGCAGATAATCCTCCATAGGCATCAGTAATCAGAGTTCACTGGGAATGTACCTTGAAAATGTGCAAATGATCCTTGAGGAGAGATTGGAAAATATTTCCAGTTTATAACCTTGAAAAATAATAAGAAAAAAAGTCCTTTTACTGAACACTGTGCTTAAATCTTGTGTTAAGCAGATAAGATTTGCTTAAATTCATAGAACCAGAGAATCATAGAATCACCAGGTTGGAAAGAACCCACTGGACCACCGAGTCCAACCATTCCTAAGACTCCTAAACCATGCCCCTCAGCACCTCATCCACCCATCCCTTAAAAACCTCCAGGGATGGTGACTAAACTCCCTCCCTGGGGAACCTGTTCCAGTGCCCGATGACCCTTTCCATGAAAATTATTTTCCTGATATCCAGCCTGAACCTCCCCTGATGGAGCTTGAGGCCATTCCATCTTGTCCTGTCCCCTGTCACTTGGGAGAAGAGGCCAACTCCCTTCTCACCACAACCACCTTTCAGGTAGTTGTAGAGAGCAATAAGGTCTCCCCTCAGCCTCCTCTTCTCCAGGCTAAACAACCCCAGCTCTCTCAGCCACTCCTCATAAGACTTGTTCTCCAGCCCCCTCACCAGTTTCGTTGCTCTTCTCTGGACACGCTCCAGAGCCTCAACATCCTTCTTGTGATGAGGGTCCCAGAACTGAACACAGTATTTCTAAATAAATAGAAATGGACAGTAGACCCTTTGAAGGAAATAAATCACTTTGTTTTCTCTCCAATCCCTTTCAACAGTCTTTGAATGTACAGTTTATGTTCAAACCTTTCTTTTTATTTAGTGTTTTGTGTAAGGAATATGTATATAGTAGCTGCCCCACCACCAGTTTGATCTCTTGAGATGAAGATTCAGTGCTAACAGACAATTTCTTAGTCCTGTTTCTCTTTAGAAAAGCAGTTCTGAATAATACAGTGCTCCTTCTTCCTCCTTTTTTTTTTCTCTCCTTCAGCTAATATTGATCCTTCTCTTACCAGACTGCTCCAATTACCTTTTAAATTGCTCAGCCTTTCCCAGCTACTTCGGATTTCTGTTTCTCTTTTCTCCATGTTTCTTCCATCTTCCCTCAATATCCCACTTTTTTCTTTATAATGTTTATACATGTCCTAATCTTTCACTGGAGTGAAGGCCCTTGAAAATGGCATAATCTCATGCTTTAAGAAGTTATTCTCTGAAAAGTCACTTTGTGGAAATGTCATTGCACTGTAATACTCCAGTGCATCTCAATGTGTGGTTGATCTTCAGATCAACTGGGCTTTTATTACAAAGGAAAACGTTTTTATTCCTTATGATTTAAAACAACACAGTAGGCCAGGTGACTACAAGCAACAGTGTTTCTGATATTAATTATCTGATTTTTTTTTTTTCAGTTGAAGTTATTAGTAGATAGAAGTTTACCTGGCCCATTAAGTGACTGGGAGACTTTATGAAGACTTAAGTCTTCATTCTGTTTCTCCTATTGTCAAATCACATCCAAAATTCTTGTATAAGAAACTCCTTTGAGGTCAAGAAACACACACAAATACAATCAAAGGCAGAATTAGGGCCCATGTCATCTCAGAAGTAAAAGCTTTGTGCTGCCTTCTCATCTGAATGACTTCTTCGAACGTAAGGGATCTTTTGTTTTAAAAAAGTATTTGGGGAAACCATTAGAAAATTAACCCTAAAATACTATGCTCCTGGGCATTTTCCCAGTCTCCTCTGAGGCCCTTACCTAAAACAAGATTTTGACAAAGACTATGGGGAGGTAAATCACTAGCTGTCAGTGTTGGTTACAGAACAAGTGTATTTCTATGTATCCCACAAGACTGAAGGGCACATCAATCTACCCTTACATTAAATCTCAGTTTTTTAATATTTGAAAAACTTCCATTTCTTAAAGTGCCAATAATCTGTTAATAATTGTGTTGATAAACAAGCAGGATGGCAACCTGCTTTATCCTTTCCTAACTTCAATGGTTTTCTTTTAGTAATAGCATGTAAGAGGATGTGTGTTTCTGAAGCAATTATTTTTGTGTCATCAGCATATATTTGAATACTTTGAGAGGGCTGTTCATAATTTCTTTTCCGATAAACAGGCTCTCTCAAACACTGACAATCTGTAAAATACCTTGTTAGAGGTACTAACATCCTGTACATTCTTGCTGGAACATTTCTTGGATGTACATTACTTTCACACTTTTTACTTTCCTGTGATTTTAAGTTCAAATGGTTTCTGAGAATTATTTTCTTTTGGTCCCTGTCCCTCACTTAGTCTCCTTCAGAAGCACTGCAAGTATTTCTTTGTTGTAGAAAGGCAATCTGCAAAAGCTAAGAAAAATTCATGCTAGAAATGTCAGATAATATAAAGCAGCCTATATCTATTTATTCCACGGGATCTGTGCATGTTTAACTTGACCCATTTTCACACCTGCTATAACATGGCTTCTTTAAACATTCTAGATATTTTTTATTAGTTGTAATGGAGGATTTGCATTTTTTTGAGGCTGTTTACTTTTCTTTTGAGGTATTTGGAATAGAGAAAGAAAAAGCATATTATTCTGTAAATTTGAACCTACTAAAATAAAAACAACTCTTTCTTAGAAAAAGTGGTGGTAGTCTGTAATTTCCTTTTTAATGAAACCCTATAGCTCTCATGTGTCACCACATAAATTAAATGGCTTATGGGCCAGGCAGTAGATAGATAGTGGTTCATTGCTAGTCATTGAAATAAACCCCTAAATATTTAATTCTATAATTACCTCCAGTTAGAATTATAACCAGCTTTATCTTGACATAGTGAAGTAGATAGGCAGGTGAAATGTAAATATTCACCCTTAACAAAGCAAGAAGTTTGTAACACAGGTGTCTTTACAAGGTCATGAGAAAAAAATATGAAATCACAAAACCTTAGATTTCCTGTTAGTATTATACAGTAGCATAATTTCTTACAAGTCCTCTGTCACAGATTAAGAAAGCTGAGCAGGTTTATTACAGATTTTTATTTAATAGACAATTGGGAAGGAAGAGAGGGAAAGGAAGTACTGTATTTTCCATATCAAATTGGTATTTTTCTGCTCACTCAGCTGTGAAGTTATTGCTGTGAAGTTATTGCTGAGTAAAGAGAAAGTGCAGAAAGAAATGTGTCCCTTCTCTATCAGTCCATGACAATATTTCACCTATGTATATAAGAGCCTGAGCGCCTGCTGCACCAATTTTCCTATTAGTCATCTTTGATTTTTCCCAGTTCTGGAGAAAATATGAGATTTTTCTTCAGGACTACATTCAGAATTTTATTTTGGGGGGCATTTCTTGAATAGAATGCAAATTGGCAAAAATGTGTTTAACTGGCTGCAACACCGGAAAATGAGCTATGTTGTAACCACTGCAAATACTTTTTATGCATGATATAAACTGAGTTTTCCTTTCTCAATAGTTTTTAAAAAAACCAGCATATTCATCTTAACATTTTAGTGTCTTTTGGTTACTGAATATGAAAATAGTGAATGGATTAGTGGAATTAAGAATAATGACATGGTTAAACACTAAATGATGAAGAAAAGCTTATGTGTCATTACAGAATTATTAGGCCTATAATATCTCCAGCAGAGAAACACATTCAGATCACTAAATTATGCTTTATTATCCTAAAGTCCAGAAAATTTCAGGAAGTATTGTCTGAAAATTCTGTATAATCTATATAAACTGATTTTAGACTACTTTTAAAAAATCTGAATATCTCTGAAATGGTTTTTCAAGTACTCAGGATATTTTTTGAGGGGAGAGTATGTGATTGTAGCGTAAGCATCATAGGATTGTGAAGCTAAAGCTGTGATCTAAAAGAAAAAAGTATTTTCTATAATTTGTAAATCTATATATAGATTTTGGCAGGAATTTTCCCCCTCCCATTAAGCTCATACAAAAGCAAAAACATACATTGAATCTGGAAGGACGTATGTGAGCCAGAGAGGGAAAGGTGCTTGGAAATCAGTTCCTGTGAACGTCAGTGTTTTGTCAGGGGTGGACAGTCATCAGACAAGGTTTAGCTGTGCTCCGCCCTTCCAATTCCTGCTTTGGTTCCTTATCTGTGTGTGTAATAGTTTACGTGCTTGCAGCTTTATGTTTTCATATTTAAAGAAAAAAATACAAAAAACACAACACTTTGATTTCCGTAAATCTGTGAATTTGTTTTTTTTTCACTTAGGGTTATCTTTAGGAGTGTGTTATATGTATTTTAAGATTATCCTTACAATATTGGTCAGAACAACAAGGTCATGACAAATTCAGTTAGAGAGTGCATCTAATAACCCATATAATTTATGGTTTATAACAAATAATTAATAAAAAATAATGTGTTACTATTTATGGTTCTTCACAAAAAAATAATATATACCAGTGACTTCTTTTGAATTTTTACTTTCAGACCCTGCTTTAATTTTACCTTCAAGGGTATGTTTTATATTTGTTGAGAAGGATTACAAATATTTTCATAAGCACCTGATTAAGTATTTAAAATCCATGCATTTTGTTGGGTTTCTATGTACTTTGTTTCACTGTATCAAAACAATTTCAGAAAATCATAATCTATGCAGCATAGCGTTGAAGACGTTTTCTAATGATGTGTCATTATATCTTCACTTGTTCATTTATTTAATTAAGAATATATATCTTTATATAAATATCTTTATTTAATAAAGAATATATGGTTTTATTTTATAATGAGAATTACTCATCAGCTTTGAAGTTTCTATATGTTATATGTCAATGACAACAGGCACATCTAACAAGTAAAGACACGTGGTCAAAGTATCCTTTGCTGTGAAATAAAAACGTGGTCATGTTTCCTTTGAATCATAGAATCATAGAATCACCAGGTTGGAAAGGACCCACTGGATCATCGAGTCCAACCATTCCCAACACTCCCTTAAACCATGTCCCTAAGCACTTCACCCACCCGTTCCTTAAACCTCCAGGAAAGGTGACTCGACCACCTCCCTGGGCAGTCTGTTCCAGTGCTGGATGACTCTTTCCGCGAAGAATTTTTTTTCTGATATCCAGCCTGAACCTCCCCTGGTGGAGCTTGAGGCCATTCCATCTTGTCCTGTCCTCAATCACTTGGGACAAGAGGCCAGCTCCCTCCTCTCCACAACCTCCTTTCAGGCAGAGAGCAATAAGGTCTCCCCTCAGTCTCCTCTTCTCCAGGCTAAACAACCCCAGCTCTCTCAGCGGCTCCTCATAAGGCTTGTTCTCCAGTCCCCTCACCAGCTTTGTTGCTCTTCTCTGGACACGCTCCAGAGCCTCAACATCCTTCTTGTGGTGAGGGACTCAGAACTGAACACAGTACTCAAGGTGCGGTTCTCACCAGTGCCGAGTACAGAGGGAGAATCACCTCCCTGGACCTGCTGGTCACACCATTTCTGACACAAGTCAAGATGTCAGTGGCCTTCTTGGCCACCTGGGCACACTGCTGGCTCATGTTCAGTCGGCTGTCAACCATTAACCCCAGGTCCTTCTCCTCTGTACAGCTCTCCAGCCACTCTTCCCCCAGTCTGTAGCACTGCACAGGGTTGTTGTGCCCCAAGTGCAGGACCTGACATTTGGCCTTGTTGAACCTCATGCCACTGGCCTCAGTCCAGTGGTCCAGCCTGTTCAGATCCCTTTGCAGAGCCTCCCTACCTTCCAGCAGATCCACCCTCCAACTCAGCTTAGCATCGTCTGCAAACTTGCTGAGGGTGCACTCAATGCCTTCATCCAGGTCACTGATAAAGACATTGAACAGAGCTGGACCAAGGACTGAGCCCTGAGGAATCCCACTTGTGACTGGACTCCAGCTGGAGTTAATTCCATCTACCACCACTCTCTGGGCCCGGCCATCCAATCAGTTTTCGACCCAGGAGAGTGTGCACCTGTCCAGTCCAGAGGCTGACAGTTTATGAAGCAGAATGCTGTGAGAAACTGTGTCAAAGGCTTTACTGAAGTCCAAGAAGACTACATCCACAGCCTTTCCCCCATCCAGTAGTTGAGTCACTTTGTCATAGAAGGTGATCAGGTTAGTTTGGCAAGACCTGCCTTTTGTAAACCCATGTTGACTGGGCCTGATCACCCGGTTCTCTTCCATGTGCTTCATAACACCCAAGATTACCTGTTCCATGAGTTTCCTGGCACTGAGGTCAGACTGACAGGCCTGTAGTTCCACAGATCCTCCCTGCAACCCTTCTTGTAGATGAGCACAACATTAGCCAGCCTCCAGTCCAGTGGAACAATTTGCAATGCTAGCCCTAAAGGAGACTGGGTAACAGCTAAACTTAAAAAACATTCTCGTGTTTAGATTCTAAACATTAGTTACAGCGAATATACAGATACTCTTCTTATAAAAATTGTAATATTTTTGTCTTGCAAATGTCCGAGATGTTGAGTCATATAATGTAGACATTTTAACATTAATTATTTTGATCATTTGACTGTCACTTTATTTCTTTGTGCTATACAAGTTCGGAGGTAATAAATAAGACAGAAGAAGACAGAGTTTTTCTGAGAATAAAAACTTCATACCATCTTTGTTTGAATCCTTTAGGAACACACAACAAAACTGGAAGTAGGGCTTTTTTTCTTTTTTAAGATGTACAAATGCTTATTTACAGATTGTGCAATTAGATTTCAGAAGATGGCTGCTTCTTTCTGAGATGTCTTTTTGAAGGCATTTCAGATTAAAGGTGTAGATCAAGAATTTCCGTATTCCAGAGTAAATATCATTCAAAAAGCCAAGATATACAACGGCTTGCCCTTCACTGAGAATGAAGTCTCAACAACAAGGGGTGCTGGGATTCTGCAGAGGCAAGAGCAAAGGGTTGTTGTTCTCTGTGTTTCTTACTTGGAGAGAAAATGTTTTAAGAAAATCATAGACTAGAAGACATTTGGAAAAGGATGAAGTTACAAAGAAAAGAATCTGATAGGAGAAAGCAAGTGATGGTTGCTAAATGATATTAATTCTCATAGAACCAAATGATCAACTAAAAGATTATGATCTTAATCATATTAAAAATTGTTTATCAGATTAATTTTATGTGATAAAACTTAAAAACTGTTCTATAGTCATTCTGTCATTTGCTACTTTCATGGGATAATTTCATGTGTTAAGAGGGGAGTGAAGGAAGGAGAACACATATCTTTCCATTAGGGTTTGACTGGACATCTTATTAAATGGAACATTCAGGACTGGTCTTTATTGATGTGTCTATAATAATTGCTCAACAGAAAATAACAGTGAGATTTCCAACATGGAATAGAAAAAAGAAAGGTTTAAATGAAAGGCATGTTTATAAGAAGATTGACCTAATATTCTAATAAGAACTACTGCCCCAAGATGAAGATGACAAAATCCATTATAAAGAAATGCTTAGCTTTGGAAAGGAAAAAGAATTCTGCAGTTTGCACTCTGTCCTTTAAAATCTGTCTTCTAGTTTATACAGTGTGAGTTAAACTTACAGGTGTAAGTAGGGAACATATCAAAGTTCTCTGAAAGCCAGATTTAGGGTTTATTCAAAGATACACAGTAGTGCATTTCCGAAATATTCGTTGCTCTCCATCTTGTAGGCAAATAAGTAAAGCAAATAGCTATTCTGGAATTGAAAAAGGAGACACCCCATCTCCTCAGCAACACTGTCAACTAAATGCAAAACTGGCTGCAGAAACTAATATGGCTTAATGTCAGGGTCACAAATGATGTCAATGGGAAGGTCTACACATCTTCCAGAAATACACTTTCAGAATATGTTGGCAAAGATAAGAAAAGCTTGTCAGAATAAATGTGATTATGTAGCTGGTATATGGAAACAGCTAGGTGCTACAATGAATAATAAAAAAAACTTTATGAGGGGAGAATTAGGGGAAGTCTGAAAACCTGGAATGGTAAAAAGTTTATTGTTGCACTCAGCTTTATATTTAACTCATCAGCTCTTAAAATAATGTTACGTTGGTATTGTTTGGAATGAACAACATAGGTTCTCGTATTTCCTCCTGCTAGGCCCAGTCAACTTTGTATGACTATATTAGACATACATTTAGTGTATAAATGTTATAGCTAAATAGTAGTACTAATTATTTTTCTTAATGTTGGCAAGTTTTTCTCAGAAATATTATTTATATCTGATTTATTCATTTCTTTCACTTGAGTATGATCTTTGAGATCTCCAAGCCACAAGAAAAAGTCTTATTAAAATATATAGGAATATTGATGTAATTAAGAATCAATATTTTTACTAAGTGCTTATCTAATGAGCAGCTTATAAGGTATAGTCCGATCTGCATGAAAGGCCTTTCAGATAAATATGGAATGTAAAGAACTAAAAATGTTTGTTCACAGAAAATGTAAAGCTGCTAATTAACCTATGTGACTAATGATGCACAGAGAGTTCTAAATGTGTCACTAAAAATCCTTCATGTTCAATCAGTTAAAAAAAAAATAAATAGCAGAGTCTGTAGATCTGTCAATTCTAAAAACATTACCATTTTTCAAATAGATTGTTTGTTTTAATTAACACCACGTTCTGATGACAACACACCATGCTGTCCATATGCTGCATTTTGACTATAAATGAGGCACTAGCTTTTCCTGCTTGTAGTATTATGACAGATACTGCTCTTACCATGCCTTCAGGTTTTGTTTTGTTGGAGATTCTTTTTTTTTTCTTTTTCTTGGTCTTTGCAAAGACATTTTGTGAATGTTGTATCAGAGAACTGCAATTGAAACACATAAATAGGGTAAGGAAGGAAGACATAAGGGAAAGGGAAATTAAAAGAGAAAGAAAAAAGAGAAAGGGAAAAAAGAGAAAGGGAAAGAAAAAAGATAAGAGAAAGAAAAAGGGGAAGTGAAAGGGGAAGGGGAAGAGGAGGGGGAAGGGGAAAGGGGAAGGGGAAAAAGTTTCTGGCTTCCAGGATGGCCCTGACATCTTTCAGTACACCAGAAAAAAGGCTTAAATCTCAGTAAAGACACTCGTGTGGCTTTTTTGTTTTCCTTTCATAGTTGCTAGCCCTGGGCACAACTGATCTAGAGGCCAAAAAGACTCTTCCTAGATAGTCAGGTGAGCCAGGTTTTGAGTCCAGTCATGGAGTTGTAACATGCTAAGGACAAACAGATGGGGCTGGGGCTCCTTAGGGGAGGCACTCACCCCACTTCTAGTGTGGAGAGGTTTCCCTACATTTGGGCTAGCCAGGAAGCAAGAGTCACTTCTACTGGCAGCCTGTTTTTATCATCTATCTGAACCATATACAGGGATACAGCGGTCTGAAAACAGAGCAGAAAAAGTAAGACAGTATGAAAATATGTAAATTTTAGCTGGTGACTATGCAGATGAAGTTACAAAAGAAGCAGTAATGAGCAAGCAAAAATATCTTACCCTGAACTGGTTGGTACTGTTCCGTGGGAAGACATCATCAGAGACACCCATGCCCTTTGGAAACTGAGACAGTGTCTAGACTTCAGCACAGTAACAAGACAGTAATTCAAATGGCAAAACACAGAATGCTGCTCCTGTAATGCTGTTCAAATCAATTAAAAAATGTAGATCAATAATGTCAAATTAAATTGGTTGAGGATTATTTAAAGTCTGCTCCTTTTCCCAGCAGTCATGTGTTTATGCACTGTCAGAAATTGTTCCAAGCATTAGGAGCATTGACTAAGCAAAACAAATTTATTATTTGCAAATAAAAATGTGCGAAAGTAACGGCTGAGTGTAAGTAATGTTAATTAATTCCCTGACAGCTGCATAGCTGAAACATGGATAAAACTTGTTCCTTTGTGCCCTCTGGTCCCAACATGCCCTCTGCATCAACTATTCCAGAATTCTTGACTCTGCCTGGGGTGCTTTGGACAGTCTTTGATTTTCTCAAGGACTGCCGAGAAGCCAAGATTTTCAGTTCTTTGTTATGTTTTCAGAAATGTTGAAAGGGGTTGCTATAAGACATTTGACTTTCTTCTGACCCCTGACTTTTTTATTAAATTTTATTTTAGACTTTCGAACTCTAGTAGTCAAAATACTTTTATTATGTTTCCTTCCTTTTCCTTATTCGTAGCAAAGTGCTTTCACCCTTTACCTGAGAATACAATTCTGTAGTGCTGGCAACTGTTAGTATTCTCATTATTATAAACCTAGGCATTTTGGAGTATTTCATTGTCTGTTTTATGACAGGGTGATACAAAGCTGTCAAACTTTATTCATCACAGCTACTATCTTCCATTAATTAATAAAAGTGCTACTACCTGCTTTTATTTTTAATTATGCTAACACCGTTCACAACCAGATGCAAACTGACTCTTTCTCTTTGACAGGGGCAAGAGAAAGAGGAGAATACAGCCTAGATAGTAGAGAGCTAGAGAGGAACACTGCTGATGCTCTAAGTGAGTGTGTAAGAGGGTGGGAAGTGATCATATCTAAACATGAAAGACAGAAAACATTGCAGTTGGAATTCCTAAAGGAAGAAATATTGGAATATTTTTGCTTGCACGCACAAGATGGGATTTGACCTTTAAGAGATTTCATACATTTCTGAATCCAGAAGTTTTCCTTTAAAATAAATAAAATAACAAATCAAACTAAAAATCTGAAGAAAATTAAAAGTCTCGAAGTAATTGTTTTAGAAAAACTTGCTACTTTAATTCATTTCAAGACTCACACTACTAGTTTAGGTTTCTCTTTTGGATCACCTGTGATGCATGTTAATTACTCTTATTCTCTTTTAAGTTAAGAAGCATTTGTAGGAGACAGAACAAAATGAATCAAGTAAAAATTAATCAGAACTGCTGCAAGAATAGGGAACAGCTTTCAAAAAAAAGATAACTCTTGCAGTTACTATTTACAAACCAAAATAGGACATCATTCAATCTTGTGCCACTGTCTCAGCACTTCTGTTAAGAGATCCCTCGTTATTGTTCAGATTTCTAGAGTTATTTCCTAGAGGGGACAAAAATGCTCCTTCAGCTTCTCACGGGAATCCTTGAGCCATATGTTTTGCCCCTTATCTTGTTGCTATTCCATGTTCAGGTGTCAACATATATCATGAATATTAAATAGAAGGTTATTCTTCTATCCCGAACGTCCTTGTACAATTAGCACAGATACATGATTTTATTAACGTAATTACATTTCTACCACTCTGAAGTCTCCATTGTACCATATGTTCTGGTCTACAAAATGTTTAATGGAGAACACTATCCCTTGGCATTGAGCCTTCCCATTTCTTCTTAAACAAGATGGTAGCATTCTCAGTACTCAAAGAAGACCTGCTTCAAAGGATGCCTTCTGAAGTTTCATTCAAGTTTATGTCTGTAACGATCTCCGTCATTCCTGTTTTGTGTAATGCTTTCATGCTAATTCAAGTTCTTTCAATAAAGATTTCCTAAGAAAGAAAGAAAAAAAGAAAGTAGAGTGCATATCCCCAGAGTTTTCACTAGCTTTTTAAGACACCTGTTTGTTTGGATTTGTTTGGGTTTTTTTTATTCAGAGAACCTCTGTCTACAGTTATGAATGTAGGCCAACTAAACATTTTTCATACAAATGTGTGCTTCTTGCCATGAATGCAGGCAGGGTATTCTAAACTCAGGAAACACAGCTTTATATTAATATACACATATATACAGATTTATATTAATATATAGGTTTATGTTAATATACGCACAATCAAAAATACTGATAAACTTCTACAGTGGAAGATTAACCTGGTTACACCACTATAACAGAACTACAATGTGAAAAAGCAAATGTAAACCAGACAGGCACCTCTCTCCTTTTTCATTGTCTCAACTGCATCATCCAGCCTGTGGAATCTGATAATGTGAAATTTCATAAAGATCTCTGATCTGACAGGGCTACTTTGTTTATATGTAAAAGTAAAAGGATTTGGGAAAAACTGTTCCTTTTTCCTCCTATTTTCTATATCCTTTTCATTCTTACAGTTCTTTCTTTAGTCTTTGTAAATGTAATTTGTCAATGTATTCACTAGACTTGGAGCAGATTGGAAATTACTGAACATGTCAGAGCTGAAAAGGCTCTCTAGCCATAACATGTAGATGATTACTTGGTAAACACAAAACACCAACCTCTCTCTACTCTGTGGGCTATCTCTCACACTATTGCTGTTCAGTCAGTCAGACTGCAGGAAGTAATCAAGGTTGAGTACAACTGATGAAGGCTGTGAAAGTAGCAGGAAACTATTTTACCAGACTGATGGTTTTCATTATTATCACTATTACTACTACTATTCTTACTATTTTTTTTCTTCTCTGACTTAACAAAACAAGTTGCTTCACATCCTCTGCAGTGCTGGTGGTTGAAAACAGTGAGGAGGAAGCAAATCAAGCAAAGGTCAGTCCTTTTAACCAGAAAAAAGCCTCAGGTCACCCGCTACCATGACCATAATTAAGCAGTGCATCTTGGAGCTAGTTAAAGGTTAAATGAGTGGAAAGAAGGGGAATAAATGTGCTGAAGAACAAAGAAACAGAAAGGGATGTAGTCTTTTCAGAAGGTCAGAGGTGAGACGTGGCATGGTTTACTGTATGAGTGTACAGTCACAGGGTTGAAGAGCCATCGTAAGGAGTGTAGTTCCTCAATGCTTCTGAAGCAGAACACAGCTATTGTGATGTGAAAAATTAATTCTACAGAGAAATAAATGATTGTGTATTTATCCATTAGTGTACCAGTTCAAGATCAGACTTGCTAGATATTTATTAGTTGATAAAGGGACGTTTCTTTTTATGTGCCTAGTGGACAGCTTCCTGGAGCTTTAAATAGCAGAGAAAAGCTACATTGAGTTAAAAAGATATGGATTTGCCAAAGGAACGGCTAATGGGACTGCAGGTTTTCCCTCTATGCACACAAACATAAATGCCCTGTTTTGCATTAACACAGTCATGTTATGTACATGCTCTCCTAAACCTGAGCTGTGAGAGGTTATGGATTCCCACATACACATCGACCTTCACAGAATAGCTGCATCTCCTTATGTGCTTTAATAAACATACTACTAGTCAGAAGGCTTTTGTTTGGGTTTGGGTTTAGTTTTGGGGATTGTTTTTTCGTTTGGAGGAGATTTTTTTCTGTTTGTTTCTGTTTCTATTTCAGTGAATAAAAAACAAAACCAAACAACCCTAATTGGTTTTGGTTGTTTTTTTTTTTTTTGAGTAGAATATAGCAATTGTGCCTATTTTTAACTAGTCCTGTTCTGCATGCTAAATCTTTGTTGTGCTTTTGCTACAGAACAGGCATTTCTTAATCCTAATGATTATTAGATTGCAGTCACAGAGTCTTTGGGGGAATCTCTTCATATCACAGTTGAGTAAACTAAGGATGTTACAGAGAAAAGTTTCAAGCTCACTCTGCTCCTTCTGTCTGTGCTGTTCAACCTGTTGCTACTCCCCATTCCATCTCAGTCACTTCCTGCATCTCCATATGCTCTGCAAACAGTCCTTTCCCAAGCATATTCTGTGCTTGGCTTCCAACCACTCTTTCTTCCATCATTACGGCTGTGATTCCTCCTCCTACGTGTCCTCTGTGTCTTCCTGCTCTTGTAATAAAAGTTGATTATGTTTGAACTAAAGACAAATCTGTATATTCAGTTTGGGACTTGAGCAGTTTAGAGCCACATCCTTTGAAAGACTTTGCAAATATACCCAGTTCCTTCCCCAGTTAGAATAATGTTTCTGACATCATATAGTAGCTAAATAAAGCATAATCGTCTGGCATCACAGAAATTTTACTTTTTAAATATTCTGTACCTAATATATAGACATACAAACACTAACGTATAGTCTAATGTTAGGTCAGGAATATCTTTTTTACATATTGTTAAATATGACAAGTTATTAAAAGACTACTTGATAAATATATGTTCAGCCTGCTAGGTGATTAATCTTTATTAATCTTTATTAATCGTTATTAATTTACTTACATATCACTAGAAGAATATGTAATTATTTAATAACTGGAGGCTGAGAAAAACATTAACAAAGATAGGATACATTAAATTTAAATACTGTTTTATTTTTAGATTTGTGTGACTTATTTATTGGAGGAGACAAACTTTAATGTGTAATGACAGTACCAATTATATTCTCTGCATTTTGACCACAGTATTTCTAGTGTTATTGACTTTTATCACATTAATTTCTTGAAACTAGAAGATAGTACAAAACCATCACTCTGCACAAATTGTCAGGATTGTTGAGGTTATCCTTTCTTGGATAAACAACTTGGTGCAATATCGTCTAGAAAAGAAATATCATCAGTCCCATTTTTAGACGAAGCTTTGAGACATGAAAAAAAAACTTGTCAAAGAACGTCTGAATATCAACATCCTGAACTTTTACTGTATTCTTATCTTTTCAGGCACAATTACTTTGGTGCCTTGATAAAAAGACTGTTCTTCCCTGCAAATGGAAGAGCAAACACTTTCCTTCTCCTGTTCTCCAGGTGATCCAGTTTTATCTTGAATTTGTCACATCTTCCCACATCTTTAAGTGTAGTTCAGACTCAGCTTCTCTGATGGGTTTGTCCAGTGAATGGTTACTATTGGTAAAGAATGATTATGTGGTTAAGTTCATGATGTGTCCTATGTAAACAGGATAGAGATGGCATGTTCCATGAAGCTCCCTAAAGAGCCCTCAGGGAAAGTTAAGCCTTTTGATTACTATCAACTGTATCGCTGTAGGAGAATGCTATTAAATTATTTTTCTGATAGGAATGGAAAACTCTTTTTCATTTTACAGAACAGCTTTTAGAGCCTGTAATGCATAAATTATCAGAGATACTTTCAGCACATTTTAATTTACTTATCATTTAAATATAACAAATAAAGAAAGATTTAGACCTCTAACTGATCCTCTTGAGACTTGCATAAACCTGTTAAATACACAAATGGTCGCTGAACTGAATTCCTGACTTTAAGTTTCTTCTTTTATCTTTCTTTTTTTTTTAACTATAGCTCTGCGTTATAGAGAAAAAAGACTCTAAAACTCCTGCTTTGAAGACTATTTAAAAAGAAGCTATATACTATTCATCTCTGATAATAAGAATACAGAGACACTGTTCAAAATGAACTTTTAAAATATTTCAAAAGAAATTTCAGAGTTCAATACAAGGTAGCTTTCTTTTCTCTTCCAATACAATTGCCTCTGTCTTTTCCCCTTCCATACAGCTGGGATTGAGAGCAAGAAGTTAAGGAATGAGAGAGAGAAATGCACTGGGCTGATATGTAGGACAGTCAATATTATGTCCTGGATTAGTGACAGGTTTAAGTTTCAATATTTCGTGAGTCATCTGACTTTTATCACATTAGAAAGAGGACATCCCTTGCAATGAGAGATGGCAATTCTTCCTAGGTCTGTCAGGCTGTAAGATATTGGGTCATAAAATCACGACACTGGAAAGCAATCTTAGGTAATATTTAGAGGCCTACACTGTTTGTTGTTTATGATTTTTCTCTCCCTCTCACCCTGCAGAGCTTAATTCAAGGTTCAGTTTTGGTATAGAACAAATAAAGAAGAACCATAAGATCGAAAAGTTGTTAACAATGTTTTGATGAAATAGGCAACAGAAGATTTTTTTTTAATGAAAATATAGAGGGTTTATTAACATTTATATGGCTTTATCTTTCCTTTTTTGAATAATGCTGACTTAAAACATCTTTCAAAGAGTACATGAACAAACACAAAGACGCATGCCTAAAAAAATACATGCCTCCAGCCACTAGCAGTGAAAAAACATACCTCAAAGGAGTTTCAAACTTGAAAGAATACATTTCAGGCTCAAAAATAATTGAACAACATTTAAAAATTATTAAAGTTTCACATATTTTACTCCAAAGTGAAAAAGAAGTCTCCTTAAGAAGACAGGACAAAAAAATAAATGTGGTAGCAAGCACAAAGATGAATGATGAGTAGTAGTAGAGAACAAAGGGAACCAAAACATCCTTTTTCTTGTTCAGTGGAATTTGTTCTGGAAGCTCCATGTGACAACAAACATGGATCCTTCTGATTCCATTTCAGCAATGTTGATTTCCAGTTAGCAAGCACACTTATGTGTACAGGACATCTTCATTTTCAAAACTGAAAGTAACTAGATAGGAACACTAACAACTTAAATTTAAAGTATACTTCTGGATTAACAAAAAACATGGAATACTTAATGGAAGAGGATATTTAATTAAAATATGAAACACATGAAAACGTAAGACTTAAACGAAGTGTTTCCTCAGTCACAGAAGCTATAACATATTGAAAATTCAGCTTGATAATGAAATTCTATTATAAATTTATATTATGGTAAGTAGGAAAAAAAAAAGTTCAGTCTTGCAATGGTTATTATTAATGTGATTGATATTTACATATAGTCCACAGATATCCAGTGTAAGAAATAAGATTTAAATATATACTCCAATGGACAAAACTAAAAGATTAAACATTTTTTTATTATGTTGCATATGTTTGAGTATGTACATATATGTATGCGTACAAATATTATATTAAAAGACCATTACATTTCTAAAATAATTTATGCGGACAGGTTTAGATATTCATTCTCACTCAGAATGATAAGCAGATAGACTTAATATATTTGAAAATATAGTGAACCAAATTCTGTTCTCGATAACACTGATACACATCCATTTAGATAAATCTAAAAATAATTTCACCCTACTAATATGTCTTTAAAGACTGATCGTGTGATCGTGTAAATATTTTATTAGCGTTAAGCTTCACTTGGAAAATCCTTAAATAGATGTTTGTTTCAAAACTAGTTACTTAAAAAGTTGTTTCAGAACAGATTGCATTTCAAGTCATAAACTTGAATGGAATAATTGATTTGTCCAAATATGCCAATTTTAGATATTACTCACAAATAAACATTAAAATCTATAATTTAAGTATTTTTTTAGATATGTACACTAACTGAAACAGTAGTCTAAAAAAAAGACATACATACTAAAATTCAATCATTAACCTTTTTAAAAGGGCAGAAAAAAGTAAACAAACCAAAATCCCTTGCAGTTTCATTCTGTCATTCTCTTTCATCTATTCTTCTGTGTTTCTGTCCCTCGTATTTAATTTTATTTCATTATATGTAGCAAGACTAATTTTTCACCAAACTATTTTGATTCTTCTCATTTATGTTGTCCCACTTTGACCATTAGTAACTCTTATCCTCAAGTATTTTGTAACACAATTCCTTTTTAATTTAATTTGTTTTATTAAGGTAAGGTTTTCCAATCTTTTAAATGTAAGAGAGATTAAATAGTGTTACTTCACCTTGTGACATCTGGAGGTCCTGTAGAATGCTTAAATTTTGTGGATGATTTGTGAAAAACAGATAATTTTTTGTTGTTGTTATGGAATAATATGAAATGATTTTTTTGCATTAAATGTTATTTTTATAACAGTATTTTTAAAAATTTTACAATGAGTATATTTTTACTATTTGCTGCATAAAAAGGCAATTGTAAGGCTTTTTAGGGAAAAAAAACCCACTTCTCTCAGCTGAAAATTCTCATAACGAAAACAACAGACTAGAATTGAAGTTCTGAATTAACAAATGGAGGAGGTTTGTGTGTTCTTTCTGTGGTATTGTTGTTGCTATTTGGTTTTGGATTTTTTTATTAGTGAGTAAATGATGTGAACAATGATATAGAGATGAAGAGAGAACATATTCCTGGAATCCTATCTTTCTTGGACTATGTGTCTCTTGTTTTTTTTTATGTTGGCTATGATACATGTTACAATACTTTCTCATTTTATTACCATCTTCATTCTTCTATGAAGATCAGAGAAGGGAAAAGGAGAGGTCTTGTTTATCTTCATCACTGACTTTGCAGATTGTCTCAGTATTCTAGTAAAATGAAGCTTAGATTTGCAACTCATGGCTGGTGTCAAAAGGCTGTAGGTAAGCATGTACAACACTTAAACAGAAAAATAGTCAAACAATTTGGTAACGAGATCATAGGAAGAACAAAATGGAGGACTGGGATTAGTGACAACTCTGGCTTTCTGCCTGCTATGTATACTGATGCCTTACACAACTAAGAAAAAGAAAGAATCAGAAGTTTTAATACAGAATAGGAGTATAATCTAATAAGCATAACTGAGACTTTGAGAAATTATTCAAATGAAAGTGATTTCATAATGAATGGTATGATATATTTGGAAAATATAATGTTAAAAAATAATAGTTATTCCTTTTTATACCAAAGATGTGACTGATCCGATGTGGAGAGGCATTTAGAGCTGAAGAAAGCCTGGCTAATACCAGAAAGCAAGCATTAACACAGCTCACAGTACGCTGGGGATCTACTATAAATCTTGAAACCAGAATCAGCTGAAAAATGCTTATTGATGATTTCCAGCACAGGATATCAGTGTTAATTAAGAAGCAAAATCTGCAGGATTTGTAACAACAGAACAAACATAAATAAATATATTTATTTAAATTATTTATTCTGCTCCCTTTATTGTTACATTGTTTAAAGAACCATGCCATTTGTTTTAGATTAATATGAGGTAAGATGTTTTTTATGCATCTTGTGATTTTATAAATATGACATATAAGTAATGTTAAGTAATTAATCTAAAACATTGTGCTTCCTTCAGGGCAGCAGACCCCTGTATTGAGGTAACTGTCTTATTTCACAGATTTACTAGGTAGGGACTTTTCTAGCCAGAATACTAAAGCATACAGCTCATATTTCCATGACAAGCAGTCTCAGATAGTTAAACAGCTTAAAACTGTCTGACAATCTCCAGTTTTTAAAGGAATTTTAATTACAGGGTTATCTGCTGAAAAAAAAAAAAAAAAAAACCCAGAAAAAACCCAAACCAAACCAAAAAGACAAACCAGGAAAAATGTTATCTAGCAAGTTCTTGTTACTCATCAGTGATGAGTTTTTGATATAAACCCCAGAGAATCAATCTAGATGAGGGTTTTGCTCTTCAGTTGAAAGGAGCTAGTTAGGAAGGTGAAGATGAGAGACAAGACAGACAGGGGAAAAATGGATGGGGATAAAAGCATAACAGCAAAACAAAAAGTAGATGTCTTTAAGGAACATCCGGAGAAAGTAGGTAGAAATAATCTTCTGCAAATATGCAGGATACTGGAGAACCAATCATACCAGACATCACAACATGTAACAAAGCTGAGAAGGCATAAAGATGATGCTGTAACAAAAAAAGTCAGAATTCATGCTCAAATACATAAATAAAGTGTATATTGTCTGTGAAAAAAACAACAGAGAAAGAGTCATCTATTTTACTACAAAAGTTTTCAGATACATGACAAGCTCCTGAAAAGAAGGATGTTCTCCATGACGTTCCTGAACAGTCCTCTTTAAAACACATGGATCCGTATCTGTGATGAATAGAATAAGAAGACTTGGGATTGAGCTGTAGCAAAGGTCATTCAGGTTAGATAAAAAAAAAATTTAAAAAAATTACTTAGTATTGAAACATTGGTATTGATATTTTGGAAATGTCATGCCTAGGTTAAATGAAAATATTTGTAATTACACAGATATATTTAGTCTTAGCAGGTACTGAAGACGGACAATGTTGCTACTGAAGCTATCCTCAGACTGATGTTTTTGTGAATTTTCTGGATTGATAGAGCTCCCAAAAGGAATAAAACTAACTTTTATACACAGATACATCAACATATATGAGATAACAAAAAAAATTCCCACAAATCTCACTAAATAATATTATGTAGTGATACAATGATAGTGTCACTGTCATGAGTCTACATGCTGCATGTATAGTCCACGTAGCTTAGCTGAATCAATAGTCAAGAAATAATAGAAATTGAGAGACATAATGAACTATTAAACCAGAGTCTTGTCCAGAATAATGTAAATCATACTTGCACACAAACGAAATCATGCTGCTCAACATTGTTGAGTTACATGGGCCTTTACAGTTTGCCATCACAGATTTCAATGTGGAAATGCTCTTTGGAAGCTTTTCTCACACTTCTGCATTCCTCCCTGGACCAACTTGTTCACCGTGGCTGAATCTTCATTTTGCCTCAGGGAGAGATATAATTTGCTATCACTATATGCAGTCACTTGCATCAGTGAACAAGAGAACATTCAGGGAAGAAAATATGACTTTAAAAACACTAAGGCATTTGAGGTGTCCTGACTTCCTCTGCTGCTTGCTCCGATGATGTGTTTGTTGCCTTGGGAATGCACAAAAGCAAGAGTTTCTCTCCTGCACTTGTGATCTGCTTGACACAAGGAGTACTGATTAGCTACCAGGGAGCTATGAAATATCTCCCAGTTCTGTTGACCAGTTAATATTCATCCCAAGTGAAGGCAACATGCCACTGAAGTGCTAATGTATACCAGAAACATATGACCCGCCCATGAGAAGTCAGTACCCAATCCCTCTCCCATAGCCTGCGTCTGAAATATTCCCTGTGCAGGAGCCAGGGAGTTGATTCCATTAGCTGTAGAAGTGATGACATTTCCACTGGGAGAATGCTTTGGTTTCGCTCCTTTCTGACCTAATTATGCTGCTTGAAGGCAGACGATAAGGCTGTGTGTGTCTAAAGGGTATCAGGAGAGCTTCTAACAAATCATCAAGGACTCTGGGCAGCCAAGGTCTGTGGCTAATGGTTACAAAACGTAGCAGGTTCTTCTTTTGGCCTGCCACTTAAAGGAAGGAGAGGGAAAGCAGGTGACATTGAAAACAGATTCTTTCTGTATAGAGAAAAGGAGACTCATGTTCTTAAATGGGAAGAGACAGACTGCTGCTAGAGAGGAAGTCTGTAGAAAGATCCTAAACATGGATCCAGCTGCTGCAACAGGTAACATGGGACTGAGGCAGCCTTGTTGAAATATAAAGGCAAAATGATTGCTTAGGGACAGGAGTTCATTGGTACACAGGGTAGTTAGCTGCCCAACAGCTAACAGTGATTTTATCTAACAGTAACTGCTTCCACTGTTGTTTATATCATGTCATATGTCTCTGAGAATTTCACCTGTATCACACATTGGTATATGATCTTGTGAAACATCAAATATATAAAGCAAAGCAGCTGGGGCATTGTTACTGTTCTCTTTAAATTCATAAATGTTCTAATAATTTACTAATTAATTCCTACTAAATTGTGGAATAAGTAAGAAGAGCAGAGGCTCAATGACTTTTTGCATATAATTCTCAAGGATTTTGTACTTAATACATTAGTTTGTTCTAACTTTTCCTTTATCCCTGCTGTCACCAACATGCATTTTAAAAGCTCGCATGTTTTGTTTGTTTTTTTTTTTTTTTATGTTTGTTTCTATGGCAGCAATAAGACTGATCTCTCAGGTATAGAAATATTTATTTATTCTGAGAATTTTTTCCCGGTAAAATTATCTTGGATTAGAATCTTGCAATTGAATACAGGAATTTTATCTTTACATGTGTCATGCATAGATTTCTTTTTCTTTGTCAAGGACTGAAATATTTGGTCTGCTCCCTGGGCTATCAACTACAGTAGCCGATGCTTTTGTTGTATATCAATTTCTATCTTGAATTAGGAGTTAAGTATTTTTTTGGCCTTTGGACTGGTATAACCACAGTTTTGGTTGTGCAGCTTGTGGCATTTCTGTTTCCAGCAAAATGAATGATTTTTTTTACTTCAACAGAGGAAAGGAAAAGCACATCTGCTACTCAGAGCATTTGATCATTTTAGTCGAATGATGGTAGACTTTGCAGCTTGGTTTTGTAGATTCATCTTGCGATCAGTTATTCAAAAAGTTACAGATTATATTTTTGTTGCATTTATGTTGGACTCCATTTTATTACACAAAGCTCTTAATCTTGCAAATAAATAGGGGAAAAAAATCCCTTTGCTTTCTAAGCCATTATTTTATTTTTAATTCCTTCTTATCCTTGATTAAAATTGAAATCAGATAGATTTGCCTGCAAGCATGAGGGAAATAAAGCTCAGACACCCGAGTAGAAGTGAAATATGATCAGGAATAAATGCTTCTAGGTGAGTGGCTGTGGTGAGATAAATGATAGAGGTGGAGGTGAAGAAAGAGACATTCTGTAATGATGTCCTCAGTGCTTCTATGGTCAGCAGCTCTGGGTTTTTTTGTTTACTTTATAGCCTTTCAACCTCTGACAAAGTAATAGGTTCAGCTATGAAATGCCACTCTTTTACATGGGCGTAAAATATTCAAATGACTTGCTAAAGGAGCTTAAATCACTATAATTAACCAATCACAAAGTATAATATACCACAAATGCTTTTTAAAGTTTAAGTTACTAATGATGCTCAGCATGCATTAACATTTTCCCCATTTTTTATGTCATACATCAGTGGTGAGATAAACACTCTGATTACCATCAGTTTTATGTCACTTTGAGGATCCAAGTTGATAACTTCCATTAATCACAGTCTCAGCAGCATGGCACTTTGAGCATCTCTACCACAGAGCTCTGACAGCAGTGACCAATAAGAGACGTAATATGTTCTGGCGAATGCAAAATTATGTGCTTCATTGCTTTATGCCCCCATCCCATTTCAACAACAGAGAACCTCCAAGAATCATGAATGTTAGGGAGGCTGCTTGTATGTTTTCTGATTGAGTTTTTCCTTTGGAAGCTGAAACACAAACTTATGCCATTGTTCATGCTCGTTTGTATTATATTGACTATGACAAAAGCTCTCTGGCCTGTGAGGTCATATATTTTCTAACTGAGAGTCAGTGAAAGATAAGCTGTTGCTGGAAAAGTAAGCTATACACTAAAAAATAGTTAGAACAAAATACCAGTACTAGGAATATCACTATCAGATACTGTTCATAATAGAATTTTGGTCCTGATTCAGCAATATTCTGTTTGACAATGAAACAACAACTGAATATAAAACTTCTGAACAAAAGACAAAACTCCACCAAAAATATTCAAGCTTCATAATTTTGGTAGCTTGTCCATGATTCTTTTGGGTTTTTTTTGGGGGGGCAGGGAGGGGGATTGGAAAGAAGGAACTTGCTTATGCCTCTTTGGACGTTGAGTTGATATTACTGACTCTACAGACTATATATGCAGATGTCACTTCTTCAATAGCTCAAGTGGATCCATTAATAGGTTACTGAGGGCATTATATACCAAAGCAGTTAGATCAATGTTTCTC
Organism: Cuculus canorus; assembly: GCF_017976375.1. Classification (NCBI taxonomy): domain Eukaryota; kingdom Metazoa; phylum Chordata; class Aves; order Cuculiformes; family Cuculidae; genus Cuculus; species Cuculus canorus. The sequence goes on along the minus strand of NC_071402.1, from coordinate 84,809,118 downwards.
TGCAAACTAGTTGTACCAACATCATTCCAGAAGGGAAAGTCAATTATTATTACTGCAACTGAAAAAAATTAGGGAGGCAAGATGAGGTTAAAAATTAAACTTTATTATAACTTTCTATGTGCTCTCTTGTTATGAACTGGCCTCGACCAACCTGCTCAGACGGGTGGGGGTGGAGTAGCTTTTTTACGTTTTTGTGGTGGTCTGAAGTGATGATGAATCACTCCAGGGATCTACTCAAAATTCTAATCTGTACTTTGAATACAGCCAAGGTAACACAGTTTATGAAAGAACTTGATTACAACCAAATTCACCCAAAAGTAGCAAGAAAAACAAACAAACAAACAAAAGAGGTAGAATAAGGAGAAAAGAGAAAAATGCAGAGAGAGAGAAAGAAGATAAGTAGCAGGAAAAAGAGAAACATTACTGGAAAATAATCCCTATCTCAATGAAATCCAACACAGGTTTCCTGAGGAAATGAGGTACACGGGCAGAAGGCTTTAGCATGTACTTCTTGACGCTGATTACTTCTAAAGGTGCTCCATCCTATTTTAGCATGTTAAGAGTGGTGATGCTGCGTCTCTGATATTTCTCTTTGTGGAAATTCCTTGAATTGGGGCATGCACAGAGGTTCCTTCAGGAAAGTTCTTGAATTGGGTCTGGGGGCTTCAGGAGTCACTGGCAGTTCAAAGGACCCTTGCCAGAAACAACTACCCTTGAACCCTTTGGTTGCTCATGTGCAGTGAAAGACACTCCTACCTGTTTAGCACGTGCAAACCCCACTGCCATAGCAACCCTGGTGCACTAGAAGCCCCACCATAGGGATGGGGAGGGAGGCAGGACCTGCTTCTGTACCTGCCTCAGACTCATCTGCTGCTATCAAACTACACAATGTCCCAAGCACACACAGCCTTGCACACAGAAGATATTTCAGACATAAATACAAATAAAAAGACATCTTTATACATGTAAAAGAGATATCATGCAACGTATGTAACAATTATTCTACTTAATGATAAAACATTTATTTTATAGATATAAATGATCACTGCTTAGTTTGAACATTACTGTACATATAAGATTAGTATTACTGCATGCAACATGAGCACTAAACACAGAAAGTATAAGACATACTTGGAGATTTCAGAGCCTTGCAGAATAAATTTATAGCTTGTATAAAAAGGCTGAAGAAGTAAGTGAAATTGAAATTCGTTGTCCTTGAAAGTGTTTAAGATTAGGATATATGTCTCTATGAATAGAAACTGACTTAATCTATATTCGGTCTTCTTATTTTTAGACAGGCTTTTCAGTTTTTAATTTTTAATGTTTACAGCCATTCTCCAATTTATGTTACTGACCTTCATCATAGTTCATTAATTTAGAACTTTTTTATTGTCTTTTGAATTGACCATACTGTTGCCCTAACATAAAATGATAACAATTTTTGTGGCCTGTGATACTCAAGAGGTCAGACTAGATTAGCTAAATGTCTGTTTTGGCCTTAAAAACATCTTACATAGCAGTTTTTTGCTGGAAATGCCATAATTGTCCTGCCTGACTACATGTTATTAAAATAAATTGCATGCCTACTGAAACCTATCTTGTTCCTTAACAAGAAAAACTAAATAAAAAAAAAATTGCATTTGTACACAGGCAAATTTTGATCACTCTATCTTATGATAGAGCTGACTAGGTTTTTACTTACTATCCACAGTGACTGTGTTTCCTGCAGGCATATGCTAAGGGGTACATTTCATGTGTGAATCATCTTCCTAGGCCAAGAAAGGCATGCATTTTCTTTACTGAAGTAGTTTCCTGGTAAACATTTCTAATTTATTAATTTAGTTCTTTTGGGTTTTTGTAATATGGTGTTTTGTTTCAAGTCCATTTTTCAGTCAGAAGAGTAAGGTTTGAAAAAAAAAAAAAAGCCACAAAGAAACGCACAATCATACCTCTCATCTGAGTAGAAATTTCTAAACCACATAACAAACCCCTTGTAAAATCTGTGTTGCTAAGTTCCATCTGCTTCATGAGATGACATTTTCTCCATTTAATAAAAAGAGCTCATGCTCATTATGACATCTGGTCTGAAGGGAATGTTTCTCACTGTCCTGAGCCCAAGACATGTAGTTTTGTGGGCTATAAAGGTAAGACTATAACTTCAATTCCAAAAATGCTACATAGTGGCACTCACTTCCTAAGAGCCTTGTCCTCTCCTTCTGTCTTACCTTGCTCATATTTTTTTTATTCATGAGCAGATCTCATGCAAACACTGGGTCATTCTTGAAGTAAATCATGTGTCTGCACATTGCAGCAGGCAGACAAGCTTGCATGGCACATCCCTGGGGGCGCAGAAGGGCAGAATCACCTCGCTTGACCTGCTGGCCACATTTCTTTTCATGCAGCCTAGGATACGGTTGGCCTTCTGGGCTGTGAGCATGCATTGTCAGCTTGTGTTGAGCTTGTCATCAATCCACACCCCCAAGTCCTTCTTCTTAGGGATGCTTTCAATCACATCATCCCCCATCCTGTATTGAATCCATGGATTGTCCCAACCGAGGTGTAGGACCTTACACTTGACCTAATTGAACCTCATGAGATTCACACAGGCTCACTTCTCTAGCTTGTCTACATCCCTCTGGATGACATCCTGTCCTTCTGATGTGACAACTGCACCACTCATCTTGGTGTCATCTGCAAACTTGCTGAAGGTGCACTCAATCTTAATGCCTATATCATTGACCAAAGTATTAAACAGCACTGGTCCCAGTACGGACCCCTGAGAGACACCACTTGTCATGGATCTCCATCTGGACATCACACCATTGACAACTACTCTCTGAATATGACCGTCCAACCAATTTCTTATCCACAGAACAGTCCACCCATCAAATCCATATCTCTCCAATTTAGAGTGGATGTTGTGGGAGACCGTGTCAAAGGCTTAACAGAAATCTAGGTAGATTACATCTGTTGGTTTTCCCGTGCCCACTGCTGTGGTGACCCCATCATAGAAAGCTACTAGGCTGGTCAGACAGGACTTGCCCTTGGTGAAGTCGTGCTGGCTGCTATTAATCTCCTCCCCATCCTCCATGTGTTTTAGCACAACTTCTAGGAGGATTAATATCCAGAATCCTCTGCAGAATAAGTTTTGTTTTTTTTTCCATCAAAGGACATTTCTGTACGAGCATTTTTCCCTAAACCTAGCACCTGATTTCTCATAGTTAGTGTGAACAACACATGCTGCAAAGGAATTGGAAAGAGCCAGTTTCGTGTTTCAGCTGCTGCCAGCCAACTGCTCATTTTTGATTCTGTAGAGTGTGGTAGATAAAAAAGATTATATACCATGCCTTCATTTCTTCCCCTTGGGGTAATCACCATCTGCTAAAAATTCACAGAAACACTACTGTTTTAGGTAGAGTAGATTATTAGTTTTTCTTGAGCTTATTTTAAGATCCAGTGTATGTTAACACCTGATAGAGCTGTAGCAAGCTGTTAAAGGTTAAAAAAAAAAAAAAAGATCACTAACTCCTCAATTTGCCATGTATAATAAAAATACTAAATTAATGAATCTCAATGGCAAGTTTTCTTCTTGAGGCACACTCAGGTATTCCTGTACTTCCCAAGTCCCCTTAATTTCTGGATATCTAAGGAGTAAATTATAATCTATGTTACTAATAATACAGACAATAGAAAAGATATTCAGAAGGAGATTTAACTATGTCTTTCAATACAAAAATATGGTATATGGTAGCAACATACATCAACATACACACTTACTGTATGTATGTATAGAAAAGCAAGCAATGGATTTCAAATGCCTTGTTTTCACAAGGTAAAGATAGAAATCAAAGAAGATCATATATTTATACCTCTTCACATTCTCAGTTAATATTATTGCATGTATCTTGAGAACTGTACAAAACTATAGTGTCTGAAGGACATTATGAGGTATTCTTCTATGTATACATTTCCTCACACAGGTTATCTGTGGGGAAAATAATCAAATAAATTTCCTTTAACAAATGCAGAGGAGAAAGCCTATGATGTCAGCTTAGTTAAGCGATAGTAACTTTGAAAACATTACTACTTTACTGAGGGATAATGTTATCACTATAGTGCTGTCAGTCAGAGTAGAATGATTCATCCTGTGTATCCTGAAGCACTAGTAGTGAACACTACACTCACTTCTAGCACTTGAACTTCCACAACTCTTGTTCAAAATTGTTGCAAGTTTGGCAACAAATACCGACATTCTGTCTGTTCTGGACAGTGAGATCCTTAAATAAGAAATGATTGATTCTGAGAAATATATAATGGTATTAAATAAGACTACAAATGTAGAGGTTAAAGTAGGCAAAACCATAAAGCCTCACTTTATAAAATGTTGTCCCATCACTTACCTTATGATGTTAACATGACTTATCTTTGACACCCTGATGTTACTTGGTCTTGTAGTTCTTTGTCATGAAAAAAAAAAAAAAAACCCTACTGAAGTCATTAAATTCACCTGAGATTTAACTTCCAGAAGTGAAGGTCAACGTGTTTCTCTTGCATTCGTAATGAATATATACTTTCAAACCCTACAAACTGGTATTAACACGATCACTTCATTGCATTCACCCTTCTAAAACAAGCTTTCTGCTAAACTCCAAAATTTACTCTTTATGAATCACTGAGAGACACAGAGTCCATTCTAAAGCAGCTGTATGAAGCAAATTAAGTGAAGGTGCATTTACAAAGACTGACAGAAAATATTGCTGTGTGAGAGAGTCTTGTTTCCCATATTAACCCCCCCCTTTTCCCTGTAGTATCTTTCTTTAGTCAACTAAAAAATGTTTTGATTTGATGAGTTTCTTAGGTTAATGTCTTTAAGGCTGTCTTTAAAGGCTTTTGGAAAACACAGAGTTTGTGGGTATAAAGTCCATAATAGCTGATGAAATGAAATGTCAGGGACCAGAGAAAAGCAGTATCTCCCTTGCCATGATTGTGTTCAACTCAGTGCAGAGTAACATCAAAAGCTGTCACTGTGGGGCCAAGGCATAGCATTATATTTGACTCCCTTTCTATTAAAAAAAAAAAAAAAAGAACCAACCAAACCTCAAAAACACTCATAGAGAACAAGGAAACAAAATGGACAAATGACTTCCTAGCAGGCACAAAAGGGAAGGTCAAAACAGATACGTGAGTGCAGGTATGCCAGGACCTAGGGTCAGCATGGCCACTGCAGTAGGAACCATGCTCTCTGCAAGAAAGATGGTGTGATGATGATTGAACATCCACTCTGTAGAATGCCTACATTTTATACTGTGCCATGACAGATTTTTTCCTATGGCTTTTATTAGACAAGCTTGATTTTGAAGAAATTGTTCCCTTTATTATTTGTTTTGCGATTAAACACCACCTATTTTTATACATTCTGAGAAATGTTGGCCCCGCAGCGGTTGTAAATTGATAGTTTGATATGGAGGAATAGGAAAGGGAGTTAAAAAAAAAAGAAAAGGAGAAAAGTCTCTTACAGTTATGTCTGAAAGAAAGTTAATAAAAATAGGCCAGGCAATTTCAGCCCTTTCTCATATGAATCAAATGGGTTAATCCTAGGTAAGAGTCACAGATCAGGATCTTCAGTGTATCTGGAACTCATCAGGAAGTGGTACGTAAGTAGTAATATAAAAAGCCTTTTCCACTGATATCAGGAAGCATTTGCAGGATAACAGAGTATCCTGCAATGAATTTGTATTACATCTGACTTTTTACCTAAAAATATGTCAGAAATAAAACTGATCTGTTTTCCAGGTCGTCTACAGAGTAATGATTAGGCTGAAGAAATGTATACAAAGGTATCAGATTTTTTGTTAAAAATCTGTAAAGCTATAACCTAAATAGGTTAAAAATAGAAAACAGAATGTGACATGTTTCATTTGTGGGTTTTTTTTTACCTCAACAGACAGTCACATTAGTTGTGTAGACCCTTGAAACAGAACCTTCTATGATTTAATGCTTCTATAACATAATGAAACAAAGTCCAACACAACTCACTTTAAAGTCTACAAGCTGAAATTCTACTGAAATTACTACTTAACTATCTGAGGCAATTAAACCCATCATGAAATATTTATTTTTTTTTTTAAAAAAAGGGAAAAATAAATAAAACACGGGGGGGGGAAACTTTCAGATAGATAAATAGAAGACATTCAAGTGGAACAAAGTTACTATTCAGGAAAGATTTTGCTATTTGTATTTGGATCACAAGCTGTAGCAACTTTAGCATGTGTCATTGCCTCTAATGGTACATGGGTTCAATCAAAACCCATTGAATGCCAGATGGGACTAGAAGAAGATGTCAGCAGAAAGAAACTATGGTCTCTGATTTTTACATTCCTGTGCAAAAACCCACTATTGTCAATTGTTTTTATCTGCAAAGCTAATGCTGCTGTTATAAATCTTGGCATGATCTGGGATTACAAAGCTAGCAAGCACCAGATGGCTGAAGAGATTCAGGCCAGGTCTACAGCTTCCTGCCAGCTCTATTTCAGCAATCAGGAGTATGCAGAAATATGATCCCCGTTCAACACGTCTGGGTGAGCAGATGCTCCTCACATGTAGACACAGTAAGTACACTGGCAAAACTGTATCATGACTGATGGTACAGATGCTCTAGGAAAGCAGAGAAGAAGATTACTCAGATCAGTGCAAAGTATATCATTGCTGAAATAGAGAATAGCTGTAATCTGCAATCACAAATTACCCATAGTGTGGGCATTGCTTTAGATGTCAAGATTACTTTGCCATTCATTATGCAGCTGTTAATATGAAATTTGATCTTAGCTCAAGCAGAAAAATAAATTATCCTGACCACTGAGAATGATGACCTTTCTCTAAAAATATGGAACCTAAATTTCTAAGAGCCAGAAGAAAGATAAAAAACGTTCCACGGTGAGAATGCCCACAGTCTTGTGAGACTATTCTGTAGGAGTATGGAGCTGAACTGAGGTTGCCTAACTCCTGTTCTAGTATCCTGACACAATGCTTTTTTGCCTCATTGACTGACATATAAAGAACTTGGAATGAAATGTTTTCTTGAGCCTTTTTTCTGTACAGATGGTTCTTAATTCCATGATCTGTGATGATTTGAGAATAATTTTCTTTAACAGAAAACAAAAAAATCCTGTCATTCCTATGAGAGGCAAGATAGGTTGTGCTGTGCAACTGTATACCTTTTGTCCAGTGATAATTGCCAGCAGAGTATGTTCCCATTTGTCTGCAGTATGTCATGTTCTTCATTTGGTAGCTGAAAATTTCTGTTGAACTTCAGCTTTCCCTTGCTCTTCTCTACTTCTCCTCATAGAGCCCCTCTTGTTTACTGTCGTGGATTGCTGTTAGGAGCTTTGTGAGAGACATGCTCAGTAAAAGCATCAGCTGTGAGATTTGAAATGACTTTTTAAACTATATGTATTTGTTTATTAGAATCATAAAATATATCAAGTTAGAAGGGACCCATAAGCATTAACAAATCCAACTCCTTGCTCCTCACAAGGCTATGTAAGACTAAACAATATGACTAAGAACATCATACAGACACTCCTTGAACTCTGACAGGCTTGGTGTCATAACTGGTCCCCTGGGAAGCCTGTTCCAGTGAGTGAGCAACCTCTCAGTAAAGAAGCTTTTCCCAGTGTTCAATTTGAACTTCCCTTGATGCAATTTCATTACATTTACTCATATCTTACCTCTGGTCACCGAAGAGAGGAGACCAATACCTCCTCCTCCGTTGCCACCCTTCCTTGAGGATTTTGTAGACTGTGATGAGGTCTCTCATCCCCCAGCTTGTATGTATCACCAGGATTATCCCATCTGAGGTGGAGAATCTGGCACTTGCTTATATTAAATTTCTATAGCTGGTTAATTTCTCTCTACTCTATGCAGATCTCTCTGTAAGGTCTCTCTGCCCTGGAGGGAGTCAAGACCTCCTCCTAATTTAGTATCATCAACAAAATTACTTAATGTACATTCTGTTTCTGCATACAGACCATTTATAAATATATTAAAGAGCACTGTCCATAAAATTGAGCCCTGGGGAACCCTATTGATGACTGACTGCGAGCCTGATGTAACTCCATTTACTATAACTCTTTGAGCCTGACCTGTTAGCATTTGCTCATTCAACATATTATGAACATCAAATGTATTTAAATGACATGTCGTCCACCTAACACCATGCTAACACACAAGTGATGAGGCTGCTGCATGTCTGTGTGCCTGGGTCCAGTCAGTAGTGAGCCTGAGCATGAATCCCAATAAGCACAGTCATACTGTACCCAATATACACACATGGATGGCCACACAAATTAAGACACACAAAAATACTCATACAAACACAAAAGGCACAAATGGCACAAATGGACTAATCTTATTCCCTTCTATGGCAATTCATGTTGAATTTGAAGTGAATGTGGGACTATCCACATTATATATGTATGTATATTCTACCTATGAAGGACTGTAGCTGTCCCTAGGCACTCAGCCTGCCTAGCAGTTGTTCCTTCCAGCAACTGACACTCAAACCACATCAATCTCCTTACTATTAGACTGGATCTATGGCCACTCCAGTAATTGGCTCCCAGCCTACTTATCCTACTCACTAAGTTTCCCAGCTTGATGCTAGCTAGTGATCAGGCACTGACATAAATACCTACACAATATGTACACACTCTGGTCTGTCCGGCCACTGGCATCATGGACACACAGGCCTTCTGACCCCTGGTCCCATGGTACGTGCCGACACATATACACCCATATATACACATATACGCAGATAGACAGTCCTTTGCCTAGGAAAAACCCCTAGAAAGTGAGTATTATAGGAAAACAGGACAGATTACATTCATAGAGCATGGCCAGACGAAGATAATACCCAGTCATATCTTTCGATGTTATTGACTCTTTTTATCCCTTTATCCTTTTGTCCCATGTTTTTCTCTTCCCCAAATACCTTGACCTTTCCTACATGTGATTCTTTCCAATGTGATAGCTGGACACTGAAGTTGAGGGTCCCCGGTGGCAACCCTAACAGGAGCTGGGGCTCATGCGTCTGATGGTGTTATTTGGGATGCCATACTCATTACCGTGCTTCTGTGCTTCTTTCTGTATGGCAGGATGAGCCTTAAATCACAAAAAAAAAAATGTTTTAAACTTAAAAATACAGATTTATGATTATAATGACAGCTTTCCTTAGTCCAGAGTAAGACACTCTACAACCATATACTCGTCTTACAGAACTTAGCAGGCTGCCTCTGTGGTGTAATAGATTTATTAGGCCCTGTGAATGGCAAAATAAGCTTGATTTTTTGCAAAAGAGAGCAGCTGGCAAACGGGAAAATGCACCTCGTAAAACAGATGTATTGGCTGGTGGCTTGACATTCATATCAACTAAATGGCACCTGGGGTGAATCGAAGGGCTTGCAGCCTGGTGTTATTTCAGATAAAAACCAAGAGAACCCCAAAAGCATGTACTGATCTTCCCTCCTCAAAGGTGTGTGGAAGGGCTGACTCCTTGATTCTGACAATACAAGCGGCCTTGACAACGGCCAATCAACACAATTGACTTAGTCCCACCTCACCAAGAGGTGCTGGAGGGTTTTCAAAAGGTATAAAATTGATTCCTGAGAACCCTTTTTGTTGCAGAAGAAAAAATGACCACTTTACCTCATGAACGGGTAGGCATTCCTGGACCTCTTTTCGTCCATGAAGAAATGTCTCGATAAGAATCACACCTCTGAATCTGTGAGATATTTCCCCTGAAAAATAACTATTAACTTGAGTTTTTAGTGTTACTTGCTTTATATCTAATTGTTAACCAGTTATAAGTATTTAAGCGAATTTATCAAGGCAATTCCAAATTTGTTTTTATCTGTCACTTGAATTAAACTACTTACTGCCTCCAGCACTGCATCCTGTTTGGGCCATGAACCACACTTACTAACCTTGTATCAGTCTCTAAGGAGACTCTCACAGGCAACCAGATTCTGACTTGTGGAAAAACCATGTATAAGGACACACACATCATCCTTTGGTCATAAACCATTGACCAAGCCTGAGATTTTTAATCTCCCGAGGGGAGTGTCTCCTTAGCCACCTGCCAGAATCTCACCTGCTTAATGTGATAGCCTAGATCTCCAGGTAGTGTTTAACAAAGGTGCTGTCTTTTCTTGCAACTAGCTCTAGTCGCTTACAGTAGGAGTTGTAAGTCACCTGGAAATACTCTTTACTTAAAACCAGTATAATATATTGTATTTCATAGAGAAACACATTTGTGCATGTCTGTGTTAATCTCCTTCAATAAACAGCTGAAATGCTTTAGATAATATTTCTTTTGTGCATTACATACTAATGGAAGGAACAGTACTATCTCAGTAACAGATTCAGAAGGGAAAAAAGGCAGAAATTTTATTGAGCTATCTTGGCAAATCACAAATACACTGTGGGGGTCTCCACTCATTCTTATCTTCTTTAAAATGTAGAGATGATGGACTATCACAGCTATGCATTAATAAAAGGTAGAGAGTGTGCTAATATTCCACTTAATTAATCATCTTCTTTCCAACAGAATATAACTCAGGAGGATGAATGTCCTGTCCTAGTCAAATGAAATATCATTTACAAAACTTCTTATGTATCCTATCATAAGGGATAGGGTTGTTGTAAGGAGAGGTCTACCATTGATTAAGCTTTAGATATTTCAGTACAAAGTTAAATGCATTTCATATCTAATTTGCACTACCAAGACTAAGAGAAAAAAAGAATGTTTTGTGTAGCTTAGCTAGTACCCAATGCAGACAAATTTTAAAACTCTCATTTAATTTAGTGATGATTCCTTAACAGAAAAAAAAATATGTATAAATGTTTATATAAGTTCAAATCAAACCAAAAGAGGTCATTAGTATCTTATTTTCTTATACTATAAAATAACACAAAAGATTTAAGGCACTGCACAATACAGATGGAGCATAACCCAGAGAATGAAAACCTGACTCCAGTAGGGAAATTCTGCTAGCTCCTGAAAAGCTAAGGCTTCACCCAGAACACCCAAGACAGAGGCTCTTCAGTGCAGCACTTTTCAAAGCAGCATATGTAACTCATCAGTATGCTGTCATTCTCTGTAACATTTTCCATTTTCCACTTTCCACTTTCGAATGAAGGAAGCAGTTCCCAAACGTTTTGTGAAATCTATCTTTGTTGGCCCTGGACCCCTCTAGGCTCTCCATCCAAGCAGAGGATAACAGCAGCACATTTCAGAAAATATATGGACTCCGCTATGAGACACGTCATAATTCCAATAGACTCCACAGGAAAGCAATGAAACAGACAATTACAGAGCCATACCCATATATATGCATGATTTGTCTTTACTGCTTCTCAAAGATTCCACTAACCAGTCCTCAACTCTGTCTTTTCTTTATTTCGCAGAGATAGGAGTTGTTTTAATGAAAAGCCTAAGACTGTTCTACAGAATGCATGACTGCCTAAAATAAGTGGTCCAGATATCATCCAGACTGTTTCCTTTGGGAAAAAGAAAACATTTAAAAAATAATCAGTGTTAGATAGCCTCAGGGAAATGCTTCATATAGATTCCCATTGAATTTGGTTTCTTTCCAGTAGTCAGGAAGAAAAATTATTCTCTAATAAGTTTTTGAGCAACAAAAAGTTACTCTACATTTCAAGGAGTGTTTTCAATCAAGGTTATTGTGGTAATTTCTACCAGCTGGGAAGATGGCCCACTAGTTTCAAGTTACTACTTTCTATATCTAATCTAGTGCCAAAATGTTTTTATCAAGAGCTGCTGAAACGATTTCAGATGATTACTACCATTCACAAATATTTTTAGAGAATGCTAATCAAAAAGCAATGTGACGATAATTGCTTGCTCATGTTAAAAAAATAAAAGTACTCTCTACCCAGTCTGTCTTCTAAGGACATATTCTTGATTTGAATAAAGTGATACAAATGCTGATTAAGTTGTACTATTTTTTCCCTCTCATCTTTACTTTGGCAATTTTGAGTTCATTTTTTTCTTGATTTTCTAAGTCCTACACATCAATTTTTCTTGAAGACTCATTTTATAGTTTTTTTTTAAAAAAACAGTGGCACCTTTGTTGTGCCGTAATCATCATGTTGACAAACTAAATCCTGAAGAATAAGATAACCAGACAACAAAAGTTAGCTCAATGACTGTTAAAATTTCGCTACATAAACAAGTGACATAATTTTATAAAATAAGTAGAATAGTTCCTGATTTCCAAAGACTCGTTTCAATCAATATTCCTTATGACATCACAGAAGCCAATATTTACGCCAATACATGTATACAGAAGCCAAAATTTAACACCTATCAAAGACTTGTCCCATGTCTTGGCAATCTTAGTGAATGAGACGAATTTCATCTGAACAACTGTTTGTTTATGGATAAGGAGATATTTCTAATAAGGAACTTAACAAAGTGAATTACAGAAGACAATTACAGATTACACTATGTAGTTTCATACAGCAGGCATCACTGGCTACAACAAGCTGATAAAATTAAAGAGACAGAATGAATAATTGGATTTATGTACATCCTCCAAATTTTACAGTGGAAAAAGTTGCAAAGCACAGTATGAGATCTTTGTAGTAAGTAAAATTTTACAAATAATTAAAGTCTTATTCTATGGTAAGTCTTAGACTTATCATAGAATCATAGATTAGTAGAATGGTTTAAGTTGAATGGGACCTTAGAGATCATACAGTTCCAATGCCCATGCCATGGGCAGGGACATCTCCCACTAGATCAGCCTGCCCAAGGCCTCGTCCAACCTGGTCTTGAACACTTCTAGGAAGGACGCATACACAACTTCCCTTGGCAACCTGTGCCAGTGCCTCACCACCCTCACTGTGAAGAAATTCCTCCTAATGTCTACTTTAAATCTTTCCCTCTCCAATTTACAGCCATTTTGCCTCATCCTATCACTACATGCTTTTCTAAAAAGTCCTTCCCCAGCTTTCTTGTAGGTCCCCTTCAGGTACTAGAAGGCTGCTATAAGTCTTCTTGGAGCCTTCTCCTCTCCAGGCTGAACAAGCCCAACTCTCTCAGCCTGTCCTCACATGGGAGGTGCTCCAGCCCTCTGATCATCTTTCTAGCCCTCCTCCGGGCCCATTCCAAAAGTCCCATATCATTTTTATGTTGAGGATTCCAGAACTGGACACAGTATTCCAGATGAGGTCTCACAAGAGAGGAGGAATGGGGCAGAATAAACTCCCTTGACCTGCTGGCCATGCTTCTTTTCATGCAGCCTAGGATACAGTTGGCCTTCTGGGCTGTGAGCATGCATTGCCAGCTCATGTTGAGCTTGTTGTCAATCCACGCCCCCAAGTCCTTCTCTTCAGGGCTGATCTCAATCACTTCATCCCCCATCCTGTATTGAAATCATGGATTACCCCCTCAGGTGTAGAACCTTGCACTTGGCCGTGCTGAATCTCATGAGATCCACATGGGCTCACTTCTCCAGCCTGCCCAGGTCCCTCTGGATGACATCCCATCCTTTCAGTGTGACAACTCAGCTTGGCATCATCTGCAAACTTGCTGAGGATGCTCTCTATCTTAATGTCTATATCACTGACAAAAATATTAAACAGCACTAGCCCCAGTACAGACCCCGTCACTTGTCATGGATCTCCATCTGGACATCAGTCAGTGACCACTCCTCTCTGAATGCAACCATCCAACCAATTTCTTACCCACTGAACAGTCCACTCATCAAATTCGTATCTCTCCAATTTAGAGAGAAGAATGTTGGAGGAGATCCTGTCAAAAGCCTTGCAGAAGTCCAGATAAATGACATCCATAGGTCTTCCCTTGCCCATTGACGTAGTCACTCCATCAGTGAAGGCCACTAGCTTGTCCAGGTAAGGCTTGTCTTTGGTGAAGGAAGAAATTAGAAAAAAATTGGGCCTGTGTATTGGGGAAACAGAGTCTTACACATACACTCACAAATTAAGTTATGACAAGGTTACTTTTTTTCACAGGATCAAGGTCATCTAAGTTGTTAAAATAGTTCCTTCTAATGTCTTTGCCTCCATTCTCCCAAACAATGCCTAGACCTGTTTAGAGAATTATCACACAAAGCACTTTGCTTGTGGATGTATCTTACTCATGAATACCTGCTTTTGAATAGTTTATTAGCATGGACATGGGCCATTATGTGATAGGTCATCTTGGAACCAGCCTCTGACATATTTAGTTTAATAATATAGTCATACACCCATACACTCTATAACTCGTACTTTGTTTTTTACTGTCATACCCAGTTCATCAGGAACGAACCATATGATCAGGTTGTGTGTATGCCTGCCTGTTACATCCTACAGGTTTCAGTCAAATTCAAATTAATTATCGGAATAATAAATAAGCCCCTATAAGTTTACTCATAATAGACGAATGAGTAGAGAAGTAAGACCTAGAAGCGCTTCCTCTCATTGAAAGTTTGCAATATGAGTTTACCCCTCACTGATACTGGAGAATCTACAGAACAGATCAACTTTGAGAAGCAAACCCATACAAAACTTGGCTTAATTTGCATTTCTTCTTACTGAAATGTTAGTTAATTATTTATTCCAGTATCTTTCAAGAAGTAGATTTAGACTGCCCAAATTTTAGTTCCCCATTTCATTCTATCCCTCTACCCTTACTGACTCCAGACATTTTCATTTGTCGTGGTGTTTAGGATTATTTCCAAATCAAGACATTCTTTGAGATCCTAAGAGATGGTATTTTAGAGATCTATGGGCTGATCACTAACATTTTGAAAAGACAGTCCTGTGGTAATTTAAGGGCAGCTATGACTGTGATTGAGTGATGATGTGTCCTTTAGACGAATAGCACGAATAGTCCCTGTGCTGTTCTGAGCACAGGAACTCGACTCTAACAGCCTGGGACTCTATGTTCATATATGAGTCTTTATGGACTTTCTCCTCCTTCCGTGCTCAAGGTCTATGAGTGATATAATGCTTAATCACATAGAATGTGGGAAAACGGGGTTAGAAAAGATAGCAAGAGGCAATCTACTTCATTTTCTTGCTCTAACTTCAACTGTGCTGATCCTGAGAGACATTTATCTGATCCATTCTTAGAGATCTTCAGCAGCAGAGATTGTAGAACTTGCTGTTCACCTTTCTGTTACCTGTGCTGAGTAAATTCTGAAATGCTTTCTAAAGTGGACATCCACATAGCACTGTGTGTGCTGGAGGGTTTTGTTGTTTCTGTCTTTCAAGTATTAACTGCTCAGAACCAAGATATTGATTTTTCTGAATACATTCTGTCTGTTGGAAAAAAAAAGCAAACTCTCTAATATTAATAATACAGGGAGAGCTATTACATTGTTTTAACTTCTGATTAACTCTTGTAAGTTTACAATGGTAGAACAGATTTTGCCATTCACCAGAAAATAAATGAGAGAATACTGTGGCCAAGAGATCTTGAATGCCTAATTTCATAGAATCATAGAATCATAGAATCATAGAATCATAGAATAGTTTGGGTTGGAAGGGACCTTAAAGATCATCTAGTTTCAACCCCCTTGCTATGGGCGGGGACATCACACTAGATCAGGCTGCCCAAGGCCCCATCTAACCTGGCCCTAAATAACTTGAGGGATGAGACATCTACAACTTCCCTTGACAAGATGTTCCATTGTCTTACCACTTTCATGGTGAAGAAATTTTTCCTTATATCAAGCCTAAATCTGCCCCTCTCCAGTTTATACCTACTCCCCCTTGTCCTCTCACCATAATCCTTTATGAATAGTCCCTCTCCAACTTTCTTCTCAGCCCCTTTCAGGTACTTGAAGGTTGCTATAAGATCTCAGCTGACAGGTGGGTAGTTCTCAAGGTCATCCTTTCTATTCATTTTTAAAAGGGTCACAATTCCAGTCCCCAGGGACTTCTCCTGATTGCCATGACTTTTTAAATATCATGGAGAGTGGCTTGGTGACCACGTGTGTCAATTCCCTTAGGATTCTGAGATGCATCTCATCAGGTCCCATGGACTTAAATATCTTCAGGTCCCTCAGGTGTTTGCAAACCTGATCCTCCTCTACTGTGGGAGGGCATTTACCCCCCTGGTCACCATCTTGCTATCTCATGAGCCAAGAAGGGTGAGGAGAGCAGTTATCAGTGAAGACTGAGGTAAAAAATGTTAAGTACCTCAGCCTTCTCTTCATCTATTGATATGAAGTCATCATTCCCAAATTTCATCTGGGGTATGTTCTCTTTAACCTCCCTCTTTTGACTGACGTACCTGTAAAAGCCCTTCTTGTTAGTCTTTACTTCCCTTACCAAGTTCAGCTTTCTTTGTATGCAGCTATTTGAATGCATGTTAAAAAAACAAACAAAACAACATGTCAAGAAGTTATTATAATTGCAATCAAAGTACTGTTTTCCCCTGACGATACCTCACTATAGCTATTTACTATGAACATCTTATCTACAGGACCTTAAATTTAGGGAAAAAAAAAAATTAGAATTGTAGATATAAAGCTGCACAGCACTTACATTTTGGGGAAAAATAGATTCAATCTGTATTTGCTCTAGCCTCTGTAGGATACTGAGACACTTGTCAAAGCCCAACAGGCGTATGGAGCTTCAAGGATTCATAGGATTTAAATTACTTGCTCTGGGGGAAATCAAGTGTGCAGGAGACCCCCCAGGGTTCCACTGTCTAATTAAAGGGAACTTTTTTCTTGATCATCCTCGTGTAAATATATAATAAGACATCAGACTAGAATCATTCTGTTTACACATCTTCTGCCAGTCAGGAAGATCAATGATGAGAGAAAACACTTTATGTATATCTGATGAATATGTTGCAGATCATCTAACGGATTTCTTTATGAAGAGTTGAATCTTCATATGCAGGCTGGGAAGCCTGGAGTAATTCTGAATTCTCTTAAGATGCCATTTTCAACAGGGTGGTAGATGCTCAAGTTTGAAAGGTCTAGGAAGCTTAATTTTTGGACATAAATTATTTTATTCTTGGTGTACAATTCTTATTGCTACAGTTGTAATTCTTTCCAGAATCAGAGATATAAAAAGTCTTCCTTTATGCACGACAATGCACATGATAAAGACTGTCTTTAGCATTATATTTTTAAACATGATTCTACCAGCATCAGCCATTGGACTAAATGAAAGCAGACTACTCTCTAGTCTCATAACGAGATAAAGCAAATTGATTTTACAGTGGAGAGTAGTAAGATTTGTTCTGAAA
This sequence comes from Cuculus canorus, assembly GCF_017976375.1. NCBI lineage: Eukaryota > Metazoa > Chordata > Aves > Cuculiformes > Cuculidae > Cuculus > Cuculus canorus. The sequence goes on along the minus strand of NC_071402.1, from coordinate 84,791,825 downwards.
CACCACTGCAGTGAAAAAAATGACATTCATTTGGTAAGTCATCAGAACTGTATACATTAGAGTATATTCCTGTGTTTTAAAATACTGCCTTTCAACCATTTAGAGAAAAAAAAAAAAAAAAAAGGCTTTTGGGATAGGTCAGGAAGCTAACAGATCTAATGGATAATTTTATAAGTGGTCATATCACATTTCTTATTTTGGGGGACTTGCTGTACATAGAGCTACAAACAGCTAATATTCATTTGCTTTTGATTGCTTCTCCAATTGCCTTCCTATTTCGCTTTATTGGTTTAAATTTATTTCTTAGTTTATCATCATCATTAGACTTCAAGCTGGTTCATGATACTCTTCCTTGTTTTTTTATATTTCTTTTTTCATATAAACAGAAGTTTTTCACTTCCCTATAACAGGCAAAAGATTCTCAAAGGCATAGAAATAAAAAAAAAAAAAAAACCCAAAAAACAAGAGAGGCATCTTTTGAACAAGCTACAACAGATTATATGAGGTATGAATGATGCTAATTGGATCCTGTAACTTTAAAACAATTTCAAACTTCTTGAACTTCTCAAGGAAAGATAAACTCCTTTCTTCCTAGCAACCTTTTACCCTTCACTGATCTCTCTTTATTGTCTCTCTATAAGCAAAGAGATAGGCCCGGATGAATTCACACAGTATTTAGCATTTTTACTGGGGAGAACTGCCTGTTCTTTGATGTACATTATTGTTAAATTCTTTGCTTTGGTATTAGCAAAATATGATTCTTACACTAAATCTCTACTCTAGCCCTAGAAGTCTTGTTTTGTGTTGGTAGAGAGGCTCAACTAAAACAAAGAACTGTCATTAATGAGGAAATATTCTTAAAAGATATGAGCTTCTATATTAATACCATCCAATAAAACAGGAGGTACACTCACATATTTTTATGTGCACAATTATTTAAAATAGGCAGAAAGGTGGACCCTGGGAACTACTGACCTGTCAGCCTCACCTCTATGCCTCAGAAGATCATGGAATAGATCCTCCTAGAAGCTATGCTAAGGCACATGGAGAACTGGGGACAGATTCAAGACACTCAGCATGGCTCCACCAAAGGCAAGTACTGCCTGACTAACCTAGTGGCCTTCTATAATGAAGTGGCCTCATCACTGGGCAAGTGAAGACCTATGGATGTCATTTATCTGCACTTCTGCAAGGCCTTTGACAGGGTCTCCTCCAACATCCTTCTCTCTAAATTGGAGAGATATGGATTTGATGGGTGGACTGTTCAGTGGATAAAGAATTGGTTGGATGGTTGCATTCAGAGAGGAGTAGTCAATGGTTTAATATCCACGTGGAGATCAGTGACTAGTGGTGTCCCTCAGAGGTCCATATAGAGACCAGTACTCTTTAATATCTTCACCAGTGACATAGACATTGGGATTGTGTGCACCGTCAGCAAGTTTGCAGATGGCATCAGGCTGAGGGGTGTGGTTGACACACACGAAGGACAGGATGTCATGCAGAGGGACTGGACAAACCCAAGAAGTGAGCCCATGCAAACCTCATGAGGATTAACAAGGGAAGTGTAAGGTCCTGCAGCTGGGTTAACGCAACCCCCAGTATCAATATAGCCTGGGGGATGAAGAGATGGAGAGAAGCCCCGCAGAGAAGGACTTGGGTGTACTGGCCAGTGAAAAGTTGGACATGAGCCATCAGTCCGAGCTCACAGCCCAGAAATCCAACCATATCCTGGGCTACTTCTAAAGCAGTGTGGCCAGCAGGTTAAGGCAGGTTATTCTTTCCCATCTGGAGTACTGTGTCCAGCTCTGGAACCCTCAGCACTGGAAATGCCTGAATCTGTTGATGTGGGTTCAGAGTAGAGCCACAAAAATGATCAGAGGGATGGAGCACCTCTCCTGTGAAGGACGGATAAGAGAGTTGTTCAGCCTGGAGGAGAGGAGTCTCCAGGGAAGACCTTATTGTGGCCTTTCAATACTCAAAGGTATTGCAGCCTTTCAGTAGTCAGAGAGGGCTTATAAGAATGGTGGGGACAGATTTTTTAGTAGAATCTCCAGTAACAGGACAAGGTGTAAATTTTTAAACCAAAAGAGAGTTGGTTTAGACTAGCTAAAAGAAAGGGGTTTTTTTATGATAAGGGTGGTGAAACAATGGAACAGGTTGCTCAGAGAGGTGGCAGATGATCCATCCTTGGAAACCCTCAGAGTCAGGTTGGACTGGGCTCTGAGCAGCCTGATCTGGTTGAAGATGTCCCTGCTTATTGCAGGAGGTGTGGACTAGCTGACTTTTAAATGTCCCTTCCAACCCAAACTAGTCTATGATTCTATGATTCTGATACCACTTCAAACTATCTCACAACACATGAGAATAATTTCCTTCCAAAGGGTGTTTCTTATTCATGCTGCAGTCAGAAGTGGATGTACAACAAAAGAAAGAGCAGCATTACCACAGCACTTACCACACCATATATAAGCTGATAAAACTTGCTGAAAAGATGCACAGTTTTCTTATGATATAACACAGGATTATTTGTTCCAACTCAAAATATGGCTGACTGTATTTGTTAACAATATGTGATGTAAATCATACTCTTGGAACTTAATACTGAAGATGCTCTTGATAATTCTCTGAATTTCAAGCATAGAGTCTTCTACAAAACCATTCATTTCTGGTTCTCTAACCTACAGTATTCCTCTCCACTGTGCCTCCTTTTGCAACTTCTTGCTGCTGTGACAATGGTACTGGTGAAAACTTTACCTCTTCAGATGATTCCTCATGGCACTAACCCGTGTTAGGTTCTATAAACTTCTGATTAACCTTCAGATTTTCATTTTACTGTAGGTTTTTCTGGTACCTCAATACTGAATCTGGTCTTTTGTGCTTATACATTTCATTCAAGCAAGCCTCATGTTTCAACACAAGACTCATAAAAGGGAACATTTAACAACAGTATTGATTTATATCAAAGACGTTCATTCCTTTTCTTGAATAACTTACACAAGCTAGCAAAAGTCACAGCGCATATTTCAGTTTCCTTATTCAATATGTCTTTTATGTTTAGCTAGCAAGATACCCCATCACAACTGCTAGACTAGCCTCAAGCAAGTCACACTTTCTATTTCTTTGTACATGTGCTATCAGCATCTAAAGAGACACTGGGTCATTCCACCACTTCATATTCATGAGAAAGGGGAAAATGACGAGGGGACTAAAACAGAGACCCTATTTAAGAGACTTAGAATAAGTTCAGTTCAGCAATTATTCACACAAAGTCAGCCATTTGTCTATCTTTAACAACACAATAAAAAAGCACTTCCTGAAGGCACTTAAAATAAAGCTCAATAATTTGGAATGTTGAGAATGACACAAAGTAATTAAAAGCTGGCATATAAAACATAAAACATTTGACCTTCGACTTACAACACCTTGTTGTAATAGTATCCTAAATAAAAATACTAATTTTAAATTTCATGCTACTGTGTTTAATTTAGTTGCCGACTTCCAAGTATGAAGGATCGATTTAATGTGCACAGATTATTCCACAACTGTTTACTTAAGGCTTTCTCGTATTGTCCTGCTACCAGCTACTGTCAGACAGAATACTGACTGTGGATCAGACCCAGTAGGGCAATTCTTATGGGCCTAATTTATCAAACATTAATTTATACATGCATTATAATTACATCCACAGAACAAAAGATTAAATATTTATTTTAAAGTTTTACAATAATTTTATTATGGAGGGAAGTGAGGATGGAGCATGAAACTTTTAATTGACAACTCCAATCTGATTACAACTTTTCCTCATATGCTTTCAGGAGTCTATGAGGATAAAAAAAATCAACTTTGAGCTCACACAGTTGTTTGCAGAAATGGAAGATATATGTCTAGAGAAATCATTTGAAAGACATCTCACTGTGAGCCAAGCACAAAGGGCAGACTCTGACACAGAGAGGAATATAAACTACAGATACAGGAGAAAATATGACTGTGAGGTATTTAGTATTATTATTTAATCACAATTCCTGCCAACAGAATCCTAAACTTCCTTGAATAAGTTTGGCTAATATTCATATTATTAGAGTGAATTAATTATACACTGTACAAACTGCTTGCATAATTCATTGTTGTAGACTTTCTTTATTCAGATAGCTTCCAGCTCCCTGTTACAGTGCAAAAATATGTCTAAAAGGATCCCAATTAACCAACTGTCACAGCTATAGGAGTAATTGCCTCTTTGCCCTATATTGATGTCCCAACTAGAGGGACAGAGATTGGAGAAAAAACCCTGTGGTGCATCTTGCAGCCACCAGTCTGGTCAGAGTTTATCACGGTCACTTCCAGCTCTTGAGGGCAAACTTCCCTGCAAAAGAAGCTACACTTTTGCAGACCTGGGTATCTGTGAGACAGGATGTGACTGGCTTTGCTCTTAGGCTCAAGAATCAAACGAGGTCTGACGTTCGCTGGTACAGCTATCTCTTAGAGACTGAATTTTTCAGTCTAAGTCTTAACTTTCACAGAGATTGTCTATAGGATCTTGAGTTTCAGGAACTATTATAAGATCTGACTAAGGCTGTGATTTCCTAGGGAAGCAGAGTCAAATATGTATATTTTGTGTATATATAGACAGAATAAAATACAGTCTTTTCCTGTATATATTTTCCTGTCTAAAGGAAAGGGTTATAGAAGTTTGTTTTCTATAGTATGTAGAATTTTGTTTGGTATGTGACTAAAAAGAATATATAATCACATCACAGAATCATAGTATGTCCTGAGTTGGAAGGAACCCACAAAGATCACCAAATCCAACTCCTGTGCCTGCATAGGACAACCTTAGCATTCACACTGTGTCTGAGGGCATTGCCCAAATGCTTCCTGAATATTGTCAGGCTTGGCACCATTACTGCTTCCCTGAGAGCCTGTTCCAGTGCTCCACCACCATTTAGGTGAAGAACTTTTTCCTAACATCTAATGCAAACCTCCCTTGGCATATCTCAGTTTTTAGACTATCTGAAGATTCTGTTATACTATTTCAGTATTAATTACAACATTTCAATGTACCTTGGCAGTACACAAACCCACAAAAAAATTGATATAATTTGGTGTTACTGACTTGGTTATTTTATTGCTGGTTTTAATTATCACAAGTACAGGACTACCTTTTTCACTTTCAATGTAGAGAAGATACTGCTGCAGTAGACCAGGAGTCAGAGTGCTTATCTGAGCAGAGTTAGAACACTATTTAATGTTTTGGCCAGTAACACATGTATCTTAGTAAAACCAAACACTCAGAATTATCTCTCTTCTGAAGAAGTGTTTGCATATACCTGGATATATAAAAGACATAAATGTATAATATGTACATTCGTATATATGTATACTTGCATACGCAGAAACCATATATATCTATATAGATGTATATCTAAAAAACCAAACAATCTTAAATACACTGAGGACCTTTCAGATTTGAAAATTTAATTTGAAAAGTTACCAGTGAGTATCCAGATGTCACCTTCAATAAGCATTCAGATGTCAGTGGTAATGTTTGGCAAGTTTACAGACTTCGCAGATACTGCTGTTTCAGTGGAAAGAAGAAGACATATCAAGCAACGTTATCCTAGCATAATCTACTTCTTTGATTGTCTCTTTGATTTAGCCCTGCTGTTCCACTATATCTAATGCACAAAAAAAAAAAAAAACCAAAAAAACCCATAAAGCTGAGCTTAACCTTTTTGAATTTAGGAAGATTTTTGATCATTATACCTGGTAGATACTTTTGCCATAAGAATATGAATTGTGAAAATGCTTAGCTAAAGGGATCTTATAAACATTAAAAAAAAAAAAGAAGAAAGCATGTGTTTACTGTTTGTATATGTATATATACACACTGTATGAGCCCTCTTATGCCAGGTGGAATTTTTGAAGAAGAAGGAAATCTGAAATGATTCCTCTAGGTGAGATGGCAGCCTTCAGATGAGGGCACACAAGAAACAACGGTGAAATCAGCCATGACTTTACCGCATCAGTTCTCTCTCACAGGGGAGAGGAAGGGAGATTGAAAAGCAATAACTATGCTTAGTAAGAATATTTCTTTCCTTTGAGCTTCTAACAATTGGCCCAACCTACAAAGTCTTGATTCTGAACCCAAAGATGCTCAAGGAGTTCAAGTAGGAGAAGCCCCAAGGCTGAGTTACAGGTCATGAACTGGTCCTATTAAAAACTGTCCTGTGAGGGTTTTTTGTTTTTAAGAAACTGAGAATGGTAATTTTCATTTTGTGATACACGTTAGCAAATATAATTTGTTGATGGTTTTTATTTTCTACATTGAAACTAGGAGATGGGTGTAGAATTAATTTTTATGCAATCAAATGTCATTGTCATACAGGAATTTGACCATTTGTATGCTTCTCAAGGCAAGTAACATCAGTGACCTCACTAGGAGCAGTAAAAAGGTTAAAGTTATATGACAGGGATATGAGAATGTTTGCTGCACTGAGACCAAAAGTACTTCACGGATTTAGTATTTTACAGTTGGCCTAATGCATGAATCTCAAAATCAATTTCAGACCAACGTTTTTGACTTGTGTTCCAAAACTCACATTCAGAAGAGAAAAAAAGTACTTAAAAGGTCTGATTATTGTAAACTACGCAACATCTAAGGTTTGTTGCTTACTGATTTTCAGCCCTCCTGAAAATCAGAAAATACGTCATCCCTGGTGGGTACAAGCATTTTTATTTTTATGGTATATTTTTGAAACAATGCACAGCATGCTTTGAATTAGAAGACAACTGAAAAAAATCCACTGTCCTTTATCTCATCCCTTCTTTCTTCTCATTCTAATGCTTTAATAAATCTGACTCATTTAGAGACGGATGAGGAAAGTGGAATTTACAAGGACTTCTCTGTATTTACAATACCACACTTTCACACCCTGGCAGCTCAGTGCCATTCTTCAGAAATCAGACAGCAAAGTCAGATTGATTTTCTTTTCTTTAATTGCATCCCTGCCAAGACCCTATTGGGAAGAAAACAGAGGTATGGACTCAGGTTTTTTTAGATGCACTGACACAAGCTTTTTTGTCAGAGATCAAATCTCCAGTGAACAGCTTGCTGCAGCTTTTATTTCCAAGACTTTGATAATAACTTCAAATTGATGCTGCATTGGTGTGCACTGAGACAGCAAAGAACACTGCAAAGATATTTGAAAAAGTACAGCAAAGGACAGAAAGAGAAGAGGAAAGAAATCTGATAATTTTAAAAAGCTTAAAGACAAATGTGTAATGTTCTTCAAGACATACTGTTGAGCAATATGCTTTATCGGGCATAATGCAGCAAAAGTAATTTGCAAAAGGCTATACTGTTGATTTGTTTCTTCAAAAAGTTTAACTTTCTGTCTATAGAGGAAGATTTCAAGAAATTAAGGAAATACTTGACAATCAGGCACATGGTTAAAAAAAATTACAATTGCCTGTATTTCAAGCAAGAGGTTGTCATCTTTAATAGGCAAAAAAATATCTGTTAGCAAGAGTTGCTTTGGTGAGAACAAATGACTAGAGCTTTTAATTCTTGATAGAATATTGAATCGGAGACGTACATTTTTGAGTCTCTTAAATATGATTCTGATAGCAGGAGAATCTTACCAGTCTTGAGAGAAGTAGAAAGCCAAATGCCGTGTCCAGTAGCTGTTAGCATTTATGAAATACATAATAGCTTCCAAATATATTTCACATTCCTCCTCTCCCTAATATCCTCTGCCCTTTTAGAAATTGGGTACATCTGTTAAGAGAACTGATAGTCTCATCTCTGCAGTTTCAAAAGTATGCTGTAACTACTAGGCCATATTTCTAGACCCCCAGACTTTTACTTCTCATCTGCTTTGAAATTGTGCTACTAGTAGTTAAAAACACCAGTGTAAATGAGTTAGAGAAAAGCAAGTCAGGGAAAATATCATTACTCTTGACGGTTTCCACTGAAGATTGCAACTGCAATTATGACTTTCTGGCCACGTTATTGTATCCAATATCCGTGACACATTTTTGTGCCTCAAAAATCTCTATAGCACTTAATGGTGGGCAAGGGAGGAACAGAAAGATTGTAGCCTAGATGTGGAAAAATCAAAGGCAATAAGGAGAATCATACCGCGTTCCTTTTATCTGCTTACTTTTTTATCTGCCTCCTTTTTCCCTGCTTTCATTCTGCAAGTGCCCCTTGTTAGACAGTGTATACCAATGCTTATTTTAATAACAGTAATTTATGACAACAATATGTCCTTCTCTTAGTTGAGGGACTCATTGTTTCTATGAAGGAAATATTTTTGTATTGCAAAAGTAAAATTTCCCACCAAGTGTATGTGTCAGTTCCAACTACTGGAATAAACAGAGATCTACATACATACAAACAACACACTTTGTAACTGGTGGCTATCCAGGCAGATATAATTTTCTCAGCCCCCTTCTGCAGACATGATGACTGCCTAAGCAAGTAGAGAGAGAGATATAAGTTAACAAAAATAAATATTCTGGAGCTGTCATCTAATTCCTTGAGAGTGTCTACATGCTTACACAAGGAATTCAAACATGTGACAGTATGACAGATATGATTGCTTTAACCTATGAAAATAAATCTAAAAGTCAGCAGATGAGTAATTGACCTCAAATAATTCAAAGATCAATTAAAAAAACAAATTCACAATAAATATTTTAAAAAACATAACAAATGCTGGTAGAAAGTGGACTGTATGACCTCAAGACTTGAAAGATGACTGTAATTCACGTTTGTCTGATCTCTCAAATTTTATTTTCACTTCTGTGTTTGTGAAAGTATAATGGGTCTTTGCCATTTTCTTTTACAACACTGCCATTAAAATTCATGAAAATGCAGAAAGCATCCGCTAGATGTGACCAATGTGTTTTTCACAATCTTTACTTCAATGCAATACAAAGTCAGAATCATAGCATACGTCAACCAGACAATAGAGGTCCTGCATAACAAAACTGACAGCTTATTGGTAGATCAGCAGTCCTGAGGTAGAAACACAGTCCCCTATGAGTTTTCTGACTGTGGAAAAATAGTTTTAGTGTTTACCTACTCATATTCTTCTTTTTGTTCTGGAACAAATTTTCCCTGACTGCATGTTTGGGTTTTTTTGTTGTTGTTATTTTTATTTTATTTTATTTTATTTTATTTTATTTTATTTTATTTTATTTCTTCCTCTTTCTCAAATTCAGTTACATTTCATTGATTCAGGAAAATTATCAGGTCATTCAAGTGGTGGAAGAACTATGCTGGATACAAGATATGTTTTTTCACTCAGGGAGCTTATCATCACCGATACAAACCTGAAAAAAATGAGATCCTCACGTGGGTTTGAAACAATCTAGGGAATCAGATCTAAACGTAATTGTACAAAATTACTCAAATTGTTTAAATCTGATTAAGTAAATATTTTATTTGGTGCTGATTACATATCTGTTCTGATAGGTGAGTTAATAGACACATCCCAATAAAGAGAAATAAGAGTAAGAAAATAGATGCCTAATGATTAAGCAAATAGGATTAAATTGCATTGGAAAGAAAGTCAGCTTGTTTTCACACAAAATCTAGGTTTCCTAAAATGAGAACTACACTCATTGTCTCAATCTTTGTTAAAAACTTGGCTTCCAGACCTGCTAGCACTAAATTCATTCATAGTGCATCAAGGAGTTCCATCAAACAAGATATATTATTAAAAAGGTAAACAAAAAGATTCTTCCCATCTCTAAGCCTGATCCGATTTGTTGGAATACCTTAACACTCTCTTAAACAATGGTAGCTATAAATTACTTTACCTTCAATCTAAGACTAATACTGAACTCTACAGAGAACATGAAGTAATTCTTTCTTCTATTGATCTACTTAGCTTTTCAGGACAAATAAAAAAGGAAGCAAAACTCAGTTTCAATTGAAACATCTCCAAATACTACATTTCTTAGTTCAGACAAGTAAATATTTCAGTTTTATTGTATTCAGTGTCAGATTTTGAGTAGGCCAGAGCACTGTTCTAGAAGTTCGTAGGACAAATAGGTCATAGAACAGATCCAGAACCTTTTTAAGTTAGAAAAAATATAGTCTCACCTTCATAATCAGGGCTTGTTTCCTTATATTTCCTTATATTTCCTTATATTTCTATAGATTTCATGAACAGGAATCTGTTGAACCACATTCAAGGATATCTATGAATTAGTCACTCATGAAGGTTCATATTTTCTCTTATTTCTAATAAATTGTCATCTAGTTACCGCATAACATTTCTTTATACTGCAGACAAGTGCTCTCCACTGTAGGATCTTAGTGTTTGTGAAAGCTGTTTTTTTTCACCTGGGTATATTGTAGTATCATCTCTCTCCTTGGAAGGACACACATCCAGTAACATTAAGGTGTGATCCTAAAATAAAACTGAAAGGGAAAACCTGTCCTTGCCTACAACCATTTTCTCTGTTGCTCCACAGAGCCAACCGGTGGCAAACTGTGACTGTAATTAGCACAGAAAGTGATAAATAATTGGCATTCAATATTTGCTGTTCATCAAATTAATTCCTGTGTAGTATAAATGTTCAATTTAGCCTATTGCTTTTCCATCCTTATATGCCTGTCTAGAGATTTCTGAAACTATTTAAATGCCTCAGCTGTTGCTGCAGGACTGTGGTGCCCATCTTCACAAACATTTTTCACGGAAAGGGTCATTGGGCACTGGAACAGGTTGCCCAGGGAGGTGTTTGAGTCACCTTCCCTAGAAGTGTTTACGGGACAGGTGGATGGGGTGTTGAGGGGCATGGTTTAGGGAGTGTTAGGAATGGTTGGACTCGATGACCCAGTGGGTCCTTTCCAACCTGGTGATTCTATGATTCTATGATTTACTGAAAGTCTTATCTCCAGCATCATTAACAAAACCTTATTGTTGTAGCACTGTAGACCTTATTATTCAACAAAAGAAATGATAAAGTAACAGATAGATTTCATATTGATTTTGATGAGAACTGGATGAGACCTTGATAGTAGCTAAAGTGTCATTCTCATTGCATACTTTGCAATAGAGCTCAGCCAATTTCCTTCCTTTATTGACTTGCAGGGGCTTTCCCAGACAATTTAAACATGAGTCAGAACAGATGACGGGTGAGGTAATTTTCACAATGCATCTTGGTTTTTTTGGCAGACACTGGCCACCCTGATATATATTTCCTAGATAGTACATCACAATTATGTTAGACTGATTCAAAATCTGATGTGATAACTAAGATGATTTTCATTGACTTCATTAGGATCTGAAATAGATTTACAATCTCTTTCAGGCTCTTTTGTCATCTTCTTTTTTGTGATCTGGCTTTTGAGGTCTTAAGAGGACTTCTAAGCATGTATATGAGATAAATGCATAAAAAAACCCCAGATGTCAGTGCACTCTTACAAACTACTCTTACAAACTACCCATAACATTATCTTTAAACACAAGTATAGCGGATCCCACCCCACTGAAGGATGGAAAAAAATAATGCCATTTCTATATTTTGAAATACCTTAATTGAATATTTCTCAGTTTTCAGAAGGCTTTTTTTTTTTTTTTTTTTTTTTTTCTTGTGAAAGCCTGGAGACAGCAACTTTTGTCTATAATCTGTTTTGGAAAGGGTTTTAATCAGTTAAAAGGTCTGAATAACAGAGTTATCAAAGTGGAAAACGTGTTTAATCACTTTTTGAAGAGTGAAGTGGGCTTGATGGATTTACTTTAATTAAGCTTTCCAAATGACTCAGACAATATAAATGTTTTTTGAAACTTTCTTCTATTATGTTCTGCAGCAGGTAAGTTAGGTCAGTAAACATTTCCAGAGCTTGAATTAAGAAGGCAATATATCACTCTATAAATCACAAAAGGGAAAGTTATTACACAAGGAAATAGATTTGTGCAGCCAGCTTATTATCTCTTTAGCAGATTATATTCCCATCTCCAACAAGATGAGCTAACCTCAAGGATCTTTCTTATTAATAAAAGATCTCAAAGATAATGAGAAACACCATTTAGATGACAAAACCTGGGAGAAAAGAAAAAGAAAAATAAGCCAAATATAGTTCTGAAAGTGGAAGAGGAAGTCTAAAAATCACTGGGTTATTTAAAAAACAAATTTCAAAATAGTTTTGCATTTTCTTGAATTATGTTTATTTTTGTAAGTGAAAATCAGGGTAGATATCAATTTGCCATCATCCAACTTAATTTGGCCTGGTGGAATATTATGACAGGAGGTGTATGAGTATTATTATGTGAATATTTTGCACCAGCTGTCTACGCAATAATTGGCCAACACAAAATTTTGAACTCTGATTTGTCATTTACCATCAGAGATCTGTGACTCCAGCCAAAATTCTTTCCCCGATCCTTTATTCTTTGTTTTAGTGTGAAGTATATTGGTTTAGACTTTGACACTGATATTGTACTTGACTGAGAAGCTTGGGGTTAAAATATATGATTGAGATTTTGGAGAAAGAGGAATACATATCTCTCAAGTATGTTTAGTAGGTAAAAAAATGGAGCATTAAATGATAAATTAATATATTTGAATAGAACTTACGATAAAGAACCACTGCATCTACCTCTTCATTTAGTTGAAAAATATTTTAATGATAAAATGTAACATATACAAAGCATATATCTCAAATATTTTTTAAGACCACTTAAAAAGTCAGTGCAGTGTGTACCGTCACAGGACTAGTAGTTATTTGCAAATGGATTAGCAAAAAAAATTTAAAGGAAATCATAGACAGTAATACAGAAGAAGGAATATTTTCTAACAATTTATTTATGAGATAATTAAATCTCTTTTTCTGCTTGTGTAATTCGTGAGCAGACTATAGTTTTCCCTAATTAATTGTTTATTCAAATGTATTCAACAAATGCCTTCCTGAAAATTATGCTTTATAAATGGTGTGTCTTCAAGATGGACCCATTGATTCTGATTGACCCAATAAGTCAAGGTAAATTGCTTCTTTTCAGAGATTGAATGTCTCCTCAAGACATTTTCTCTGAAAGATTCAAATTCTGGGAAAATCTTCAGATAAATATAAGCCTTTATAGTTGCACTGAAATGAATTTCACTGGAGTAGCTTTTATACAGAGACAGAGCATCTAACATTTGACTTTCAAAGGCACACATATGTTTTTGGAAATTTTGCTTGCTGATATGTTACTGCAAAACAAATACAAAAAAAATAATATGTGAGTTTTTTTTTTTTTCTCTTTTACTGAGTATTGCAGAATACTCTCTATTTTTCAAGACCATATTAAAATTTCATCTTGAATGTCAGTAGGAAGAAAATAATGGCAAAAAGTCATCACATTTAGTATGTGTCTTCCATTTTGTTAATAGTACTTGAATAACAAAAACACTGTGAAAAGACAGTGAAAGAAGGATCACACCTGTATGCCTTTGACCCAGCCACCAGAGATAACCTGTAACTTGATAAACAATGCACATCTTATTATATTTTTCTTCAGTGCTCCACAGAGGAAAACATTGTAAAGACAGTTAAAACCAACATATTGTTGCTCATGAAGAAGTGTTATTGTATTCTTGAAAAAGTTGTCTCAGTGGCTCATTAGTCAATCCACAGAAAACACATATAAAATGGGTTAAGAGTACCTACAATCAAAAGCATCTACAATCATGCAGATAAACGCATCACAAATATCCATTTTATTAGATTCTCCTCATGTACTATTGAATTTACAGTAACTCACTGCTATTAGTTTTGATAGAAACTCTGTCTTGATTTAGCTTGTTAAAGACTGTCATTTAATGTGCAATTGCTATCTGCTAAACATGCCTTAAAAGCACAGGCTCACATCCTGGATTATGTGTAAAGAAACTGTTTTCTATAGTAGAAAAGAGCTGTAAGGGTTAGATGAAGAAAATACAAGTAAATGTTTTCTATTTTATGTATTTTCTTTTTTCTTTAATCACAGCCAATAGCGTTGCATAAAAGTTTGGAAAACCATACAGAATGGTATTCATATAAAATACAATTCCCCCCTGCAGCATATTAAGGTAATGCTCAGATGTTTTTAATCAAATTTAAAGGCATATCTTCAATCTAATAAAACACAAATTCCCCCCCCAGTGTTTTAAGGTAATGCTCAGTTTGTTTTGATTAAATATGAAGGGATATCTTCAATGTACTTCATTTTCTATAATATTTTCACTAGAAAAAAATCATTCAATATTACTCTTCCTCAAGCAATTACTACAAAAGGAGCTATGTCTTTTATTATGAAAAATCCACTGTCCATACATCTCTGTCAGTCCTAGACTGGTTAGTCAGTTTTACTACCTAGTTATACACTTTGTTATAAATGACATACATGATAGACTTCTAATAGAAGGAGACCCACAGCATAGGTAGTTTTTTAGCAATATCTAATTGATACAAAAGAAAACTTTCTTATTATTTTCATATAGGTATGCAAAATGTGTGAAGTGATCTTTTAATGTCAAAGAGATATTTTCTAATCTTTAGGCAAAAAGAAAGGGAATGAGTGGCACAGTGTTACTTCCATGAGTTTGTCTTCCAAGACTCAGAGCAAGAAAAGTTTGTCTTTAAACATTTACCCCAACTTCTGTAAAAAAATATATAATCTCTTCAAAGTAATGATCTTGTTCTTGACATCCTCTAAGATAAAAAAAAATATATCTACTGATAATTTTGGTGTTTGAACCTCTCATTCTTCCAGTATATTTTTTTTTTCTCCAGAATTCATGAGCTTGCTTTATCTGCTACTTCTTTTGCTTTGTGGCTTTTTAAATAGTCAAAACCATTTTCTGCATGAAATTCTAGATTCATTGAATTTACTGAAAAAAATTTCATGCTTTCTTAAAATCCTAACTTTAAAGCATTTCAGGAAATGAACCAAAATATGTCTGCCATTTCTAATTGAAAGTTTGATGTTAATCTGATCTAACACACTGAAGAGGAGATAGAACATGGACATATTCCACAGAGATACCTCCACATCTATATCCTACAATATTTATTCAGAGGAATGATTTATTAAACTAATTTCACTGTAATGATAATCATGCAAAATAGTACAAAGAAATATCTTTGTTTACAACTATCTGTTCCTGAAATAAAGATGGCTTTTGCAGAATTTCAAGAAGACATATTACTTTCAGGGACTTGTATAGATTGTTTTGGAAAGTGTATAGTATTGCCTTACTGAGATATGTCTCTATTACCTTATGTACCATATTGCCCTACTTCAGATTCCTTTGGTTTGAACCATCTTACGTTTGTCACCTTGGTGCCACTCAGTAGCTTCCATATTTCCTTATCAGCAGTGACTTTCTGAAAATATCAAGTGCAAGATGCTTACAAACAATATTTGTCATGTCAGTCAGAAAGAGTAGTGAGTACTGAACTTTTAAATTCTTCAGATAAATTTGTAAATCCTGTTACCCAAGGTTCAACCAAGCCTTTCTTTTTACCATCACTATTTTACTCTATTAAAACAGAAATAGAAATATCTGAAAAACCAAGAGCCCAAATCGTCCATGAGCATACACTAGAATAAATCCAGTTCTAAAATATTTCTGTACAGCTGAGATGTATGGACATCCTATTACATTTTCATCACAAACTTGCTACATCGATTAATATTTCTTTAAACTACAAACATTTCATAATTGTTTCTGAGATAATTGTAAATTCTTATAATAAAAATTATTCTACTTTTTAAACTCAAACACAAACTGCCTTTTTTATTTTGCTTTGATCTTACACATCTATTTAGATAAGATTTCATTGTATGTTTTACCTTTCAAACAGTGATTTGTCATTTAAAAACATATAATAATGAAAAATAAATTCAGTGAAAGCCCCTTAAGCATTGTATTGTTTAGTCCTTCTATGAGAAGTGCAGTACTAAACTTATTGATTCAAGTTTAGGGGTTAGATAAAAGGCTTGTTATACTGCTGAGAGCATTTCAGTCGATCAATAAAATAATGAAATACAGGGTAAGTTGGTCAGTAACTTTAACAATGTCAATTTGTTTGTGTGTCAAATTGCCAAATCAAGCAAATGTGCATGCAAATAGCTGTATTAAATCTAATCTGGATTGAGAAGAAAAGATACTTAAGGGCATAATGAAAATTGAATCTCTTCTTTAATTATCTTCATAAAGTGTATCACCATCAGCATAAAAAATGCAGTTAATGCTCATTGAGTAACAATCAACTGCTTAACCAATGACAACAATACTAAATTTCCTTTAAGATTTATGGTCCTGATTCAGCCAAATTCCTAATTTCTTGTCTAACTTCAAGAAACAGCATAGCCTGGTTAAAGATACTGGAGCAAACTGTTACAAAAGACAAGTGCCTAAGAAACCAACTGAAATGCACTTCATATTGTGGACAAATACACGTTCTTTCCTTTGATTTCATATCTTGTAAATAAGTGAGCTGTAGAAATTAATAAACATTTAACCACTGCCAAAATGTAAACCTCAGTCCTTCAGGTGAATCCATTAATGTCCAAATCTTCATCTTTGGAATCTTTGCAAAAAAGATCCTTGAAACAAGCATTTTTGTGAGGTTGGGCAGAAAAGGTGAAAGAGAGGAAGATAAAGAAAGATAAATGAAAAATGTATGCTTGTAGCCTTTATTCTACTGTTTGAAGGTAGCCTGACTACCTTTTGAGTTTAGTATCCCTTGCATTCACATTTGTGAAGTACAGTTCCCTATGTTTTTGCTAACAAAGAAAGTGCATAAAACTGGAGTGGCTACATACTTCATACCTCATTGACTATTCTTAACTAGTTCTTATTATTAGATGGACTTCATGATAATTTGCCTTGCATATACACTGAAACAACTTCAGGATCAGAATAAAAAAATCTGAGCTAGAAGATTTCCAGTCCTGTTCAATGGCTTTATCAATAACTTGGATGAGGGGATCGAATGCACCCTAAGAAAGTTTGTGGACAACACTAAGCTAAGTGGAAGTGTTGATCTGCTGGAGGGTAGGGAGGCTCTGCAAAGGGATCTGAACAGGCTGGACCGCTGGGCTGAGACCAATGGCATGAGGTTTAACAAGGCCAAATACCGGGTCCTGCACTTGGGGTGCAACAACCCTATGCAGTGCTACAGACTGGGGGAAGAGCGGCTAGAAAGCTGCCTGGAGGAGAAGGACCTGGGGGTGTTGGTTGACAGCTGACTGAACATGAGCCAGCAATGTGCCCAGGTGGCCAAGAAGGCCAATGGCATCTTGGATTGCATCAGAAATGGTGTGACCAGCAGGTCCAGGGAGGTTATTCTACCCCTGCACTTGGCACCAGTGAGACCACACCTCAAACACTGTGTTCAGTTCTGGGCCCCTCACCACAAGAAAGACGTTGAGGCTCTGGAGCGTGTCCAGAGAAGAGCAACAAAGCTGGTGAAGGGGCTGGAGAACAAGTTTTACAAGGAACAGCTGCAGGAACTGGGGTTGCTTCGTTTTGAGAAGAGGAGGCTGAGGGGAGACCTTATTACTCTCTACAACTACCTGAAAGGAGGTTGTGGAGAGGAGAGAGCTGGCCTCTTCTCCCAAGTGACAGGGGACAGGACAAGGGGGAATGACCTCAAGCTCCACCAGGGAAGGTTCAAGCTAGACATCAGAAAACAATTTTTCATGGAAAGGGTCATTGGGCCCTGGAACAGGCTGCCCAGGGAGGTGGTGGAGTCACTATCCCTGGAGATATTTAAAAGACAGGTGGAGGAGATGCTCAGGGGCATGGTTTATTAGTTAATAGGAATGGTTGCACTTGATGATCCAAGAGGTATTTTCCAACATAGTGACTCTGTGATTCTGTGATATGTTGAGCTGTAATTTAATCCAGGATCTCAGTGTCTAGGAGGTAGGGAAATTAACTCAAATATATTTTCTGCATGAGTCACCTAATCTCTAATGTATATGTGCTTACCAACTAACTACAGAGTATTTCGAAGATAGGGAATGGGAATGGGCTTTCTAATTCTGCTTTGTTGAAATTTTCAGTATGCACCTGTAATTAAATATTTATTGGATTGGAAATAGACTGAAGTAATGAGAATTACTGTAGCCTTGTAACAGAAGGAAAGACTTGAGTTACAGTTCCTTTCCCGATGAATGCTTATGGATTTCTCATTAAAAAATTTCATATTAAGGTATTATTGATGCAAAGGACTAGAATGTAATTGTTATTATTCCTTCCTAACCAGCAGGCAATAAAGTCATTCTTATACATTTTTTGATTCAATGAATATTTAGTTATTTCATGCAAAGCTGAAAACTTCAACAAGAATATGCCCACACAATGCATTTCATAACTGTAAGTGTTTGACTATTCAACTCAACAATTACACAGTAGAAACAGGTGTTCATGGAAATGCGCACGGAAGACATGACTTGTGCTTCAGTCTTTTGTGTTCGGAAATGTGCTCTACAAACTGAGCTTCAGTATAAAATCATTGCATATCACAAAGTCTTGTCTCACATCCTCATAAGACAAACACCAAACCTTAGCAAATTTTAATAAACATAGCCCCCATAGAGAAAAGTACTTCTTGAAAGAAGGGTGTGCTGTTTTCTAGGAGGTATGAGAATCCAACACATAGGTAAACCTGAAAACTGCATTTCCATTAGTGGTCTTGCCAACCAAGAACCTTGGGATTCCATTCAAGGCCTCTCTGCCTTTTTAGTAATTTCTCTGGACAAGGTGGAAAGGATACTCTTTCCTCTAAGCACCACAAGATCGACATTTTACAGAAAAGTGCTGTGCAACTTGATTTTAACCATCCTATTCTCTTCTTTATGCCACACAACATGCTTCTTTCAACAACAATAATACTGAACACCTACTGCCCTCATAGGCACAAGATGCAACTTCACAGTTACAGAGCTTCTACTGCACTACCTCAATGCTCTGCATCCCAGCGCACACTCCGAACTTATATTACTAGCATATGTCCCTATTTGTCCCGACTCCTGTGAAGGGATGTCTAGATTCAGAGAAGAGGATAAAGATCATATGTAGTTCTGATTTAAATCTGTAATAACCCTCAGTGACTGCTAATGAAGTTACCTAAGTGAAAAGAGACCTAGAAACGGAAAGAAAAAGAGGTAAAAAGAGAAAGAGAGAAACAAAGAGAGAAAGACAGAAAGAGAGAAGAAAAAGGATAAGTGCAAATGCAAAGAGTTATGGAACAGATTGAACTCTGAAATTGTAGCAAGTGATTGGAAAAAAATTCATGATGGAAATTACATCTATTAGTGAGTATGAGCAGCACTACTCAGAAAGGCAATGACAGAAGCATTCTCTTTCACAGGTATTTCCTATATCACTGAGAAAAAAAGTCAGTTATAGGACAGTTAGGAAAAAAATGAGGCAATTATAGTATTGCAGTATATGAAAAACTTGTTACATGAAGTTATCCTAAAAGTGTTTAAAGACAAACACATTCATGTTAGCATTGACCTAAAATGGAGACCTAAAATGGAGAAAAGCCACCACACCACAGTCTCAACGAAAAGAGCAAAGGCAAACAAAGCATGCAGTGCTTCAAAAACTACAAAGTATGCAGTGCTTCAGAAACTACAAAGCAAGGGAGATCATATAGTAGGTGACTCACAACAATTGATATAATGTGGTGAACTGTCAGCACAGTGCATGTCTTCCTAGAAATGGAAAGACATATGAATAACTGGCCCTGTAGAACCATAATACGGCCTATTGAACATTGTGCAGCATTCTAACTCTTCTCAGTGTTAACAGTGTAATAGATTGTTAAAAGAGAAATTTTATTGTGTGAAGATCACCATTTCATGAGGATAAAAGCTGTGGCCTTATCACTCTTTTCATTAAATCAGTGCTTACATTTATAACACCACAATTATGTCTTCTCCATATGAAAATATGGAGAAATATTTTCCAGGATCAAGCCCCAGAAAACATGTTAACAATGTCAACAGCAAACTTGTCTCATTTAGAAAAAAACCCAAAACCATGAGGAACATCTCATTTTGAATGTTTGATCAAGTTCTATTTTATTATTTTTTATTCTGGATAAACAACAGTACTCTACTACTTCACTCAAAAAGAGAAGTGAAAGGAATGTAAACCTTTGAATTAGACCTCAGTGAACATTAAATGGCTTGTAAGTCAAAGAGTTAATTGCATTTATGACAACTTCATCATATTTTTATACAGATAAATTGGAAAAACTAGTATCATTTGGGTTATGTTAGGTTAGCTGTACTCAGTTCTCTTGCTGCCAAAAGGACATAGTGTGAAATTGTATGTCTCCTAAAGCTTTTTTTTGGTTACCAGACTAAATGAAGTGTAATTTATGATAATTACCTTTAGCAACACAAGCTATGTAAATTTTCAATATTAGTACACTGTACATTGGTATCAGAGCCTTTGATAGCAAATTATATTTATTCTTAGTGTTTTACTGTGCCAGATCATAAAAGGACTATCTGGTACATCCGAAAGTTCAGGCTTTTACTTTTACTTAAGTGTGAACAAGTTCAAGATTGATTGCAGCAGTCGAAAACAATCATACATGAGAATATATCTAGTGACCTAATTTTTTTTTTCTATCAAATTATACTCTAACCAATTATTCCGAAACTGCTACTAGCTATTATCTTCCTTTGATCCCACAATAATACCAAAATTTACCATTGCCTAGATGTTCTTACATGGGTAAGATTTAACAAAATATTAAACTTTTTTCCTCAACATTTAAAATTTTTGCTAGTATTACATTTCTTGGCCCAGATTCTATGTTCTAATAAAATTAAAGCATCTTAAAACTCATCTTTCTGCACAGTTTAGGAATTTCCACCACAGAACAACTCCAACAAGAAGATTATTTTTAATGACATGTTGGTAAAATTGTATAGATGTTAAGGGACTGAAAAACTAAGAGACTTGACAAATTCTGTTACCATAAGAGAGTTTATGGGTGACTCATATAAAAGAAATGTGACGCACTTATTTATTGCTCAACGGTTTCCTTCTTTTCGGTCAACCTACACAGGTATAGGGATTGCAGACTAGTTTTGTTTTCCTCCCTTGTTTATATCAGAAGCTAATCACCATTCACCTTCAGAGGAGTATTTAGCATCTGTCACCCTAACGGCCTTCTCAGAACACAGACCACAATATCATCACTAGCTGATAACAATATATACTAAAATCCTCTGTACTGTAGCAATGTCATCGGTAACAACCTAAGGACTAACACTTTCTTTTCCATTTTCTCACTTAGTAGAATATCTGATTTTTATGCATGTTCACCTTTCTGGGCACTTTTTGACGCTTAACATTCAAAAATCAATTTAATTTTAAATATATCGCCTCTATTAAGTTCAAACCAAGTTATGAAAATTCTTCTGACTATATTCTGGTGTTTTTATTAGTGTTACCACAAGATAAAAGTAGCTAAATTGGAGTTGCAGTTTAGCTCCATCTCAAGTAATTCTATTTAACTCATGATTTGCATGAACTTTCCTAGTGATAGCAGAAAGGGACATTTGAATAGTTAGTTGACACTGAAGGAAAAATAGATATTTCAGGTTGCAATTTATCAGCTATGTCTTAGAAACTACATAAGCAATCAACTTGGAGCCATTAAGGTAATTTTTTCTTCAGCTGATTTTCATACTATGAGAATTTTGGCTAGTATTTTAAACACACCTAAGGGAGTTAGGGACCCAGACCCCAGTGAAATTTTTCATCCTGAATATAATAAGATTTAATCCCTTAGGCTGTTTTGGAGAACTTAATCGTGATGTTTTAGCTTAAACTACAGTCACTGAATATATAATACAAGTTGCCTGAAGACATGATGGTGTTCTATTCAGCTAATAAAAGGCTCCAGTCTGAAAAGAAATGTACATGGATTATTTAATAACCAGAGGAATATTAGCTTTCCTTACTGTAGGTTAGAAATATGCATTAAACCTCAAATGGTTCTGTGCTTAAATTATGAAATTCTAAGAACTTTATCCTGCTGTTCCTCCAAATATTGACAAAGAACTTAAAATAAAACTAAAATGCTGAAACACTTTTTTGAGGGAAAAGATGGAATCTGATAGGAAAAAAAACCTGTTTGCTCTGAAGACAATAAGACAGTTTTTAAACACAGATGGAGATCTATAATTTAAAAAATAAAATAAAATAAAATAAAACAAAATAAAATAAAATAAAATAAAATAAAATAAAATAAAATAAAATAAAATAAAATAAAATACATAGCCTGTGTTTAGATTGACTGAACTCTTGGGGTGAATTCCTTTAACTGAAAAGCTTTAATTTATTAAGAATACGGTTTTTTTCCCAAGTCATATTTCACTTTTGTGATCAAAAGGAAATTTCAAATTTCTTAGGCAAAACCTAACTACCAAAAATCAAAAACAAGCTTCCAGTGCTTTATTTAGTGATTTAGCTCCTACAACGCCAACACAGTTCTAACCTGTCTGTGTTCAGTTTCACATGAACTAATCATTTTTGTAATCCCCCCAAACAACACAACCCCTTTTGGAATTTTTTTGCCAACACTGTACAAACACTGCAGAATTGCTAGGAGAATGTTTGAATCAGAAGACAGGTGCAGTACTGCTCAAGAACACATGGAAATCAGAATGCAGAGATACACAGTGTAATTTGGCCATAGTAAGATTCAGAGAAGAGTTATTTTACCCGTATTGACTTGGTCTATTAGTACAAGAAACTTTCTTAGCCATGTTAATTCTATGCCAAGTAGGTTGCCTTTTGTGTTATTTTCTTACCTAGACAAGCTAGTTGAAAATTATTAATGAGTAAAAAAGCTACTAGGTTCCTTTGCCATTGTCCATGATATCCTGCATAATATACTCCTTGGGGACTGATACACTTCTACATGGCTTTTAATAAGATCTCACACTGGTAACAGAAACTTCATGGATAACAAACTCCAATTTGGATTTTCAGTCTGATAGTGGAACATGATAATTCTATTTTTTTTTTTTTTTTTGGGGGGAGGGGACGTTTTTGGCAAGTGGATGCATCTATCTTTGTGTTTTAGTTAGGATTTGAAATGTGCTTTAGAAATGAAGCTGTTGATGATACCAACTGTACATTAAACCATTCTATACAAAAGATTCAGCCTTTACAAATTATTGAATGCATTATTCTTTTCTCCTTCTGGATGAAAATAAACAATGCAAGGTCTGGGAGGTAACCTAATGCAATACACCTCTTAGTGGACACTTATCCAATGGCACCAGACTAGTGCTATAAAATGGAAAAAACCTCATGGTACATAGAGATGATGAGTCCTTTGCACTACCTTGTTTGTTCTATAGACTTTTCTGTCATACTCCCTTGACACTGCTTCACTTAGATTTATTGTTTCCATAAATGATATATCAGATTGACTTGTGTTCATATTGCATGCTACAGAAAATGAAGCAAACAAACAAAAATCTTATTACAGAGAAATGGATAAATTTGTGATTACAAAAATTCAGAATAATTTTTGCAGAATGAAAGCTACAAATTTGAAGAAATAGTAGAGATAAATGTGAAATAAATTTCCCATGTATGCTTTATATAAGTGTCTTAACATAAGAAAAAGTCTCCATTTAATAGTATTTTCTGTCTTTCCTAACTGTAGAGAAAATTTTTGTCTGGAAGTAAAGGTAACTATATTGATCAAAATCCCCTAACTTTGCTTTGTGTTGTTTTCGTTTGTTTTTTTTCAATTTTCCTGCCTACTGAAAGACCAGAACACTTCCTTTACAAACTGCTCTTATCTCAGTTTTTGGTGTTGAAACAACATTTGTAGCAAGTTGGGATGTGACAACAGAAGTATTACAGAACAGCAGCAAATCTCAAACAGTTTGAGTGCAGCAGAGACGTGTAGTGAAAACTGCATTTACCAGTATGAAATCTGAATGAAAAGGACAAAAGGCATATGATCAAAAGCAGTCTGTATGCACATTCATATACCATCTGCATATGTGTGGTAGCAGTTCTGTCATATTTAGCAATAAATTTGTGAGTATTGTGTCATCTAAGAGCAAGGCCAGGCCAAAAAATATACAGGCTGCTAATGGATTTCTACTAATGGTGCATTCTCTCCAACTTTACTCCTACCCTGTTGAGGTCTGTGAGTCTTTAAGAGAATGTGTGCACACTGAAACAGCATGGAAAATGATCAAAAACCTACAAGAAGGCATTTGCCAGAGTAAAGAGAACTGTTAACCAAGGGCATATTATAGAAAATCTGCTTTAATTAGAACGTGAGAATGCTTCAGTAGAGTACTGAAGCGCAGCTAGAAGCCCACGCTGCTTAGACCCTTGACAGCTAAAGCGGAGAAAACACTCAGCTGTTAGAGGAGCTTCTGCCTGTAGAGTTTTTGGAATGGAATGATTCTACAATTAAAGGGGATGGATAAGTACTCAGATAATGAACCATTACAAAACCTCTAATGACACTTTTAAGAAGTGCTGCTGATGACTATACACTTCTGCTATGACTCATTGCACTGCAAGGTGAGAATAAGATAACTAACAGTCAAAAATTACACCACATACAGCAAGGAAGACACAGCTCCCCAGGTAACACACATATGCTTACCAACATGTATAAAAGTCTTTGCTACACTGCATTGAGGTCTCCACACAATTCAAAAGTATTCAGAAGTGGATAAGTGTGGACTGCAGAAAAACCTGATTTATTTCAGGATTGATCATCAGATCACAAGAAATAAGTGACACAAATGATAATTTCCCTATTGTATTATGATAGAAAGAAATGGATTTGTGTAAGACTGAATTTTGTTTAAATGAACATCAAACAACAACCCCAGATGATTGTAAACCTAGTATTAAAATCTGAATAAAACCTATATACCTGGAGGCTGAAGGTCAGCTGAAACCTGAACGCAGAGTATGCAACTTCTGTTGAGATTTGTCAGCTCATTGTCTATATAGAAAAACAATAATGTGTGTAAAATAGAAGGTTACATAACAAGGCTCTACAATGCAATGAAATTCCACACCTGATGATGAGAAAAGGCAATATCATATCAAGTGACGAGTATTGCATAGCAACTGCACATTACTATTCCGTTTCTGTAGATAGTGAGTATTTGGAAAATACTCAAGTAGTAAAAGCACTTTTTCCAAGTATTTGACATGACAGAAAAGAGCTACAGAGTACACCACAGAAGAAGATGAGAATCTGAAGACTAGATACTTTCTCCTGGTCATTCAGAGAGCAACAGGAAGGGTTATCAGCAAAAAGATGTTTGATACTGATGGCAAAAGAAACATTAAAGAAAAATGTAACAAGCTGAAGGTATTTAATGTCTGTATATCGTTCCATATCAAAAGAAGGATGAAAACAGTGTTTTCTGATTAGAGGAAATACTGTCGGGTTCAACTAACAGTACTACACTGACAATTTTTAAGTCTTCTTAAAAGGTGAACCTTTGTATATCGTACTATCAGCCAATTGTTGATGTGATTTGTGCAGTCCAATTTACTAGCAGTTTCCTTCCTCCTTTCTTTGTATTTTCATCCTGTGCAACAGCAGTCTGTCACAGTCAGAGAAAATGTGCTTAGGCTGAAACTAACTTTTGGATGGTACAGCTGCTCTATCATTGAAGCAACTCACAGAGTACTGGCTTATACTAAAGCAAGGCATAGAACTTCCCCACTATGCATCATAAGTACAACTTACCCTTCATTTTACTTATATCAATTTGAGTAATAAATCATATTTTTTTACTGAGACAGAACTCAATACCATTTTCTCATTTAATAGCTTTCATCTTTATGATGTTCTGTATAATGGATATCACAGGACACTAATGAGTTTGCCAGCATTATCAGAAGATGTATCACCATCTCGATAGTTCCTTTTTATCCCTGGAAAGACTGCATAAATTTATCAGTTTTATAATTTCTCTTCGCTTATATAGATTATACAGGTAAAAAGTCCTAGTTCTTTAAAAATACTTAGAAACATTCTTCTTATATAGCAATATTCTAAACGTACAGTTACTTTCATATTTTCTCAGTAGTAGTGACCTATTGTGTCAGTCATTATTCAGTATTTGTCGAAAGAGAGTGTGACTACACAAAAATTACTTAATTTTAAAAATAGAATTAGGAACTGATTTACAGAATATGAGACTTCATTTCATATTCACAGGATATTAATGCCCATGCCTGAAATGCAGTATTAAAAATAAAAGACCTTTCAGTAAGGATACAGGGAAGGTTTTTTAATGAAAAGTTATGAACTACATCATCACATTTTAAACACAGAGGAACAGAAAAAGAAGATTGAAGATGGCTGCTCTGCAACAGACCTTTAAACAAGAGTCTTCTTTGTTGAAAGCAAAAAAGCACTGAAAAGATTATGTGGATTTGCTAGACTAGAACTGCATGATTAGTGAAACATAAGTTGTCCAATATGTGCTGACGACGTCTTGTAAGACTTGCAAGACTAATGATTTCTAGCACTGATGCTCTTGGGAGGTACTTTGATGATATTTGTAGGTTTTGCATAATTGTTTGCCATTTTTTTTATTAGTTTTTTTCTATACCAGCCACAGAGACTGATGCATCTTCAGCACAGGGATTCACTCTGGATACCATTCTGCACAGATTTTGTGCATAGTCAGCTTTATGCACTGTGAATAAGTCTGTAGCTTTGTTTTTTTCTTGTGCTGATTGATGTGAAGCTCGACATGAGCCAACAGTGTGCGCTCGCAGCCCAGAAGGCCAACCATATCCTGGGTTGCATCAAAACAAGGACTGCCAGCAGGTTGAGGGCCTCTCTACTTTGCTCTTGTGAGACCCTGCCTGGAATATTCTGTCCAGTTCTGGAATCCCCAGAATAAGAAGGATATGGAACTGTTGGAACTGCTCCAGAGGAGGCCACGAATATGATCAGAGGGCTGGAGCACCTCTGCTTTGAGGACAGATTGACGGAGTTGTTCAGCCTGGAAAAGAGAATGCTCTGGGGAGACCTTATAGTGGCCTTCCAGCACCTGAAGGGGGCCTGCAAGAAAACTGGGGAGGGACTATTTGTAAAGGCATGTAGTGATAGGACGAGGTGGAATGGATATAAATTGGAAGGGGGAGATTTAAATCAGACATTAGGAAGAAATTCTTCACGATGAAGGTGGTGAAACATTGGAACAGATTGCTCAGGGAAGTTGTAAATGACCCCTCCCTGGAAGTGTTCAAGGCCAGGCTGGATGGGGCCTTGAGCAGCTTGGTCTAGTGAGAGGTGTCCCTGTAAATAGCAGCGGGTTGGAACTGGATGATCTTTAGGGTACCATCCAACCCAAATCATTCTATGATCCTTTATGCAAAGTTGTATGCAAACTTGCTTGGGCAATTGTGGATTTAGGAAATATTATAAGGGAAACTGTAGCTATGAGAAGTCATGTTATCATTTCTTACTTTCTATAGCCTATCTGGGCTAGTAGATTTGGCAAGCTTTTGGTTGACTGAAGGCTGAAAGATGGGAGGCTGACTCCCCTTACAGTTTCTCTGATTAAAAAATGCTTACAGGTAACCTGAGCTGGAATTTCAGTGGTTAATGCTATAAGAGTAATTGCCCTATTTTATGTACCCACATTACTAGATACAGAGTTTTCTTTAAATACTGTGTTTCAGGAAACTGAATTTGATTTGTCATATGTGTCCACAGTGCATGGATCATTGTGTAAAAAATAATTCATGAGGTAAGAGACGGTAAACAATAGTGGGACTCCAACTCTGCCGCCTTTGTAGGCTATGCCACACCCATACCCATCCAAAATAGGACTCCCGTAAACTACAAAGCCATTTCTGTTCCTTCTCCCTCCTTATTCACTTGAATCCTAGAAACACGTTTCTTCTCAGAATTTCCTGATTACTGCATTAAGCTGTGGAATTTAACATACATATCAGATTTGTCAGACTGGTATTTTGAGTCAATAGTCTGCTTTGCAAGGTAAAACATACATGCCTGAATTTTCAGGAGTGTTCCGGGATAACTATATCTATACTGACACAAAATTTATCCTATCCATTAAACGTTGTATTTGAATATCCCCCAAGAAATATCTAGGCAACCAAATTCTAAGACTACAAAACTGATTCCATACACAGCCAACACCTGCTTTTGCTCTTGCACCAGTAAGACTTAATAAAAGTCTTAGTGATGGTTGCTTCCTATTGAGCAAAAGTACTTAAGATGCTTCAATTATAGAATGCAGTAATAATAAGTTTGATAAAAAGAAACCAAAAACCTAGCTGTGATGGTATCAGTAAGATGAGTACGCAAAATAGATCACAATCCTGTATTCTTTCTTATAAAAGTCCTTCTCTAATACATAAAAACCTGACCGTTCTTCTGCTCAGATAGGTCTGCAGTGTAGGTAGAAAGAGAGACTGATTTAGATCAGGAATTCCAGAAGATTTTTCCTTATCTTGTGGCAATAAAATTCTCTATTTCCTTTGTAATTTTGAATGTTGAGGAAGAAAATAGGGCTATCAATATTATAAATATTTATCTTTTTTTTCTCATGTTAAAATACTGTTAATAACATTCAGATACATATAATACAAAACTTGAAATGTAGTACCATGGTCTACATTTTCCATGCTATCGTACTAATATGACTAATGGGTTTTCTTATAGCATAGTGAATGTATCTTGGGATTTCTAGAGAAGTGACAGGTTTACAGATGACTGCATCTACAAACAACATGTTGAGTGATTAGAACAAGTATGTCCTGTGTTGGACACCTGCCTTGCTGGATCTTATTGAAAATACTCTTCTTTCAACCAGGTACCTCTCAGAGTAACCACACCCCTCTTCCTCATTTCTAGTTTCTCCATTTACATCTTTTTCAAGCTCAAAACAGAAGATGAGGTTGTACATGCTTGACTAAGTAAATATACTAGCTATTTCTTCTTACATTATAATATCACCTTTCTTCAGAGACTTTGAGCATATAACACTGTTTTAGTGTCACTGAAAATCAATGAATTTGAGAAAAACAAGACTAAACTTTTCTTTCAAAATCAGTGAGTTTCTTCAGTCACCTATCCTGCTCTCAGTGGAGGAAGCAGACAGAGAAGAGAACAGTTTCAGCAAGAAACTACTGAAATATAGTTGTTTTCAGGCAGGATCCTAATTTTCCTCTTTATGCCCAAAGATTCTATCTAATCTGAATTCTTATTGCAGGCATATTTCCACACTGTAGTTAAATAAATAAATGCTTAGTAAAGCTTTTATCATGCAGGCAGAGAAAAAAAAGTAATAGAAGGCGAAATAGGCACAGAGAGGTGAAATGATTTGTTCAAGATGAGCTGGCTAATTTGATTTACAGTAGTGCACAAAAACTAGTATTCTGAAATTGGCATGTGATCCAGTAGATATTACTGTCTTCTCTCAGGATACTCTTACATATATCATAGGACAAGCTCACTCACTGCAATTCAAGATACGGAGAACAATGCCAAGACAAATTTTATGTTGCCTCCGCGAAAGCTAACTATTCCTCTACTGTCACTAAAGATCTATTCACAAAAAGTCACTTACTGTTGTCATTCGCATAACATTTATCCAGCTATTTATCTCTTACATGAGTTTTCCCCTACTAAGAGTTGACAGCTTGTAAGAAAGTATTTTAAATGAAAGTGATACATTTAAATAAAACAAATTTTGAGAAGTAATTTACCCTTGCTACTTTACTAGCTGTGGAATTCAGTAGTTCTAAAATGCAGTACATAATGAATGCTAACCCCACAGAGCAAAACAATAACTGTCGTTTTTCTGCCTTAAAGATTACACCTATTATTTATTTATACTATAATACACTTAAGCTGTCATTCACCCCATGACCGTGTCACCAACTACTTTTATTCTACATCATAAAAGAAAACTGCTCAAGGGATAGATTTCTACATGCAAATTACACAGAATCACAGAATATTTTGGGTTGGAAAAAGAACCTTTAATATCAAGTCCAACAATAAACCTATCACCGCCAAGTTCACCAATAAACCACATGCATAAGCACACAGTTACAGGTCTTTTAAATACCTCCAGGGCTGATGACTTGACCACTTCCCTGGGCAGTCTCTTTCCAAGCTTGACAACCCTTTCAGTGAAGAGATTTTTGTTAATACCTAGTCTAAACCTCCCCTAAACTTGAGGTCATTTTCTCTTGTCCTATCACTTGTTACTTGGGAAATAAGATCAACACCTGCATTAGTACAGCCTCCTTTCAGGTAGTTGTAGACAGCAACAAGGTCTCCCCTCAACCTCCTTTTCTCCAGCCTAAACAGCCGTGGTTCCCCTAGCTGCTTCTTTTAAGATTTGTGGTCTAGACAGTTCACTAGCTTCATCACCCTCCTTTGGACACACTCCAGCATTTCAATGTCTTTCTTGCACTGAGTGGCCCAAGCTCACCAGCTCCAAGTACAGGGGACAACTACTTCCCTAGTCCTGCTGGCCACACACTTTCTGATATAAGCCAGGGTGCCATTGGCTTTCTTGGCCACATGGGCACACTGCTGGTTCATATTGAGCTGGCTGTTGACCAACACTCACAGATCCTTTTCTGCCAGGCAGCTTTCCAGCCACTCTTCTCCAATCCTGCACTGTTGCATGGGGTTGTTGTGACTGAAGTGCAGGATCAGACACAGCCTTGTTGAACCTCATACAGTTGGCTTTGAGTCATTGATCCAGACTTTCCAGATCCCTCTGTAGAGCCTTTCTACCCTCGAACAGATAAAAATTCCTGCCTGACTGTGTTGTCTGCACTTCCTGAGGGTGCACTCAATCTTGTCCAGACCATTGATAAAGGTATCAAACAGAACTAGCCCTGCTGAATACCACTTGTGACCAGATGCCAACTAGATTTAACTCCATTCACCACATGAAAGGTATTAAAGCAATGATTCATTATAATGACAAAATATTGTTGATGATGAGGCAAAGGCAATGGAGGACAATAAAAGAATCTCAACTTACTGCAGTCGGCTCTAAATCATATTTTACTGTTTCTCAGATCCACAATGTAAAAAGCAGTGCTACTCTTTATTTGACACTGCTGGTTAACTTTTGTTATCTCACAGTATCTTTTCTTTAGCTTCGTTCCTGGCTGTAGTTTATTTGAAAAACTGAAAAAAATGGCTCAGACCCATCCCTGCAAGAAGTGACAGTCTTAACTCCTGATGCTTCTGTGGGCTTCCAGCAGTGAGGCAAGAACATTTGTTCCTCTGGGAGATAATAAAATCAACATCTTAAACTATGATGTTTAAAGCCTTCCCCACCACCCATAAAATAGACAAGAATGCACAAAACTGCATGAGATAACTGAGATTTGTTGTGTATTATCAGAGTCCTCACACTGGGAACTTGTAAAGTGATTGCTTTCATCTTTTCCTGTAAATAGTGGGGGAGTTTCAATATGTATTTTAATATTTCTATACATAATAAAAATAGCTACTTGCTATCTCTAGGATAGATGGAGAAACTATCAGCGTGTCATTTTGATGAAGAACTTTTCTTTAAAATAAGAAACAAAGCAACAATAATCTAGATTCTGTGCAGGGACTGCATAGCCAATTCAAAAGCAGCCTGAGGGG
Source organism: Cuculus canorus (assembly GCF_017976375.1). Taxonomy (NCBI): domain Eukaryota; kingdom Metazoa; phylum Chordata; class Aves; order Cuculiformes; family Cuculidae; genus Cuculus; species Cuculus canorus. The sequence goes on along the minus strand of NC_071402.1, from coordinate 84,760,132 downwards.
TTTTAATACATTTTTCTGAACTTCAGGGTTGTATTTCATATGACTATTTCTATTTTTCAAATGAAGATAATTGAATGACGCAGACCAATGACAAATTATTAATGTTAATAAAGATTTAGTTCCTATTCAACATAATTTCATGTGTTTACATTAATATATGTATTTTACGTTTATTGTTGCTTAGATAAAATGATTAAATATTAAAAAAAAAAACCTTGTCATGTTAAGATTTATCTATATTGATTTTAACGTTGCAAGTTATCTAAAAATTGAAATCATAATTAGATAATGAGCTACCTAAATAATATTCAAAGTTTTAAAATTATAGCCTGATTTTCATCAGCACTGAGCATTCCCAGCTGGATCTAAGAATATCCAATACCTTATAAGATTGTCTCTTTATATCTGAGATTTAGGTACTCAGGCAAATTTCCTTTAGAAAAAAATTATATTAATTTACCTTGATGAAGTAATCTTGCTTAGGAAATCATTAATTCATCACACGGAGCATATGACCTTTACTTAGTATTTACTTAGCCGTGTCTCAGGAAACTTACTCATCTACTGAAGTAAGCCTGTGATTTGTGTAGGCTAATCCCAAACTGAAGGACAAGTCCTTTTCTCTTCCAAAAAATTCTGATGGAAGATGATCTCTCAGTGGAAAATATTCTTCCAGAAAATATTCTTCTGGCTAAATCTCTTGAAAAAGCAAGGAACAGTGAGATCCATTGTTGAAAAAATAGTATATTTCTCCATATTTTTTCTCCCAAGCTGAATGCAAATCCCCACATCTGTGTAGAGCACTAAGCCCTCACATATTCATCACTCACCTATGCTGTAACTGCAGACTGGTTTCAGATCTTCTTGGCAGTGTATACTCAGACCAACTCCGGAGAAGGTTAGTTCTACTTGTAGTACTTTACTCAAAGAGCCTTTGGGAAGATCCAAGAGAAGGCTTTAGGCCTTTATACATCTTAGGCTTTAGCGTCCTCAATACTTTAAATTCTTCAAGACAGGGTGATGGTAATGCATGGTTCTTAGCTTCCTCCTTGCCATTTCTGCTCTGAAGACGTGGGTTCCTCTAAGGATCTCTTGCAGAAAGAAAGAAAGGAAGACTAAATGACACAGCAAAAAAACAGCTCAGTTCTTTTCAGACCTTTTTGCAAAGACTTGAAGATTTTGTTGTTGTGTTGCATTTTAACTGTAGATTCTTATGGACCCATAGATTCTTACAGATAATTTATAACACTGTAATCACAGACCAAATTCCATCATTAAACCACAAAGCCAAAACGTTTTAGCCTTCTATTGCCTACAGAAAAATGTGCCCTTCCAGTATCTAAGAATATGAGAAAAGTTCACTTCTTAGCATTCATACTTTCAATCACAATGAGCAGCCTACATATGATGATTCTCCAGGTACTGACAAATGATCTAAAGACTGATTATTGCTCTTCCTTTTTGTTCTTTTCTTACTGATTTGGTAATGGTAACTGCTCAAATGTGTCATTGTCATCATTTTTACCTTTTCTCTATCCTCTTTTTTTGATAAGACTGGCCTAATTGTCTAGTGGTGAGGATATATGTTCTGAGACTGAAATGAGAGAGATCTAAGAGCTAAATAAATCAAGTCTCCTTTAACAGTGACTAGTACTGATATGTACTGTGAATCTCTCATTTTGCTTTAACATCCAGAACTGTATTTCACCTCAGCCTATGTTTAAGGTGATGTTCTTACACTTTGAGTGACTCACGCAATAGCCAGCAGTCCACACAGCCATTTAAATATCAGAATGTATTGTTTAAAATTATCTTGCTCAGTTTTTGTCTTTTTTTAAAAAAATAGAAAAAACACAAACCACAAACCATGATATTCCTTAAGTTCTCGGTAATCTTAAATTATTATTTTTTTTTTCACTATTCCTAGGAGCTGGGTCTGTGAAAGCTATTGAACTATACTGGATATTAACAACAAATATTTTGGTTTGACACCACTTTAGGTGGCAGGGGAAAAAAAAAGTAAAATCAAAATAAAAAAAATAACATCCTCCAAATTTAGAAGATGAAACTTAGTCCACTAAGATATGTGTAGTGATCATTAAGTCTGAATTTCAGAAACACATGTGGGAGTGCTTGCTTGGTGCGCCCTTGGCAATTGGCCTGGATAACAATACTTATTAAAGCAGGAATGCTAGTGTAAATATTATGGATGAATCAAACACAAAGGCATCTCAGCAGGCATTTGCCTAAACTTAATCATGTGAAAAAAGAATACAACCACTAGAAAGATCAAACAGTAACTTGGGAATTAGAAAGAGTCTTCTGAAACAAAGATGGAGTCAACTTAAAAGCTAGATCTGTATAAGCAGCGTGGAAACTGTAATATGGGAAACAGACTTTGGACTGGAAAAAGCAGCCCCCAGTTTAATACTGCTGGCAGCCACACCACAGGCATTGCAATCTCTGCCTGGGGTTGATGGTGCAGCCTCCCTGTGGGACACCAGGAGCAGCCTGTGCCTGTCTAGGGCAGCATGTGCAGGTAAGAGCAAGAAGGGAATCGAGAACTCTAGGGGTATGTGGGAGTTCTCGTGATGTGCTCCCTTATCAGCATGTGCATGACCAACTGGTGTGAAGCAGCAGAGGTATACACAGAGCTGAAGAACCCAAATCTCCCATAGGAAGGTTACGCATTTGAGTAATTTGCTCTATCTCCAACAATGGTAGTGTGCTGTAACACACTGCCTGAAGGCAGCCAGATACATGCATTTAATTGTGTACATGTGCATGATCAGAACATTTTGACAGAAGTCATAATTATTGTTCAGAAAGATGAATGTGAGCCCATAATCAGATAGAATGAGACTATATTCTGAATGATACTTGTCCTGAGCATTTCAGATCCTGACCTGAAACTGCATTGTGTGCAGTGGAGAAGGTGGAACACTGAAAGATGGTCTCACATTAAGGATGCCCTGAAGAGGTGGCTTCTTTCTCTTTCTGTGGTACAGAGATCTTCTCTGACAACTGGCAAAACGCAAGGCTTGCTGAATTGTAGTCATTGAGAAAGCCATTATAGTTTCTGTCTTTCTTTTTATCCTACCAATTTTCTTGTTGTTTTGCCTTTCTGTAGGTTAACATCCCCAAAACAAACTCACCACAGTTTGTCCCTCTTTGACAGAGGGACATTTTCGGTAGACAGTTTGGTGCAGCAACATTTTACTACTCATCTCTTGAGATAATTAAGAATCGGGTTAGCTTATCCATCAACAATTCTGATACTACACTTTTCATAGTTGCAAACAGTCGGTCTTTATCTTCTTTGTACCTAATCTGAGGTTCAGTTTTGAGGCCAGTGGACACTATATAAACACTATGCCCTGTGAAGTAGGGCTGCTGTCACTTCCTCTCCTGTGATCTGCTCTAAATGAGGCAGAAACAAATAGTATTTTATCATGGATTCACATTTATACAAAAGTAGATAATGTGAAGCCTTTTCAAATACTGAGTGCAAGACATACCCTCTCAACAGCAGGTGAAAATAGGTAATATCTGTGTTTATTTGCCACAGAGCTTTACAATTTTTTTTTTTCCTGAGGTAAAGGGAGCGTGTAATTCATGGTTCTTCTATTCTCATTCTAAAGAGTGACATTCTTCAATTATGAAGAAAAAAGGGTTATTTATCTCATCTATCCTTATCTCTAGTCTCCCTTCCATCTTAGAAATTCTTTACTTCCCTACCCAGTCTCCAATCATAATCTCAACTTCAGCAGCAGATTTCAGTCTCTGTTTTCACTTGAGTCCAAGCTTTCTCTCTCTCTCTCTCTCTCTGCATTTTTCCTCTATGCCTCCCTCCCCAAGTTTCTGACTACTGTCTTTACTCTCCCTCAGCATCCTTACTTCAGTCTGCTTTGACCTTTTTTTTTTCCCTGGCTTATCTGGTTTACTGGTCAGGCACTCTCAGATGTGTCAGCCTGCTTCCTCCATGTTACTTACGTCCGGTAGCAAGTTCCTCTGAGGTTAAAAGTGATGGAGGTTGACTGATTTCAATACAGACATTCAAAACAAGAATTGTACAGATAAGCCACTGATCTGTACAGCTATGATTTCAGCGAAAATCTTTTCGAGTACAAGGCCTAAGAACATGCAGGTTAGGCACAACCTTTAAGGAATTTTATAGTTAAAAGTAATCATGTATAAACTGTGATTTTTTTAAGCCAGGGTAGATTTTCATGGGGTAGCAACATGCTTATCCCTGATGTAACAATACTTCTTTAGCACAGGATGTTTGATCCTTAAAAAATTTCAATGAAAAGGGCAGGATTTGCTCTTTAAATAAGCAATATATAAAATATAAGGAAGTATTTCTTATAATGCTGCTGCCCTGTATTGCCTGTTTTCTAGAAGGTCAAAATATTTTAATGAATATTTAACTCAAATTCATCCAAACCCATATCAATTTGCTGCCTGTAAGTACTTACAAGTTGTTGTAGTGAAAGAAAGTTGTTAAGTGAAATATTAAATAACTCTAATGATAATTGTCCAGCCTATGTGAAACACCACTTTCTGTAGGACTATTCGTATTCCTGAAATGGGGCTCTTTAGCTCAACAGGGATACCAAGACCAGGTAGTAGCAGTGAATGACTCTCATACTCCAAAATTAAGATAAGCAAAGGCAACTTCAGTTTTTCCATGATATTACAAAGCACCTGACTCATTTCAAGAGGTCCATGTAATGCCCACTCATCTACTGATGCTATGTCTGCCACTGAAATTACCCTTCTGAGATCAGTAGTACTGGTGGCTATCAGTGGCTAATAATTCATTTTTCCCATCTCACTGGACATATTTTGTATTTTATAGCTGTTCTTTGTCACTTATAGGAAATTATTTCCTAGCTCTGCTACAGACTTAGGATTGTTGGATGTGTTCATATCTAATTTCATTAAAATGAATCTCATGGTGGGATGTAGGAGGGAAGCAGCCTAATGATATTAGCTAAAGGACTTATGTCTGGTTCTTTTTGCTAATGCTGTCTGGCATCTATGAAGGCAAAACCAGCTGACATCCGTGATGTTAATCTTGTTAATTTTTTTTCAAAAGATCTCTGAGGAGGAAATGTGTACCACATTTATTGCCTCTCTTTGTATACAATAGCAACAAACATTTGGATCCTTGTCTGATTAGACAATAAATCTAATTTTCAATTCTGCTTTTCACTGCACAAGAAATTTGTAATACTTATGCTCTCGTACTGAGAATGAATTTATTAAGAAAAGTAGAGATAAGTAAGGCCTGTGACCAAAGGTTCACCAAGGATTTCTTCGGTAGAGTAGGGAGGAAAGAGGAGGTGAAAATCTGTCCTCCTTATCACTGTGAAATATAAATCCTGAGAGCCTCCACTAAAAAGGTGAGTTAATGATGAAACCAAGTAAGCTCTACAAACAAATTAATTTACAGTATTACAAGATATCTAAACACAGATCTGTTACTTCTGTCAGGTGTGCCTGAAGATAACCTTGAGTCTGGTATGCCATCTGACAGAAGTCTATTCTCTCTTTACTACTTGTAGGGGTAGGACTTAAGCATATGCCCACCATCCTCCTATGAGTCTGTCTCCCCTTTCTGATAACCAGTTAGATGCTTCCAAATCAATTCAAAAGCTGTGTGGAAGAGTTTAAGCCTATGCATAAATTAATTTAACAGCCAGAGGTAATCTAAGTGATATAGTCCTGCAGGAGTCTGATAGTTTAGAACAGTTTGCTGCCTGTTGGTTACTTCTATCCTGTCCAACATTGCATGCAAGGAGTACTCCTGCATATTGGTTCCAGACTGCCTGATCTGGGAAGCTTTGACAAAATGGACCTAATTAAGCAAACTGCTCAAAATATAGCCAGAGAATACAATGATACTCTTTCCACTCTTCTCCAGTCAACATGTCAGAGTTTAAAGTGCTCTAAACCTTATTTCAATTACAAATGTTCTCTGCAGTAGCTGAAAAAACATGAGAGAAAAGCTCTTTGCCTAAAACACAATCTCCAGAAAATTTTGCCCTGTAGGATATTGACCTGTGGTCTGCGACTATTTAACTAGACTGCTTCAACTTATTTGCAATCTGATCTTTCTCTCTCTGAAATTTCTTCAGTTCCCTTTGCAGTTAAAATTCCTCCTATCCAGCCAGAATTGTCAACAGGTATGGAAAAGAAAAATACTGACGGATTCCCTACATTACAAGTGATTTTTATTTTTTCACACAATTCCCACAACTCTCGGTTAATTTAGTTTCACGTTGTTCACAATAAAATAATATAAGAAAAAAGCTTATTAGTGGGAGTCAATTTTCAGAGTTCATATTCAGTCAGGGATTTCTTGACAGGAACCTATTTTGCTTCTTGAATCTTAACATCTCTAGTGTTAGCATGTCATCTCTAAAATGGAATAAATTTTTTTGTATTAGAGAAGTCTCAATCTCTTAGTGAGATCTCACATGTATATCACTGCCGCAGCTTTCAATGCTTCCTTACACAGTCTGGTGCTCAATCATGGACAAGAAGTTTCTAAAACAGGGTCAATGGATGTGATATGCTAGCTGTCATCTTGCATTTGGCCTTAGAGAACCTTCTCTGTTTCCTTATGTTGTGGTTTAGGCCTGACCCAGCTAATTTCTGCAGTTAAAAACACACAGCTGAGCTCCCAAATCTCTTCCCCACTATCGCCAGGGAAAGGAAAATGAGAGGAAAAAGACTTGTGGGTTGGAAACTAAAGCTACAGTTTTAATGAAATAATAATAATAATAATACAAAAGTAATAAAATACATACAAATATAGATTGTGCCCCCACACCTCCATCTCCCTCTTGATGACTATACGTCACCACACAAATACTATAGAGCAGACACAAGGGAATGGGCCCAATGCTAGGAGGGAGCTGGACTCAGGAATGGGGTTCAGGAATGCGTGGATCTGATATCAGAAGCAACCAGACGGATGGGGTCCTTACTGGACATCAACAATTGCAGAAGAGAGATAAGGCTCTCATGACTTCTCAATTTTATACCAAATATGATGTATATGTAGTGGAATACTCTGTTAGTCAGTTTGGGATCACCTGTCCTGTCCACCTGTCCCTGCAGGCGTGGCCTTTTTTTTGCCAGCTTAAGAATGGCCTTTGTTACTATAAGAGTATGTATAAACATTGGCTTTTCTGCGTACAATTGTCCCTGTGTTATCACTTCTAGAGGGAAACTGTTTGAAAAACATGAGTTAGCTTTCAGAAAATGAAGTTACTTAGGCAAGACTGAGTTAGAGTCACAAAATTAGGTCTAATTTAGCTCAAACCACAGCACGTCAGGAGTGTGTACACAGTGTGATATGACTTTTTGTAATGCAGCAATCATAAGAGCTCTTTCTCTTTGTAGAAGATTGTTGAAAGAAAAGTAGAGAGGTATCTAATTATATTTTAAACGGTCTGCAAAGTATTTTTTTGTACTCTGACCATGTGCACTTTCATTCTTTAAATATGAAAAAAATATTAAACCATCTTGAGTATGTACAACTACTCAGGTACATTCTATAATAGATTTTCAATTTTATTATTAGTGAAGGTCATACAGGAGTTTTGCTTTACCCAGTTGGCTTCTAAAATATTGAAGGTTAGAATTTTTCCCATCTAAGAAGTTCAAGAACAGCACATAAGGACCAAAGAATACTCCAGCCTCATTAATTAATCAAGTCATGTCACAGAAGATCTTGTTAATCCATCCTCAGAGGAAACTTGAATGATGTTTCAATTCTCTATGCAAGAATAGACAGAATAGTGAAAAGTGATAATGCTATACAGTTACATAGAGATGGGCACCATCTGCAGACACCAGAAACTAACTAAATCAATATTTTCCCCAACAGTAGCTGAAACGCTGTTTGTGGGTGTTATCTTTGTGAACAAATCTATTTAGAGGACACTATCAGGATTGTGTTTTGATGCTAAATATTGGAAGGTGACTGCATTAAAAGCTTGTTGGGAATAACAAGAGTTAATGAATTTTAAAAGTCACTTTGTCGCATAAAACCATGTAGCTTCTTTTGGCATCTTTTATCTGTAAGAATTTTACAGCAGAAAAATGCAGGGGTTCACAGGAGATCAAAAATGACTGGGTACACAGTAATACCAGTTACATTCCTTTTTCTGGGCTAGTAGCAGCATTTGCTTTCTAGTCCTAAAGAGAATCAAATTGCTAAATCCAGCAACTGGGCTCACAGAGTAGTACTTCATTTATTTTTTTTCCAGGATGAACAAACATTTGAAATCTGAGATTTACTAGCAAGACTGCCTATTTAGTAAAAATGAGTATCTGGCCTCTTTCTTGAGTTTTAATGAACACCTTTGCCCTAATCCCACCAAATGTCTGAGCTCTACCTAAGTGTTTACAGGTGAAATGTCTCTTGGACGTCAAGGGATTATTCTGATATTTCATGTTTAACAAGTTTAAAGAAACATCTGAGCTTAGTTCAGTGACTCTTACAAAAATGATGTTTGCATATAGATAACACATGTCCCCTACGTGAAAAGAAAATAGGAATACTCCATATTTAGCCTAGAAGGATTTGTATAGGATACAGCTGATGCAAAAGTTCTTGGGCCAGATCAATGCACAGTGAAAGTTCTATTTCTTCCTGCCAAGTTGGCTGTTACAATTTAGCAATAAAGGAACATATCTGTTCAAATTTTAAGACCAAGAAAAAACATAGTGGTTGTTTTTAAAATCATTGTACAGCTTATAACTCAAGCTTTCTGTCCAGATGTAGATGTTCTTTCTCAACCTTGCCTAGGGCTTTTCTGATAGCTCTGACAAGTATGTGTGATATTATCCCTCAGACAGAGGGGTGATGCACCTGCAGCATGAGTCTAATCCAAAGATCAGTGAAAGTAATGGAAAAACTCCAAGTGTTGTAATCATTTGTGGATCATATCCCTGAACTGTTGATGATGAAGCACCATACAAAATGTCAGCCGCAATTAAGCTATGGCAAAACTCTCATTCTGTAGGGTCAGGACTTCAACCGTAACATTTTCTGTCGTCTATATTCCATAGATTCTAATTACTTTCCAGCTTAAGACATCTACAAAAGTGAAGCCTATTGGTAAAATCAGTCATATCTTTTTCACAAATCCCAACGCTTCTGGTACAACTGCTCTATAAAAATAATTCCTGTTTTGTTTTTTTTTTTTTTCACTTCATTTATTTTTGCCTCTTCTTCAGGAACAACAGTCAGTAAAACTGTGTGCACAATATTTATTTGTGATTATATGTTCTTTCCTTATGTTTGTATCCCTTTCTGGTTTAAGTTTCACAACTGTTTATGCAACTGAGTTGTCTGTTCATAATTTGAACTTCAGAATTTCAAACCACAGATTTTGAATATAAATACTTACATCAGAAACACCTGTATATTACTTTAATCAGGGATCAGAAAAAGCACCACAGGATCTATAACTAGTATCTTATACCACTTCAGATGAAGGATCCTGTGGGCCAGAGCCTCAGATAATGTCCAGAGACATGGCTTCATTTATTTTAGTCAGTTCGCCAAGTCAGGATTTCTTTCTCTGTGTCCTTAAACGAATTTTATGGCCATCCTATGGAGTTAAAATTTGGAGAAAAATAAAAATCAATAACTATCAAACTGAATCACAGAATCATAGAATGGTTTGGGTTGGAAGGGACCATGCAGGTCATCTGATCCAACCCTCATGCAGTTAGCAGGGACTTCTTCAACTAGATCAGGTTGCTCAAAGCCCCATCCAACCTTCCAACTGAACAAACATAAGGAGATTTTTATCTACTGCCAGATGCTTTGTATTTAGTGAAGGAAGCTAAATTTACTGCAGAAGTTCCTACTTCTGATCTCTACTTTGCACATTTCTTCACTTTAAAAGAAGTCCACTACCTGCTGCTGTTAAAATCTCTGTTATGACTAGTTAATTGCCTTATTCAGGCACTTTATTTTGATATAATTAAAATTTTCATCCAGTTACCTTATTCCTAAGTCTCTATTAACAGGTTCAGAACATAAACGTAGAGTCCCTCTGCAGGTTCACTGACTACTTAATCTTGCTGTGCCAGACTATAATCCTTCCAGGCCTCATCAGAACCTCGTTCTGGAGATTTCCTATAAAAATCTTAAGAGACCTGGAGACTGCAGAGATCTGTGCTGTAGCTGTGTGTGAAACACTTCCCAGTGGGATTAGAAATAAGAGGACCAAGACAATGTGTTGCCAGCCTGGAGCACATCCTCCCTGCGACACCCCTACTGACTATGCTGTAATATCAAGCACATATTTTATTCTTACAGGCAGCCCCGCCCCAGCTCTGCATAATCCTCACTCTTATTTGCAGTTTCAGTAAAGGGGCCTGGCATATTCTCTTCAACAACACTTTTACATCAGTTCATTTGTACTGGTCTTGCATGCCAGCTCCCAAAGACTTCCCAAATACACATTCTCAGACTTGGATAGGTTTCTTCCTACCAAGAGGCCAGAAGGAAGGAAGCTGGGAAAAATCTAGACTATTCCTTGTCAATTTACAATTAAGAAAGGTGAATGCTGGATTTGGTTTTCATTCAACTCCCACTTCCCCCTCAAAAAACCTTTCACCCTTCTTCAGTTCTTTATCAGAGCTCTGTGCACTTCTGATGGACACAGTAATTCCTCTCTATGCAGATAAAAATCAAGAATACTTTGGATAACCAGGGACATATATACCCCTGAACCTGATGGTATATATTTACCTTACTTCTCATATCTCAGTCACCCTTTTCTATTCTGAAATTACAAAGAAGAGGCCAATCTACCTTGGCCATAACACAACTTTTTGCAGTCACCTGTCAGCAGCTGCATACTGGAACAGTCTGTGAAATTCGTTTAAGTACCATTCTTCTATGACATTTCATTTTACAGACACTCAGCATAGGTTTATATAGGTTATTAGTCACAACTGAAAATCCATCCTTAACCAGTTAATGCCTTTAAGTTAGTTCATAATGTCCCTATTCTACCTCAGTATTGTGAAGATTGCAGAATGACTGTTTAAAACATGTTGTAGAATATAAAAATTTGAGGCATCACAAAGTCCTTACAAGAAATCTGAACAATCTGACATATTTAATTATATTTAATACATGTTTTTTAAATAATATCTCATGTCTGCAAACAGACATATTGGAAGGAAATTCATAAGAAACAGTGGAAAAAATGAAATTATTCTTTGAAAACTGGTACTAATGAGATAGATATATATATGACATAGAAAACATGATAAAAAACAATTAACAAAACCCCAAAACGCTTGATAACCAAACTTCACAAAGTAATATAAAAAAAATTCTAATGGTTCATAGAAGAAAGGAGAATTAATTAAGAAGAAGGTAGTTAATCACAACACTCTCTAGGTTTCGATTTACTTTTCTTCTCTTTCACAAAGCTGTTATGTTCAAGTACTGGTGCTAACTATAAACTACAAAACCAGGGAAACATAAAAGTTATTTACTCATAATTTAGATTTTGCTGGTTCATTGGTTTTTTTTTTTTTCCACACTTCATCTAAGCCATTTGTTTTACACTTTAAAGGAAGAGCCTTTAAAAATCAGAGAATTTTTCTAAGGCTTTAAGATGTCAGTATTACTTTAATCTCTGTGACACTGATATTTACAAAGCAGGGGAATGGGGCCAGACCTTGCCCTGCTCACACAATGAGTTACACTGATTTTAATAACACTATTAACATTAGCAAAAACTGATAGATCTGGCTTCTTACAGCTGTCAGCATGCTATTCCCAAGGAAAACTTGTAATTATTCCTCATTTCTAAAAACAGATTTAAAAAAACCCCACAACTGCAGTCCCATCGTTTTGCTCAGACCTTGCTTTTACTTAGCCAGGCATTTTGAGGAAATCATAATGTTCTTAATATGCGCATTTTCACTGTTGACAATTGAATCAGAGTATTCCAGAAAACCAACAGGACTTTTTTTTTTTTTCTTGGCTGAGCAAGCTCACATCTGAGAGTTGTATCCTTCTAATCCGATTTTACTTTTGCATGTGTCAAATCGGCTACTTCATCAACACAGTAGACCGCTGGCGGGTATGCATATTGAGAAATCTCACAGTGCTTTCCATGTGGTGCCTCTTTTGCAGGCTCACTGTGTTTGCTGCTTAATCCTTCCTCATGCTGTGCAACGAAGTACATACACAAGACAAGTTTTAATTTAATGCTCACCATTTACTCCACAGTAGCATGCAGAACTAAGTACGCTGAGTGAGCTTGAAATAGAAGAGAGAAGTCACTGTCCTAAATCAGGGAAAAAAAAAGAAAAAAAAAAAAAAAAGGAGTGAAGTACTTTCTACGAAGCATATCTCCTGGATCAGAATGTGTTGCTAACTGCAGGACCCAGAGACATGGTCTTCTCATCTACTTCCCTGTCTTTGCCCAATGTGGAGAGAAAAAGAGAATTTCATGAACAAAAACATGTATGTGTGGGAGCACTTTTTGTTATGTTTCTAGTTCCTTATGCCAGGATGAAACAGCTGCTTCAGCACTGGCCTCTAAAACCTCAGACCATAAGTTTCCACCAACTGGCAGTATTTATCATCCATCCTGTTTTGAGAGGCAGAGTTAGAGTTACTCCCTAACCAACTTCCTCTTGCGAAATGCAGTGATCAGGTGCACCCCTGTGCCTTATGGAAGGATTACTAAAATAAGAACAATTAAAACCTATTTGTTTGGTTTGAGTGTTTTCTTCCTTTTTCCCTTTCTATGAAGGCACACAGAATTCTTTCTGCTTCTAAGGAAATTTAGTAATTCTGAAAATATAAAAATTAAATTATTTTAATTTTTTTTTTCCAAGTTCAACTGGAGTAAAAATAACCCCTAACACAATCAGAAATATCATTGTGAAGCAAATGTAACAAATCATTACAAAAAGAGATTCATACACCCTGTAATAAATAGGAGACTGAATGTAATTACACTAAATACAGAGTGAAACATTTTAGATTGTGTTTTTAGAATTTATCCCCTACACTGGTATTACATTACAATTATTTCTATCATATACACAGAGGCCAACTTACTTTCTCCTTCAGATACATATATTGTAGCTTTTTAAAAATGCATTAGAAGTATAGGGAAAAAGAGAAAAGTTACAAGGAAAGATCCTGAGATTTGCTTAACCTAATCACCTAAAATGCAACGCTGATTACTGAAAGATACATAGTATTGGAGCACAGTTAATTAGCATAGAAAAGCTCAAGGGCCTTCACACCAATTTGTATCACCTAGGTAATGAGGAACACAGGAATAGAAGACTTCTTGGGTCACTGACTGCACCCCTGTGCAATCACAGGCAATCAAATCATACAATCTTAACTCAAATGCACTGGATATCTCCTTCTGTTTTGTTGGTGAATCACTGGTAATTACTCTTCAAATCTGATTTTCCAGGCATATTTACACCCTTCACACCCTCTGAGGGATCTTTATATTTACAGAGGAACTTTACTGCTGGGCTGTTTATATTCATTTGCCTTTAAGTCAGTTCTGTCCTTTCAGCTTCAAAAGCTTTCTTTTCTCATATTTATCCCTTCCTCACTGTACAGAAATCAAATATATCCACTATCACTTTTTGTTTTTCCAATAACAAAAAGCCGAGTTGTTTTTGTGTTGTCCCTAAGGATGGACTTTCCATTCCCCTTTTATTCTTGTGGACATTTTCTTCAGCAATTCTAGTTTGAAATTGATCTTCCCTGAAGGGAAGTGGCCAGAATTTTAAACAATATTCCAGAGGTCTGATCAGTGATTTGCATCAAAACATCATCAAAACTCTTCTTTCTCTACCAAAATGCACTTTCCAATATGCCTAGAACTGTATTCGCTGTTTCCATGTTACATCACAACTACTCAAAAAAATTTAAAACAATTGATTACCAAGCACTGCAGTTCCCTCTCTTCTTCCTTTCTACCTAGTGAAGTGCTACGGTACAAGAGGCATCTTTCTCACAAGTCCTTAAATACATGACTCTGCACTTTACATCTTTCTCATTTTTATATCTTCATTTCTCAAAGTCCTACACCTCTCTAAGATATTCCAGTTATATCATTATATTTGTAAAGTTCCTCATATTCTGCCACAGCAAATTTTGTTAGCACACACCTACCTTTTTTCCTGATAATATTGTAAATTTAAATACTTACTTGAGACAAATAAAAAAATGAAACACAACTTTTTTTAGATATCTCTTAAACAAACAAAACCCCCTCTTTCTACAGGCAGCCACCCTGAAGCCTGTGAATTCTCCTGTCATTAGTTATTGCTCCAATGAAGTATTTCTTTTGCTTGCCTCAAATTTTTTTTTATACCAAGTCCTAATTTCTTTATCTTTGCTCATAACTTCCTATGAGGCCCTAAAACACTGTACATCAGTCCCAAAATATCAGGTATTCTTCATAAGCCTGGAACATGGATTAGCAGTAATAACTTCAGGTTACACTGGATCTGTTTAGTTAAGCTCATGTTACTTTCCAGATAATTTACTTCCAGTCCATTAATCACTCTTTCCTCAAGTATCATTCTGAAGTCCTATATATTATTAGAGACAAATATATATATATTTTTTTTCCTTAAACAAAACATCTAGATTTGTCTTTCTGCAGTCTGGGACTCCTGACTTATGTGAGTTTTTAAGATTTTAACTCTTTTTTATGTACATGGTTTTATGTGCCATTTATTTATCTTTCTGAGGAATAGAATACATTATTTTAGTTTAAGCACAGTAATTGCACTAGGTTTTACCCTAACTTGTCCAAGTGAGTGTCTTTTAGCTGTTGGGTTTTTTGTTCCTGTGTTCAAGATAACTGACATATTTGATGCAACGCATTAATTTAGTTCTGAGTCATAAAACGGTCTCCTTTGCTGCAACTTTACTGCATGGTGGCCTTCTTCTACTTCTCCTGTTTTTACTTTAATTTTATAAATAAACTTATCGTGTCTATTTAATTTTCCTTGGTAAAGGTAACTCAACATATCACTATGTTCTCTGATTTTAAAAATTAACAGGTGAAGTCAGCAACTTAATGAGGGTCAGCACATGCACTCATTCATGCTGTAACAGTTCTGAAGCATCAATCACTCCTTTAGTTCATGACAACACACTCTGCAAGAAGGAAATTGTGCAGCTCCAATAAGCCAAGGTTAGAAAAACTGTGACAGAGAAACTGGTGATCAAAATACTAATAGTCTGGGTGTACATGCTATTGCAGTTTCATAGCTGGTCACGATGACGGGGCTGCAGTCAGGTCCCCTTTGATGCTGAAAGTGTCAGAAGACAGAACTGGTAGTTGAGGTTCGCCACATGCTTCGCAGGAGCAAACATACCAAGCAAAGAAACTAAAGTTGTCTCTCAGTTGAAAGGATTACTTACAATCACCTGGGACCACCTGTTCTTTGAAATTTGTTGGCATTAGCAGAAGAAATGGAAGTGAGTGGAAGTAAAACATGCACATGCAGCCAGGCACTGCACTCATACATCTCAAGGAGCCCAGCATCAACCTGCTGCAGACTTGTTCAGACATAGAGGTTTTGATCAAAACATAAACACATTAGTACAAATGATACAATTCAGCAAGGAACACAGTGCTGTACACCAGTATTTTACTGTGATAAACACCACTGATATGTGCTTAAATTGTCTGGAACTGAAATATTAGGTTTAGGAAACTTTAAAGCCTTCAATGACTTAAAGAGCTCTATCCTTTTTATTAGACACCAGGAATGTTTTTTACTATTTATGGCAAAGGTATGTATATACAGTTCTACAGGCCTTTCCCAGTATGTTTTCCACCTTGGGATGACAATTTGTTAATGAGTGAGTTCAGCGTTTTTTTCAGAGGTGAGTTTCTACCTTCTACAAAACCTGTGGAAGTTAACTACAGAGTTTGGTCTTGTTGACAGGGAAGGTTAATTCAGTAGTGTGGTCTGGCTAGTACAGATATTCCTACATCAGCTGAGGGTTAAAACTTATCTGCCATATTGAAAACTTAGCTTTCCAGTCAATTTATATTAAAGCATATATGGTATTGATCAACTTGAAATGGTTATCCTCTCTTTGTGTCAATTCTGGAAATTAAGACTATTTGTCTTCTTCCAGTCCCCAAATTAAATCTTCAGGATAACTTCTCCTTTCTTTCTACTTTCTTCTTTCCTGAAACTTTTAAAGACATCAGTAACTGGCATTCGGCCAGAGTGTTTAGGCAATCAACCTCTCCAAAGGGCAACAGAGTTTGTGATCATTCAGCACAGGATAGATCCTGGTTCAATGATGTTTCAGTACACACATGCATGCTCTCCAGCCCTGTGTCAGGAAGCAGGTCGGTGGCATAATGCATGGGAGACAAGGGAAAGGGCTTTAGGGAGAAACCCGTCTGATAATTTAGAGATTAAACAAATGTTTCCATTAGACATAGCTAATTCCTGCAAGCCTTTTCTGCTGCCTCTTTACAGACCTGTCAGCAGATACTTGCATAGCCACTGACTGTAGCATTGCTTCCATAACCAGGGAAATCACAATCTGTTAAACTCTCTCTCTCTCACACAGAACACAGATCTACCCCTCACACTCTCAGATTCAGGCTCTGATCCACTGATTTTATTTATTTCTGTGAAAAACCCTACTGCATCCTGCACATCATTAAGAATAAAAGACTCCAGTTCTCGTTTCGTATGTTTTTCATATTCTTTATTTAAAACACTAATTTCCTCCCAGTGTATCAGTAGGAATTATTACTCATCTCAGCAATGATTATTTCAGCCTGAAAATATGGTCTTGAAAAGAGCAGAATGATATTCTGATTTAAGGACCCTGCCAGCAACATTATCATTAGTAGTTTACATGAGTAATACAAACATAATATTTTTTAAAAGTATATATATTTTCTGTCCTTCTCTGGCAAGGCTATACATTAAAGGAAAAAAGAATGTGTTAGAACAGATGAAAGACTTTTTTGGAGATATATTGTGTAATGTATGTTAATGGAAAATATCAATTCTATATAAAGACATTTACATTGATTTGTTATGCCCAGCACCTTATGAAACTGGAATGAGGATTAAAACTATCAAACAAGCAATAAATAATTTTATTCTTAGCATTTCTACAGATTCTACCTTCATTTCCTGAAATTTTGTGTCACTCTTGTTAACCGGAAGCAAAATATCTACTTTGCACAGTTTATTTGGTACCAATTTCTGTGCACTTTGAATTAAAGTGATCAAAAACCTAACAAGGGGAACACAACATTTTCTACTGATCAAAAGAAGAAAATGTTTAATTCAGCCCATTGATCAATGGCAATATTTGTCTTATTCCGCTCTTACTATGGGAGTCTTGTAATATGTAAAGGCAATCAACCATAAGATAATATATCCACTCTGCTGAAGCAGTCGTAGCCCAGCAATTGATTCTACCTCTTCTCTCCGTACTGTGGCCATTCTTTTTGTCTTACATTGTTGTCTGTCTTTCTTTAGTTTCTTCATTAACTCCCTCATTCTCCTGTCAGTCACTGAGAATAGAGCCTGGGGACAGAGGAGAAATTGGCTGGACTGGGAGTATGTGGCACTTATGCTCACAGATTGTTGCAACAGAGTCAGTGAGCTGTTTGCAGAGACTTCATTCACTTCTGTAAAATTTTGTTCACTCTTCTGCTGTTCCATCAACAGATTCTCAAGTCCCCTTCTTGTCCTTTCCTCACTATCCCAAGTCTCTTTGACAATTTACTCCTTGCATTGTGAGCAGCCCAGACATGCAGCTAAAAGCCAGTTCTGATGGATATTAATTTAACAATCTTATTTTCCCCAGAAAAGTTTAATTGCACATTGTCTGTTTTCTGAGAAATGTACATGCAAAGCTTTGAAAAATACCACACATGGTGGTATTTTAATAAGGCAGAACTAAAGATTCTAAAATTGCATATAATCCCACCCCAAAACCCAAGATAAAGGGTGTGTGTGAATCTCTCTTTGCTTTCACCATTCAGGAAGACTTCTCAGTTCAGCACTGAGTAACTGTATCTATTATTTTCAGGTCACCACAGCCTTTTCTTAAGAGATCCACAGCACAGAAGCAATGGCTGTAGAAGGGGCATCAATGAAGATACTGCACAGCTAGCATTTTAAGACATTTCATGATGAAGGTAAAATTAGAGAAGCAGTTCTTTTGACATCTGTTGGACTGAAATCTTCCAAGTAAGGCAGTACATTCTGTATTTCTTTTTTTTTTGTTGTTGTTGTTTTGTTTGGTTTGGTTTGGTTTGTGGGTTTTTTTTCTCCTATTTAAATAAACTGGAAACTCCTGTAAATACAGCAGGAGCAAGCTTTCCTTTGAGGGTAAAGCTGGTCTTCCTCCTGAGCTTATAGTCAGCATGGCTCGCTCTTTTTTTTTGGAAGAATGAGTGTGTGATTGAAATGGGAGGAACAGTTGAAAACTGCAATACCTTTTCATATTAAAATAAGTGTTATCAGTTGTCTGCAGTACTTTGAGGAGTCTTTTGCAGTAATAGAGAATAAGCAATGAGTTTCTTCTGGGCTCAAAATTTAGGATGAACTGAATTGCTTCTTTATACCATCACTCTTCCTCCATATAGTTTATATCTATACAGTGTTTGCAGCATATGTTCACACTGCTTGAAAGACAGGGCTAATTTTTAGTGCAATTTAGAGAAGTTTTCACTGTTTTCTTCTAATATTTTACAAGCAGCCTCTAGATCAGTAATTTTCAAGAAAGCAAAGGCATAGACATAATTCAGATTAAACAAGTCCTGGGAGCATGCGCTGATGATTCCTCACTCCCTGCACTGTCCTACGCTTCCCTACTCCTGTCAAGTTCCATGAAAGACAACTCTCAGATCACGCAAAACTTACTTACTTAGATTAAATATATTGATTCTCAGATTACAGTCATTCGAATTCAGTCCTTACCTTTTCTATTGCAAAACCTTGTACATGGTAAAATTAGTTTCCATAACAGTATCTTTAGTTAGGTTTCTGAAGGCTCGCTTGGGAAACAGAAGACAGTTGGCTTTCCACATGGTTTTGATTTCTTTCCTTGACCTGGTGTTTCACTCTGGCATTAACTCTGTCCCAAGTAACCTCTCACTTTTTCGAACATTGTTCCCTTCAGCTTTCTTGTGCACTCATGATGTGGAATCCAAACCACGATAATATGACCAACTTTCAGCTGTGTATTGTTTGCTTTACGTTAAGGAATGACTGACCCAAATTGCTGATTGACATAGGAGTGCCACAATGATGGTGTGCAAACAACCAGAAACAATGTTATTTATGGGTATGGTCTTTCAATCTGCTGAACAGTATACTTATTCACGCCTATTTGAACTTATTTCTCAGTTCAGAATTCTCACTTAAGGGTTAAAATTCAACATGGATTGCATTTTTTTAAATTACTGAATGTGTTATTAAAATCTAAAGAAAGTAGCATACTGTTCTCCAATCCACACGCTCATAGATGCTTGACAAACTGATCATTTCCTATACTCCTTTTAATCTCCCAGAAAAAAAAAGTATGAATTTTCTAGCCAGATAAATACTAACATGGTCATAATTTCATCTCTATGTATGACTTAACTATATCTCAACAGTAAACAATCTGGTTTAGATCTCATAATTTTTGTCCTCAAAAGTGTACTATTTGTTGTATAATATCCACTAAAGCCAATAGCCTAGCTGTTCCTTACTTCAATGAGAATTTTTTTTTTTTTTTTTTTTCTGGATTATTGTTAAATTTTTAAGAGGAGCAGGAAACAATGTATAAAGCTATTACCATCTGGACACCTTACAAATGATCCAACAATACATGATTTTATAAAGCCTGTTATTCACTGTTTTTGACATTGGGAAAAAAAAATATTTTTTTAAATTATGTAGAGGTTGAATTAGGGAAAATTTGCCATTAAAGTATCTATAAAATATGTAAACAAAGTTCTTTTTACACATTGACTTGAATATCATGTTATGAAGGTTAAAGCTCATTTTTTTCCACTGACTTTTGTGCAACTCAGAGATCATTTGATTTTCTGTACCATCTCCTTTCACCTTAGTGTTGTGAGAACGAATATCTTGAAGATTGCAAGGTATGACTCACATATTACACGAAATGAAATGTAAGAAGGTTAAGAAAGTATTCCCTGCATGAAGAAAAATAAGAAGCACAAGGCACTACAATGCATAGCTCTTAAGTAGTGTAATTTTTTTCTTGATGTAAAATTATTTCAACAGAGAATTTCAAAAGAAATGGGGATATTTGAGAAAGAAATGTAAACTGGACAAACGAACACACGGTGTCTTTGAAATCCTCCTTCTTTTTCTGCAGTTTGGATTCAGTATATGAGTGCAGATGTTTCCAAAGGCTCAACATTTCATTTTTGAGTAGTGCTAATGGGCTAGAAAGGCAATTAAACCTCTATTTACAAGACACACTTTATATTTCCATGTTAGTCTATGGCTTTACACTGCAAATTGAGCATTACTTCTTACTAAAAGCTGGCTGGTAACAATATCATCTAAATTACTAGTAAGACTAACTTATTCATGTAGTAGTCAGAGATAAAATGTCATCTGATATTAATATCCAGATTTCAGATCTTAGACTGCATAATAAAAGTGTTCTTGTTTTATATGTGTATAAATATGTGTATGTATACACACATATAACTTACATACCACATGAAATATGTACCTTGTCTAAAAACAGCTTCAGTGCTGAAATTCTATTATCATTTTGGAGCAGATGTCACCATCTGGCTGCCTTCACTAGTGGCTCTATGAAACCATTTAAGTCTCCTGACTGGCTTCTACACAGAAAGTAATTAGAGTGAAAGACAATGGATGAGATTCAACTGTGTTAAAATTAAGGTGCTTTCCTTCATTAAACTGAGAATAGATGATAAAAAAAGGACAAACGAACTGACAATTGCAACCTGATGAATACCTCATTTTCTTCCTCTTCCTTAAAGAACAAAAAATCTGGGAGATTTATTCATTTGGCAACCTTGTATATGTTTGGGGTTTTTTTTAAATGCAGTATTAATATTTTTCATCCAATCCTCAATTTTTTTTTTCTCAAATATATAGTCAGTTGATGTCATACAAGTTTACTCATTCATTCATTCATTCGTTTGTTTGTTTGTTACCTACCATTTCCTAGGATTTAGGTCGGTTTATTTTCCCCTTCCTGGATTTAGAAGCCGAAATCTCATGTTTATGTTTCTGGATGATTAGTACTTTAAAATGGCAACATATTAAAGCAATATAAAATAATGATCAAACTGACTTGAAATTAGGAGGAAAACGAAAAGGAAAATAGAAACATTAAAGCTACTAAACTTCCGAATATAATTGTCTTGAAGATCCAGGAGGGCTTTGGACATATATAACACCACTAGGAACATGCATTTCAGGTAATAGTTCACCACAGGACTTTATAAACTCAGAATACAGTTCATAAGTACCAGATGAAACTACATACACACATACCTAAAGAGACACCCACACATAAAATATATTCATAAAATATATGCATAAAATACATACACGTACATTTACACGTCCAAGTACACATACATATATGTGTATGTATACGTATACACATATGCACACGTATATATATAAATATCTATTTCCTTAAGTATGTGTAAATTCTCTTAATAAGGATTTTTTCCATACCACCAATTATCTTAAAAATTCATTACAGGAAAGACGTATCAGTAATTGTCTTGCCTCACATTTCTTTCTAAGCAAGTTGTTTTCTTACTTACCTTACATTTCTCCAGGAAACAAGTTGTAAATTTTCACAGCATCTTGCTTGAGGTCCAGTATTTTAAATTATGTAAGATGGATTACCTAACTTGTGCATTTCACAGGGCAACTCTAACAGCTGTGACGGTGTTTCTGTGCTACTTTACTTTTTATTTATCTTCAAATTGATTCTGGGATAAAGTATTCTCAATTTTTTCTTCGCTACAGTACAAATGGACCTGAGATGCATTTCTAAGCTGTAGCTTTTAATTTTTAATTCTCAAAAGCATTCAACACAATTCTAGGAAACTGCATTGGTTTGCTGTCAATAATGCTAAAGTAAAGCTAGATGAAACAGTAATAATAAACTTATGTAACATTATTGAATATATAGGACTAATACAATGGTTTTATCTGAGAGGACACATTACTTAGAAAAGTTTTGCAAAGGTCCCCAAACCAAGTAGTATTTTGCCTTCCACCCTAATTCTGAGCTTGCAGAAAGCTGTGTATATCATCTGTATCGTGCTGGCAACACTAATAAAAAAATAGAAAATAACAGTATTTCTTGGCATTCACTACGCATCTCTCTGAAACTAGCCGGTCTGACAAGCATACTCTTTAGGTTAATATTACAGTGCAAAAAAATTATCTGAATTATGAAAATGTTTTGTTTCTTCTGCTAAAGACTTGCTGACAAACCAAACTATTTTTAACTTAGAGTCTTTCAAAGCTTCTCCAACCATTATAGAATCATACGATAGTTTAGGTTGGAAGGAGTACTTAAAGGTCATCTTGTCCAACCTAACCTTTAATATTTCCAAGGATAAGGCATCTACCATCTCTCTGGGCATCCTGTTCCAGTGTTTTACCACCCTTACTATAAAAAAATTCTTCCCTATATCTAGTCTGAATCTACTGCCTTTTAGTTTGAAAACGTCACACCTTGTCTTATCGCAACAAACCCTACTAAAAAGTCTGTCCACATCTTTATTGAAAGCCCTCTTTAAGTATTGATAGGCTACAGTAAGGCCTTCTGTTCACCAGGCTGACCAACTCCAACTCACAGTTCTTCATAGATGAGGTGTCTCATCCCTCTGATCATTTTTGTCACCCTCTGCTGGATTTGATCCAACACATTCACACCTTTCCTGTGGTGAGGATTCTAGAGCTGGATGCAGTACTCCAGGCAGGGTCTCACCAGAGGAGATCTATTAGGTTATTTACATCTTACTGTGTATTCACGCCCTGATGGGCAGTGACAATTTATTCAGTTACAAATTGACAATACCTGATAATGCTAGCAAAACATTTATTTCAAGTACTCAGTTAACTGCAAAAGTGTAGATATACATTCATTAAACTTTCTGAGACTGAAAGTTGTATCCAACAATGGACATCATAACAATGCAATTGCTAAGCTTGAACAGTTGCAGTATGCCTGCTATATAATTTTATATATGCACATATACCTCATATACGATGATTTACAGTACTGTAAAAGAAATACAATTCAATATGTTTTCAGAACGTGTCAATGTGACACATTTCAACACATTGCAGTTATATATTTTCTGGCTTGTTATTGCAGTATCAACCATTTTGTGTGCAAAGAGTAGAGCAGAAATATAGACATTGTTTTTTAAAACTCTGCTTTACTTAACCTAGTTATGCAGTATTTCTTAGTACTCTATTGATGCTCAGGCTTTTGATCATTGATCTGAGCACAATCAATAGTCACAACGCCAAAGTCAGAAGATAGAGACAATAAAAAAAAAGTGTTGACAGCGCTGATGCAGAAAATTTAGTAAATAAATAGTTTAGGAGATAACATTCATGACATTTGGAATCTTGTCTTATATACATTGTAAACCAGTGGACAAATACAATCAATATGGTGAAAGATGTGCAAACACTAACTCACTAATTCACAGCAAATAACAGCATACTAGAGTTATCACAACTTCACTAGCAGTACAAATAACCGTACGCTAACGGCTACCGGTGCAGATTTGCAAATAATTGGTAAGTGATTATTGAAGTAGAATTAAAAGTTGAGATGGAACGCAGACCACAGAAAACGTTAATATGAAAGCAAAGCAAGGATAATTTTTTTTGATCTATAAAGACAGTAGAAGGGACTGTGACTAAAGAAACATTGCCAACTTTCTTTTTTTTTCTTTTTTTTTTCTTTTTTTTTCTTGTTTTTTTTTTAACAGATCATAAAAACAACATTAAGTAACATTAAGGCTATTTGTGCTTTAACACACTTGGGGATGACTGTAAATAGAACAGAGCTGATGCCTCTGGTACAAGGAAAACAGAAAAATCCTCTGCTTATATTTAGAATCAACCTATTAAATGTGAGATAATGGTGCTGGTAACACATTAGTCACATAAACTGTCTATAGGCCATTATCCTGTTATGGTATTAGGTGTCTTTGGTACTAACAGTTATATTTGAGTTACAGTAGTGCCAGTAACTTTTATTTTTAACACTCCAGGGGAACTCTACATTTTTGTTCACCTTGCTCACATTCTGTGATTACAATATGACATTATTAAGACTTAAACTGAGAGAATTCCAGAATTCAAAATTCTGTTATAATTACTCTGCGTTACATTGCTTTTCAACCAACTGGACTAAGAATATCTTTTTCAGGCCAGGTTAGTACTACATTTTAATTGACACATAATACACTTTTGAAAGAAGAAAAATTCTGTCACTGATATAGCATTATTTTCAGCTTCTTGAAACATAAACAGTATTACTGATTTATTGCAATCATTTCCTATAATCCTCAAAGTAGTGGAGATAGATACATTCGTTATTTTTGTGATCACAAACAATAACAGGACTACATCTATCTCCTCGGAGAGAAGCAAGGTTTCCTTTGTTTGGGGATGACAACATTTTCAAATTAGATTCATTTTTTTTTATTATCTCAGTCTGTTCCTCTTCTTCTGCTTTTTAACATCAATTACTGCAACTAATCTAGAGAAAATTATGACATCTTCCACATTTATTTATATATGATAGAACAAAAATAGTCAAAGGAAAACCAAGCAACAAATATTAAACTGTATGGTCGGAATGAACTACTCATTCTGCTGTGTTATGAAAGCCAAAATGGCAAAAAATTACATTAGTAGTCCATAAGTTACAAGTTCAAAATTTGCTCATTCTCCATTTGATCTTTTCTTTGACAAAAAAGAGGGATTGTCTGGCCAGTGGCTGTAAAGTGTCCATACCATTTATTCTTTAAATCATATTGTCTGGCTGTTAATTTCACACATACGATACAGCCTCCTACATTTTATAAGTGCGTATTCATACACATAACTTTATTTCTCTTTTCTACTCTTTTCTTTTTCTTCTATTTTTTTCCCTGCAATTCTAACTACATTAGACTATTCTGGTTACCAGAACATTTCCTAATTCCCCCTGAAATTGGAATGTAGGAGTGAAGCAGAAAGGCCTTGTGGAAGTCCAGATAGACAACATCCATAGTTCTTCTCTTGTCCTCTGAGGTAGTTATTCCATCATAGAAGGCCACGAGGTTTGTAAGGCAGGAGAAGCCCTTCTTATTACTCTTAGCATCCCTTCCCAAGTTAAAGTCTAGCTGCACCCCGTCCTTCCTGACCCTGTCACTTCACAACTGGGCAGTATCCTCATAATTTTCCCAGGATACTTGTCCCTGCTTCCACTCTGTGCATTTCCTTCTTGCCCTTTAGTTTGACCAACAGATCTCAACTCATCTATACCATCTCTTCCCTTCTTTTCCTGATTTTATGCACCTAGGGACTGACAGCTCTTGTGCTCTATGAAATGCTAGCTTAAAGAGCTGTCATCTGTTCTACTCCCTTGTCTCTAAGGGCATTTTCCCAGGGGGTAACCTAAGTGTGAAACAAACTCATATAGTCCCTGTTATGAAAAGTCTTGGAGCAACTTGTCTGTCTTTTTTTTTTCTGTGATAAACTTTGCCACTACCCCAAAATTCCTTCTCTAAAGGAAAGATGGGCCTCTGCTGTTGATGTACTTCCGAAAGATGACACTCCAGTGGCCAGGCCAGCCTTCTGCTGAACCAAGCATAAATGAAATGCACATGGAAAATTCATATCCAGCAAACTTTTACTAAGTGATGATAAGAGACAAAGCTGATGAAATCTCTTTCTGCAATATTATGTAGATGCTATTACTGATAACACATCTGTTGCTGATAGACATCCCAGCCATGAGTTCATTTCAGTGCCTGATCTCTGTACCATCACTGACAGTGTACAGATTACTTAGCTCGTTGGATCATACCTCTATTTCTTTCACTTAAACAAATGGTTCTTGTGCTTAAATGTCTGCTGTTATTGCTACTGACTGCTGCTTTGTAGTCTTAGAGTTGATAACAAATGATTCATCTGCTCTGCCAGTAGAAGAGCTCTAGTCATTATGAATTTGTGACTCTTGTGGGAGAGGCTGAGCCAGCATGGCTTTGTCAAATTTGTCACAGTCTTTCCACAAGAGGCTGATGCAATATGAAGGACCTCATATTTTGCTACGTTGTATTTGCATCCTATCACTTTTCTGTGACTTCATACATTTAAATAATTCACCCATAATTAGTGACAGAAATGCACTGATGATTCTGTTCCTTTATGATCTGCAAGATGAACCATGACAATTTATGCCAGATGAGATACTGCCTCACTCTTTGTAAGTTCCCAAAAATATTTTGCAAAGTTTTCTTACCTTTAATTCATGGACATCATACCCAACTCTAACAGACTCCCTGCCTACATTCTGATCTGTCAAGACTGTATACCAGTAATCTGTGCTTACACTAATATATGTTTTAATGTGAGTTTATTGTATAGCAACACCCAAACTTGATCTTTAAGTTTATGACTGCAAACTTGAAACAATCACACAAAAATAAATCATAGACTTAGTGAACATGAGAGGCACCACAGAAATGCTGCAACATTTCAAATAAAGGTACAAGCAGGTTGGGTAAAATGAATGATTATATAGATCTTTGAAGTTAGTTCCTGAATTAAACTGTGGACTACAATGATCTTAATTTTCTTTGTAAATGAGGATGAGAAATTATCCAGAATATTAGAAATCTCTTTGTATTTCCTGCTTCCAAAAAAATTCTATTTTTTGAGAATTTCTGAATGAATAAAATAATAAAGCTAGGAATTGGGGAAAGGGGTATTTTGATTTGGTTTTATTTGAATTTTAATTAATGAAAGGAAATAAACCAAGACATTTTATTGTAAATGTACTGCAGTGGTACTGGAGTATAAATAAAAGTCGGCAATAGGGAGATGAAATTAAAAGTGGTTACTCAAAATTTATTTAATAAACCACAAAAAACATCTTCAATTTCTTCACCAACCATAAGTGGTGTTTCCCAGGTCTCAGTGACAGGGCAAGTTCTGTTCAATGTCTTTATCAATGACCTGGATGAGGGGATCAATTAAACCCTTACCAAGTTTGCGGACAACACTAAACTGGGAGGTCTATCAGCTGGAGGGCAGGGGGGCTCTACAAAGGGATCTGAACAGACTGGATGGATGGTCTGAGGCCAATGAGATGAGGTTTAACATGGCCAAGTGCCAAGTCCTGCACCTAGAACACAAAAGCCACTTGCAGGGCTACAGGCTTGGGGAAGAGTGGCTGGAAAGCTGCGTGGCAGAGAAAGACCTGGGGGTGCTGGTTGACAGCCGACTGAACATGAGCCAATAGTGTGCCCAGGTGGCCAAGAAAACCAATAGCATCTTGGCTTGTAACAAAGTGCTGTGGCCAGCAGGACCAGGGAAGTGATTCTTCCCCTCTGTTCGGCACTTATGAGGCCACACCTCATTCACTGTGTTCAGTTTTGGGCCCCTCACTATAAGAAAGACATTGAGGTCCTGAAGGTGTCTAGGGAAGAGCAACAAAACTGGTGAAGTGGCTGGAGAACAAGTCTTATGAGGAACGGCTGAGGGAACTGGGGTTGTTTAGCCTGGAGGAGCCTGAGGGGAGACCTTATTGGTCTCTACAACTACCTAAAAGGAGACTTCAGAGAGGTGGGTGTTGGTCTCTTATCCCAAGTGATAGGTGATAGGAAAAGGGGGAATGGCATCAAGCTGCATGAGGAGAAGTTTAGATTCATCATT
Organism: Cuculus canorus; assembly: GCF_017976375.1. Taxonomy (NCBI): domain Eukaryota; kingdom Metazoa; phylum Chordata; class Aves; order Cuculiformes; family Cuculidae; genus Cuculus; species Cuculus canorus. Next base: position 84,732,115 of record NC_071402.1, on the reverse strand, counting down.
AGGAAAAAATTCTTCACAGAAAGGGTTATCAAGCACTGGAACAGGGTATTCAGGGAGATGATTAAGTCACTGTCCCTGGAGGTGTTTAAAAGGCTGGTAGAAGAGGTGCTTGGGGACATAATTTAGTAGTGGACATGCACAGTTGGAGCTGATGATCTCAAAGGTCTTTTCCAACCTTATGATTCTATGATTCAGCTTCAGTCTGCAGCACATGAGAACAGGGGGTTATGTATTTCAAAGTTTGGATATGTAACATCATGATCACTTTAAACTTTATTTTACATCTATTTATGCAGACTGACACATATTTATACGCAATTTGAGTAAGACTGTTAGTATAGTCTTAGAATAAATGTCAACCTTATCATTACATTACTGATATTATGAATTAAAAAAGCAACAGGTAGTCAATAGGAAAATATAAAATAGGTCAAAACTGAGTTTTAACTAAAATTATGTATTTCTAACATCCAGTTTTGCACATTTTATAAATATTAAAGATCCATGCCAGATTAGACAATGTGACTCCATAATATTAAAGCATTAAAAGTATAATAATGAATAAAACATCCTAGTCAGGCTGTGGCCCAGTTAGGCTTGGGCCACAGTTACTATATTAAAACCACATCAAATGATAGTATTTCACTATCTAGTACAAGAAATAAAATTACTTGTTGGAATCATAATTACAAGAAAAATAAACTCCCCAAGATATATTTTGTGGCTATCTTAATTTATCCATATGTCCCAGTTCTGGAACAGAGATGATAGGTAAACATTCATCTCTTTCAAAAATCTCAGCTTCCAGCAAAATGGCTTGTTTCCATGAGGCAAGTCTCAGGTATCAGCTTCAACCAAAAATTAAAGTCTCTCATTACTCCTTCTCACAGAACATCACATTATCCAGACAATATAAGCTAAAAATTGCATTGCCTTTGGAACAGAAAATGTCTTGGTAATTGTGAGAAAATGATAGAAGAAGACCATGCAGTCATATGCTGATATTCCCATCAAAACTGAATTATAACCATATCAAGCTAGGAAACTTAACCAATGAAAGTGTCCTGACATCCCCATATGTAAAAATTTAACAAAATCATCTCTTCTGCTCCAGTGATTCATTATGGGTAAAAATGACAAAGGGACCCTTATGTAACCCTTACTACAGTCAGAAAAGGCCACATGATGGAGGCATTGATTAGTCTTATATAACTTTGAAAGGAGTTAACTAAGTTAATCAATGAGTCACCCTAACCTCCTCATATAATCTGAGGGAAAAAAAAATCCTTCTCCAATGATCTGTAGTGCAATCAAGTCAAATCAACCCGTGAAGAGATCCAGCTCTGTGAACTGGCTGTGGAGGATCCTGGGGAAAACTTTCAACCTTATATCATTGTTCCAGGCTAAGTGAAATTAATTCCAGCCTAAGACCACAGCTAAAACTTTTTCTGACATCTCCTCACAGACATCTAGCTCTCAGACAAAAGACCTTTTCCAAATGTTTCCAAACCCTCTCTACCTCCTTTCATAACCAGCTAACACCACCAGTGTATATATATGCACACTTCCTATCTCATTGCCTGTAGAACATAAGGTGTCTATTCATCAGTATTTACTAGTATCTTGTGACTATGAGTAATGCTACAAACCATTACTAGGTGCTAAAAGCAAAATCAGAGTCACAAACAAATTGTGTCAGTTCAAGTGCCAGAGAAACCAGGGCAAACCGAAGAAGCACAAATTATTAATGGATTTTCACAGACCAATAAAGGACAAAAAAACCCCAAAAACGAAGCTTTCCTGTTGATTGGGAAAGGAATTTAACAGGTGAACAGATTACTTTAAAAATAAAAAGCAGAAATAGCACTTAGCGTAACTGTGGCAAATAGAATTCAGAATTTGTCATTTGAACTATGTTTGTTCTGTAAAACAAAGAGTTCATGCTCTAATAAATAAGAATTTTATGACATATCCAGTGCCTCTCTATTCCACAGAAATAAATAGGTAGCTTAGGTTATTTATGAGTCCTGTTAAGAACAGTCAAGAATCGGAGGATCTTGCTTTGAAAATATTAACTAGTATGACTTGAATAGGATTTAGACCACAATGCTTGCACTTCCTATGTAGCCAGCATTTCAGACCCAAACTATTCTCTGTTCTGTGCAGGATACAGTGTGTTCATACCTCTTGCTTTTGAAAATCATCTGTATTGCAGGGAAGTGTTCATGAAACGGGGGATAAAACCACAATGATTTATTATAAAGGAATCAATCTCACAGCAACTTGCTTCTTGCATGAATGCTTTTTCTTGTGTCTCTAATCTAAAGTCTTCATCACGTGCTGTGCCCTACATCTGGGGCTCAGCAAGTTCAGAGGTACAAGGCAACTACAGCTGATACTTGACCTGAATAAGCTCTACAGAAACCTAATTCCAGATGAATATAAGCTCCACATAAAAATCAAACTCAACTGGAATAATTAAAATCTGCTTTAAAACAATAACCATAGAATTTCCTTGCCTGGTAATTTTGCTGCTGATTACAATGAGGGCAGATTTTTTTTTTTTGCAATGTATTTTCTCTTTATGTACTCACATATTTTTTTCCTTTGCACGTATTTTATAAGTGCATTGCATTTATTTCATGTTACAACATAGTACAACTTCTGAGCTATTTTTCTGAGTTGACTGCCTGCATGCACACAAAAAAATAAGTTTCCACTTCAAAAGAATTACTGTGCCCATTAAAATTTGTCAAGCATTACACTGAAACAGCTAATGAATAGTCCTGTAGTATTACAGACAAACGCAATGCAATGATTTTATCTTTTGCAAAGTTTACTGAAAGGAAGAAAAGCAAAGAATGAAAAAGAATGATAAACCACTAATAATGCTAACAAAAATATTACTTTCTTATAATATTAAACTTCTAAAAAAATTAAATCTGAGGTTTAAATGCCAGCTTATATACAATGTTGGTGTTATGTAAACAGCTAAACATTGGAAAATATTTAACACATTGAAAGATCCACATTTCTAAAATTTCAGTAGTTCTTAGTTTACATAGACACTCAGAATGTATCAAATCTTATTGGAACAATCACACTAGTAAAGCTGTTTAAATATCATTGTAAGATGGACACAAAACCTATTGTTTAACTGTCACAATGAAAAAAATATTACCAAAAAATATTTAATTTATTCATTTTGCTTAGTTACTACTTCTCCCTTATCTCACCTTCATCTTGTCTCAAATGCGTTCATCAATGCTACAATTACAGTTCTCTTGGACATAATGACCTTAAGGGTCACTTCTGATCTAAATGATTTTATGAATATATGGGCTAACACAGATGGTTGTGTCCTCACATTGTCATGTTTAACATTTTTCTGTGGTGCTGGAACAATTACTGTACAACACGCAGTGGAATAACATTATTAAAAATAACTCTAAGTTTATTAATGTCTTTGTGCTTTCCGTCTGATTTGTAAAATCAATTTTATTCATGCTCATTCTGCTCAAATGTATTTATGCTATCCTCTGGACAGTCAACTGTTACACTTGTTAGGCAAAGATTAATTGAATGAACAGATCAAAATGCATCACTTTTGGTAAAAAGTTCATGGAATATGTTCAGCTTTTTCCACACAGAAGAGTCTGGTTAACAGGATAAACAATAGACTCTCTTCTACAGCGCTGCACATTTGGAAAAACAGACTGTTTTCTAAACAGTTAATCAACCTTATGTAAGTTTAAGAAATACTTCAGAAATTACATGTGTAAAGTAAAAGCTTAATCCTGAAAATACTTCCATGCAAGACTTATTTATTCAGACAGTCCTATCAAAACAAACTGTGCACATCTGTAAAATTATCTATGTGCCTAACTCCTTATTAGGTCAGATACCTTGCAAGTGCAGGCATGTATCTGCATGCTATCTGAAATTATCCTATATAATATTATTTCCAGAAGATCAGTGATTTTCTAGTTGACTCACTGATGCTTTTACAAGCTGTCACACTGATGACTGCAATGGATTCGCAATCAAAAAAAAAAAGGGGTAAGATCCTGTCATTCTCATGGCGAGGCAGCAACCCTCTATCAGAGCACTACACATACATATATTATTCGTCATCACGGTAAAACTGAAAGCACAATGATAAGCATTAGAAAAAGCAACAATACTAGAGAGAGCTGCTGCTTGAGAAAAGATGATGTCAAGCAGACAGATTAATGAACACTGTGAGTGGCAATCGGTAAAGCTGAATGACAAGTCCAAGAGAGAGTGCACATGCCTTATTTTGTAAATGACAGTATTGCAGCTGGAAGGGTCACTTCTTTAATGTAAAATGGAACGCATTACTGCTTCCATGCTCCACTCCTTTTTCAGTTTTATTAGTTCATAGAATAAATAGGATAAAAACCAGTACATTGGGCCAACATACTTACAAAACCCCTCCTCTGTTCCCAGGGCAGACCTCAGCGTTTGTTATTGTGTTTCTGTTCATAAATTAGCTCCAAGATAATAACAGAACTATGTGAGAGTGAAATCTAGTTTGGATACCTCAAATATAGCAACAAAAATTTCTGCACTGAGGCAGGAATTTTAGGAGTATTCCAACTCTCATTGAACAACAGTAGGTTAGAGGGGTTAGAGCACTGTATTCCCTTAGGCTCGTCTTAAAATCCCAACCTGCAAGCTTGTCCATGGGTCAAATTTATTCTAAGCACAGAATAAAGGAATAGAATTGCTGTAATTTGAAGAGAAGGAGACTTATTTTTTCTTTCCACATGCAGTGCTGTTAAGCTTGGATATCTGATTGGCAATTCAGTGATTTACAGTCTTGGTAAATATCATGAGATTTCATGCCTTGCTTCTAGAATTGCCTTAATGAAAATTAAGTCCATCAAACACACAGATATGATTTATAATAATGCTAAAGAATTTTTTGTACAGAATGATTTTCCAACAGAATACTGTATTTCAATTAAATAAAAAATTCCCACGGAAAACCATCATCTTCCAAATATACTTGCAGCTTCTGTCCATTGCCTATTCCCAGGGTACTTAAAATTATATAGCTATATAATTTAGGACTAAGAATCTCTAGTCCTGCAACAAACACTGAAGTGAGCCTTCCTAGGAAAAAAGTTTAATTCTCAGCTTTTGTATTTTTATTTTTAATATACGCATAAAATATGTGATTTTACATACAGTTATAATAAAAACTGAAATGAAAGAATGAAAGCCAGAAAAAATATTGACTGATTTTAATTTGTTTTCAGTATTTTCATTTCCAAGAAGTCTTGGAAAGATTTATTTCTGTTCCAAGTTATAATCAATTTCTAATTCAATATTTGCTGCAGAATGGGAACTGAATGCCAACTATGGATAAAATATAATTTTACTTAATTTTCTGTTCTGACTCCCATTAAAGGGGAAAAGAGAAAGAGACTTCTGGCTTTCAAATGAGATCTATTGATCTTTTCTATACAAGAACACATTTTATAAGGTTTAAAGATACTGTTCAGAAAGACATCTTTGGCTGTGCTGATTCACCAGAACAGACTACACTCTCTAAAAGCCGTGTTTCCATTTCTAGGGCCTCACCAAACACTAATTATTTTCACTGAGGATTCAGCTAACACAGAGCACCTACTTGTTTCTGAATACTTGCTGACTTTTTCCAACACAATGTAGAGTGGAAACAACAGAAAAAAGAAAAACAGGGTAACCTTTTTTGAAGGCCTGACATATACATGAATTACACTGGGTAACACTTTGTGAGTTTTAAATACCCTTTAGCCTTGTCAAATGGCTATAAATTGGCTTTAATTGTAAAATATTAATAACTTTCAAATCAACTAGCTTAATCTACAGAAATAATTTACCTTAACCTCAGACTCGCATTTAAAACTTGAATACTCTATCTCTGATTCTCTGGGACTGTGAGTCTAGCACGCTGGTCGAAATCCCCAGAACCCCATATAGTGCTGGTGGACATAGCTATAGATTTCTCGAGATCAGATTAGAATCATTTTCCAACCTTGCAGTGTTCATGGGAAATTATGTCAATCATTGCTGTAACTACTATTTTGTTAGAAGTGGTGGATCCTGGCAGCTGGTCCCCTATCGTTGCCTATATAGGGGAAACACAGGCTTAGGAACATACCTGCAAGTGGTGTAAGGTGCATATTTTCCAAAGTATAACTGTAAACTCACTTATGATGTATGCTGGCTGCATGAGTCCTGTTATACTTCCAAACCTGAGCAAACAGGTTGTTCTACACAGTTCTGCCCACACTGACAGTACAAAAAGTGGCAGCAACATCCAGATAAACACATCAGAAATACGTGTGAAAGAAGGGAAGATACACAGTCTAGCTATCCATAGATTAGACCAGAGGAGTAAGTAGGAAATACTTGCTCACAGTATCTTGTTAATTAGAATCTTGTTTATGCCATTTGATTAGAAGAAAAATAACATTAATGCAGAGATTGTTTAGTACTAATTATATTGTGATTGTTTTTTTTCTAAATTTTGAACAGAAAAAGCATTGTGCTTCAAATATATTCCTAGCCTCGTCTAATGTAACTGGATTTTGGATAAGCTGCAATAATACAAAATCATGTTGAATACAATCATAACAAAGATACTCTGCTTAGAATAATTTAACCCTCAAGCTAGAAGTTGTTTTCTATTCAAATTAGCCTTGAAAGGATTCACAGGCGTGTGTTACAACTTGCATATTATTTCATATGAGGAAAACATCAAAAGAAAACCAAAATCTACTAGAGAAGAAACTACAAAATCTCTTAATCTTTCTTTAAATATATTTGGGTTAAAAATAAGGAGACAAACAACAATCTTTAACAGAAATATTTTTTTTTTTATCTAAGCAGAGGGATGAGAATGAAGAAGTCTAAAATAAAACAGAAGAGGTGCAAGAAAAAGGGAATGATTTTTATAGTGACAGTTTAATATTCATTTATTTTCTAATATCTTGAAAATTCAAGGAATAAATTGTCTGGAAACTGCAGAACCCACAGAATATTTTTATTTTCCTTTCACTTTACTATGTAGCTTATCCAGCAATTATATTAAACAAACAATATTAAAGGTGAGAGTACTGGCATGGGTAATCCTACAAGAAATGACAAGTGTCATATTGGTTTAGTGCCTCAGGCAATAATTCTATCTGTTTAGTCTCTCTTTTCTTTCTATTATTTCAGTACTTAGAATACGACCTTGATTGAAATACTCTTTTTGTCTCTTTCCTAGTGTAGTTTTATGACTGTTATTTAGGCAACCTACAATTCAACACGAAGCTTCCCTCTATGGTTTATCACTGTTGAAATAATAGAAGCCTCTGCTTCATTAGTTGGATGCTACGGTTGGTAGGACGATAGCTCATTAGTAGAATACCTCAAGGTTTCTGTATTTAAAAACCTCTTCTATGTATGTTTTTTCTTCTTTACCTCCATCATTTGAAACTGTAAGGCACACTTTAGACAAACAACTCCTACTAAAGGTATAGCAGAGTTGTTCTTTGTAAGAACAAATCACCTCTTACAGACTTTTTCTTGTTACTTCTATAATAACTAATAACTTCTTTTTATTAAACATACTGTAATATATGAAGGAAACGGTTTTATTTTTTTCAGAAAGTTCAGTAGATGGAGATAAGGAAAAGTGTTAGAATAAGTGCATCTGGATCCTGTCTTGGAAAGTCTGAGATGTGAGGAAACTGATGTCAGGTAGTGGTGGAGCTGACAGTTTGCGGAAGTGCAAAGGAAGAGTACTGTTTTGTTACTTTAACCTAACATACTGCAGGGGAGTACGTAGTTTGAATTTTCTATGTAAGGCACAACCAGGTCTTTGGCAACAGTTGTTGCTCGTTGCTTTGAGGATCCAGGATAATTACAGCATTCTCAGAAGAGAGACTACAGAATATAATTATATTTTCAACCACATAAAAAGTGATATATGTACTTTAAGCTACTTTGTAACTGCACATGAACACAAAAAAAAAGTACACACTAGTAAAAAAAAAAAAAAAGGAAAGATAAAGAAAGTTGGTGTAAACAGGGTCAGCTGATGTTTGGAAAGTTACTGAAGTCAAAGATTGACCATCATACTCTTCATTTCATTATAGTGAAAACATAGGAAGACTCAAATGTGTACAGAGAACAAAATCACTATTCATTTTTTTTTTTTTTTAAGGCATATGAAGTATTCAAGTGAAAACCTTAAGAGTATACTAGATATAGCAATCTGTCATTTTTCTATGATCATTTCTTATACAAAACTACACAAACATTCTCATGTGGCAATGAATCATCTGATCTGTACAACAGGTTTGTAATTTTCCTTCTGTTACCACATGAACAGAAACATGAAAAACAAGAAACCCTACATAAATAGCCACAATATTGTGGATTTTGTTATTGTGTGTATTTTTGTTGGTTTGGGGGTGTTTTTTTTGAGCATCCCAGTAATTGCATCTAACCGCCCTAAATATCCATAGGATCTTTTTTATTTTTCTGTCTGTGTAACAACTGGACAAACAGGATGGGCAAACAGGGGATGGCAAATCAGCCAGGATGTGGCACACCAATTTGTGTGGCAGTTTGCATGGAAGACTGCAAAGTAAGGATGTTGAAGATCTGCAAGCCTGCTCAGGGAGTGATAGTATCCACCTAACAGAAAGCTATGTGCCAGGCTGCAAGATGTGCCCTACTCTTAAGCTAGTACCAGCTGGTATTGGCAGAAAGGACACACGATACAGAGGATTCCCTATCCTCTTTGCCTGGCAGAACGTGGTGACTTAAGAGATAGGATGGAATAGAAACAAATTCCTGTTCAGTGCAGCAAGCAAGTCTCCTCTGCAACTTCCCCACCTTCCCAGATTTCCTTGCATAATAGGTGCTAGGCTCTGCAAATGGAAACAAAAAAAGACAAAGATGATGTCTCATTGAAGGTGTCACTGAGGTTAAGTTGGACTGTCGCCTGCATCAAAACTGACAATGTGTTATTGTCATAGAAGGCTCCATTCTCTGGGAAAACAAGGCCCAATATTTCAACTGGACACACTTCTTAGGAAAGTCTGCTGCCTCCCTGGGGCCTGGGTTAAAAATATGAAAACTTCCTATCCTGGTACAGCCCTTGAATTGTTATCCACTCTTGTTTTTTCAGATAAGCAAAGAAGTAAGAACAAGAAATTCAAGGGCAATTAAGAGAGACTTCAGGTCCTTGGCACTGGTTAAGGGATTAGGAGCACAACTAATGTTCTCCTCTGTTCTTCCATTTATAGGCAATGATGAAGAAATAAAAAGGCAGATGCAGCTGATCACTGCCTAACTTTGAGACTGGTGTTACCAGCAGAATTTGGGGGGTTTTGGTTATGGGATAGTCCACACAATACCAGGCTTGCTGGCGACAGATTGGTTGCACCTTTTTCAAAGAGGGAAAAGTATATTTGGTAACAATTAGAAGGGCACGTTGAAAGAGCTTATCTACATTTAAAGGGGAAAAGGGATAAAACCAGACTTGCCACACGTAAGCCTGGGGGTATCAAGTCAATGTTCCAGGACAGTGTCCTTTTGAGGTCCTTCAGTCTGCTCCACGGTTTGCTGAGTGTATTGGAGCACATATGAAATGTCTCTGTACTAACATAAGAATCACCCTATCCGTCTCAGTGGAGGATGGCAATTCATGCAGCAGCAAAGATGCAAAGGCTGTTGATGTGTTAGAAACCACAGAAGTGCATGACAGCAGTCACATAGGAATTACGGCTTCTCCCTGAAGAAAGCTGGCAGAAACAATAGACAATTGAAGTGCCTCTACACCAATGCATGCAGCATGGGCAACAAACAGGAGAGGCTGAAAGTCATTGCACAGCAGGAAAACTGTGATATAGTTGCCATCATGTTAACATGGTGGGATGACTCACTCAACTGGAATGCTGCAATGGATATGTATAAACTCTTAGGAAGGGATAGACAACGAAGGAGAGGTTATGTGCTGTTCTTCTTTACACTTTTGCAACTCAATCTTTAAAAAAGGTAGTCCAGCCAGTCATATAAAGTTTTTATTCCTAATCAAAACCCAAATAAAATTAAAAAAATACCTATTGGGACTTCAAAACATGAAAATTACTTCTCCTACTGTGTGTTGAAAGTGATAGATTGGCAGGCACTAAATGTACACAAGAAATCTGCTATGATGAAAAAACAACGCTATAATCACGTTACCTAAGGCAATAACTAAGTATCTCTTAAGTATGGCCATCTTAGAAGTTAATAGTTGTTTTGTTTTTTTTTTAAATACCTGTTGCAGCTATGCTGAAACATCCACTGAACAATTAGTTGTTTGAAATACTTATTCTCTGGTCAGTAACTGTAAGTCAGAAATAGTAATACATTCTCAGTGCTTGTACTAATTGCCCTCAATTTTTCATCTCCTTGTGAAAGCTTTGAGAAGCAGTGATGGCTCTGAGACAAAAGTAGGGGGAGCAGCTGCATGGCATAACCTCCTTTCTGCACCACAATGTGAAATTCTACATAGCACCTGCTGACAGAGGGCCATGGAAGCTAGTTGCGCTCATAGACAGCACTGAGGAGGTAGCTTAATATTTTTCAGAAAACACCAGCTGATTGTAAATATCATTAATATTATAATTTTCTTTTGCCTAAAAGTCTGTACTAGTAACTAAAAATATTTATTTTTACATTTAGTTTCAAAAAAGTTATTTTACTCCTCTGACAATTTATGCTCAAGAAATAAAAACACTTAATTCACCAAACAGAATTTTCTCTAACCTTCTATCTTGCCATCACTTCTTAATGTCCTGAAGGCTGGAAAAAAATGAAACGATCTGCCAGGCAGCCACAGTACTACATACAGAGCAGTCCTTCATCACAATGAGAACAAACAATTTCAGAAAATTAAAACAAACCTGGAATAAAAAAGTGATAAAGCTTAGAATTCAATGTGAAGAAAAAGAAACAACAAGGACTGCTTTTTACCCATGAAAATGTCCTCATAAGAAACTTCATGTTTGCTTTGAGCTGTTTGTACTAACAAAGATTTTTAACTGAAACAATATGACAGAGAAGGAAGAGCTCCTTAGTCGGCATATGTTGAAGTAATTGTCTTGGATAATTCTGCAATTTATCATATTCCAGCTATCAAACTGTCTAGTGCATGTATATGAGGATATCCACAGACACATATCCCTTAAAACTAGGAAAAACAAAAACAAGACCCTGCCTTCCAAAACTCTGTTCCTTATTTTTGCTAGGAGAAACAATTAAGCAACATGACTCACCAACACACAAATTTCAGGAACTGTTTTAGATGACAGAAGGATTGATATCCCATGCGGGGTTGAAGACATTTCAGATGCATTTAATTAGAGATTTATTCATTAACCTCCTGTAAGCATTTAAAGTGCAATACAGCTACCTGGATACGTGATAATTCTCTTTATAGCTAGGAAAATAATATGACGTAAAGTTCACATTAGAGAAATCACATAGTGATGTGTAGCATTAACAAGATTACCTTCAGAAATGCAAGTAGAATAGAACAAAACTGAACTATTTTACAGCTAACAGAATTCTTCTGCCTTAAATATAAAATTTAAAAAAATACTGCTGATATTTTGAAATGTTGCATATGGGTTTTTTTTACACTGAATTCTTCTACCTCTTTAAAGGATGACAGAAAGTTCAAAATCTTGCATGGTTACACCCACTATAAGTGTCAAATATTCTTGAATTAAAGAGAACTTTTATTCCTGCAAATGGAAAAGTTTTATTCCAATCATACATCGACAGAGCCAGTGGCATCTATAAATTATGCATGTAGTAATGGATATAATTAATATAAACTTGCCTTAAACTCAGATAGAAGCATAATAAGATTGTGTAGCTAACAATACTATGTAAGTGTTTTGTAACACGATGATTGCATAGCTTGACAAAATTCTAGATAAGCATGCAAGCAAAAGGGGCAAAGACAGATGGATGCAGTTGCAAGTAGGAGGCATTCAAGTAACAGAAGTTGTCAGACAAAAACAAGATAAGCAAAGGGAGTGCAAATAGGCAGAACATCCTCCTGAACATGCTAGAAGAATGATTGGCAAGAAAAAAGCAAACCAAACAAGCGGATAAGCTGACTTTTCTTCTGTGGAGGACAGAAATAGCATAAAAGCAATTGGCATATGACAGAAGAAAGAGGCAAGCCCATTTCGTTTCTGACTTCTCCCATCAAAGTCTGATCATCCAGATCCCTGTAACTAAGGACCATCAAGGACTGCAGACATCTTTTCTAAATATATGGAATTGTCTCCATAGTATTATATAGTCAAAGCTAATTTAGAATTTTAATGTTAAGGACTACATTTTTTACACTATTAATGATGATCAACATTGTGTAGGAACTGCCATGAACAGGAAATGTTTTGTCCATGAGAAAAATTAGTAAAGTCCAGCTATAAAGATTAAAACTGGCCTTATCTGTGAATCTTCAAATGCTCTCAAACCAGAGATTTCTAATTTCGTAAATGATAGATACTCCATTTAGTTGTAACACACTGCTCACTCCATTGTTATTCAAATTATTCAATTTATCATATAAGCAGCATAAATTTATGACAGATTGGCTCCATTTGAGAAATTCCCCAAATTATACCATTTATTGGTTGTCAAGCTTTTTCATCTCCCACCTGGACCTCCTGGCCTGTCTTTTTAATTTGAATAAAATCTATTACAGACATATTCATGCTTTCTACAGCAAAGTAATATGTATATGACAAGACGTGCTGTCCCAAAAATTTTTCAAGAAGTTCCACCGCTTGTCTCTCACCTTCAAAAAGCATTGTATCAGAATGCAGTGCAGATCTTAACACAGTTTCTTTTATATTAAGCTTCCTAAGTGCTGAGCTCTGCCAGAAAAAGCACACTAAGTCTTCACAGAGTTAAATAGAAGATAAAAGCTTGTTTATTAGAAACAGCATGTAGAGACATACTGATCATTTACCATGTCTGGTAAGACTAGCTCTTTCTTCTCCTCCCTCTAAGGAGGCCAGGGTTCTGCTTTCAAGTGTGGTAGATTGTGGCAGCTTCTGTATATACTTGGAATGGCGATTGTCTTATTCATCTTTCATATCAATTTAGATTTAGCTTTTTCAGTTTGGTAGTTCATGACATTCTCTTCACTATCAGTCTGCAAAAATGGAAATTATTTCAACAAAATGAAAGGCATGTAAAAAAGCAGGACTATTTTATGTCTCGGACTACTTTTCTGCACAAATAACTTTGGTATAGTGTCTTTGAAACACTTCATGCCTCAGGGCTGCTGTTTTTCTGAAGTATTTTCTCACATAATCAAGTTTATGTCCTCAACAGAAAAATCCCATTGGACTGGGATATATAATATTTATAACTTTAAGGAACTGTACTTCTTCTTTAAGCATATCCAAGAAATATGTTCCTCTTAAAAACATTGCTGTTGATTGCATTTGTTAAGTACTTCTTTTACTCAATATTGTAAAGCATACACTTCTACTTATGTCACTGTTCATCAAATGTTATATCACTTTTTCATTATTATTATATCTATCAGAAAACATCATTCCTTCTGCATCAAAGCTGCAAGGAATTTGAAGCCCAGTTCACAAATGTTTTGTTTCAGATATAAACTATTAAGTTTACACTGATTTCAATGACACATATCAAAGCTAATACTAATATCATGCAAAGCAAATCTGAAGTTGCTGTGAACTGTTAAAACGTCACCATAACTTGCACAGCAAAAAGCAGTATCATGAATTTCTTTGTGACAAGCATTGTGCCAGTTGTTCTAGGTTAACAGATGCAGATGAATTAACCAGTTTCACCAAACTCCTCCTTTGCTCTTGCTTCTTATTCATGCTGCTATTCAGCCGCAGTTTCCAACATGTTCTTCAATACAACCACCTCACAAAGAGAAACCACAATTAGATTCTATGTTTCCTGCACATGACACTAGGCAAAACCAATACATACTGAATTCCATTGAGTTACATACCTTTCTGCTGAATTCAAAGAATCTTAGAACTCAGCAGGGAGCATGCCAATTATTTCAAAAGAAACCTCATGTGTTGTATAAACTATAAAGATAAATACATTGCAAATACAAATCTATATCTTTTCTCTAGAGGTTGAGCCTCAGACACTATGCTCATATGACGTTAATATTTCTGTCCTTCAAAGACCTTGCCAGTATCTTCAGGCAAAAAGGAAGAAATAAAGATCTAATAATCACAGAAACTTATTTTAATGGCAGATACATTTGTGTTGTGGAGAAAAAAAATAAACCTTACTATACATCATAAAGGAAAACAAAACTTTTTCCAATTTGTCTTAAAGACAATGACTATAACCAACTGAATCTTGAAATCTAGTTACTCTTTCACACGAGAATAAGCTCAAATGAAAATACTGGAGTTTTTTTTCCTGCTCCAGGCACCTAAGCAGTTGTTTGGGTTTTTTTTTTTTTTTCAATATCTGCATATCCTGTTAGCTCTCTGTTACAATCATTTACCATATGCTGGATATTTTAAGTATTCAGTACACAAAAAAAGAGATACTACAGTTGGTTAAACTTTCCAATCTATTAACAGGCTTTTAATGATATTTTAAACACCTGAAAGGTTCTATAAAGAAAAAAAACAAAAAAAAGTTTGTGGACGACACTAAGCTGGGTAGAAGTGTCAATCTGCTGGAGGGTAGGAAGGCACTTCAAAGGGATCTGAATAGGCTGGACCACTGGGCTGAGACCAATGGCATGAGGTTTAGCAAGGCCAGTTGCTGGGTCCTGCGCTTGGGGTGCAACAACCCAATGCGGTGCTACAGACTAATGGAAGCGTGGCTACAAAGCTGCCTAGAGGAGAAGGACCTGGGGTTTTTGGTTGACAGCCAACTGAACATGAGCCAGCAGTGTGCCCAGGTGGCCAAGAAGGCCAATGGCATCTTGAATTGTATCAGAAACAGCGTGACCAGCAGGTCCAGGGAGGTTACTCTCCCGCTTTACTCGGCACTGGTGAGACAGCACCTCAAATACTGTGTTCAGTTCTGGGCCCCTCACCACAAGAAAGATGTTGAGGCTCTGGATTGTGTCCAGAGAAGAGCAACGAAGCTGGTGAAGGGTCTGGAAAACAAGTCTTCTGAGGAGCGGCTGAGGGAACTGGAGTTGTTTAACCTGGAGAAGAGGAGGTTGAGGGGAGACCTTATTGCTCTCTACAACTATATGAAAGGAGGTTGTGGAGAGGAGGGAGCTGGCTTCTTCTCCCAAGTGACAGGGGACAGGACAAGAGGGAATGGCTTCAAGCTCCACCAGGGAAGGTTCAGGCTGGACATCAGAAAATAATTTTTCACTGAAAGGGTCATTGGGCACTGGAACAGGCTGCCCAGGGAGGTGGTTGAGTCCCCATTGCTGGAGGTATTTAAAAGATGGATTGATGAGATGTTCAGGGGCATGGTTTGGTGGTTGATTGGAATGGTTGGACTCGGTGATCCAAGAGATCTTTTCCAACTTAGTGATTCTGTGATTCTGTGAAAAAAAAAATATAAGATAATAAAGGCAAACATAAATTAATACCTTGTAGTTAAGGTATGAAACAACTTCTCCGGCTGCAGAGTTTTTAGAACTATATTTAGGTCAAATTAAATAGTTGGAGTAGAGTCTCAACAAAAGTTAGAATACGATTATAATTGAAGAGGATCACCAGACAAGAGTTTTGCATAACCCATTTTACAACTCGGATAGCAGATGTGACCAATTGTCCCCTTAGCATAAAAGGTGAATGTTTTACCCTTCAGCTGTAATTCTCTGAAAATACCACTCTTGCTCTATGTTGAACTAAACTTTCCCTGAAGAACATTGTAAAAGGAAGGGAATAAAAATATAACAGTCTGCTTTTTATTTTGGCACATAGTGCACCTATTTGCAAGTAAGACCTTCATCTAAGTCTCAAAGCCCCCGCAATATGAGCAATTAAGGAAATTTTTAACTATGATTCAATTTTGCCCATTCAACTCATAAGTTTGCATAGGAACATGTGCCTTTAATACAGAGAATACCTCATCTTTTCAAATCACCCCGAAAAATGGAAAAGATTACTTGCTGTAAAGGTGTGGAATGTTCACAGGTTGACTATCCATAAATATTGCTCTTGAGCTCTCTAACTTACATAAATCCTTTTACAATACCAAGAAATGTAACATCTTGTAGACTAGGCCAAGCAGATGCATAATCAGCACACAGAACATGAGTTTAAAGACTCCTTGCTGGTAGCATCACCATCTCTTCAGACATCACTGAGATCTATGAAAAAGCCAAGAAAACATTGCTTAATCTTCCTGTAGTCTTAATCTCACTGTCAAGGAGAAACAGTCAGCAGGCAAAAGCAGGCAGACTATGAAGTTGTCAGATGTTTACATCAAAAAAATCTGACTGAGACACAGAGAGGTAGGATGACTGCTAAATAAAATTTAACCCAGAATCTTCTTTAGAAAGGGTCAAGACAGGTTAAACCAAAAGACAATGTAATTAATTCAACAGTACATATAAACTGCACTTAATTACTGTTCAGTCATACAGTAAGCAAGAAATTACGTACAAGATCCAAATGTTACCTATACACAACAGCTGTCCGGATATCTTATTTCATGGAGAGACAACCAAGAGTCAGAATTTTCATCTGGTTGCCTACCTAAAAATGACTAAAATGTATTTGAATATGTTAGTACAGAGAATAGTAAAGTATCAAGAATGACGTCATGCCTATTATGAAAAGAAGATCAGGTAAATAGTTAACACTGTTAAATCACTCTTTACTTCCCGTGTACTACTCTGGATGCACACTAATAAAAACATAGAATATACCTATAGAAATAACTGCTAGTGCTTGTGAAGAATTTCTGTAGAAAAATAACCTCTTTTTGTGGAAGTGCTGAAGAAATTGTAGTAATTTCTGTTACATTATGTTATAAAACCCCATTTGCATACATACAAAGGAGTGCAGAAAAGACAATGGTAATGTGGAGAAAGCCCAAATAATATCCCAACCTGGATGCTTTCAAGTCCATCAAGGGAGCCATCAGGCCATTAAAGGCTCATAGTCACAAGATGGAAGGAACATAGATGCACAGTGGAAGGCAGGAAGCCAACAGAGAATCATAGAATCAAAGAGTCATAGAACAGTTTGTGTTGGAAGGGACCTTAAAGATCATCTAGTTCTAACCCCCCTGCCATGGGCAAGGACACGTCCCACTAGATCAGGCTGCTCAAGGCCCCATCTAACCTGGCCTTGAACACCTCCAGGGGTGGGGCATCCACAACTTCCTTGGGCAACCTTTTCCAGTGCCTCATCACTCTCATTGTGAAGAAATTCTTCCTTATGTCTAGTCTAAATCATCTGTCCCTCTCCAGTTTATAACCATTGCCCCTAGTCCTATTACTGCAAGCCTTTGTAAAGAGTCCCTCCCCAGTTTTCTTGTAGGTCCCCTTCAGGTATTGGAAGGTTGCTATAAGGTCTCCTCAAAGCCTTCTATTCTCCAGGCTGAACAACTCCAGCTGTCTCAGCCTGTCCTTGTACGGGAGGTATTCCAGCCCTCTGATCATCTTTGTAGCCCTCCTCTGGACCTGTCCCAGCAGTTCTATATCCTTCTTATGTTGAGGATTCGAGAACTGGACACAGTATTATAAGTGGGGGCTCACAAGAGAGGACTAGAGGGGCAGAATTACCTCCCTTTACCTGCTGGCAACTCAGGTGGTTGAAGTCCCGCAGTAAGATGAGAGCTTGTGAGTATGAAGTCTCCTGTAGCTGGAGGAAGAAGGCTTCATTGGTTGGCTCTGCTTGATCAAGTGGCCTGTAGTATACACCAACCACAAGTTTCCCATTGATTCTTAGGTCTTTTATTCCGACCTGCAAGCTTTCAACCTGTTCATGGCTACTCTTCAATGACAGCTCTTTACATTCTATCCATTTCCTGACATAGAGGGCAATGTCTCCACCCCTCCTTCAGATTGTGAACACCCTTCTGAACACCCTGTAGACACAGATAGTCACACTCCAGTCATGGGATTTGTCCCACCAAGTATCAGCGATGGAAACTAGATCATAGCTTTCTAGTAGCACAGTAACTTCTGGCTCCTCCTGCTTATTGCCCAAGCTTTGTTCATTTGTATAGAGACACTTCAGCTGGGCTGCTGCTTGCATTGTCTTCTTAGTGGACCCTTTATTACCTATACAGTGTTTTGGAGTAAGTTTCCTCCCTGACAGCTACTACCTCAGGAGCCTCCCATTCATCTCCACAGGACTTCAGCTGTGCTATGGCATCCCCAGCATGCCCATGGACAGCAGGTGGAGGGCTCGTACCAGCACCCCATCCCTCCAACCATTATCTTTCCTCTCCCGCTTGTCACAGGCTAGCCTGGTATTATCCCCCTCCCTCTTCACATCTGGTTTGAAAGCCTGACAATAAGTCCTGCAAGCTTCTGAGCAAAAACCCTCCTCCCCTCCGAGAAAGGTGACTAGCATCCGTTATCTGTAAACCCGGTGCCGTGTAGGCCATCCCATTGTCAAAAAAAGTTGTTGCAGTGACACCAGCCATGGAGCCACATATTAATAGACTGGACCCATCTGATTCCTACAATGTCACTACCCATAACTGGAAAGAAGGAAGAAAAAATCACCTGGGACCCAGATTCATTCACTACCAAGGTATATGGGAGGCATTTCTGAGATTGCATAAGACTTATTGTGGGATGCTTGGAGATCAAACCAAAGGTACAGAAAGGGACAATTTGGGGAGAAAGAGTTGTAAGGAAAATAGAGGGTAAAGACATAAAAAAGGTTGGTTGTTTGCAAATAAATCATTTCATGATCAGTTCACTTCTTCAGCCACATCCTGCACCTGATCAGTGCAACATGTCCCATATTCTTATCAAATGTCTTTCTAAGTCTTTTCATGGATGAGGAGCTATTTCTGTTTGTATGTGTGCATTGAACGGTCTGAGTGTAGTAATTGGATTCATACCACAGGTTGGAGGGCTCATGTATCTGCGATTTAAGCAATCGGAAAGATTAGAATGGGTTTTAGTACCAATAACTGGATTGGTCTGCAGGTCATAGGAGCTTGTGTGTCCACAGAACCACCAGCTGGAACAAGTGAAGGACTGGGTACTGTTACATAGGCTGTGACCATAGAGAAATCAGCCTGCATGAGAGAGACTGGGGAGCAGAATGAATGAGATCAAATGCCAGCCTTGGAAATGGGACCAGTGGTCAGAACTCCAAAAGCCCGTGTTGCCAGCAACTGGAACAAGTGCAAGGACTAGCAAGGATCAAAATGGACCAGTCAGCAGGTCAATGATATGGCCTGAAGGCCAAGGGGATCCCCCAGGGTAAAACCTGGGAGGACCTCAATATCCTGAGGCATCAGCAAAGTGCAAGTCAGCTACCAGTGAGACCTGTTGCTGTCTATGTCTTTCTAGGAGTGAAACCCAAGGGGAGTTGTCTATTAGGGACAAAATGGACCCCAGCTAGCTTTTGTTAAGTGTGAGCATATGTGTGTATATGTGTGTGTTTGTGTGAATTAGTTTGCACTAGCTAATGAAATGGGGTCTGCACTCCAAGGGTTTGTATATCCAGGTGCCAGAAACCAGGGAGACTGAGTATCTGAGTTCAGCTACTGGTAGCACAAGAGTTGTACATATATTCTCAATAGCAGACCTCCTCCTTACCTAGCCAGAGACAGGACCAGGAAGAGACTGTTGCCTGCATTCATGTGAATGCTGCTCGTGGTCCAATCTATGGAGCTAGCCATAGCCCTGTAAGTATGCACATTAGTCGTGTACATGTGCACTCTGCGGGCTTCTGCCTGCGGGGAATATCATTTCAGCATCACTACCAGCTGGACCTAAGCATGGAACTGTATAATAGCTTTGCCTTTCTTGGGCTGTCACATCCAGGACAATATATTTCCTCTTTGACATCTTCAAAAGTAAGTAAATGCTGCTGGGTACCTGCAGTCCTAATCTGTTAAGTAAATATGGAGTGATTCTCAGTGCAAAGGAGCATCAAGCTTCAGGCATAATTAGCTGAAGAAACCCACGTACTCTGGAGAACACGAAGGGGAAATAAAAGGCAAAATAGTTATGAAACGTATGCCTAACATTTTCTCCAGGATTCTCTCTTATCCTTTTGTGGTTAAAAATTTTTTTTAAAATGTGAAGCTGCGTTTCAGAACTGCCTAGGAGAAACATGAAAAGAAAAGATAAGTTATCACAGACTGACCATTGGGTTGTTACTGGGCCACGTGAAAGGTATTCTGAAGTAGCTTCTAATCCTGTTTGAACTCAGCAAATAAAATAGTTTTAATAAGGCAACATTTTACTCATGTAAAAAAAAAATTCCCAAATCTACATTCCTGGAGTGTGATCATTTATTTCTATTTTTTGGGGGAAAAAAAAAAAGAAATATAAGAAAGTGAGTGATGCTCTTCATCCAAAGACATCCTGTTATTAAAGAAGTAATTGAAATTTCTGCTGATATATTTGTTCCGGAAGGACTTTCTCAGCCACAATGAATCACCCAATAAGGCATTGAAAACTAGTCTGGAGGTAAAGATAATTCATATAATGTATATTATCTAAATATTGATTTAAAAATTCTTTAAAATATTAATCACAGTCAACATTGTCAGATGACATTTGTAGATGTTTATGACGACTTAAGATAAGAAACTAACAAAAAGTTATCTTTCTAGCTCAAAATAAGTCACTTCATAGGAAAAAATAAAATCTGTCCTGTGGAACAAGGACTGTGTGTGATGCTAACACTGATCACCTACCACCGTACACCATGCTGAATTTATCAGTAAATTCATAGCATCACAGAATCATTGAAGCTGGGAAGTGCTTCTGGAAAACGCTTGGTTCACTCCCTCTTCTCAAGACAGGTAGAACAGGTTGGTTTTCACTGCGTCCAGAGAGCTTCAAGTATCTCCAAGGATGGAGAATCCACAATCTCTCTAGGCAACCTATTTCAATGACAGAACACTCTCACAGTAAAAGAGCTTTTTCTCATGATTAAAAGGAATTTCCCATATTTCAGGCTGTGCCCACTGCTTCTTGTCCTTCAACTGTGCACCACTGAGAGGAAGCCATCCCTATCTTTGTTACTTTCTTCCATCATGTATTTAAACAAATGGTAAAGATTCCTCTAAACCTTATCCTCTGTAGGCTAGATGGTGTGAGGTCTCTCAGCCTCTCTTCATGTGACAGATACTCAAGTCCTTTTATGATCTTTGTGGTTCTCCACTACACTTAATCTAATAAATTCATGCTACTCTTTGTAGTGGGAGACCCAGAGTCATACAGAGCACTCCAGATGAGTCTTAGCAGTGCTGAGAAGAAAGATTACCTCCCATGACCTGTTGGCACTACTATTCCTAAGACAGCACAGGATGTCATTGGGCTTCTTTACTGCAAGTCCACATTGTTGCCTTTCAGTCAACTTGATGACATTAGGACACTTTGGTCCTTTTCTGCAAAACTGCTTTCCTGTTGGTTTGTCTTCAGCCCACAGATATTAGTCTTTCACATGTGCATAACACTTTGATAAACTGCTAAGATTCCCAATGACCCATTTCTGTAGCCTGTTGAACTCCATCATGATGGTAGAACAACTAACTAGTGTATCAAACACTCTTCCAAGTTTAAAATCATCTACAAGCTTGCTGAGGATGCATTGCCCATGTACTTCCTGAAGAAGTTAAACAGTAGTGATGTCATTATCGACCTTTTAGGTAGTGCATGACTGGGTTCTAGCTATGCTTCACAACACTGTTCACACTGGCATTCAGTTTTCGTATTTCCACACTGTCCACTTATCTAACTGTACTTCATCAGCTTGTCAGTGAGGATGCTGTGAGAGACAGCTTTACTGAAGATAAATTACATCTGCTTTTCTCTCCTTGTTCACTAAAAACTTATGTTGTAGAAGGCCATTAGTTTGCTCAGACATGATTTCTCCTTTGTAAGTGCAAGCTGACTACTTCCAATCACCCTCTTGATATGTTTGGAGTACCTTGGCTGTTACGATGTGGCTGTCCTTTGTCTTCAACTCCTTTGCCTCATTTAGCAATGTTCCGACATTTTTTCCTAGTCTTTGTTCTTTTCCCCAATATACTTCTAAAAATTCTTCTTATTGTCCTTTATGACTCTTGTCATATTTAACTTCAGATGCATTCTATTTTTTCTAACCTCATCCCTGCATATTCAGAGTGTCTGTATTATTCCTCCTTTGTGCCCATGTCCTTTTTCCTATTCTTTTACATTTTCATCTGATGTTTGTGTTTTGTTAGAAGCTCATTGTTCATCCATATAGACCTCCTGTCACTTTTTCTTGACAATATATTATTACCTGCTAACATACTAAATGAAAATTGGAAAAAAGGAAAAAAAGAAAACACAAAATGAAACCCATGGTATAGTTCCTGCTAGTTAATGCAGTCACAGCAAAATTGTACATCAACTATAGTTCATGAAGATGAATTACATGTGAAAAGGAAGATTGGATTTGCTTTTACTCTTTTTGTAAAATGGAATCCACATCTGATAAATTACAGTTCTTAGCCCTAATTCTCAGCTGGTACTTATTCACACAGCTCTGTTGAAGACAAGGCAACTACTCTCATTTGTACTTACTGAAAATAGAGCTCATTAGAATCCTCTTTACTATGCTACTCATTAAGTGTGACTGTCAATGGCTTCTTTCTTAATAAGAAATGAAGCTTCTCTAGATATACTAAATTCTTATCTGGTATAGTTAGAAGTCTAGGTTATCATGTTTGTTTAGTAGTTTCTTTTCTCAGAAAAACAATTTTCCAAAAGATTCATCCTCATTTCAATGCAAGTAAATGAAGAACTATTGAAAAGAGGACAACTACTGCCATGCCACAACTGTACCCATACAATAGACAACTGGAAGTAGAAAAGTTTATATGCCACAATGAATGCTTCCTGGTCTAAATCATATACTTTGGCTGAAATCTTAAAAAGAGAAAGGTAATCTAATGAACATTCAACACTTGATATTTCTTACACTATTAAAAAATTTGAGGTTTTAATCCAGAAAATTGAGAAAAAACCCCACAACTATTACAAAAGGAATGAGGATTTCATTGTCTCAACAAAGTAGACAAAGGCAACAGAATTAATTGTCTAAGTCTCATGGGGTTTTAAATATTTTCATTGTCTAGTAAAAGGGTTTTTTTTACAGTTATTCACCAAAGTAATAAAATACAAGATGTCTTTTCTAAATAAAGTTTGTTTAGGAACTATTACTGTCTCCAGGTTTCTCAAGTGGAAAACCTTTCATTTTTACATAGATGTTCGTTACAACTATCAAAGTGTTAACTTCTGGTTTTTGGTCAGACAATGAACAATCAACTAAAAAAAACCCCAGAAGTTCTAAAGGCACGAAACAAGGTGGAAATTCCCAATAAAAGTTAGATGCAAGTAGTTAAATCAATTTAAAAATTCTGACTGACAGACAAGGGAAAAAAGTATTTCTTCTCAAGGATGAACAGGATTAACATGAAGACCAAGTGACAGAGTCCATCAAAACTAAATCTGGAAAAGTATTACAAATACCAAGAATGTAGTGATTGTAGGGGCTCAAGAAACTCTAAGGAAGTCTTTGTAAATATGTAAGTGCTATATGACGTTCCAAAGTTTGAAGCTTTATTCATTATAGGTAGCTGATATAATGAACAGAAAAAATATTGATGAAAGTCTGTTCTGAAATAAAAAATTCCAGTTTCTTCCAGTTTATTATTTAGTGAAAGCATAAAATTGTAAAAATGTGAATTAGTTACACTACTTCAATGTATTTACTAAAAATAAATTATTAATCCAATCTTAAAATACTGATTAGAAAATTCAGTACTTTTTCATATTTCTCCTGTTTAATAGGAATAGGCAAGGTTATAAAAGATCAGAAAAAAACACTTATAATGCTTGTAATGGAAAAAGTAGAAGAAATAAAGAGTGATAAAAAATGCATCCTGATTTGAAATTTAGCAAAGCTTGTGGGAGTGTCCTAGTTTTGGCAAGGATAGAGCTAATTATCTTCCTAGTACCTTGTATAGTGGTGTGTTTTGGATTTAGTATGAACATAATGTTGATAACACACTGATGTTTTAGTAGTTGCTAAGTTAAGTTAAACTAAGTCAAGGAATTTTCAGCTGCTCATGCCCTGACAGTAAGGGTGGAGGTGCACAAGGAGCTGGGATAGGTATGGCCAGAACAGCTGAACCAAAGTGGCCAACAATATGTTCCAACCCATATGGTATGTGTAGAATTTCAATTAATAATTGAGCTGTGAAATAAACACTATACATATTAAATTTCCAGTTTATGAAAAACATTGTGATGGTTTGCAAACATACTGAAGATCAAGATAAGAATTCATAATCATCTAACCCCATTTTTAACCCTGACAAGTGGTCTGAGAGGAAAGCAAAGAGTATGAGTCAATTCTCTTTGATAACAAGACAATTGTCTTTTTAATAAAGAGAAGACAAGGTACAACATCTAACTAGAAATAATCCTCTACCCAAGTATAGGATGACAATAAGAGTTTTTCAAAAAGATATTTGTATTTATAGTGGATCATAAAACTAAATATTACACAAGTACATCATGATGTTACAAGAAAAATAAACTGCTTACTAAGGTGTATAAACAGAAATCTGACCTGTAACACACACAATCACTCTCTTTACTTTCCTCAAAAATGATAAGGCACCAACAAGAATCCAGTGTTGACCTTTGTGCTCTGATTGCCAAGAAGGATGTGAACTGTGGAGATCAATATGAACTTTTGGAAAGATGAATTAATTATGTTTACTTAGCCAAAAGAAACAAAGATCAGACTGGCTGTTACTACAGCTTTCAGATATAAAAAAAAAACCCTGTTGCATTGAAGAGAGACCAATCTTTCCTCCATGTCTGTTATTATGGACTGAAAGTAGTGAACTGAAACTATAGTAGAGAAGAACCAAGCTAGACTTTAACAAAATTAACCACTGTGACAAATTGTCTGTTAACATGGTGAATCTCTGTATTTGAAGGTTCTAAAAAATGAATCATTTAGGATTGACCTACAGTGTCTTCAAGATCCTTCTTAACCACATTTTCAATACATTTTGTGAAGACTGTGAAGCATCGAGAGGAACACTAGAATATGAAACAAGAAGAATGGAATGGTTCTGATAAACAGAAGAAAGAAATAGGACTTAAGATCAGTCACAGAGCCTTAGATTTAGGGGCTAGTAGGAGGACCTTCAGTTACAAATTAGAAGTTCATCATCTGGAAATTAAATGATTAAAAAGATCATTGTGTGCTTTGTAATCTTACAAGGGTCTTCTGTTATCATTTTTTGCTTAGAAGAAAAATGTTGTCCCACCATATACAAAAGATATTTCTAGCAAAGTGAAAGTACTGTAAATGCAATTGTGAAAGGCAGTTGTGGTAGGACCCTCATCTAGTGATCTCTATGTGGTATCACTTGATCATCCTTAATATAAGAATTATTTAATTTTCAATTGACACAAGAACAGAGAAACTACAAAGATAATTAGATGAATGGAAAGCTTTTGTTACCACATAGTCTAAAAGTAGTTTTTATGTCCACTATTTACCAGACTAAGAGCTAAGAGCAATAAATTGGGATAAGCATCATAGAACCATAGAGTGGTTTGGGTTGGAAGGGACCTTAGATCTATCACCTAGTTCTAACTCCCCTGCCATGGGTAGGGTTACCTTCCACTAGGTTGGGTTGCTCAAAGGAAACAAGGAAAGGATTGAAATATTTATATAGTACTCACTCATGAGCAGAGATTAGATCATCAGGAGATTTGTGTCATAAGTTTCATAAAGAAGTTTTTATCAAAAGTGTTCGCAATAACACTAAAAATCTGCTGCAACTATGAAGCAAAAATCCCCTCTGAATGGCTTCTAAATACAATTTTATGTGCTTCTGGCAGGCAGTGGTTCAGAATCATACTTTTTTTTACTAAAATCACAAGATATTTTACAGCCATGCATAGCTATGTGTAATTCATACTTCCTGTATAAAAGATCTACTCAAGTATGTACATGTATAAAAAAATAAAAAAAAGTAGAACTTCTTAACGATAAAGTAGACAGATACACTTTCCTGGTTTTACTCACCATAACTTTTGCCAGGTCTCATTAGATTCCTATGGCTTTGGCCACAACTTTGCTAACCAAGCAGACATCTCCTGTCCAGCTTTCCCTTTCTTTGCTTGTTGGACCTGTGCTAACGCTATGTCAGTAGTTACCCATTAATTTAGCAATTACAAACTCCATCTATTTCCTCTCCAATTCCTCCTTCACTTACAAGCACATTTCAAATTCAATTTTGATGCAATTTTCTTAAAATAATTATTGTCTTTCTGCTAAAAATTTTAATAAAAATGGTAGGGAAGTAACATAGATTATTTAGAGAACATAGCTGATTGCTGAGCTTCAATGTGACAGCAATGGCTTATTAACTCCCATTCCTTCTCCACTTTTCACAAATGGGAAGGATAGCAAGGTACTTTTTATTCCACTACCTGAGTGGCAGGTTCCTTTTACTGATTTCTAATCCAACCAGAAGAAAGGTAACTTGGAATCTTTATCTCATTTTCTTTATTACTATTACTAATTCACTTTGCTGTAGCTTCACAAACAACTTAGAACTCTTCTTCCAAATCAGTTTAAGCCATGTTTCAGTCAACATGGACTGATTTTTTTTTTTTTTAAATAATCATATTACATAGCCAATCTTCATTATTTCTGAATATTTCTTCCATATTGCATTGAGGAATATCTGGAATTCAATATTGTTTTGAGAAATATCTAGAAGCAGAGCTTTGCATTTTAAATGGTCTTACTCTGAACAAATATGAATGTAATATTTAAAGATTTCACACTATATCTCATACATCCTCTGTTACTCAGAGAAAATATTTCTGTACTTTCACACCCTCATTATGAATAATGTAAAGAGCCAATTAATAAGAAATGTTCTCGATTATGAATTAGGTTCAAATTAAAAATGTAAAATTACGGAAAACCAATGAATGCTTGTTTTAAATTCCCCTTCATGATAGGTAACCATATTTAACTACATCTGCTATCCATATTTGATCTATATCTTTATCTATTCTTATGGCTAATGAGGAACAAATTACTTATTACTCATGAATGACACTAACTACCCACTCTTACATAAAAGAAGAATATTACAATTTACATTTAAATGAGATTTGAAATGTTAATGAACAGAGCCAGTATTCTAATTATCCACACAAATACCTTAAATTAAGGTGAACTTTAGTAGATGAATTACTTCAGAATCATACTCTGTTTGCCCAGTGGTGCCAGTGAAGAAGAGTACATTTGTAGGATAATTACCAATAACTGGGGGTCAAGAATGGGCAAATAATGCTGTTCTTTATTTCATATCATTTGATAAGAAGAAGATGGTCAATCTTTATCTTACAGATACAAAAAAAAAAACTTAACAAAACACATCAAAGACATTTGGTATTTTCTTTATGTTTATGTAGAACCTTAAATTTAAGGTGATTTTCTTCCCAGAGTCATTTGGGTCAAGAAGGACTTAGAATGTTGGCCTCTGTCTCCAGCTTCAATGTTTAATTTCCCTTTGCTGGATTTTTTTTTTTTAAACATGACTTTTGCTTAAATATTTGAGACCAAGTTGGTAAAGGAATTCACAGGAATTCTTAGTGCATCAGCTGAGGATGATTTTTTTTCAGTTTAAAAAGCCAAATAAAAACCTTTTTCTTTCCTGATAAGTCTACTGATTTTACTGCAGTCCTAGCTCTATGTCAAGACAAATCATGAACAAGCATTAAGTTTTTCTGACCAAAGTAAACCCAGAAAACTATGTTGGCATGTAGCAACGCCAAGTATATGGAAGTTTAATTGCGACTAAGATAAAGCATGAAGCTGGTGCCAGGCATATTACAATAAACATTACTAAAAACACCAGGTATTCTGAGCTCGACACACAGGATGATAAAGCCAGGCTGGGAAAAAACACCTGGGAATATGTGAATTGGAGATATGGCTGAAAACAGTCAAGAGAGTGTGGAATGTAAAAAACCTAAAACATTCGGTTTGTGTGAAGGTCGGAAAACCGAGGAACTGTTTAAAGACCTGCCTGAATAAGAGAAGCCAATACTAGAAGAAACAGTAGTAGTACTTTCTTAATTTGACTCCTGTATGTTGTACTGATTAAAAAGAATATGCTTAAAGAAATTTGCGAGGTCTGTGTTTCCTTCATTGCCTCATTGGCATTGTGTTCAGAAATACCTTTCAGCTCAAAACAATAGTCTCTCAAGTTTTTCATTTTTTGTCTAAATTATTTTAACTCTTCTACATATTTGTAGGTTCCAGATATCCTTAAGGGACTGAGAAATCACTGAAATAACCCTTAAGTAAAACTTTTAAGACAACAATCTGTGCCATAATAAAATTTCTAATATTTTGCTCGATTTTTTTTTATAACCAGTACCATATTTACTCATTTTATGTGAAAAAGGATATTTCTCCAGAGGCATGTAATTGACATAACTTAGTAAACAATGTCGTGGGTTGTAGCAGAATGATATCTCAGACTTTGCATGATAGTTGCAAAGATACTTGGCAACATCTTAATTTTCAATTGTGTGGCCACACAAAGTTGGTGAACGAGATAGCAAAGTATAAACAGATTTAATGCTTGGATTATGAAAACATTCCTGAAAGAATTAATTATTGTATTATTAATTTGTATTATTTGGTATTTTTAATTATATAAAAAGTCCATACATTAATGGCTTTCTGTTCTGATACTGAAGTGCTTTTTGCAGCTTTCACATTTCCTTCTGGCAACACTCACAGGTGTTTTCTTGCACCAACTTCAAGATCTGCTCAGGAATTCCTTTTCCATTGTTCGTTGCAGCTCTTGTTCATTTGTGGCATACTTTTGTTTCAAACTCAGCAGCAATTGCTGATGCCTGGAAATATTTTTTGCACTGAGAGAAGTCCTAAAGAAATGAGTCACTGAGTGAATATTGTGTAGATTTCAATTCCCATCTGAATCTTTTTTAATTATTATTACTATTACTATCATTTTCTTTTCTTAATAAAAAAAAATACAAAATAAAGAAAAAAACAAAAAAACCCCATACAAGGTAAGAAGATAGGAAACTCTCAAGATTCATTTTTAAGGTTAAAAGTTCAGCAGTCTCCAGGTAGACTAGGTCAATACCAATTCCACTCACAGCATCCAACAGATGAGCTTCATGAGAGGGTAGCAGAGCTGCTCATGATTAAAAATTAGAATAACACTTGCAGGTTAACTGTTAATTACTCACAGCATTTGGCTAGCAAGCTTTGCATTGAATATAGACAGATGGGGCTTATCTGCCTATGCAAAGATAAAATGGCATACTGGCAGAAGAATTTCAAACATTAAGTCAAGATTTTTGGGGTATTATTTAATGGACTTCCTATTCTAAGCAGAAATTCCACATCACCTGCAGTTCACAAAATTTACATAAAAATGGAAAATCCCCCTCCACCTCTTTATGCTTTGTGTAGCCAGCTCTTACTGAGGAAAAAGTTTGTATTACTCTGTATTATAACACAAACCGTCAACTACACATAACCGGGCAGATAAAAGGACAGATCTCTTGCACCGTAGCTCACATGGTGAGTAATAATAATTTCTTTTAAATAGTGAATATATAGGTGAAAACTTCCACAAAAATCCAGAAATCTAGAAAAAACTATCAAATTGGGATTAAAAGTTAAACTGTTACAATAGTTAGAAATATCTTGAAAATGATTCCTCAAAGTCAAGTTTTTAAAAAATCAGAAATCAACAAGATAGGCATTCATGTCTGTGTTTGACTAAAAACAGCTACTGTACAACTCCTGCTTTTGATGCAAATCTTATACAATACCTTTTAAAGGCACGCTTATTTGTTGCTGAAGTTTAGAGGAAAAGCCCTGTTGCAGCAGCTGTTTCCAACTATACACGTATGAATTTTTGCATGTTATAACTAGAGTTAAATCCATTATCTTCCTTGTTGTATGTGATTTTCTCCTCTCTTTATTTATTTCACTGTTAGCCCTTCTTTATAGCTCCACTTTTCTTCATCTTCATATACATTTGATGTTTAAATAACAAGCACTTTGGTCTTAGATAGGAAAAAATACACTAAGTTGTATCTGTCTCTCATCTTTATACTATCCCTGAAAATTCACTACCAATGAAATACTGTTTCCTGGTTGGGCTATATTCTAGTTTTAGGCCATAACCATAGCAAATTTCCCCTATATAATTTGAGTATTACATAATTTATGCAAACTCTTTGAGGTTTTCTCCTTTTCCTGAACTTCTCTGAATTATGTAAACAAATAGCACTGAGTATACAACAGACTTTTTTCTTAAACTGACAAAAAGCTATGAAGTGTATTTGGAAAGATCTAACACATTTCTTGAGTTCTAGGATTTTATTTAAAAGCATTAGGGACTATTATCTCCAACATGCATTCAACTAGCAGGCTCGATTTACGCAAAAAATAGGACTTGACATACATGGGGGATTGGTTTTTTGTATTTCCATCAAGTTACACTTTACACACAATCACAGTAATCACACATTGGAGGCCATGTTGCTAAATGCTGCTGGAGTCCAGGTATCACCTTTACATCCAAAACCCCTTTCTAGGAAATTTGGAAAAAATAGCTCATCTCCTTTTTTATACATGCCTACTATCAGAGTTTAAATATTCTTTTTTAAGAAGCCAAAAAAGTATCTCTCTGCTCTGAAGTCTCCACATAAAACTGAAACCATTCAGCTGAAACAAGTCACTAAAAATCTTTCCAGCCAACCAGATGAGATGAAACTTTTAAGTCTCTCTCAGTGTTAAGAAAAAATTCTACAAGCTTCAAAATGGCAATGTTTCACATGAGTAACCTGATGACAGAAAGTAAATTCACATCACAGTCACTCATTCTTGTCATCTCCCTATGGGTCAAAAATGCTCTTGGTTTTGTGGCTTTCTCATGATTATTTGCAAAACTGGACACAGGAAGTTTTATCTCATTTGTATGAATGAAGGCTTCTGGGTTAACTTCATCCAAATATTGTGCAAAGGAAAAGTCAGAGTTTAGGTTGAGTTTCTGTACACAAAAGAACAATCTCATAATATTAAAGCCAATGCCTGTTCTGTACAGAAAGTGTATTTTAACTATTGTTTGCATTTTACCTGTGCAAATTCCTTGAAGGAAGTGCAGAACGTTGTTTAACATCTTCTGTAACACAACTGTAGGCTTTACAAAGTGTGACCTGCTGAATGACACATACAGCTCCCAGGTGGACACAAAAACACTATACTTTGTATATATATTCTTATTTTAAAAAGCTCTGTAAATTGTATGTGATGGCCAATGGAAGTCAGAATTATCCAATGCTCTTCTGACCTTAGTCCTGTGGAAACTGTGGAAAGAGTGTCTTTTTTTATCCAAATACTACACACCCAATGATAGTCCCAATACACAGGCTGGAATATAACTTTTTCCACTGAAGCAGTTGCAACATGATATTTTGCTTAGAATGTATCAAACATTTTCAGCTTGGATTGGTTAGAATGTCCTAAACATTCTCCAGATGGAATGTTCTGCAGTTTGGTTGCTGTGACAACGGGAACTGCACAAAATCATGGAACTGAGTTACCAAAAATCAGCCAATCAGAGTAGAGAAGTTTTACTTGACCAATTTGTAAACTCTTTGCCTAACATCTTTGGCATACAAAAGACATCCATGACCCCTCAGAGAACCCTGTAAAACATGTGCAGAGAGAAGCTATGTATCCTCTCACCTTTAACGCTAATGAGGGGGAAAGGGCACGAGGCAGTGTTACTTAAAAAGTCTCTCCATGGCTGACTGGTTGCACACACCCACCACCTTAAAGACCTTGACAACAGACAGACATCTCAGAGAACCATTACTGGATCCAAGGGTGGTGACATTTATCCCTCTCTCTAACACACTCTCCTTTTCTTCTTTCCTTTCTTTCACTCTTTTGCCTCTTCACCCCTGCAACTAACACATATTTCCAAATAGCCACGGCCATAGCCTATGACAATACACATGTTAAATAAAATCAATTGTCAAAAAGTATCACTGGTGTCATTTCACCTTAACTTGAACCAATTGCAATTTACAAACCTTTTAGGACCTTTTAAAGGGATGTAATAGAAGTTTATCTACTGTTTCTATGTGCCAGAACTATCTGTATTTAGAAGTCCTTGCATAAAATATTATTGCTTATTACACAGGAACAGGCGACTCTAATGATAAAAATCTGATCATTTCAGTTGTACAGGGTGTGGCTGGTATGGAGTTAATTTCCGTCATAGCAACCCCTGTGGTTCTGTGCTTTGGACTTTCGACTAAACCAGCCTTGCTTACACAGCAGCATTTTGGCTGTTGCTGAAAAGTGCTGCACATCAAGGCTTTTTCCGTTTCCCACTCTGCCCTCTCTGTGATTAGGCTCTGGGTGGTCAAGAAGTTGAGATGGGACACGGATGGGACAACTGACTTGTATTGAACCATAGAT
The DNA here is from genome assembly GCF_017976375.1 of Cuculus canorus. NCBI lineage: Eukaryota > Metazoa > Chordata > Aves > Cuculiformes > Cuculidae > Cuculus > Cuculus canorus. Next base: position 84,699,344 of record NC_071402.1, on the reverse strand, counting down.
CAAGGAAAAGAGGAAGCAGGGGACAATGTGGTTACTATGTTTGTCTTCCCAAGCAAGATTCACAAATGTTAAAGGTGGTGGCTGGCCTGCTGATAGGAAGCAGTGAGTGAATTCCTCCTTTCCTTAGATGCACAGTTTTTGCTTCACCCATTAAACTATCTTTAACTCGACTCATAAGACTTCTTGGTATTCTTCTGCTTTCTCCTTATCCCACAGGAAAGGGGAGGGAGGAAGAGACCAGGAGAGTTTGGCTACTAGCTGCCCACTACAAGGCAAATAAAAAAACCTTGAAAGTGCGTTTAAACAAAACCAATTTTACAAGCTTACAAAGTTGTGTACTATCTTATCCAGAGATATCTGGATATACACTCATGTAAATTCATCCCAGAAGCCTTTTTTTGAACAGGAAGTTCCTCTAACTTACAAGAGCCTGTGGGCTTTATACAAAATGCCTGTGGGCTCCATAGAAAGCTTGGAGCAGTCCAGAAGCACCAGACTGCTGAGCTACAGAGATATTCTCCCACAGGCTCTTAAAACTAGTGTTTATCCAACTGCCAGCCCTGTGGTAGGCACTAGGGACTTCTGAAGCAAACAATAGTAGACCTGACGCAGTCCTTCACTGCTCTGGACTGCAAAACCTTTTTTTGCCTGGCAGTATTCTTCCAGAAAAAAAAAACCAAAACCCACAAAAAAACATGAAATCCATTAAATGTAAATAATTTACTTGATGTGAGAAAAGAGCACTGCAGCTGTGTGATAATGAGAGGAGCGAAATGGGTTTAAGCAGCATGCCTCAACAAGCAGTGAACAGCAGAAGAAACTGAGATACAAACCCCACCCCGCGTTTCCAAAGCACTCACAAATACTCGTTTATCCTTAAAAGCTATTTTTCACTTGACCATAGTTCCTGACTCTGTTTTACTTCTACTGAACATCTGAGCATTAGAAACTCACTGAAATGAATGCTAAGATCAGTGAAATTTAAACTAAAACATCACAATATTTATCCAAACCTAACTTTGAGTTTAATATTCACTCAAAAAGTACAGTAAATGTCACATTGACCAGTTAAATGAGTTCTTCAGACTCAGATTACTGGAATAAAATAGATAAAATGTATCAAATAGCCAAATCAAACTGCAGCAGCTCTATACAAAGAGCTATTAGCTAAAATCACACTTACATTGCGTACACAGAGATAGATGTGCACCCATGCAAGAAATGTAGAACTCTGAACGTGCACAAAGGCTGCATTCGGTGAAGAGCTACCTCAAATATCTGCATTATTGATAATTATCCATTGTCAGAGGCTGATGTAGTACAGTACATCCCCTTTTATACTACAGAACCTGATGCCATGAATTTAACTTATCAGATGTTAAAGCCATATCTCCAAGGTACTAATTAACAGCATCAACAGCTTCCACATTTATATAATCTTTCAGAAATACAGAATTTCTTCTATAAAAACTTGGAAGCTGTTCAAAAATTGTTAAATAAACAATCACTCAGCTGTTAGTTAAATTATACGAGTACTGTTCTTCTATTCAACACTATATGCAAAACCTCTACTATAAACACTAAAGCACTGAAATAAATTTAAAAGATCTTGAATTTCAGGAGCATCTGGCCATTCCTTATCTTTCATGAATTAGGATGTGGCAGAGCTGCTGCTTATTTTATCAAATGTGTCAATCATCAACTTAAATCAGATAATTTTTTCTTTCAATGTAGCTATGCTTTGAAAAGCCATGTTGCTCTGTTTCACTGTATCTCATTAACTTTCACTTTTTTTCATTTCACTCATCAAATGCATTTTAGCTTTCATGTCAGTATAATATAACATTATCTACAGGAATGTAAATATTTTTGTTTGAGCTGTAAATGGTGATAGGAACTTGAATTATAACTGCATCAGTGAGTGACCTGGTGCAGAATTTGCTGGAGTGTGTTTGGGGATATGGTACGGATGCTGCCTCCAGCAAAATGCAAATCTCTCCTGTCCAGCTGCCAGAGCCAGGCCAGATGAAACCAGAAGTGTATCTTTTCCAGGCCAATCAATGCAGCTGATGCTTTCTTGCTTTACACAGTTTAACCAAGAGGAAGGCTAAGTGTGTATCCTAGGCATACATACACAGAAGACACTAGCACTGGTGGTAGCACAGGACACTGCCTTTCACAACACCCACACATAACGTCAATAAAATTCACATAAAACCTAAGTAGACAGCCAAGTCTTCTTCCCTCTTCCTGGTTATCAAGACTGAAGCTCACTACAGAAAACACATACCCTTGTTCTATGTATTCATGAGCATACCCACATTCACATGTCCTCAAACACCAGCATCTCTCTAACAGCCTCGATCCTGGCCTGTCTTACCCACTATCAATATAACTTACCAGTTACAAAGGCCAGTGTGGCTCTCTTTAAAACTACACTTGGAGTTTCTTAATGACGCTAATTAGTGGCTGGAGATTTTTTTGTCTTAGATAAGGAATAACAGAGAAAATGCCAACCAGATTTTTCTCTCTGCATTTTTTCTTCTAGACTCCTCTGTTCCTTATTACTCTCTGAGAGTTAGAAAGGTCCTTGATGTGATCACTTTAGTGAAGCAAATGATGTCACATAGGCTTACTGAAAATATACTAAATATTTACAGTGCTGTGTAGGCAACGCCTTAATGCTAGTGCAAGTTCCTGTCTTTACTGTTTTTGGCTATGTCATCTATACAACATGCCCATCCTGTTAATAAAAGAAATCAGGTAAAAGGAACAGTAAACTAGAATATCTGGAATCTTTTTGTTTCATTTGACACTCCAGTGTGTTAGAGGAAAAAGAAAGCTGGAAATGTCAACAGTGCAAACTGATATCTATTAACAGAAGGATTTTTATGATCCCAGCATGGAAGAAGAGGAATACTACTCCTGACAGACCAAGATTCCTTCAGATTGTGCCACAGTCAAGTCTGTTAACATTCACTAGTATTGAACTACAACAGCTCTCCTGTATAAATTCTGGACTACAAGCAGCAACATATGAAACTTTCTATGACAAAGTGACTCAACTACTGGATGGGGAAAAGGCTGTGGATTTAGTCTTCTTGGACTTCAGTAAAGCCTTTGACACAGTTTCTCACAGCATTCCGCTTCAGAAACTGTCAGCCTCTGGCCTGGACAGGCGCACACTCTCCTGGGTTGAAAACTGGTTGGATGGCCGGGCCCAGAGAGTGGTGGTCAATGGAGTTAACTCCAGCTGGAGGCCAGTTACAAGTGGAGTTCCTCAGGGCTCAGTACTGGGTCGAGCTCTGTTCAATGTCTTTATCAATGACCTGGATGAAGGCATTGAGTGCACCCTTAGCAAGTTTGCAGATGACACTATGCTGGATGGAAGTGTGGATCTGCTGGAGGGCAGGGAGGCTCTGCAAAGGGATCTGAACAGGCTGGACTGCTGGGCCGAGACCAATGGCATGAGGTTCAAAAAGGCCAAATGCTGGATCCTGCACTTGGGGCACAACAACCCTATGCAGTGCTACAGACTGGGGGAAGAGTGGCTGGAGAGCTGCACGGAGGACAAGGACGTGGGAGTAGTGGTTGACAGCTGACTGAACATGAGCCAGCAGTGTGCCCAGGCGGCCAAGAAGGCCAATGGCATCTTGGCTTGTATCAGAAACGGTGTGACCAGCAGGTCCAGGGAGGGGATTCTCCCTCTGTACTTGGCAGTGGTGAGACTGCACCTTGAATACTGTGTTCAGTTCTGGGCCCCTCACCACAAAAAGGATGTTGAGGCTCTGGAGCACATCCAGAGAAGAGCAACAAAGCTGGTGAAGGAGCTGGAGAACAAGTTTTACGAGGAACAGCTGAGAGAGCTGGGGTTGTTTAGTCTTGAGAAGAGGAGGCTGAGGGGAGACCTTATTACTCTCTACAACTATCTGAAAGGAGGTTGTAGAGAGGAGTGAGCTGGCCTCTTGTCCCAAGTGACTGAGGACAGGACAAGGGGGAATGGCCTAAAGCTCCGCCAGGGGAGATTCAGGCTGGATATCAGAAAAAAAAGTTTCACGGAAAGAGTCATTGTGCACCGGAACAGGCTACCCAGGGAGGTGGTTGAGTCACCTTCCCTGGAGGTGTTTAAGGAACGGGTGGATGAAGTGCTTACGGACATGGTTTAATGGAGTGTTAGGAATGGTTGGACTCGATGATCCAGTGGGTCTTTCCAACCTGGTGATTCTATGATTCTATGATTCTATGAAGCAGGGACATACCAAATCCGTGTGGTTAACTGGAGAAGAAAGCAGAAGCAATTGATGCATCAGGAACGATAAAGTCACAGCAAATGTCAAATAGTCTTTTTGAGTGGAAAACAGCAAACAAATCTCTTGTGAACTTATATTTCAATTAATTAATGGCAATAAAATACAGAATGGTCAAAGCAGGGTGACTGAGTTTCTTGCATGTATCAAATGATCTTTTTCGCAGTTATGCTGCCAATGTAGAACAAGAGACCAAAACTTACCACATTTTAAGGCATTTTACACAAACTTTTCTTTCATCGGCTTTGGTCATTTTTCTCTCACACCCTTTTTCCCTGCTGAAGACAATTCAGAGTCCAAAACAGGAAAGATCATAGAGACTAACTTCTAATTAGATCTACTCTTGTATAGAATACAAGTACATAAATTATGCTACCACAATGATCAAAGCTACACTGAGTATGTACATAGTCGCCATATAAAGCAGAAATTAACAAAAGCATGGCTACACATCATATGATACTCATGCATCGTTGCATGGTCAGGTTACAGGTACAAAGCATGTGGGAGACTGAGAGGGCCTCAGGATACTGGAGTCACATTATCTGTCTTCTCATGACAGAAGAAAGGTCTAAAATTTCAGTATATGAATCTTGATGCTGTATGTTCTGCACTGGGTCTGATTCTGCTTTCAAACAAATTTTAAACAGGTGAAATTACATTGACTTCAGTGGAAATATGGTAACTACCGTAAAGATAATAAAGGATAAACAATCCTTGCATTTGCAAAAGCATTCTGTATGTTTTATAAATTCGGTAGAACTAACTCATCTGTAAAGGTCATAAGTGTTCTATGTATATCCAACACATACTGTATTACATTTGTTATCTTGTTGTAGAAAAAGGTCATTTTGTCTATGGCAATTCATGTTCTTGCAAAAAGAGTACAAATTATATCCATATGTTCTTGTTGCACACTACAGCATTTGAATTTATATCTTTCTAATGATTTTATATCTTTCTAATGATATTATATATAGTGTCTTATTGAGACAGAATAGATAACCTGAATTTACAGTCAACCATAAGTCAACAGTGAATGAGAGTGACATATAACAACCTTTAGCCTTCTGACTTACTCTGCATCTGAACAGGCATGGCATTATTTTGTTGTGATTACCAATTCAAAACGTATTCATAACTTGCAGGTGTTTTCCTTCTTGGCAATTAAAGAATGGTCTTACAGCTGAATTTTCCACCTGAACAGCAAAATGACCAATCTAGTTTTGAAAATATTTGACTGACAAAAATTGTCCCTTACTGCAAGCAATCATTTTGAAACTAACACTAGATCTGTATGTCAAGGATAGCGGATTAATCTTGAATTACTGGTTAATGCAACTGGATAGCATTTAATTTCCAACTACTGTGGGAGTATATAGAGGATACGGCTAGAAGAAAACAAGATAACGTTCTCCTCTGCTGCTGATAATTTTGGTAAATTTGGTCTTCTGTGCAGTTTCAGGTGTATCATTAGCTTTTTCTCTTCGACAGTGTAATGACTAAATAAGCTTCCATCCATTATGGAAAAAAATAGCATACAACTTGTTAGCTGAAACCGATTTCTTGATATGTGCCTTCAAAAAATAGCAAATAAGCCCAATAGCTCTTGATTTATAGTGATTATGAAAATACAATAGAAAACTACTTCTGAGTAAAAAGCCTTAGAAAGTTAAACAAACAAAAATTAAGATTAACTCTTTGCAAAAAGAATTAAAAAAACACCAACATTTCAAACTGTTGTACTAAGCAGTTTACATATACAACTAACCAGGATTTGTATGTGCAAATGTGTCAGCAATCACATGCACTACTTAGCCAAGTAATTCTATGTGGTAATAAGGAGAGAATAAAAAAATTAACACCATAATTTCTGACAAGAATCACTACATATCAATCACAGAGTTCTGTACTGCATTGGCTGCTGGACTGTAAGATCTTTAGACGCTACTCTGAGCTATAGTTTCTGCCATGTTATGAAATACTTTGAGATCCAAGACCAAAATTGGATCTTTAACCTTTCTCTCTCTCTCTCTCTCTTCTGCAAACCAAAACAAGCAGTCTTAGTTTTCTTTTATTCAAGGGCCTAACTAACATATTGATAGTAAGAGAACAGCTCTCTAGTGTTTCAGAAGAAAAGATCTGAATGTATATTTTAAAATCTAATGAGTTTTGATTGAATTAGTGTGTTTTAGAAGATAGTTTAATGCATACATATTGCAAGTATGTTGAAAATATATATTGCAAACATAGGTCTATTCCTTAGTATCAGATAAAAAATTATTAATGAGACGGAAGCTTTAAAGAATATAGTAGCTGTTTCTTTACAAAATAGTGTGAAGCACAGTTAAAGAAAAAGCAACAGTCCGACAGTCAGTGTTGAGGCAACTAAACACTATCTGACATGTACTGTCACTTTAAGATGACTGCTTTATTATGCCAGGGTGCAAAAAAACCCATCACTAACACTTTCTGTGTCCAATCACTGTGAACTCATTTGTTATTCATTGAAACATCCATCAAGGATCAAAAAATAGATTCATTTGTTATTCATGATGCTCCCATATGCACTTCTGCAGGTCTTGCACTGTATTTTAGCATTTAAATGAAAGATTGTGTGTTTGGAAGTAGCATAATGTATTAACACTTTGAATACCACCTTGTACCCTAGACCAGAAATACGCACAACTATGTGTTTAACTATGAACATCAAGTTTAACTGAGCTGAATGGAATTAGACATCTATTTAAGGTCAAGTATGTAATTAGTGTGAACATGGGTGTGAGGGGGAAAGGGGAACGGTGAAACAGAGCACACATATCTCTGTTCCCAGTACACGAGGACAACTGTTTGTATTGGTGCACTTTACTGATTTCGGGTGTGGGAAACCACCTACAATCCTAGGATAGAAAGCACTGAAAAGGGAGAAAAGGGCACAGGAAGCAACAAGCTTGTTGTAAGTACATAACACTTACCCAGAAATGTGGGATTTGGGTTTCCTGTATGTTTTTTTCCTAGAAATTAGTAACGGACATTTGTAAGATAAAACATTATGATAACTATATTACATGCAATGTTGTACTTTGTGGGGAAGACAGCATGTTTTGGAGGACTTGTAGGAATTTTTTTTAAAAGGGAAAACATCAAACTGCTAAGATAATGGATTTTTAGAGAAATGGAATCATAATCTAGGACTGCCTTTGCAGCATAAACAATAATTAGAATAAAACAAAGGTATTCTGAGGAAGCAAGGACAAGAAAACAAGTGCGTAGCATAACCTGGGAGTTCTTTGTGCATTGTCACTCTGACTTTTCTACACTGCAACACGACCTTTTACAGGACTGCAAGACACACTGTGCAAGACACAAAAACAAAATAGTTGTAAAATGTCACTAGTCAGAATGGCAGAATTCCTAACTCATTCAACACTGCAGTAAGTCACTGTAAAAGTCACAAAATACACACAGAGGATCAACTGACTTTAAAAAATTTGTCACATTCCTGAAAACCTGATGTGTGTATGATGTAATCTTAAAAATGAAGATAGAAGCAAAATATATATATATATATTTTAATTTTTCTTGGCAGTTGCTACAAGAAAACACCGGTCAAAAGTTTATATGATAAGCACATTGTAAGATTTTTAGACCATAGTTAAAAGTAAACCCCTAGTAACATATTTACATGAGAATCCCTATACTAAAAACTATTGAAAACATAAATATTAGTTAATCATATTTAAAAACACTCCAAATTTAGTATGTCACAGACTATTTTTTTTCAGTAGTTTGCCACTGACTCGAAACTTTCATGTCTTTTGCAAAATGCCAGGTTTTAGATGACTTAATTTAACAGTTTTAAATGACAAGAATGTAAAATTTTAAAATAAATATTCCTACATGGACATGGAATTTTTAACTTCTTTGAATTTGAATAAAATGAGATACTAAATCTTTGAGTAAAATATTTATTCATATCAGAAACAGAAAAAAAAGACTAGCTCATGCATAAAACAGTACAAAGCAACCGTATTATTCAAAGAAAAAGAAGTATTTTATTTCTTGATTTTTTTCACATTTTATGCCCGATTATTATGCATAAAACCAAAAGGATGACCAAAATAAATATTAAATCTTCCTCCTAAGGTGTTCTGACTTTTGTTTATGCTTCACCATAGTCCATTTTAAACATGTTTTCTCTAAGAATAAATACTATGCTATATAAATCTAAAAATTAAGTTAAATAAGTTTTATTTTATAAATGGAGGGCAGAACTTGGTGTAGTGGGAAAAACACTATTTATCCTTCAGATAAATGAAAAACAATCTACAGTATCAACTTTTATATTGAAACCTTTATTTTAAAAAGGAGATGATGAGACAGTTGACCCAAAACTGATCAACAGAGTATTCCATTCCATATATGTTAGAAATGTAGAAAAAATGAGAAATAATGAGGGCCAAGCCCTCTTCTTCAATAGCCAGAGTCTAATAAGGATCTCATCCACCCTTCTGTCCTCTGGTCCCAATCTGTACATTCCTGAATCCATTTCCTGAATCCAGATCCCATCTGCCACAGAGTCCAGCCATGGATCTTTTTCCATGACTGTCCTGCAGTGTCAGTGGTGACGTGCAGTCATTGGGAAGGGTTTCTATTGTGTATTTTTTAATTTTATTACTTTCTTATCAATATTATTTTACTTTTGTTGTTTCATTAAATCTATTTTAGTTTTAGTTTCCAACGCACAGGTCTGTTGCCCTCATTTCCCTTTCCACTTTCCTTGGGGGTGGCTGAGAATATCAGGTCAAGAACTGCCTGCATTTACCTGCCAACCAAATCAGGAGGGGGGTAAAAAATGAAAAATTATTTCTGTGATTATTTATTTCCTTATCATGAATTTTGGTCAGGTTTATCTTGAAGGTTCAATCCACCTGTATTTTGACACATTAATTGAAATATTTTGTTTGAATCTCAAATAGGATATTGAATAGACTGTGAAAATAAATCTTTATTTATAAACAATGACTAAATACATGGCTATGAGATCCTTGCAACAAAGGTGCGTATTCAAATTAAAAATACGGTGCAACCATTTCTAATCAATTATACCAAAACATTAAAAAAATATATTGAGACACACTTTTTTTTATTTGAATTTGTAATTGAAATAGTTAGTTTACATCTTCAACACTGCAAAAACATTTTACATCTTTACATTGCCAATATCTACTCAATAAAGGAAACTGCACAATGCAACATCTAACAGAAGTAAAAAGCACATTGATAACACAGCAAATAACAGATGTCTTAAAATTTGATTTGATCTGAGAACTCTGAAGGAAGTGGGGAAGGCAAGTGAGAAAACTTGATAATAAATTTGTTTTAAACTCAAGTACGCAGTAGCTGGGTATAGTTTCAGTTACACCAACTACTAGTTTGCCCACTCAATTGGGGTTTTTTTTAGGATTTTGCTATTTAGCAGCTGCAGCTGGATGCCACCAAGTCTGAAACACGTGCCTATAGTGCTGACAGAGCAACGTGCAAATTTCTCTTCATGTACATATACACACACAATTTTTAAACAAAATGTTAGAGAAATGTTGTACCATTAAGTTCTATTTGCGTAAAGCCCAGCAATGCATTACTTTGGAGGAACAGATCAACAGAAATTGTTTTTTTGTTGAGAGGAAACTGAATGAGTCCAGGAGGAATGAGGTTAATGACAGGTCACCTTGCCATCTGCAGGCATGCCCAAAGAAATATCTATGGTTTGTCTCCATCCTTCCTTCTGAACTTTGTAATAAAGTGGGTAAATTCAAAGAAACTTCAAGGACCTCATGCCTAAACATGAGGCTTTAACAACCATCACATGAAAGGAGCAGTTGTACTTACGATTTTTTTTTTTTTCAGTCTAACTGCCACCAGGGAGATAGAAAGATCAAGTAGGAGAGGGAGAGGAAGAAAAGGGTGAAGGAGCTCCCTTCTTCCCTGAGACATACTGGAAGCCTTCAGATGCAGTGCCTATACCTGTCCAAGGAAGTGCTTCATTAGAGGGTTCTGTGCATCCAACATAGCCACTGCAAGATGTTTGACTGGACCAAGATGAAATAAGCATATAGACAAAAAGCTCTTAATTCTTAGTCTCTGTTTAACACTGCTGCACTCTAAGAAATTATGACAAAGCTACTGATAGGGATGTTTTTGTATCTACTCCCATTCTTCCTCCAGGTATGGAATAAGGGAAATCACGGTTAATGGATGACAGTTAACTCACTGGAATTCCACAGCACATAATCAAAAGTGATATCAATTTTAATCAAAAAGATTAAGCACTCAAGCATAAACTGTTAGAACAAATACTAATGATTCAGAATGTATGCCCTAGAATGTGGACTTTAGATGGAGCAGCTTTCCCTGCCCTTGGGCAGGGCAAGGAAGCTGTAGTACCGTTAAGTAAAAGATCTAATAAAATGAAAAATTAACATAAACGACTCTTTGAATGACTTTTGCAGAGTCCTAAAGACCAGTAGAAATATGCAGATTTCAAGCTAGAGGATTACCAGGACATGGTAAGACCAAATAAAGGACAGTAGTTCCTTTCTAGCAACTGGCATTTGAGAGATAAAATACAACACCTGCTTTAACTGCTAGTGCACCATTTGCCTCTTTAGCCAGTCTAGTTATTTCAAAACTGAAAACTACAACTTTACTAGTATTTCCTTTTTTCATGCTTACTATGTCTTGCTGTATTTCTATTTTTGGAAATCACTGTGGTATTTAAAACTTAAAACATAAGCACAGAACAAGGGTATATTTTCCTTTCTGTATTGCAGATGTGAAATTTCACTTGATTCAAGAATAGGGCATAAGAGAAGAAAATCAGAGGGAAATAGAGATGGAAAAAAGTGTCTCCTAAATAAACTTTCCCTTTGGCAAACCATTGTTAAGGCTCCATGTATTCTCCCTTTCTTGCTCCATCTTCACGATAAATTACCTACAATATCGCTGAAAAGATACATATTCTGAAACTCAAGTCTGACAAAAATGCTACCTCTGAATGCTGAAGAATACAATTTCTTTAGGATAGCATTCCAGTGATGCTACTGTAGTGATCCAAGATGTTATAAATGCTCAAAAAATGTTAATAAATGAATTTCTGACTAAGCTGCCTTGTTATTAACATTTTCTTAAGCCGGTGAAGTGGGTCTTTGCTGGTACTCCATGTCTATCAATGTCTACATGTCTGTGAATATCCTGTGTATGTCACAAAGACCTTGAAGAAAACTTCCCGGTCTGCTAATATTTTCTGCAATGCTTCTCAACTACAGCCCATCCTGTTCAGTCTGTGATAGACACAAAGCAAGTAACGAGGAGCACAGCAGTGTGAAATGGTAGGAAGAAAGCCTACCCAGCGAGAAACAAAGAGACTAAAAATTATAATGGAAAGAAAAGATCTTTAAAGTCACTGAAAGGAATTTCACAAGTGTCTCTGAAAGCTTCATTTCTGTGTTTAGAAGTTTCTTTGAGTCCCTCAGGAGGAAAATGCCAACAAAATAACTAAGCAATACTTATTTTTGTCCCTTTAAATATACAGGCACATACAACCTCTGTCCTGTGACTTCAAACAAACTTTGGGACTGACTTCAACGCTGTGTCTGACATTCTCTATTGTTTCTTCTTTCAACTAACAGAATCAAAATCTTCTCCTCTGATGAAAAATCCATGTGATCGAGTACTTACTTACATATATACCACTACTGAATAACTGATGCTTTGCAGCTACACCATTGCCTGGATTTATTTTCTCCATGTTGCATAGCATTCTTGAATCCTAGTAACTACGCAGGCCCTCAAAGATTCTGCAAGATGGACATAACCCAATGCTGAATGACACAAAGCCTGGTATGCCCAAAGTCCGGTGAACAACAACAGGAGCTGTTATTCTGAAAGCACAATACTGCATGCCAAGAATAATTACATGCACAATTAGAGAACACACATACAATTTTTAGCAACTTTGAAGCTGGAAACTTTCAAATGTTTTGCATTTTATAACTTAAAGGTTACTGTAGGCATACATGAATTGCTGCAGCCATACAGACCAATAAGGTCACAAAGTAAATATTTTCAAAAATACTGTAAGTAACTGAAGATGCTACACGCTCTTTGCAGAATTGTCTTGTGTGATTCTGAAACGGTCACTACAGAAGCTTAGGATGTAAAATTTTCATAAATTGAATTATTATTGTCTAGTGCTATTCTAGGTGTTTAAAATACTTAAACATTCCAATTAATATCTCTTTCTACATTTTCTCCAAAGCTTCCTAAACAACTGTTCTCTGGTCTATGCACCCTACTGAAATTAAGAGCAAAATCAGCAGCATAAGATCACCAAGTTAAAGCAGACTTCCCAGGCTGCTAAGCAGAGTTCCTTGTCTACAGAACACACTGTGTCATAGAAATCTATTTTATAATGTAAGAGATTGGTCCCTTAAACAAATAAACAAATAAACAAATAAATAAGCAGTCACTTGATCAATCAACCAATCAATCAAACATAGTTTCCCTCTTAGCATTTGTATTTAGTGGAGGGCCCTTCCAGAATTTATTTGCTCAAACAACTAGGAATCTTCCCATTACTGAATTATATTTATTCAAGGTAAACTAATACACACTTATTTGTGGTCAGCACCACTCTTTAGGTCAGTTGTTCTTTTCTTTTCAGTATTTATCCCTGCTGTATTTGCAAATTTCACTCACATCTTTTCTAGCCTTTAGTTTTTTAGGGTAAACACATCAAGCATTTTCAGTCCAAAGTTATTTCTTGGCTAGTCATTCTTCTGACAGTTTCTTCTGTACTTGCAGCTTCTCCAGCTTTAGTTTGTCTTTCCTCTTTTCTCTCTTTTTAAAAATAATGCTACAGGTTTTGTTTCGTCAAGATCTTAATGACACAAGTTGTTCCTTTAAAAAGAAAAGTAAAATAGTACTACTGATACATCAAGGGGACTGCACTTTGTCCTTTTGCAGATACGTCACAACAGCAGTTTATTGCTGCATAAGCCTACTAAGACCTTTCCAAAGTCACTCATTTCCAGATTAGGAAGTCTCAGTGGAAAAATACTGAATGACAAGAGGAATAAGAGCAATGAAAAGGAAACAAAAGACTAATTACACACATCCAGAGTCTAACAGCAAAACATTCTCTCTGTAATATATCGGACAGCCTTTGTGTTCTCCATCTTCATTTTGTCAGCGGATTATGCTGAAAATGTTTCCCTACTATTATTGTAAAAGTCATTAATGGAAACATTTGAGAAAACTACTCCTAGTGCTAACCCCTGAGAAACACTAATGATTTCTCTTTACTAGGTAGATGTTTTTGTGTTAATAGTCATATTAGACAATTCTCTATCCTCCTTCTTAATAACCTCCATTGCTTCCTGAAACGTCTGATTTAAGACACAAACATGTATAATGATCTACTGAAGGATGAATAAAGGAGGTCTACCTTATTTTCATCTGGGGAAAAAAAAAAGAGCTTTGCACTATGCTATATCACACATCTCTTCAAATTCTTATGATTGCAGCAGTAGCACACAAGCTACATGGAAGTAAAAACAACTCAGCTGAAAAGCAGAAGGAAGAAGATCCAAACTGGCAGTGAAGGGAAGAACAAGGGCTAAAGACAGAGGAGGAATAAAGGGCAATGTTACTCAGCTGTCAGCACTCTATTGGACCACACGAAGTGCTGGTCTTTCAACCAAAAATCCTTTCTGCTGTGATCAGAATATCTTCAGGAGAAAATGACTGGGGCTGGTGAACAACTGGATCTCACCTCTTTTTTTTAAAAAAAAAGAAAGTCACATGCAATCAGGATAAGTACTCGGAGCTGGCTGCTTTCCACTGTAGGAGGAGGATCTGATGCCTATGGGGTTAGTCAGCTTTGGGAAGGAAAGTTAGAGTTGTTGTCAGTGATGGGGTAATGATGATGTTCCAATAGGTTATTCAGTGTGGATAGTCAGGAAAATGAGTACCAAGGGCTCCATGATGTACAGTTCATGACCTGTAGCTAGGAAATGACCAGGAAGACCGTGCGTGCATATGTATACATTCATTTATCCAGGCTACCAGACTGATGGGCAAGCTGCAGGATATGCTCACTTCATGGCATGGAAGCATCAGCTATCTAATCAAGGGGCAGAGATCTAGGTTTGGGATCTAGCAGTTCCAAACCTGATCTTACTGGTGTCACTTCATTTCATTTCATGTTTATTTAGCCTATATTTATAAGGAAATGCTACATGTGTACACACATTGCAGGTGCATGAGAGTCAGGAAAAGAATAAGTATCATGTTTAATTTCTGAAACAGATGACCATATTGGTTAGAATGACTACAAATTGACAGATGCTGTCACACAAACATGTGACACACAGTGACAAAGGCTGTCACACAGTGATCAAAAGGCCAGAACACAGCTTTAATCTTTGTGAGAACAGAAAGTCTGGGCACCAATGAAGTGAAATGAAGCTTAACTCTGTTTCACTTTATTTCTCTTTTTAAGCTACCAGAAGCTGAAGTGTCCACAGCAGAAAAGTATTCATTTAGCTTACAGACCTACAATAGAAGGAATTATATCCAAGTTATTATTAACATTACAGTCATCTTCTCCAAAATCAAGAATACTCAGAATCCTGAATCAAGGCACTGTGAGAAGTCTGCTGTAAGGCAAGCATGTGTCTATTAAATCTTTCTCTCAAATACATCTGTAAGATTGTGCATGCATTTTTACACTGGTGTTTCTTAGCATAAATGTTTGATTAGAAACTTTAAACATTCTTAAGACACAGAAGTTTAATTTTATATTTACTGTAGAAAAAGCCCTCAAAAACCCAATTACAGATCATAGTAAACAATCTAAATAAAGCTGCACGAATTGAACAATGCAGTGAACCCTCCTGTATAGTACATGTATCCAAGAAAAATGATAACTACTCAGTTGTAGTATAGTTGGAATTTTTATTTTGATATTTTGTTATTTCCCATATCCCCATAACCACTGAGGTATTCTAATCTTCTTTAAAAAAGTATTCTTTTTTTAAAAACAGAATTTGTATTTCCTAAACAATGTACAGGTTTGACTTCAAATATCCATATCAAATTTTCAGTTAATTCAAGTATAAGCTGTAAAAGCCACTTACTATCCAAACTGACTACCAAAATGTGGAGGAAAAAGTAAATTAATTTTATCCCATTCAAGATTTAACAGAAGTAGATATTCACATCAGATTAAAGCTACCCTTCTTTACAGGTTTTTCTTCTAGCTCTCCCTGACATACAAATGGAATTATGGCAAAAGGAAAAGTGTTTAACTTCAAACTTGAAAAAAAAAAAAAAATAAAATAAAATTGCTGTTGCTTATCTGAACTCGGACTTTGATGAATAACACAGGAAAAAACATCCCGAAAATAAAGCTTCTATTTTATATTAAATCCTTCTAGATAAATGATAGACGGTCCTCAAAGGTAGAAGAGATTTGGTAAGGCTTTCTCTGGATTACCCTAAGCTCCTATGATTTACCTGAACTTTTGGAGGTCCAGTGGCTCATATTCCCTTGACTATTCCTGTTTGGCACACTTTGCTGTAAAATGCACAAGCTATGGGTCTGTAGAACTGTGTCAGTGCTCCTTGTAGGCTGGCAATGAGTTTGCCTCAGTTTGGCAGCTATAACAGGAGTCTCAGATCTCAGCATATTCTTATTTTCCTTGGTAGGAGGAGGGGAAAAGAAACTCAGTGTATTCCAAGGGCAACTAAATATAACAGCTTCATCCCACCTTTTCTGTTTGCCTTTTATGCTATACATATTAAGCATGAAGGATATGCCAGTCTCAATAAAGGTTTCTCAAAGATGTGAACAAAAATTTAAAACAGTGAGTCCTGAGCAAATAGATGACTGTCCAAGTCTTTGCTTACCACAATTGACAATCAGGAACTGAAAACATTTCAAAAGGTGAGGATAGTTATGAGAGGAATGTCTGGTCAGAAGATATATCAAGTAAAACTATATTTCTCAGATTGGTGACATAACAAAGAGGAGGGAGAGATCTGCAGACTAGAACCCCACCAGCAAAAATTCACAGAAGTATCTTTTTCCTCTTCATGTTAATTGTAGCCTCTCCATGCCATTCCTCTGCTTCTTCCTCATCACAAACAGCCAGAGATGCATCCTGGACCACAAAACTGTATCTGAGCTTCACACAGTCTGAGCAACTGGTAAAGTCAGGAGCTACACAAATGTGTAAGATACAAGAGTCAATCACTGACATTGTCTTACATTTTAGAAGTTTAAAGAATCTTTCTATTTGTGGAAAGGAAACCAGCATAATTCAAACTAGACCAAACAGAAAATAACTGCTGAATCTTCATTTCAGATTATTCTAGCTGGTTATTTTCTCTGCAACTTCATGAGTTTAAGCAATAATAGTTAAATAAAATTCCTTTATGAATAGCCCCTTCCAGCTTCCCTGCAGGCCTCCTTTAGGTACTGGAAGGTTGCTATAAGATGTCCTCGGAGCCTTCTCTTCTCCAGGACGAACAACCCCAACTCTTTCAGCCTGTTCCAACAGCTCTATATCCTCTCACATTGAGCATTCCAGAACTGGACACAGTATTCCAAATTCCAAGTAAATCAGAACATACTGGTCTAAAAATTGTTCTAATACAAGAACTAGACATAAATGTTTTACATTCTGTAAACAGGTAACTAAAATACTTAGAGAGAAACTGGTCTGGCAATATTACAGTGTAGATTCAGAGAGTTCTGAAATGTGACATTTTGCATGTGTGTCCAGATAATCCTTTGGCTAATAATCAGAAGAATTATGAACTTCAATATAAAAAGTTTAGGAGCTGAAACTACATGATGTTTTCAGATTCCTTAGAGTTGAATTAAGCTCTACCTTAATGTAAGCTACTATACTTAATCACAATTCCTATTGAGTGGAACTTGTATGAGATTTTTCCTAGCCAAGCACTTTACCAATGTTTCCAATCTTAATATATGCTATTGGAAATGCATGCTGTTAGTCACACTGAAAGGGTCTGAAAAGTAACTATGACAGGAAAACAGAATATTCTTCCCCAAGGGTAATGTAAATAATAAAAAGCAGCTTATACTAGAGTGCATAAAGAACATATTAACAATAGTATATAAATGAAGTTTTGCGATGGTCTGGAGCAGGTTAGATCTAAATCAAAATGCAACTCTTCAGGATAACATTAAAAGAGTCTGAGATACTGGATCTTTCCTCAGGTTTTGTATCATTGTTCATATGCTACACCTTCAATTTTATCAGCCCCTGAGCCAAGCATATTATAAGGCTTCTAGGCCTGGGGCACTTTTTCCCAATACTATTTCTTTGAGAGCTCTTTTCCCCTTTGACAAGTACAGCGGCTGTTCACTAGGGGGTAGGGAGAAGGAGACTGATGGAGGAGACATATGATCATAGGCTCAAAATGGTTTGAGTTGAAAGGCACTTTAGAGATCATCCAGTTCCAACCCTCTTCCATGGGAAAGAGCACCTCACACTAGGTCAGGCTGCTCAAGGCCCCATCCAACCTTGCCTTGAACACTTCCAGGGAGGGGGCATCCACGACTTTCCTGGGTAAATTGTTCCAGTGTCCTGCCACCCTTATCATGAAGAATTTCTTCTTAATATCTAATCTAAATCTTCCCCCTTCCAATTTAAAGCCGTTCCCCTTCATCCTATCTCGACGTGCTCTCGTAAAAAGTCTCTCCCCAGCCTTCATGTACGTCCCCTTCAGGTACTGGAAGGCTGCTATAAGGTCTCCTCGGAGCCTTCTCTTCTCCAGGATGAACAACCCCAACTCTCTCAGACTGTCCTCATATGAGAGGTGCTCCATCTCACTGGTCATCTTTGTAGCCTTTCTCTGGATCCATTCCAACGGCTCCATATCTTGCTGGACACAGTACTTCACGTAGGGTCTCATGAAAGCAAAGTAGAGAGGCAGAATCATCTCCCTTGACCTGCTGGCCACGTTTCTTTTGATGCAGCCCAGGATACCGTTGGCCTTCTGGGCTGTGAGTGCACATTGCCAGCTCATGTCAAGCTTCTCATTGACCAGCACCCCCAAGTCCTTCTCTGCAGGGCTGCTCTCAAACACACCATCCCCCACCGTGTACTGAAAATGGGGATTGCCCCAGCCCAGGTGTCACGAGTTTCTCACAGGACCATTTCTCCAGTCTGTCCAGGTCCTTCTGGATGATATCCTGTCCTTCCAGTGTGGCAACTGCACCACTCAACTTGGTGTCATCCGCAAACTTGCCGAGCGTGCACTCAATCTCACTGCCAATATCATTGATAAAGATATTGAACAGCATTGGTTCCAGTACAGACCCCTGAAGGACACCACTTGTCATAGGTTGCCATCTGGACTTTGAGCCATTGACCGCTACTCTCTGAATATGACCATCCAATCAGTTTCTTATCCACCTTACTGTCCACCCATCAAACCCATACCTCTCCAATTTAGAGAGAAGGATGTTGTGGGGGATCTTGTCAAAGGCTTTACAGAAGTAGAGATAGATCACATCCGTTGATTTACACATATCCACTGTTGTGGTTACCCCATCATAGAAAGCCACTAAGTTGGTCAGACAGGACTTGCCCCTGATGAAGCCGTGCTAGTTGCCATTAATCATGTCCCTGCCCTCCATGTGCTTTAGCATAGCTTCTAAGAGGATCTGTCCCATGATCTTCCCAGGCACAGAGGTGAAGCTGACAGTCGGTAATTTTCAGGGTAATATCTTCTACCTTTTTTTAAAAATGGGCACAATATTTCTGTTCTCCCAGTCACCAGGGACTTGCCCTGACTGCCATAACTTTCCAAATATTGTGGAGAGTGTCTTGGCAACCACACCAGCAAATTCCCTCAGAACTCTTTTATGCATCTCATCAGGTCCCATAGACGTATATATGTTCAGGTTCCTCAGGTGGTCACGAACTTAGACATAGGGAAGGAGAGAGAAATCTTCTATAGTAGACATGGTTTCTCTTTTTATCTCCTATATTCCCTATATTTTTTCCTCTTCTTTTCTCTACCTAAACTGCATGTTTGGTAGATGATAACACTAGAATAGGAACCTGTCTTCAGGACAGTTGACAAACAACTTCTTAGATGAGTATTGTCACTAATTAGTTCCCTGAAGATTGTGTCGATGACATCTTCACAATAAAAGGGAAAAAAAATCATTTCACCTCAAATATAAGGAATCGTATTTTCCATAAACTGCTTTCCATGGCAAGCAAAAAATTCTAAATCAAACATTTAGCTACAGGGCTTCTGAATCTTTGTTACATTCACAAAACTAAAAGCTTAGATTAAAGGACAGCAAAATCACAGATGATAGCCACCAGAACTTCTTGTGGAGCCAGGAAGGCTGTTACCTGACACTCATATCACATTAGGTCAATGCACATCTAAGATTTAAATATTAATTTTAAATAAATGTATCTCAATTTTTCATCTTTATGAGTTATTTAAGAGTCTTTAATTAGTATTCTAATACATATATACATAAATGAAATGGGAAAAGAGTTTATTCTTTGCTGTTTCCTTAAGGAAAAACAGACTTCATCCTTTGCTGTTTACTTAAGGAAAAACAAAGTAAGTGAAACTTTATAATTCACTGTCATGTAATTATTTCATAGAAGTACAATTAGCTGCCTGTTGGTCCAGTAACATTATTTAAATTCCATCAGTAAGCAGAGACATTGGATTAAAAATTTGAGATTCAAATGGAATATGTACTTTCTGTCAAGACTTATAACCTCTGAGCAGCAGCTGGCAAACCAATAATCTTCACCAGTACTGAAAATAAATTCAGCCAAGGAAGGTAATTGGCCAACCATGAAATTGTGCACTTAAGAGGACTTCACACTGACAACAGAAATGACAGATAAAATTTATATAGGCCTGCTAGTATCACATCTGCTGAGTCCTATTCTCCAGAATCTTCTTACCCCAAATCCGTTTGCAATGAAAGCAGCACTCTAACCATTTGCTGTATCAATGTCAGATTTCAGTGCCGTATGGATCAAATTCTTATTCCCTGAAATTTAAACAGCAGAAATTATTCCTTTTATTCTATATTGTAAAAGGAAGGTTGCAGCTAAGACCATATGTGAACATTAGACACAAAATAACAACCTTAGGAACTACCATACCTTGACAGTATTTTGGGGATTTGTTAAAAAAAATAAAACAGAGTATACTGTAAAATGCATGTCATAGAATCATAGAATAGTGTGGATTGGGAGGACTTTAAAGATCACCTAAAGGTTCCTCAGGTAGTCATGAACTTGATCCTCCTCTAGAGTGAGAGGGACTTTAACCCCCAGTCACCATCTTGTTGTCCATTGACCCAGGAGGGGTGAGGAGAGTGATTGGCATTGAAGACTGAGGTAAAAAAAAGTTAAGTACCTCAGCCCTCTTTTCACCTATGAGGTCACCCTTTTCACCCATCAATGGGGGTACATTCTCTTTAACCTTCCTTTTCTGACTGACATACCTGTAGAAGCCCTTTTTGTTAGTCTTGACTTCCCTTGCCAAGTTCAGCTCCAGCTGTGCCTTGGCCTTCCTGACCCTATGCCTACAGAACTGGGCAGTGTCTCTCTACACTTCCCAGGTTGCCAGTCCCTGCTTGCACTGCCTGTGCAGTTCCCTCTTCTTTTTTAGTTTAACCAGCAGGTCTGGACTCAGATGGTCTTTTTCCTTCCCTGCCTGATTTCCTACATATGGGGACTGAGCACTCTCGTGCTTCATGGAAAGCATTCTTAAATATTTGCCAGCTCTGTTCTGCTCCCTTGTACTCAAGGACCACGTCCCAGGGGATTCTACTGAGTAACTAACTCCTTGAAGAGATGGAAGTCTGCTTTCCTGAAATTTAGAGTCCTGACTATACTCCTCGCTTGGACCATATGTTGTGCAAGGTTAGACAATAAAAGAAAATTTATTTTATGAAACCAAAAAAGTATTCATATGTACTGCATATTAATGAATTTGTATAATATTACTTTGAAGATATAAATGAATGTTGGTTTTGGATGAGGGTATGACTATTTTTCCTTTAAGAAAAATGGTGGCCTATAACATTGGATTTATTTTATAAGTTTTTAATGTCCATTTTTATATTTGCTTGGAAAGCAGGAAGCTTTCATATGACTACTTGAAAAGTGCTGAACTTGTATCTATATCATTAATCTGAAATAACACCAAGAAAATTCTCAGTGGTCTGAAAATTACTGTTTATTCTGTCCATTTATAACAGTCAATTTCCACAAGATATAGAATTCTGCATATAATCCTAAGACAAAATTTTGCAATACATCTATAGTGTATGTAAAGATCCAAGTTAAGATGTAAGGTCTAGAAAGAAAAGATGTAAGGTCTAGAAGTAACTCCTTAGGTTTTCATCGTAGTCAAAAGCAGCTTGGGTCATGCTCCAGGATTAAATAGTCGTCCCAGAAAAATTCCATTTCCTTCTGTATTGTAGGCAGGTAGACAAGCAGGCAAAATTGCCTGTGGTGGTTTTCTCAGTTTAGTAAACAAAATTTTTTAGAGATTCAGTTTAATAAATAGGAAACATTATAACGAACTTCAATCTTTTTCACTCTTGCACATGACTAGGAAAATCCAGCCTACTGGCTGACATACTGTTACCTCAGAGTCTGTATGCAGCCTGTACTTTTCCTGTAAATCCCTTGCTGTTGACTGCAGGTAGCTATCTCTTTCAGAGTGTGACATCTTGGTTCCCTTATCAAACAGCTGTTAAATCTAGTTAATTTTCCCGGCAGTTTTTGCTACGTTGCCAGGTGAGTTAAGTGTGGAGAGTAATGTGAAGCCTCTCTCTACGTACCAGTTGATTTGCAGGGAGGACAGCATTAAATTCCGTGTGGACTGCATGGCAATCCATCCTATGAATAGTCTGAGTGTTCCTTGCAGCACTCTCGCTTCCTTAAATAGCTAAAGGCAAGGGGAGTCACCGTGACCTCACTCTAAGGATGCTACTAAGCAGCAATTTCTGCTAGTCTAAAAATGGGTTTCTGTATAAAAATCTTCATAAATTTCAATGAACCTATTACCCATATGTCAACACCAGCAGAACAGTATACAAAATTGTGTTAAATTGGCTCCTAGCACATTCTTAGTAGTGTAGATGGGAGTTAGCTGGCACAGCAAGAGCTAGATGGCAAATAGAAAGTTATTCTCAAGAAGGGATGTCATTACAGTTGCATTACCCTCTGCAGCTGATCACGATACTGATTTTTTTTTTATGGCTTCACTGTAACAGCAAGAACAATTTTCAATGACATTTCATACCAATCTAAGATAAGAGGAGGAAAATGTTAATAACCTATCTATATCAGGCCTGCCATTTATACTGTTATTTTTAATAGTTTCTTTTTACACTTTCGTGTAAATAGGATGCTGCAGCCAGCAAAATGATAATGATGTAAATGAGGTAGCCATTCAGGCAGTAAGTAGCCATTATCATTAGTATTATTGCTCACTAATAGAACTCACAGTGTAAACATGCAAGAACTATCTTTAATTCTTTTAATTCTTTCACCTCCCCAGCAACTTCAGTACAGGGTGTATTTCTAATCTTTCTTGGCACAGTCTGGACCAGCCTATATCTATCAGAACAACTCTCCAATCTTATTAAGTAAGAGAATGAGCTGTTGTGTTCCCAAAGAATCAATAATTCACACCACAGTTTTCTGTTCATTAGCATGTGTTCACACCATCAAAATGTCACTACTTCAAAACAAAACACAAAACAAAACAAAAGCAAACCCCTAAAAGCCACACAGCCCAAGACACCTCTAATTTCAAGTAAGAAGTTAGAAATGCTGAAGTTTGCAAAACCCTTTGGAGAGTTTCCCCCCCCCCCATTCACGGTAATTTTCATCCATAAAAAAGTAAATTGAAAAATCCTACCACTCTCTTTTAATTTAGCATAAGTTTATGAAGATATGTAGTTCAAATAATGATAATTTTTACATTTTAAGTGTTACTGTTTAAAGCAGAACAGGAATACTAAATAAATTTAAAAATTTAGATATGGTAATTTACATTAAATAGTTTTTTTATGTTTGTTTTTTATAAATCTGACCAACACAGCTTTTGACTTCTAGGGACAACATACCTATGACAGTGTTCTCATTATTTCAAAAAAGAATTCCTGAAATTTAATTATATAAAACATTTATTATAGGATGACAATGTCTTCAGAATAGCTAACTTCCTGTAAGAACGTCTTTATTTATTTTATTGCAAATTGGTCTTACATTCAACTCTTACAACCATTACACCACTAGCATTCTTAATTATCTGTGACCTTTGAGTAGTTCAGTGTCCAAAGTTTCCAAAATTTAAAATTGATTTCTTTTTAATCAGAGGCATGTTTCAAAAATATTAAGTTCTATACAATGCTAAGCACTCAGAGGAAAAAAACAATGTTTAGTCTCCAACCTGGTGCATAAATTTAAAGATATTTGTTATCCTTGTTCTAAAAAGGATAAACAAAGAAACAAAAAAACAAAACTACCTCATTTCACAGAGTGTTGTAAAACCAAAATAAACCTCTAGTCTCAGATTAATAAGATAAAAGGAGGAAAAATTATGCATAAAACAGAATTAATAACTGTTTCTATACCAGAACCAAATTGTGTGAAGATCTTCTGCAGCCATTCTTTAAGCAATAAGGATATTCCACAGTCACTTATCTAATACTGCCCAGCCTGCATACCAAAAAAAGAAGATACTGCATTCCAAAACTAGTACTTGAATATGCAGTTAAAAGCTTCTTATATTTTTTTTTTAAGTTAAGGATATAGAAGTTAAGCTTATTGAATATTTATGTGCATTCTCTTTGAAACTGTACATAAACATCCAATATATTAAGAAATAAAGATTTCTGAGTATTTTTCAAAACACAGCATCCTGCTGTACACCAAATATCACAGAGGACAGTGAAAAATTTTTTGACACAAATCCTTAAGATGACTGAATTGTCAAATCAGCTTGTGAAGCTAAAGAGGAAACACCTTGATGCTTGGATGTGTTAGGAAGAGTGTGTGGATTCCTGGACATAGTGCTTCTGTAATGCAGATTTAAGGCCCACCAAATACCTTCAGAACACCCCTACCTCTAACCAGTGAAAGTAGTAGCAAAATTTAAATATATTTGAAGAAAAACAAAAACAGGTGATAGCTAAAGTTTGAAGAGGAAGAAAAATAATTGAAAATTCAGGTTTACTATATGTTTTCTAAGACTTAGGTCACTTTCCACTGCCTTTATCACTTCCTACAGACATGTGATGGATACACAGGGCCATAGATTTAATTTCTGTAGATGTATTTAGGTCTTGTACTGCATTTCCACTCCTACCCATAAGATGTTTTTATTTGTTATATTCAATGTCTTAGAAGGTCTCATAAATCCCATTCAAATTCATAACTCCTTAAAGATTATCCATTTTTTCTTCTTAATGTGGAAGTCAGTTTTAACGCTTCCCATATTATATTATTAACTCTCACTATGGTCTCAGAAACACAAACATCTTATTGGCATTTCAAACACTGTGTCCTGCACTTGATTAAACGATTAGTAAATCAGCCTCTCATTGCAGGGGAAAGAGGGGAAGGTGACAATTGTATTTCACTGATGTGATCAGGCAGTGATTAAATTTCATTTTGAAAGCTTCTGAATGCATCTGATTGCTACCAATTGTTCTGTATCCTATTTCCAGCTATAGCAGGGACTGTTCTTCTGAAATAAAAGACAAGGCATCTTCAAGATTCATCCAGCGTATGTCCTTGTTAGTGTCTGGGAAGTCTTTCTGACCCCAATGCAGACCAGTATCTGAATCCCTGAGGCATATGATTTGATTTTCTTTACCATCTTCTGTACACAGAGCTACGTGTTAACATTGTGAAATTAAAATGGAGGTTAATGTTCCGCTGCTGGTGTGTAAGCATAATGGGGAGGCATGAAGTGAAAGCAAAATGAGTTTATACATTATGATGAGAAAGATTATACATCCTTAATCACCTTGAAGAGCACTTCACTGAAAAAACCATGAAATTCGAATTTGTTACAGAGTAGAGCCATAATTTGCTCTATAGGAGCACAAAAATGTTCTTTGTACAGCACGACAAATGTCCTTTTATATTATGATGGGTTAAAGCAAGTCCATTTTTGGTTCTCTAAATATTGTTGGGAAGAGGCAGGTTTTGTAGAATCTTTAATGAAACTACATAGTATTTTGCCCTAATGCCTTTTCCCAAGCCACCATGCCAAAGGAATCTTGGATGCTTCATTCTATAAAATCTGCAGAAAGAAATTCTATTAACTTTGTCAGATTTAACCTCGCTGTTAGTATAACTAAGTTTATGCCTCATTCAGCCTGACTTTAATAGTAGGTCAATTTCATTAGCAGAAATAGGAAGGACAATCATAAATAGCTGACACTATCTCTATTGGGACACACTAGTTGCATCACAACTTGCAGTGACAATCTTTCTGTGTTCTACCTAAGGAACAAAGATATGACATTTGTATCTGGCATCTATACCAATATATTATTAGGGCCTATGTAGTCCACCCAAATTTCCTCACTTGCTTTCAGATTTTGAATGTTTGATGCAGTTAAAGAAGTTTCGGAATGTTAAATATGCTGACGTAAGCCACAAGCTGTGTTAGTAAAAGTAAAGTATATGCCAGAAACTAGACGATGGAGAGTGGAAGAATTATGATATGGGAGAAAAAAGTACTAAAAAGGCAAAACGAGAAATGTTGCATTTTGAGTTCTATGAAATTATCATGCCTTCAGTATGTTTAACAAAAAATCTCATGAATGATAAAAATTATGTCACTTGCTACTATTTTAAGCTAGTTCAAATAAAACCAAAATGCAAACCATTTAATATAAGTCCTCTGTAATGACAAGAATATTAATAAAAAAGCAAGAAATTACTCTCTTGAAGTAGCCGAAGGGATATTTTGAAAAAATATCTAGTCAGATCCTCTCATTTAAGAAAGTAACTGGTGTGAAATGCTTGCACTAAACAAAACTAATGGCAGAAGAGGGAGCAGAGTTGAGATTAAATGTTCAGAACTTACATCCAGAGGGCATTCCTCATGACCATTTTTCTTCTCAGTATACTTGAAACTTGCAGTTGCCTACAGTTTTATCTTCTCACAGTACTTGCCTGAAAAGCCTGTGAATGTTTTGAGATTACAAGCTTCTGAACTGTTTAGATTCTCAGGTATGCATGATACTGCATGTATTTCCATATCAACTGCACTGTCTCATGTTCTCAAAAAAAAAAAAAAGAAAAAGATATTAAATTTACCAGATGGAGACAGATTACATGCTGGCTTTCTGTCAGTGAATGAGACTACAGGTTTGGGAATTACAGACTGCAACATATTGGAAGGTGTCTCAAGCAGATTTTGTAATTCAGTATTATGATTATTCCAATATGAACGAGATTTTCCTGTCTTCACTCCTGATCTCTAGTACTGAATCAAACTGATACATTTTTCTGCTTGCTTTTATATTTCTAATCTTGACTCCTATCACATGCTTTTCTCTCCAAGACTGGTAGCAGAGAAGAGTTCAGCATGGAAGACCTTTTATGAAATAAGATTACAGTCCAAACCCCAGAACAGAAGAGAGTTACAACATATAATAAACTATATATTTCCCAGGTATAAGCATTCAACTGTGATATGGGAACATGAAAGAATAAAAAGAATAAAAAAAAAGACTGTAAGGAAAGTAAATCTTGCATCATGCAAACAATATATAATTATATGGCAATAACAAACAAACCTAACAAATATCAGGAAAGTAACCAGGAAAGCAAAGCTCAGAGGAAGGAAAATAGGTGTATAATGTGATAAGAAAAGAGAGGCTCCTATGAGGACACTGGCAACAAAGCAAGACCAAGAGAAACCTGTTTGCTCCCAATGAAGGTAGGAGACCTAGTAATGAAAGAACAAAATGAACAGACTTTAGTACGGTTTCCACTTGCCTTAGCCTTTACAGGTGAACTCTTCTCTCAATACTCCTGTTACTCTGCTTAATGACAGTTTCAGAGTCAGGGGGAGTGAAGTATTACTCACAAGAGAAAGTCAAGGAGGAGAGGAAGACAATATCTTGATCAGCCTGGAAATATCGAGTTCATAGAACTTGATGGGACTCAATGGCATTGAGAAGCAACATTGCTCTGAGACTGCTATCGTCTCTGGCTTTCTGACACTACTAACACCGCTGCTACAAAAGGCAGTTTGTCTTCAAAGGAGGGAGAAAGAATGAGCACTAAGAACCATGTCCAAAGATTTGCTGTGTGAGGCAAAAGCAAGTCTGTAGTATCTCTTGAGTGTGTTTACCACTGCCTACTGGTAGCACATTACCACTAGTCTTGATGACTGCCCGAAAATATTGTCATAATACAGAGATAAAGCACTGTAGAAACCAATGGTCACCAGCAACAACACAACCTTTGCTCTGTTATACAACCCTAATATAAATACAAAGTGCTTACTCAACACTTCTTTGCTGTCAGAGCATTGAGAGAGCAGCAGTACAGAAAGCCGTTGAACAAGAAAAATGTTATGCATGCACATGATATTAACAGAAAGTTGGAGATTTCTGAACAAGTGGAATAAATCCCACACAGAAACAAGAATACTTATTCCTCACAACCTCAATATAAAATTTCCAGAAATTCTGGAAATACTAGGGGTGGAGCAAAGAGGCAGATTCTTGATCACATACACATTCAATATTTCTTCTGTCTTTTAGATGAGCTCCCACATCAGAAGTTCTGGAACACCTACATGACTGACTTGCTTACTGAGACTAGAGTTCATTTATTGTTTTTCAGATAAGGAATGTAATATACATAATTCAGTTAATACACAAAGTACAGCTTTCGAAAATGGAACTGTGCTGAGCATTAAGGTACTTCAAAGTTGCATCAATGGGGGAGTACATTGCTTTTTCGTGAGATGGGTTGGTGAGCAGAAGAATAAAATGCCAAAAATAGAAAGTATCAATACAGAAATTGTAAACAAATGGAAACGGCTTTGAAATAATATGCAAACAAAAACCTGCTGGTTAAATGTAGGCACAGGAAAAAAAGTCTTTTAGAGAAAAAAATGAACTTGACACCCATTCGTATGCATGCATCCATCCATCCACACAATGTTAAAGTAGCATATACATATTCAATTCTTATAAACATTGGTTCTTGAATGCTTCATTGACACCATTCATAAAGTGTCATCATTATGTATTGGCTAGTTATTTCTACAAGTTTCAAGACATCTCTCACAAGCTTATATATCTTTGATTGCTATGTGACCTGATCATGTGAAATGGAAAATATCATGTAAAATGGCTGTCTTTGAAAGGAAAATTTTGAAGAACTAAAGTACAGAAAAACCCAATCTTACTTATCCATGAAGGGATTTTAAGAGACATCTGTGTTTGACATTGAGTGCAGTAGCTGGGACTTGATGAGATGCATCCTGGGACCTGATGAGGTGCATCCCAGAGTCCTGAAGGAATTGGAAGATGTGGTTGCGAAGCTACTCTCCATGATATTTGAAAAGTTATGGCTGTCAGGGCAAGTCCCTGGTGACTGGGAGAAGAGCAATATTGTGTCCATTTTTAGAAAAGATAGAAGATATCACCCTGAAAACTACTGTCAGCCTCACCTCTGTGCCTGGGAAGATTATGGAACAGATCCTCTTAGAATCATAGAATCACCAGGTTGGAAAGGACCCACCGGATCATTGAGTCCAACCTTCCTAACACTCCCTAAACCATGTCCCTAAGCACTTCATCAACCCGTTTCTTATACACCTCCAGTGAAGGTGACTCAACCACCTCCCTGGGCAGCCTGTTCCGGTGCACAATAACTCTTTCCCTGAATTTTTTTTTCTGATATCCAGCCTGAATCTCCCCTGACGGAGCTTCAGGCCATTCCCCCTTGTCCTGTCCTCAGTCACTTGGGAGAAGACAACAGCTCCCTCCTCTCCACAACCTCCTTTCAGGTAGTTGTAGAGAGTAATAAGGTCTCCCCTCAGCCTCCTCTTCTCAAGACTAAACAACCCCAGCTCTCTCAGCCGTTCCTCGTAAAACTTGTTCTCCAGCCCCCTCACCAGCTTTGTTGCTCTTCTCTGGATACGCTCCAGAGCCTCAACATCCTTCTTGTGGTGAGGGGCCCAGAACTGAACACAGTACTCAAGGTGCTGAGTACAGAGGGAGAATCATCTCCCTGGACCTGCTGGTCACATCGTTTCTGATACAAGCCAAGATGCCATTGGCCTTCTTGGCCACCTGGGCACACTGCTGGCACATGTTCAGTCGGCTGTCAACCATTACCCCCAGGTCCTTCTCCTCTGTGCAGCTCTCCAGCCACTCTTCCCCCAGTCTGTAGCACTGCATAGGGTTGTTGTGCCCCAAGTGCAGGACCCGGCATTTGGCCTTGTTAAACCTCATGCCATTGGCCTCAGCCCAGCGGTCCAGCCTGTTCAGATCCCTTTGCAGAGCCTCCCTACCTTCCAGCAGATCCACACTTCCACCCAGCTTAGTGTCATCTGCAAACTTGCTGAGGGTGCACTCAATGCCTTCATCCAGGTCATTGATAAAGACATTGAACAGGGCTGGACCCAGTACCAAGCCCTGAGGAACCCCACTTGTAACTGGCCTCCAGCTGGAGTTAACTCCATTGACCACCACTCTCTGGGCCCGGCCATCCAACCAGTTTTCAACCCAGGAGAGCGTGCGCCTGTCCAGGCCAGAGGCAGACAGTTTCTGAAGCGGAATGCTGCGAGAAACTGTGTCAAAGGCTTTACTGAAGTCCAAGAAGACTACATCCACAGCCTTTCCCCCATCCAGTAGTCGAGTCATTTTGTCATAGAAGGTGATCAGGTTAGTTTGGCAAGATCTGCCTTTTGTAAACCCATGTTGACTGGGCCTGATCACATGGTTCTCTTGCATGTGCTTCATGATAGCACTCAAGATTACCTGTTCCGTGACTTTCCCTGGCACTGAGGTCAGACTGACAGACCTGTAGTTCCCTGGATTCTCCCTGCAACGCTTCTTGTAGATGGGCACAACATCAGCCAGCCTCCAGTCTAGTGGAACTTCCCCAGTCAGCCAGGACTGCTGGAAGATGATGGAAAGGGGTTTAGAAAGGACATCTGTCAGCTCCTTCAATACTCTTGGGTGGATCCCATCCGGCCCCATAGACTTGTGGGTGTCTAGATGGGCAAGCAAGTCTCTAACTTCCTCCTCTTGGATCATGGGAGCCTCATTCTGCTCCTCTAACTCCTGGGTTTGTACACAGGGGGAACAACTTTCCTTGCTATGCTAAAGAACATGGAGGAAGGGAGGTGATTAATGGCAGCCAGCATGGCTTCATTAGGGGCAAGTCCTGTCTGACCAACTTAGTGGCTTTCTATGATGGGGTAACCACAGCAGTGGACATGGGTAAATCAATGGATGTGATCTATCTAGATTTCTGTAAAGCCTTTGACATGATCCCCCACAATATCCTTCTCTCTAAATTGGAGAGATATGGATTTGATGGGTGGACAGTAAGGTGGATAAGAAACTGGTTGGATGGTCATATTCAGAGAGTAGCGGTCAATGGCTCAAAGTCCAGATGGCAACCCGTGACAAGTGGTGTCCCTCAGGGGTCTGTACTGGAACTAATGCTGTTCAATATCTTCATCAATGATATTGACAGTGAGATTGAGTGCACGTTCGGCAAGTTTGCAGATGACACCAAGCTGAGTAGTGCAGTTGCTACACCGGAAGGACAGGATGTCATCCAGAAGGACCTGGACAGACTGGAAAAATGGTCCTGTGAGAGCCTCATGAGGTTCAACAAGGCTGAGCGTAAGGTCCTGTACCTGGGCCAGGGCAATCCCCATTTTCAGCACATGGTGGGAGATGATGTGATTGAGAGCTGCCCTGCAGAGAATGACTTGAAGGTGCTGGTCAATGAGAAGCTCGACACGACCCGTCAATGTGCTCTCATAACCCAGAAGGCCAACTGTATCCTGGGCTGCATCAAAAGAAGCGTGGCCTGCAGGGCGAGGGAAGTGATTCTGCCCCTCTATTCCTCTCTTGTGAGACCTCATCTGGAATACTGTGTCCAGTTCTGGAATCCTCAATGTAAGAAGGATATGGAGCTGTTGGAACAGACTGAAAGAGTTGGGGTTGTTCGTCCTGGAGAAGAGAAGGCTCCGAGGACATCTTATAGCAACCTTCCAGTACCTAAAGGGGGCCTGCAGGGAAGCTGGAAGGGGCTATTCATAAAGGCTTGTGGGGATAGGACCTGGGGAATGGTTATAGACCAGAGAGGGGCAGATTTAGACTGAACATTAAGAAGAATTTCTTCACTGTGAGAGTGGTGAGACACTGGAATAGGTTGCCCAGGGACATTGTGAATGCCACATCCGTGGAGGTGTTCAAGGCCAGGTTGGATGGGGCTTTGGGCAGCCTGATCTAGTGGGATGTCAATGCCCATGGCAGAGGGGTTGGAACTAGATGATCTTTAAGGTTCCTTCCAACTCTAACTACACTATGATACTATCATACTATGATACTATGACCTTGATTCCATTTCATTCCATTCAGACAACTACAGAAATTTTATTTAACTATTATAATAAGAAAGTATATATATTTTCTGTACCAGAATCCATTTACATTTTTTATCCAATGATTTTCTGGCCTGTATCGACTTATGTCAGTTGGCATTTTCACATTTTTGATGATTCCACTGGATAAATTAGGAAACAAACAGAATCTATTTTGCCGAAGTATAACTGTGAAAAAATTAAATAAAACTCAAAAAATTAATAGTTACTCAAAACCGGGAATTCACAAGAAATTACAAAGATGATACTTTTTTCTTGATAACTTTAGTAGAGTAGAAGAGACCAGTGAATGTTTCTTGCCTAAACTACAACAAGTTTTTCAAAGCAGTGTTCTACAGCTGCTTCATAGCCACATTGTAGAAATAAAGACTGGATGGATGGGATACAAAGTAGAGGAAAAGTTTGCTGGATCAACAGTCAATGACTCAGTCAAAATGATAATCAGGTTTTCCTCTGGGTCAGTACCGGGACATACACTGTTTAATTCTTGCATCAGTGATGGGTCACAGAACTCTTCCTGAGGCTTATCTGTTAGTCCTACTTTTATTCTAACCTCAGTCTGTATAGAGCAGGGTGATTTTTGGCTAGTTCCTGACTTAAGTTCTATTATAACACATGCTTATGTTGGTAAAAAAAAAAAAGTTATTTAAATACTAAATTATATTCATAGTTTTGGAAAACCAGAATGAGCAAACTGAAATAAAATCACAAGTTAAATGTTACAGAGAATATTAAAAAAACATATGAATTATGAACGTGTTCAAAGCAAATATGAAAACCTTTAGACCAGCTGTTAACTAGCATTTGAAAACCAAATGAAGACAGTGTGGAAAATAATATACCAGATGGAGGAAATATGTATATCTAGGGAAAAACAGTTTCTTTATCTGCCATTCTAGCTTACTTTCAGACAGGCGTTTATTGCCACTGAGGAAAACAGCTTTACTCTATGTTACACCTTGAAATAATGTACAGTTCTTTGTATCTTGGTATTTTTTTTTCCTTCATTGTAGGAAAGAGAACAGTTTTGTTAGAAGAAAACACCAGAGGCATCTTTATTTAGAATATATCTGCTAATGACAAATTCCTTTATGAATTACTTAATCATAAGTTTATATAGGGGTCTTTATAAATGAAACTAATAGGGGTCTTTATAAATGAAACTAAGAGTACATACATATATATATACATAGCTTCTGTTTAAAATGAATGATTTCTTGCATTTAGGATATTTTGGATGTGCATAACTATACAGAAAATTATTTAATTGGCAAGTATTTAGGATATGTCAGTCAACTTTGCCAGTACATGCTTAAATATAAAACTCATATGCTGAAAATGGTGCAGTCAAACAACATAATTAACTGGAACTTGACAGGGAAAGTTGTACCAATATGAAATGTGCTAATAGACTGATAGGAAATAAAGATGTTTCAAATTGATGATGAACACCACAACAGAAGGATATTTTAGTTTTAGTTTTCTCAGAATGCCTAGGAGATTGACAAAAATGTACTACCCTACACACAGAAAATACTTTTCTAAATATGAAAGCTATGTGTGGACTTCAGTTGCTGCAAATTCACCTAGCTCATGAAGTCATTTACAATACCTTAGGATACCGCCTGATTTTTATGTGCACTAAATGCTTTAGACTGACCTTTTTCAGCATTTAGTTTAGCAAAAACCAGCAAGAGTTCCAAAACAAAACCCACAACTGTGCCATTGACTCTTGTTATTTAACAAATTAAGAAGATCAACTATGATCAGCTTCAAAATGATTTCATTCTGAGTTGACACGGAGCTGCACACTATGCTGCCGACATTCAAAGCAATTCTTCAGATCTTTTCCTGAAAGACTGTTGAGGATCTCCGCTGTTTCTGGTTTCACGTCTTCTGCTGACAAAAAATAGGTTCCTTTGAGCACTGACTAGGTCTTTAGTATCTCTTCACTGTAAGCCTCAGTCAATAATTGAAAAATTTCTGCTATGGATTTCTTCAGTTTCCCAAGAACCTTAATGTTAACTCGCTCTTCACTCTTGCACACCAACATTTTCCGACTGAAGCTAAGAAAACATCTATATTTGTACACATGTCCACTTGTACTGAGTGAAGTGATTGAGCTGAGTCTCGTCTCACTGTGACAGTTTAGAACATGTTCTATAATCACCTCTTTTTCTCTTCACTCCCACTCTTGGTTCCTGAGCTGTAGGGTTAATCTCATTTTTTTTGTGTGTTGGACCTCATACACTAATAAATGTTCCTCATGTGCATATATAGTTTAATCCTATGTAAATCTCAAGACTCATTTATTCGCTATTTGTCTTCTATTGCTATGAGGAACAAAATGTTTTCAGAGGGATAAACTTCATGATAAAAACTACAAAAACCAGTGTGTGATGCAGACATCAAATACTAGTCTAGTTTCAGCATTTTGTTAAATCAGGAATGACTTCCTTTGTTGTCAGTATAGGTTTTAATGTGGCATTGAGATGAAATTAGTACCCAATGTTTAGTAATAAAAACATGTTTTTCCTTGTTTTGTGTTATGAGTGTAACTGCTTTACATAATCACTGCAGCAAACTGTGAAAGAGACAGAAAAGGAATAAAACCTGCCGACTGCACAGAGGATAAAGTCTTTGCTGTGAATTTTCAACTGTACTGCACTATGCTACTTACTGCACACTAGACAAACAGGTGATGTTCAGATGCAGGCATAAAATAAAGGTCTTCCAAGTTCGGATGTCTTAACACTGAGAAAAAAAAAGTTGAATTTTGAAGTCTTTAAAGTTTTTAATTTAAATTTTTATAATTATTTTAGTTCTAACGCACATTTAATTTAATTTCTCATCCCTAAAGCACTTTCTTTTCCTGTTTTCTATAAACTGACCAGATGTTTGAAACTTGTGGAAAAAGAGCTATTTAAACACTCCAGTTCTCAATCTCTGACACTTTTGGTAGAAAACTCAGCATTATTACTTAAGAATAAAATATTCAATTACTCATATGAAAAAAAAACACAAAAAAAAAGCTGAAAGAAAGGTAGCTAAGGAGCAGACAGTTAGCCATTTCTCTTATCCTCAAAAAGAAGAGTGCAAATCCTTGCTTAATGAATAATGCAGAAAGGTTTGCTTGCCTGAGCTACCCGTAACACAGTTCAACACAAGCCACTACAGCAATAACATGAAGCAATAAGAAGCAGAGTTCTCTAAACTACTCTAAAAACCACAGCAACTCCGTCAGTAGTGCCAAAGTCACACACAACTAGCAAAACGATCAGATCAGTATGAGACCTTCTGTGTACCATAGCTGAGGTACCTACGGAGCTAAAAATTTACACCATCTTCAAAAAAAATATATGCAGGGAGCAGCAGCTTGAACTGAGCCTGTCTTCTTTTCTAGATCCAGAAGTATCTGTGATTTGGAAATAAGCATCCCTGTTAGGAATTGTTAGAGCTGTATTTGTACTTTACTTCAGCCAATAGGTAAAGTCCAACTTCACAGTTTCCTCACCAGGCAGGAAGATGAACTTCAGTGGAGACTAGGCTTTATCCTGGTCTGACAATTTTGATGAAAACCACCTACCAATTGTTCAACAACTACACAAAATTAGTCTTAGGAAGGGAGAAAGGGGAGAAAATGTGGCTATGACCACGTCATATTTTGGACATGAGCTCTGTCCCCCTAGGACTGCCCTCTGTTTTAAACTTGCTTTGGACAAGCAGGACACTAAATCTATCCTGTGCTATACATGCTTAACACAGCTTCCAGGCACTTCAGAGAGGAAATCTTGGGTCTGTGGGTACCCTTTCATATGAAAACAAGTGCTCACTTATAGCAGTATGCAAGACTGATGTGCACCGCTGACCACATTTTCCATCACAAGGTGCTTGTTTTAATGTCACTCAGCAAATATATGACAACACATCAGCTATGCTCCTTCTGGAATGGCTTGGTATTATATTTTGCAGAATAGTATGGGAACTACAACCAGCCATACAGGGGCATCTGGCCTGCTATAACATAGGTACAAAGTCTAAAGGTCATTGTACTGCTCTATTTCCTATCTCTGGCCACAGAGGTCAGTCTAAGGGAAGCCTATACTACCAGCTGCTATTAAGTCTCTTGCAAGCATTAAGATTTCTCTGCATTGGGCAGGATAACTGGAAGAAGAGGGAAGGTGGATGTATATAGGAATACAGAAACTATTCTTTACATGTGCTTGTTATAAATAGGCTTTTGTACTGATTGTTCTCTTGGGATTTATCTGTGTCCCCATGAAAAGTTTCTGGCCCTCTGTGCACCCTGCTTATCTTCCTCTGAAGAAGCAATGCCCAGAAGTCTCAGTACTTGCTTTCAACAAAAGGAACAATGCTTGTGAAAATCTAGTCATAAAGCAGCACAAAGGAGGCTGTGATATTACCTTTGGGAACAACAGAGAATATGGGCAAAAGACGTCAGTGTAATGTCAACCATGCCCCACTGACCCACCACCACCTTCCTTCTGGCAAGATAGTAAAAAAAAAAAAAAGCAAGCAAATAAATTAAGACAAACTACTACCCTCCTTCAAATTCCTGTCATTGGACATTCTTTATATTAAATTCATGTACAGAATCAGTTACTCTATAAAATATAGTAAAGTCTTTGAAATATGGACCGAAATTTTAACATTTTCAGATTGTGAAATAAGAGAAATGTAGTATCCCACTTTCTATGCCTGATAAGTTGTCGTAGAGGCTACCACTGGGTTTTGTAGTGTCCCTGACCCAGCAAACATACTTTAAAAACATTTGCTAAAGCCCTTCAGGAAAGATAGACAAAGAAGTGCCAGATTTCTGAAGAGGAATTTGCCCTATTTAAATATTCAACTGCTCTGAAATAAGAGTTTACAAGCAGTTCAGCACAGGTCAGCACTGCTGCTTTTCCAAAGTGCAGGAAACATTGAAGCTACATGATAATGCACATGTTCTCAAGGGTATGCTTTTTGTTTTAAACATTGAGTTCCATTTGAAGAGAAACAGAAAACAGCAACAAACCCTACATGCACTTGCTGCAATCATTTGTTAAAATTACTTCACATACCTACTTTTCCCAGCATATCCCCTTAGGCACTTCATAAATATTTATTTACAGAGTACCCAAAAGGCACAGATCTTTTTCTCTTTTCTTTGATAGAAAAAGAGGACAGACAGAACACCTCTTCCCAAACTTCACACAGTGAATTTTCATCAGAGTAAGAAACTGAACTTATATGCCTCATTTTCTCAGGCAGTCTCAAGTACAACATCTTCTTTTCCCTCCAGACCACTCTATTGCACAGTTGGCATCATCTTTTGGAGATCTGAGGTTAATTGTTGACAAAGAGATAGGGTCCGGAAAGAGATGCTCAACTATCAAACCCACAGGGAGACACAGAGGCTATGTTCTCCAACAAACAAATTGTTACAATGCAATATGGATTCCAACTACCTTTCCTAGGTAATAGAAGTTTCTTCTAGAAAAACAACCTACTGTTTAGAATGAAACACTCACAAATAAAGTTTAAACGAAGTTCATCTGATCATTCCTGGATATGCAAGCCATCTTGCTTTCTTTTGCTGTTGTTATTTGTTTATGGATTCTGGAAGTATTTTGCAGTTGGACAGGAAGATAAAACTTGGAAGAATAAACAACTACACTATAGCAGTATAATATTTGATCAACAGCTGCATACTAAACAAATCTTATTCTGTGCTAAGTCTTTCTGTTGACATAAAGAAATTAGCCTGGATATATTATTACAGAGGTTTGGGTTTGTTTGGTTTTTTTTATTTTTAATGGTTTTGCATATGGAGTTTTACTGCTGTTGTTCATTAACTTTTATACAAAAAAAAATTATAACCTGCCATTGAAATAAAAATGGACAACTGATAAAACACGGCTAGCTAACAGTCATTATCACACTGTTTTGCTTTCAAAGTTGTTCTGCACACTCACATAAAACCCCTTGAGACTAGCAAAACAGCACCATATTTTTTTGGCAATTCTTATCCTCACAAGGAGATTTTAACTCAGAGAGCTCTTCTTCAAAACTGATACAACTGAGGTTTGCATGCTTATCAGATGAATTAGGGAGGGAAAACACTTTTCTTGACTTCACCTAAGCATCTTCCACCACAAAGAGGAAGATGGGATGAGCTGCTATGTTACTACAGTTCTACCCTTATCAATATCTGTTACATTGACACCATGGACCACATGCTATTGCCCTTGGTGGATTCTAAATATATTCACACAGGTGCTTTCTATCAGGACAGATTATTGAAAGTGGTTCCAGAAACCATGAAAAATGAAGTTACTATAATCATTGACATGACACCAAACACTGATTCAATTCATAGAAGCCTGCTTCTTTGGTACTATCCTAGTTGCCTTTCAGATACAGAAGGTAGTTTTATGAGGAAGTCTCGCAGGCTGGGAAGAGAAGAACCTATGCAGTCTACTCTTACTTGCATAGTTTTCTCAAAGTTAATGATAACATCAATAAAACATTAATCTGCTATAAAACTATGCCAGCTCTAGATTCTAGGGTGAATTTGAAAGAATAAAAACAAAATAACACTGTTGGGCTGGATGCCAAAGCTACTCTGTCCCTCCACCTCCTCATCTGGAATGGGGAGAAAAAAAATAATAAAAGACTTGTGGGTTGAGACGAGGACAGGGAGATGTCATTCAGCAATTACCGTTCTAGATAAAAGAGATTTGATTGGGGAAAATTAATTTACTACCAACCAAATCACAGTAGGGCAATGAGAAAATAAAAACATATCTTGAAACACTTTCCTCCCAACTCTCCCTTCTTCACAGGTTTAACTTTACTCCTGATTTTCTTTATCTCCTTCCCTCCAGCAACACAAGGAGACCGAGAATGGGGATTGCAGTCAATTCATAGCATGTTGTCTCCTCAACTCCTTCCACCTCAAGAGGAACACCTCACGCTCTTCCCCTGTTTCAGCATGGGGTCCTACCCACTGCAGACTGTCCTCCACAAACTTCTCCAATGTGAGCCCTTCCCATGGGCTGTTGTTCTTCATGGACTGATTGAGCATGAGTCCTTTCCATGGGGTGCAGTCCTTCAGAAACAGACTGCTCCAGCATGGGTCTCCCATGGGGTCACAAGTTCTGCCAGCAAACCTGTTCCAGTGTGAACTCTTCCCTCCACAGATTCTCAGGTCCTGACGTGAGATTGCTCCACAGGGTCACAGCCTCCTTCTTCCTCCAGCATGGGGTCCTCAGTGGACCATAGGCTGCAGAGAGGCAGCCTGCTTCACCATCATCATCACCATGGGCTGCATGGAACTCTCTGCTCCGGCACCTAGAGCACCTCTTCACTGACCTTGGTGTTTGCAGAGTTGCCTTTTCCACATACTCTCACTCCTCTCTCTGTTGTTGTTCTTCCACATTTCCCCCCCGACACACCCCTTCTTAAATATGTTATCACAGAGCTGTTATCACCATTGCTGATTAGCTTGACCTTGAACAGCAGTGGGTCCTTCTAACCATTCTGGATCTGGCTGGTACTGGCTCTGTCTCATATAGGGGAGACATCTAACAGATTGTCACAGAATCCACCCCTGTAACCAAAACCTTAACAGGAAAACCCAATACCTATTTTGTCCCAGATGTGGATCAAAGATGAAACTCTGACAGAAAAGAAACTGTTGACCTATTATTAATGTTAACATTTCAGCATAGCTAAGCTTACCATTCCTAGCCACCTAACTCCTGATTTCCCTAAATAAATCTGAGACATGAGAAAAGCTACTAGGATTTTCCACAGGTGAAAGGTCAGAATTAATACTCTGACTCAAAGTAGGCAGTAAACACCATACCTATCATGTGGTACAGTCATATCCAATTATATTAAGACATTTTGATAAGAATAAAAGACTCTACCTGTCCTCTTTCAGAGAAGTATGTATAAAAAGAGCCCCCAAGCTTCTCATGAATATAGATTCAAAGATCAGATAAATTAAGCTCTCTATACTAGCATGTTAATTGTCCATTAACCCAGTAATTTTTTTTCCCACGTAAAGTATCTATTTTTTCCCTTTACCTTTATTTTCTCATTCAGCAGTCATAAAATCAATTGCTCACATTTGACACCATTTCCACACTGATTTGCTACAACATTTTTGTATCACATCTTCTATTTGTTGTATTGAGTGACTGGATTAACAGATTCTTCTCAACTATTTTGATAAATACCTATTCTTTTATGGAACCAATTCCTTCCACTTTTGCTGTTCTCAGCTAATATCTAAGCATCAGTGAAATTCTTTGCTACTTCAGTCCAGAAATGTCACATTTTTATGAGAAAGTGTTTTAAAATTTTGAACTCTCTAAAAGCATCATGTTGCTTCATTCTAGAGAATAATATCATTATAACTCCAGAAAGCAAAGACCACAAACTTTTCTGGATAATTTTATGCATGATATATGGGTATATATGTGGAAATACACCCATAAATATATCCACATATATCCACATACCTCCATAAAAAATATTTTAATTCTGGCAATATAGTAATTTCTGATGAAGAGCTGTTTCAGTGTGGTTTTTTTTTTAAGCAGTTATTTTTTATATTTTTGTGATTCAGATACTCATCCTCCCCTGAATCCCTCTCCACTGTCCGCTTGGCCTGCATCAATATTCATCTCTCTTTCTAATAATAATATTAGTTCCCTAAAGGCCTATAGTAGTTGGGGTCTCTCTATATCACTATTAAAATAAATAACAGGGTTTGCCATTAAGAGCCTCTTAGCCTTCTGTGCTGTTATGAGGAAAAGTTTACGGTACAATTCCTAATACAGAATCATCTCTGACAGAGCCCTAGAGAAGCATTTGGGGTTCTGCTAAGACAGTCTTGACAATAATGCTTTGAAGTAGAAAGTTAGGTGAACTAAGTCCTCCAACAGAAGTTACTTTACCTATAACCTTGCTTTAAAACCCTACTGAAGAAGTACATTAAGAAGAAATCTTAGCTTGAATAAATTCAACCTGAAAGCTCAATAGAGACATATTCACAGTTGTAGCTAGACAAATCAAACCAGAGAGGTTTTTGGTAGAAAGCTGCATTAATTAAGTAAGAAAAAGAAGCTCCAGAAATTTCTATAACCTAGAAAATTTTCAAACCATTGGTGGAGCAAACTGAAGCACATTTTATATTACTGAAGTTCATAGAACCACAGAATCACTACGCTGGAAAAGACCTCCAGGATCATTGAGTCCAGCCATTCCTATTACCACTGGTAATCTTTCTACTCATTTGTACTTCTTTATCCACCATTGGCTTTAGCCAGATCTCAGTTCCTTTTACTTTGGGACCTCCTATGTAGCTCTGGCTCTTTTAAAATCAAAATAAAACAAATTTTGGAATTAAGCTCTTGAAATCATTCTATAAAAATATTTGCAAGTAAAAATTAATGTTAGTGTTCTATCAGAATATCACTGAGGTGGGTTTTTAAACATAGTGTCAACCATGAGAAAATAATTATTCCTCTACTATTCAGACGTGGACTAAATGTGTGATTTTATATAGATACTAAAAGTACATTTTGGATAGGTGTTGTTGCTGTTACAAGATTACAGAACAAGCAATCATTTTGCATATTTGCACCCTTTCAAATACTGTTTTTATGACTGTTACATTCCTATTCAGTACAGATTAAGGAAGCTACTGAATAACATGAAATAGACTTCACAAAAAAAAAAGTCTGACCCATAAAAGCCAAAAACAATAGAAGTTTGGTTTTCAGAGTATCGTACCATCATAGAATGACCTCAGTTGGAAGGGACTCACACGGATCATGTAGTTTGACATAGGACATACATCCTGCAAAGGACAACCCCAAAATTCACACCATGTGCCTGAGGGCATTGTCCAAATGCTTCTTGAATATTGTCAAGCTTGACACCTTTACTTCTTCCCTGGGGAGCCTGGTCTGGTCCTCCATTACTCTCTGAGTCAAGAATCTTTTCCTAATACTCAACTTGAATCTTCCCTGACACATCTTCTTGTCATTCTCCTGGTCACCTATCATTGGTCACTAGAGAGAAGAGATCAGTGCCTGCTCCTCCTCCTTTCCCTGTGAGGAAGCAGTGAACTGTGATGAGGTCTCCTCTCGTTCTCCTCTTCTTCAGGCTGAACAGACCAAGTAACTGTAGCAGTTCCTCACTCTACTTCCCATCTAAACCCCTTCATCATCTTTGTGGCTCTCCTCTAGGCACTCTCCAGTAGCCTGATATCCTTTTTATACTGTGGCACCCAAAATGACACACAGTATTGAAGTGGGGCCACATAAATGCAGAGCAGAGGAGAGCAGAATAGTCACCTCCCTCAACTGGTTAGCAGTGCTGTGTTTGATGTATCTCAGGACACAGTTGGCCCTCTTGCTTCTCAGGGCACACTGTTGCTTCGTGTTCAACTTGCCATTGACCAGAACCTCCAGATCTCTTTCCACATGGCTGCTGTCTAGCATCCTGTTCCCCAGTATGTCTGTATATCCAGGGTTGCTGTGTTCAAGGTACAAAATCTAGCACTTGCCCTTATTAAATTTCATGTGATTGGTGATTGCCCAGCTCTCCAATTTGTCTATTTGCCTCTGTAGGGCCTTTTGGCCCTCAAGAGTGTCAATAGTTCCCCCTAATTTCGTGTCATCAGCAAACATGGTTAGTAAACCTTCGAGCCACGCATCCAGGTTGTTTATGAAGATACTAAAGAGTACTGGCCCTAAGATGAATCCGTGCTGACCCCGCTAGTGACCGGTCACCAGCCTGATGTAACCCCATTCATTATGACCCTTCTAGCCTGACCTGTCAGTCGATTGCTCACCCATTGCATCCAGCTGTATGCTGGAATTTTTTTTACGAGGGTGTTGTGAGAGTCAGTATCAAAGGCCTTACTGAAATACAGAAATATTGCATCAACTGGTTTCCTTTGTTCAGCTAGGTGGGCAACCTTGTCATACAAAGAAATTCATTACAAAACAGTTACTAAGTTCATGATGCACAAAGGGTATGACTTGTAGTCTCCTAAAACTTGAAGATTAAAATAGTTCTATATAAGTTGATGTCATTTAGCCAATGTGCTATAAAGAACATCAAAGTGAAAAAAATCATTAGTAGCACAAATAAACTATTACATAAATGTTTAGACAGGTTTTCTGAAGAAGCTAAGGGCAGCAAAAAAGTGATTATAGTTATTACCACCTCTGGCTATTATGATATTTTAACTAATAGTAGTTATTTCGAATCTATCTTGAATACAGAAATGAAAGATTCATTCTCGTTAAAAATCTAAAGACTACTTCATATACACAGATCTTTTGGATTATATTGTTAACATGCTAATTCTAATTAATTTAACATTCATCTGCTTAATCCACCTTCCCTAAAGTTGTGTACCAATTTCCAGAGGCAATGATGCTTCAACTTACTGCAAATGTATGCCAAAAAGTTCAGAAAATAACATTAGTTAGTCCAGAACCCACTGTAGAAAAATTACATAATATCACAAAAGGGCAGAAAGTTACAAGACAGAGAAGATTCTTGAAATCAGTCAAACGCTATTTGCTGACTTGAATTAACTCATTTCTGAGAGCACATTCCATCTTGTGCTATGAAATGTCACCGTTACTATCAGCCCTCAAAGCATGTCAACATAAGAAGGGAGAGAAACCTCAAGAGGTCAGTTTTAAACATGGCTGAAATCAGAAAAACTGCAAAGGATAACCAAGGCAAACATCTGTGGGTGTTTGGAACAGGTGTTTCCTTAGAAGACTCCATTCTTTCCTCCAGTAAGAACTGTTTCATATCAATGACCATATCATTTTTACTCACACAGAAGTTTTTTCTAGTTATGTAACTTAGTTTATTACAAGTTACCTTTCTAATGAAGCTTTCTGAGATATTAACTCTAAGATAGGAATGGTTGTGTTATTTATATTTTTACATGACTGTTTCTGCCATTTGTATAGGTACTACCAAACTAAACATTTACTTGCAATTTGTCTCGGTGTAGCTGCAACAGAAGGGAAGGATTGTTCACTTGCTTAGAAAGAGAGCAAGAACAAAATTTTAATATGTGAAAAGGATTTTGCTCTGCATCAGCTGAATGGACTTCTCCCAAAAATGACGACCACCCAGTAGAACAATTTGGAGAGGTTAACTGACAGTCTTTCTATTCCTGCAATGACTTTCAGCACTGGTAGCATCTTCTCCAGAGCTCCTGTAGCAGCTACTGCTTTTCACTGTTCTGAATTCAACAGTCTAAATTTAACTTTTACAGTTGCTCATTTGTACAGCAAGTCTTGCTTGGAAAATCTGTATTTGTTTCACACAAAATTACTAAATCTAGTAGGGCAAGCAATGGTTTTAATTTATAACACTTCTATTTTTTTGACAGCTGCTTTTAAAGAGGCAGCAGAAATGACAG
The DNA here is from genome assembly GCF_017976375.1 of Cuculus canorus. Classification (NCBI taxonomy): domain Eukaryota; kingdom Metazoa; phylum Chordata; class Aves; order Cuculiformes; family Cuculidae; genus Cuculus; species Cuculus canorus. Next base: position 84,654,785 of record NC_071402.1, on the reverse strand, counting down.
TAGACACCTAAAGAAGACTGGATCAACAGTTCACTGGATCAACCAAAAAGGCTGCTTTAGGTCAAAGATAGGTAAGTGGTAAATACAAGTTCAGGAAGAGGTTCCTTTCCTCTCTGGGAACTTTTAGATACTAATATTGCTTTAGCACACTGGGCAAAATAGATTGAAGAACTTGTTCTGTGTTTGTGGTTGCTTTTTTATTATTTTTATTTAGCAGTCTTATGTTACATTCAATAGTTTCTCACAGTCCATTCATTTAGCTAACCCTCAAGGCCAGAGCAAAGTCTTTTGCCTTCTCATCTTAGTAACACATGTACACACATAAGTGCCTTCAACTCTGTCAGCTATTCTCAATCAGCCTCCAAGAGGAAAGCTTGGAACACAGACACTCTATGAATTAGCAAGGTGACATTCTTTCACTTTTGCAAGTTCCTTCACCACTGCTGAAGATCTAGGACTCTTTTAAGAGCAGTTACTCATATTCTTGACGGATGCAAATTACAGCGGATTGCTGCAGTGACTGCTGAGAGGTTGGAAAATCTTTGTTACTTGAGTACAGGGAAGCATAAAAATTTGTAGAAAGAGTATTGCAAAGATAAACAGTTGATAGGGTATTGCTCTTCTGGTCTTGGGAGTTCTCTACATGTTGTTGCTCTGTTACAGAATTAGCCATCTGATCCCAGGAACAAGCCACAGTGGAAAAACTTTGTGTTTTCCTAAAGGTCATGCTCCAGTACGCTAACAGTAGGCTGAACCCTCAAGACAATTAATATGTTTGAAAATCCTTTTATACTGCCAAAGCCGCATACAGAGATTTTAATGCAAGTGAAAGTTGTATTATTTTCTGATTAATATTGCTGCCAAAATCACAAGTCTCTGATCTGGCATAGAAATACAGCAATCAGTGCATTTGTGTCTTAAAATTAAATTAAGTTTATTAGACAGGAAAAAAATACAAGTAGAAGAACCTTAATTAAGAAAAGCAGCACGAAACTCAAGACTCAAAAGGACAGCAATGTCTATTGTGTCAGGGTTTGCAGACAGCTACTCTTGCCAAACATGGCCCACGTTATGTTCTATAAAATATGACATCTGTTGTCTTCTTCAAAAGCAAACATCCATTAATAGATTAGTAAACTTTGTCTCCATTAAAGCTCAGTGAGGTCACCTTATGCAGTATATGGAATCTATTAGTTTGGGCTGGAGTCCAGATAAGTCAAGCGCAGGACAGCCAAAAGACAGAATATCTATTGACTGGGCTCCTGGAGTCTTTACATGAAACCGAAACCAACACGAGGAAATCAGTTTCAATTCATTCAAATGAAATCATAGATTACTCACTTAAACATCAAACTCTTGAGGAACTAATCTGCCAGCAAATAGCATAAATTGGAGTAAATTGTGTCTAGTTGTGGATAGGCCCAGCATTATAATATCTGCTGAGAATATTTGCAATTCTTAATCCGTTCCCAGATGGATAAAGCTCTATGAATCGGTCCTCTAAAATCTAATGACAGACAGAACCAATGGACTCTGTGAAAGACTGTATTAAAACCAGTGTATTAGCAACCCAGAAGAGTTTCAGAGTCTCAAAAATATCGTGGAGCTCCTCATCAGGAGAAACTACTTCCTGTTATCAGCTGTGACTTTAAATATACAGAGATTTCCAACCAGGAATGCAAGAAGATACAAACAAAAGTCCCAACCAGACGTTCTTAGAGAGCTTCTCTTGTAAAAGCTGTTCTAAAAGCAATTAAGCATGAAATAGGGATGAGATATGGATAGTCATGATACTAATACACCAATTTGGATCATGTATAAGGAACAAAAATTAGCTCATCACAAAATTCTTTTGAACTTTGAATCTGACCTTTTATGTAAACATTTAACTGAAAGAAGTTCTAAAATAACCAAAGTTATAAACTTCAGAAATCAAAAGTTAAAATGAAAATGCCAAGTGAACTGTACTACAGCAGCAGCAAACACTGCTATAATCCAATGTTTCCTGTGATTCAGAAATGAGTCTAATTTCTTTTTCTTAATTACATTCTACTCTGACCACTTAGAGCTTATTTACTAAAGACAACATAGGCAGATACATTAAAAAAATAACCAATTAAAAAGAATCGTTTTATCACTTTTACACTTTTTCTCTCTAACTGTCCTTTTGTGAATTGACAAAGTTTTCACTTTTGCAATGAAGCTTTTTATATTTTCTTAAGCAGATTTTACCTGTGCTTAAATCCAGTAATATTTCTTGAGATCAAGAAAGGGAAGACTGCACTTTCAAATACTGAGAATAAGAATCAGTTAGAGAATTGAGGTGAGCTGGACTCTAATTTTATTTTTTTTTTTTTCCTCAGAACTAAAACAGAAAGTAAGAAATCAGAGAAGATTAGCATCAGTAATTAAGTCATTGTGGTAGACATTATTAAAAAAACAGTTTTGTTCTGAAAGTATATCCTTGTAGTTTATCTTGCTAGCACTTTGAAAAAACCCAACAAGACAGATTCAACTGAGACTGTAAATTCCTGCAGAGTGGTGTTCTGTCAAACTATTGCTTGGTCTTCACCAGAATCACTCAGGTTTCACATGACCATTCCTCACCTTTGGAATTCAAATGGTGTGGAACCCCATATGTCGCTGGACGTTTTACTGCTGATGCAATAGTTAAAAAAATATTTCCACCTTTTTTTACGCCATTCTTCTTTGCACCTACACAGAGGATTTCATATCATAATAAGAAATATAAAATTTTTGGTTTAATTTTCAATATTGATCAAATAGGTTTCAAAATCAGCTTTGAGCCTCAGTCTTGCAGTAACTGGAACAGATATTTCATGATTTTTGAGTCATTCTTCTTGACGTTTTGCACATGAAAATCATTTAGGTAATGGTGCTCACCATATCTGAAAATTTATTAAACAGCTTCCTCTTACACAAAATGTCAATTTACACAGGTCATATTTCTTCCTGAGAGTTATTATACTAATCTACAATGTTTAACATTTTGTTTTCTACTGTTTGAGGGATTATAAACATTGTTTACTGCAACTCAGTGCTGCAGATCTTTGGGGTTTCTTTGTTTGGGTTTTTTCCCCCTGTAGATCATTCTATCCAAAAACCTAAAAGGTTTGGGAGGATATTGGATTAGTGACATAGAATGAGATTTAGAGGATATATTCCTACTTTCCTTTAACTATCACAGAATCACAGAATCACAGAATCACAGAATCACAAGGTTGGAAAGGACCCATTGGATCATCGAGTCCAACCATTCCTAGCACTCCCTAAACCATGTCCCTCAGCACTTCATCCACCCGTTCCTTAAACACCTCCAGGGAAGGCGACTCTACTACCTCCCTGGGCAGCCTGTTCCAGTACCCAATGACTCTTACTGTGAAGAATTTTTTTCTGATATCCAACCTGAATCTCCCCTGACGGAGCTTCAGGCCATTTCCCCTTGTCCTGTCCCCTGTCACTTGGCAGAAGAGGCCAGCTCCCTCCTCTCCACAACCTCCTTTCAGATAGTTGTAGAGAGTAATAAGGTCTCCCCTCAGCCTCCTCTTCTCCAGGCTAAACAACCCCAGCTCTCTCAGCCGCTCCTCGTAAGACTTGTTCTCCAGCCCCTTCACCAGCTTCGTTGCTCTTCTCTGGATGTGTTCCAGAGCCTCAACATCCTTCTTGTGGTGAGGGGCCCAGAACTGAACACAGTATTCAAGGTGCGGTCTCACCAGTACTGAGTACAGAGGGAGAATCACCTCCCTGGACCTGCTGGTGACCCCATTTCTGATACAAGCCAAGATGCCGTTGGCCTTCTTGGCCACCTGGGCACACTGCTAGCTCATATTCAGTCGGCTGTCAACCAGCACCCCCAGGTCCTTCTCTTCCATGCAGCTCTCCAGCCATTCTTCCCCCAGTCTGTAGCGCTGCATAGGGTTGTTGTGCCCCAAGTGCAGTGAACTATAGTTCAGCTGTCTGAATGCTTTGTAACTAGTCTCAACTCTTCCATATTTTCTGGTGCCATCAACAAAAAGGGGAAAGGGAAAATTACTATTCAGAATAAATGTAACTAATATCCCTTTTAAAACATTGTTCTTTTCTAAGCGAAAGCAAATGAGTCCTGTGTGGTGCTGTACTACCTTTGTTTCCCAAAGGGCAGCTAAATACAGGATATTGAAAAGATAAGTATTATTACATGCATCTTCCCTGTGAGCAACCTAAACTACAAAAAGCTTCAAACCTGTTCATTCAGTCCAAATTGAAAGTAGAATTTGCTGGATATTTTTCTTCAAATATTCTTTTAATAGTCCTAAACACATTTGAATTTTGACCAAAAGTTCTAGTCAAAATATTATAAAATCATTATTTATGAAAATTCAGCAATTAATTTATATTTTCCAACAAAATCATGATTTTCCAAATGAATTAGCTGATAGGTGCAATATGCAATGCTTCCTATGGCCAAATGTGGGTATAGCCCTTGCTGAAGACTGACATCAAGGAGCTGTGAGAGTAAGTTTGTTCATGCAGTGGGACTACAGCAAAGTGTACACCAAAGACTGCAAAGACTCAGATGAAGAACATGACTTCATACAATGAAAAGAGAACTAAACAAAGTACCTGCCTCCATGGTGTCAGGGACAGGCTTGAATGGTGAAAGATCTTTTTTCAAGTTTGTGTTCCCCAGTTTGAGTTTTCTCCAGTAAACAAACAAGTAGAAAGAAGTATTCCAGTTTCTATTTGAATAAAAACTGGCTGAACATAATTTTTTTTCAGTCTTCCTGGGTGATCACTACAGATCTAGGTAGATCTGCTTCAAAGTATTTAAATTGGGATCCTGTTGCAGCCACGGGGAGGGAGATCCACATTAGATGTATATCTAGAGCTACCCTGTAAGACTGCTCTTTAGAGCTGTCAGATAAAACACTAGACTCAGTTTCTAAATAGAATTAATTTCCTGGCACTCTGCCTGGTCTCAAGGGCACTCACCCATGTGTCTGGTCCTCGGCTGCAGGAAGAGAAGAGCACCTTTATCTTCCCCAGAGGCATAATACAATTACCGGAATGGGCAATGAAAGGAAACAGAGGAAACATTAATATTTCACAGCAACAATGGTGTTGCAGGGGCGATACCATTCAGAACCACAACACTTACTCATTACACAGGCAAAGCATTCTCATTTGTACCTGACAAGTCATAGCTGGCAGTATAGGAGTGCAAAAAAAAAAAAAAAAAAAAAAAAAGTTTCGAGACTCAAATTAGCTAAAAACACGGCCTAGTTTACAACTCCATCCAGACCTAAGGATGACCATACAACAACATTGGCATCAGAGGGTGTTCTTTACCATCAATTTAGTCTCTCATGTGCCACAAAGTTCACCTCTCACAAGGGAACCAAAAAATTTTGTACTCATTTTTAAGAAAAGCTGAAGATTCTGTTGATCTTTCGCAGTCCAAAAGCTGCTTTAAAAATAATCAACAATACAGAAACTGACAAGAAAAAAATGCAAACTCAGTATCAGAAAAATAAAGCTGCTCTTCATATCTTTCAGTGTTCTAATATATGCACAAGGACTAACACAACAAGAAGCAAGAAGCAGTCTGAGTCTCATTTGACAGAATTCTAGAAGAATATGCTGAAAGATTAGAACACCATAAACAAATCCTACTAAAGGTTGTCTCATCAAAAATGTATCCTGACTGAATTGTATCATGAGGACATACTGTAAGCAAGTTTAATGTTATTTTTAGTCTAAGTTTTCATTTTGTTAAATACAGTCAGTTTCTTTTCTAGCTTCAAGGCGTGTCTCATAATGAACTGCATATGCATTATTAAACAAAATTTCAGCTTTCCCTAGTCCCTTTTTTCTTGCATTGTAAGGGTACTAGCAATTATAATCTAAGAATACTATCAAATATTAAGAAATACACCAGGAGGGATGGCACATGCAATCCTTCTACATAAACTAAGGGAGTTATACTTATCTGACACCTTAAGGTCTGTTTTTTCCCTAACCTAGATAATTAAAACTTCTAACTATGCCTAGTTTTATAATTTTTGTTTTCCCTCAAGGCAAGGACATTCTATTTCATTTCAGTTTAAAACTAAAATGAAAGAAAAACCCCAAAACCTAACTTCACACCTACTATAACTCCTTTACAAGAAACAGTTTTAGGAAAACTGATTTTATAAAAATATTATGTAACAATTTCAAGGACTAACAAGAAATATAGTCCAGACTCTGTAAATGAAATTTTCTGAGTTTGATACTCGGGTGCAGGTGAAACTGAAGAGATGTGTAAGCAACAAGGTTTCTTTCTACAAGCTGGGTTTATTTTGGCTATAGTGGCACAATCACCTTGCCCAGAAGATGGTGGGAATGATAGCATCCAAAACTGAAGATAGAGTACAAAAAACAGTTCTCAGCTTTGCTCTGATACTCACAGAACAACCAACCCAGAGTTCACGTTACTTCTTCATCTAAAATACACCAATGTTATAAGCTCTACACACACACACAAAGTTTGTGTTGTTGTATGCTTTTACAGTCAATGACAGCTTGGGTGATTTACAAAGGAACATAGTGTCCAATAAATCAAACCTCTGATTAAATGGTGCTTACAGTGACCTAACTCTTTGACTTTGGAGTCAACAAGAACATGGCTCCAGTTGGCCACTACTACCCACTGTGCTACCCACGTGCTCTGTTCAGCACACACCTGGTAGGCAGGAAAGTGCACCACACCCAGGAGCGACTCACCACTTGATGAGAGGAACCAGAAGCAAGTATGAGTTAAGATCCAGAAAGAGCAGCAGCAGAAGACAGAGTCTTATCTTCAAGAAAGTGTGTTTCAGCCTGGTTAACTTCTAGAGGGTTGGATGCTGTACAGAGCTGTGCCAAAAGACAAGGAGGCCCTGAGGATCTGGTCAACCTTCAAGAATAGTATCTTGGAAGCACAATAACTGACCTACCCAGGGTGCAAGAAAACATGAAACTATGACATGAATTAACAGGGCTGCACAGGAATTAACAACAGTGCTCAACCACAAAACAGAAGCCCTGGAGGTAGTCTCCAAGGAGGAAATACAATGCCCCTGCTCTTACTCACTGAGGTGGAACTAACAAATCCACAGCTTAGCTAAACTTGAAAATGGCAAATGACACAGCTGACAGCACAGCAAAAGGGCTTCCTCAGGCATGTGAGCCGCCAAATAGAGAAAACATAGGCCTGCAGCAGAACAGGGTGGGTAGTCCAATGGTGAAGGACACAAAGGCAGAGGTGGGCACTCAGGGCCTTCCTTGCCTCAGTCATCATGGATGATGACTCTTTCAACTCTTTCAACTCTTTCAACTCTTTCAACTCTTTCAACTCCATACTGAGTGAAGAGCTTTGGGGAGGCAAGTTAAGCCCACAGCAGAGAGAGCTTTGACATACACTTGCTGCCCAGGATGCACCTAAAGACGCCAATAGAGCTTGTTGATGTCATTTCTGAAATGTTGATCCAGTCACAACAACAACATCCTCAATGGCTGAAAACTAGAGTCTTGCCCATCTTCAGAAAGGAGAAGGAATTATAACCAGCAAACTAGAGGCCAATGAGATGCACCTCAGTCCCCAGGAGAAAAATGAAACAAAGCCTCTTGCCAAGCCACTTCCGGGCACACAAAAGGATAAGGAGGAAATGGGAAACAGCCAGCACAGACTTAAAACACAAACCTTGAACTTGCCTACCTTTTTTGCAGTCTACATTAACAAGTCTGATGCAATGTATGGGAATGTTGCTTGCCTTAACTTCAGTAAGGCTTTCAAAGCAGTGTTTCTTGGAAGCTTAATAGCCACATCGTAGAAATACACACTGTCAGGCTACAAAGCAGATAAAAGCTTTGCTGGACCAACAGCCAGTGCTTTAGTCAAAATGACAGTCGGATTTTCCTTAGGGTCAAAAATAGGGCTGATACAGTCTGATTCCTGTATTGGTGACTTGGCCAAAGGGATGATATAAGTCTTCATTAGGCTTAGAGATTATATCAAATCAGGGAGGGCAGTCGACAGATTGAAGAGCAGAGCTGCTTTTGAGGAGGAATTCAAGCTGGAGAAGTGGACCAAGATGAACCTCATGAAGTTCAAAAGTGGAGACCTGCACCTAGGATTAGAATAATCCCATGCATTAGCATAAACTGGAGACAAATGAGAGAGAAGGTGGCAGGAGGAAATGACAAGGGTCACAAGCAGCAACAATTATGTTGTTGAGGCATTCCAGTTAGACACGGAGTACAGCATTGGCTCAAACATACTCAGTGGATCTGTTCATGTAAGACGGTGCTGAATCTACAGACCTGTCCATGCTATATGTTTGACATCAAGCCCTATGGCAAGGAACCGGCTTTTGAAGTACTATTTACTATAACACATTAGATGATGTAGGTCAGTATTTAAGTCCTGCATGATTTGAATGTAGCAGTAGACAAATTTCTCTCATGCTCAGAATAGCAGGAAAGGGGGTGTGGCAGAGGGTTCAGGGGAAAAGAATACGATGAAAAAGCTTATCATCAAGATAAAGACAGGGAGATCATTTGCCAGTTACTGGGATAAGCAAAACAGAAATGACCTGGGAAAAATTAATACAATTGATTGATGATTAAAAGAGATTTGAATGGTGAGAACAAAAACCAAGAATTAAAACACCATATTCACCCTCTCCTTCTTCCCAGGCTCAACTTCACTCCTTCATCACTGATTCCTCTATATTCTCCACTCCCTAAGTGGTGCAGGGTGATAGGGAATGAAGGGATTTGGTTAGTCCATAACAGCTCATCTCTGCCTCTCCTTCCCCTCAAACTTTTCTGCTGCTCCAATATGAGATTTTCTTATGGGCTGCAGTCTTTCAGGATAAATCTGCTCAAGCATGGGCTTTCCACAGACTGCTGTTCCTTCACGGAATATCCACAGGCTCCAGTATGGGATTCACCATAGTCTGCAGTGGGTATGCTTTTATAAAGTGTATCTTATACATTCATGAAAATAACTTGTTTAAAACTTCATTTAGTTGTGGAGATTTAGCTAATGGTGCAGGTACACCAATTGTGTTGTCAGGAAACTTGTGACTATTAGGTTTGTTTTCCTTGAATGAAATTTAGAAATCTGATAGCCTTGTGCATTAAGGCTGTCTGTGGAAGTTCAAAATAATACTAAGGCAGATGTTTGATTCCAGATTAAATATACTTACATCAGTAGAACATAGCATAAAAAGGATTGCCTATGTCAAATTCTTTGTTCCAAATTCTATAATAAAAACCTACTGAAACACCAATGGAAAGTTCAGAAAAAAACCAAAATACTATCTTTGAATGGAATATGACTATTTTCTCCATTGCTTAATGGCATGTAAATTCATAACGAAACTCCTGTAAATACACTGATTTATGCAACATCACAGTGCACCTACAGGAAGAGTATATGATTGAGTTTACTGAATAAGAACACTTCCTGCTTATCAAATGTGAAAACATTGATTCAAATCAGGTTTTGTACGTATTAAGCAGCAGTGGTACAAAGTTAACAAAGGAAGTAAACAGACAGCACATTTGTTTGACACCCAATACTGATGTTAATGACATATCAGAGACTGCCATATATCTCAGATACTACTGAACTTTTCAGAATCTGGGCAAAGGTTCTGTCTCAGCAGATGGTTCACTGTACTATAGTAGGATCATTACATGTTCTTATGTACTTTAAATTTGCCAAGACAATATGTTCAAAATAAAATTATTCAAAACCTCTCTTTGACCTGAAAACCTTAGATAAAGCTTTAAAAGATAAAGATATCTACCTAAAATTAATCTGACATGACAAACTCGAACTAGGCTTTTTATGGACAACTAAGTCATAAAATCCGAACCATAAACGGGATGCCAATTCAAATTTTGAAACAAAATCAACTAGAATTGTTTTACCATGTAGTGTCTTATTTAGGAACAGGACTGAATAAGACTTCAATAGTGTATTTAGTCAAAATGAGTCATGAAGTAGTGTCAGCAGCAATGCAATGGAAAATTCATAGAGGAGTTCTGCTTGCAGGATTTTGGGGTTATTTTTCCCAGACAATTTTTTTTTTCCATCCAATGTGCAAGTTAGAGGATGGAAGAAAACAATTAATTTAAAAATGGGAAGTCAGGTGTATTCATAAATATTTACTTCTTCAGCATTAAGAGATTAAATTACTCAGAAGGCAGACCCAAATCCATAAGTAGCACTTAAAAATATGCTTTTGTATAATCTTCTACTTAAATGTGGTAAGAGCATCCTATTTATAACAAGTAGTTAATAAAATAATAAAACAAAGTAAAGAAAAAAAATAGCTAAAACAAAACCATCACCTTAAGTTACAGTCCCAGGAGACTTTTAGATGTTTCACTTTGACATTGTGTTGAGACATCATCTTCTCTACTGTAATGAGATGGTAGTTAAGTGCTTATGTGTGTAGCTTGTTTTGAGGTTCACCTTCCTCCCTTCATGCAAAATACCTCACCCTGCAACATCCTTCTAGAAGTACTGGAAAAAAAAGCAGACAGTGCTCCTGAAGTTGTTCTTTTCCTGTCTGCTTTTTTAAGCTTCAAGTCAATTTGACATGATAACCTTACTAAGCTAGTCCAAAGGCACTAGACTTTACGATACTGATGCTGTTTTAACCACTGGTTTTACTCCTAAAGTACAATTGCTAGGGCTCTTCGCTGTCTAATCAATTCCAAATTAGGAATCTTAGGTCTCAGATTTTAAAAGTGGGAATCACTCAATTTCAGAGAATAATTCAGGTTTCAGGAACCACTGTTAGGGAATGTCTCCCTATTTCACTTTCCCTCTGCACTATCTGATCAAGAAATAAGAAACAATTAGCAGTGACGGAGAATTCTGATCTCAGTACTGGGTCTGACTTGAATGGAGTTAGTTTTCTTCTTAGCAGCCTGTATGACGTGGTTTGGATTTGTGTTAAAACCAGCACTGACAAAACATCAGTGGTTTGTGTATTGCTAAATATATGCATAGTGGCAAAGGTCATCTTCTCCTCCCTTTGCCCACTATGCTTCACCAATAGGTAGACTGGAAGTGCTAGAGTTGGCAAGGAACTCAATCAGGACAGTTGACCCAAACTAAATAGTACCATGTGACTTCCATACCATGCAAAATAGTTCTCAAAAGTAAAAGCTCAGGAAAATGAGGAAGATGTGGGAACATATGTGGTTACGGCATTTCCCTTTCCAAGCAACTATTATGCATGCTGAGGTCAAGAAGTGGCATCTGCCTGATGATGGAAAGTAGTGAATAAGATCCTTAATTTGCTTTGCTTATATGCATAGCTTTAATTCACCTATTAAACTGCCACTATCTCAATCCCTGAATTTTCTTGCTTTTGCCCTTCTAATTCTCTCCCCCATTCCACTGACAAGCAGAGAGTAAGCAACTGCGTGGGGTCTTAGCTGCTGACTGGAGTCGGCTCACCACAAGCCAAGCAAATAATTCTGTGGAGAATCCTCTCTAGAGAGGTATTTAAATTAAGATCTCAGTGAGACAAACCTCAGATCACGTGTATGAACTGTTGGCAAGACCCAAGACTTCAAATTACAGTCATCTATTTTCTCTCTTTAAAAGAACACTTCATTCATTCAAATCCACAGTAGTCCCACTCAGCTTAAAAAACCCTCAAGCAACATTGCATTTCTGGACAGCTACAGCATAAGCAGGTTTCAAATTCTCTAGAAAACATTAAAAGAAAAGAAAAAGTGTAAATGATGGTAGGCTGAATGGAAAATTCCAAGTAAGGCCTTGAGGACTATGAATCAAGTTTGTGTTATTTTAAACAGTTAATATCTCACAGGTTCTTGCATAGTCCAAACTGACCATACCAAAGCCTTTCAAAAAAGCATGGCTTTACCACAATTGTGAGTAAAGGCTCTAAAAGTTATTCTTTTGTATGCTGACTAAAAAATGTTTGTGCTCTATTAAGTAATAAGAAACTGCACAATTCTTTGCTCTCTTGTATGTTTCCACGTAAATAATGTGTATTTTTTATTCACGCTTTCATTAAATCCACCTATAAACATTTTCTTAATGCTAAAAAAACTCCACTAAATGCCTAAGGCTTAGGAGTTGTTTTGTCATTTCACTTGCACTTTAGAAATTGTGATCTTAATAAAAAATGACGGCAACATACTTTGATTAGATGAAGGTTTCTATGCTTTTATTATTTCCATTTTATTTTACCAATATCTATGCAGATGAAATGTAAACTACAAAATGAAAGACAGAGACTTTCTCCTTCACTTCCAGTTATTGACCAGGAAGTTATGACTGAATTATTGCTGGCATCTTATTTAGAAGTTTGAATAATTGAAATAGCTCTGTACATCCTCCCTACTCCATCAAAAGAAGTTAGCAAATATCTACTTCTCAGCCCTCTCTCACTCAAAGTAGGTTTAGTCAATAAATTAATGACTGTTTTTTTAAAAAAGTTCAAAATCAGTGGTTTCTGTAGTCTGTATTCTCTTCTTCATAAACACAAACTTACCTCATTTGAAGGTGCTCTTTAGTCTTGCTCCCAGAGTCAAATTCTAACCTTCATTGAAGAAGAGCTATTTGACTTAATGAGAGGCTCCAGTAGCTCAGTGGAAGTAATAGCGAAGCTCATAAAAAATACAAAAACCTCTTTCTTAAATCCAGGAAAGGAAAAGAAAGTGTATAGAACTCTGTGAAACTGTGAGGGAGGACACTCAAGCAAAACCTATGGAGCAATACAGCTTACCTGTCCACCATTTGTATCTAGCTAAAGCAGAAACATTCAATGAAAAACTCAGTGAAAAAGGAGGTAGTCTAAGATACGGCTTCTTAAGCACAAAGATGTGATTTTAACTTTCAAGAGTGTTATAATTTAGTCCAGAGTTAAAAAGATGTGTTTTGTCATCCAGCTCACAAGAAAGTACATTTGAATGCACACACAATAGCAAGATGTATTAAAAAAACTCACAGAATGAGAACATTAGGATAATTTCACTACAAGAGTTTTGAAAAACTGATAATGCATTACATGCCGTGATACAGCTTTCTGACTCTTTTGGAAACATGATTGGTCTTTTGAGAATAGGTAGTTCCTTTTCACTAATCATATCCTGCAGTTATTCTCTGTACAATATGCAAGCCAGAACTGTAAAAAGCTTTTCACACCTTTTGCTTCTGTAGCTTTTTGGAATGTATGCTGTGCTATCTACAGCAACCAGCTGTGCTCACATTAGATATCCTCAGTTAAGCTGGATCAGATTTTGGCAGTGCTATTATTAGCTGTAAGTATTTGTTTATTTCCTTAATGCCAGTTATGCCCTGTTGGGACTGCCAATGACACAAAGTGATTTATGAGGTAAATTCAATAAACAAGCTTATGTCAGTGACAAATATTCGATCAAGATGTGAGAAAGCATATTTATGTATTTTTCAAAATGTCAGAGTTAACTTTAGGAGAAGAGGAATCTTACTTTTTAGACATTTGAGCTTCCAACTGCCTTTCAGATTAGATGTGGAATAATTATTGAAGACCAGTCCCCAGATTTCACTGACCAATTACTCATTTGAAATCAAATGACTATTCCTACCTGTCCAGTATTAAGTATTTCAGCTTACTAACTCAGAACATGACATTAAAATCATTCTTCCCTTTGTACCTATGAGACCAAAGTGCTAGCTGCAACTTTAGTAGATTTGCCTTCATAAAGCTTAGTCATACAGATTGTTGGGCCTATAGCTGAAGTTAGCCAAGAAACAAGCACAAAATTCCACTGTTCCATAGTATACTGGAATAAGCCTGGTGATCTGGGTAGGAGTAAGAACAAGTGAATCAGCCAAACCACAGCAAACTGGTAATAGCAGCAAGTATTACATTCCTTCTCAAAGACTTCTAGTCTTCACTTCACTTAAAATTACTAAGACAATACTGAAAGAGCCATCTTTTGTCCTCAGATAAATCCATAACAGGAAACTTGGTGGAGGCGTGGGAAGAGAAAATAAGACTGCTCGACTTTGGAGCTGATTGTGTGCTTAAGCAGTACCAAAACTTGTCTTTTTTCCACAAAACCATAGCTTGCTCAACAACAAAGGATTCTCGTTGCACTAAAAGCAGTTGGCAAAGGACATTTTAATCATCAAACATCAAAGATTTGCCAAGCGTATTATGACTGCATTCAACACTCTTTGACCACAGACTTAAGTTAGGAAACATTTCAAGATCTAAGTTTTAATTCCTGAAGTCAGCAGTACACACTCTGGGATTCACTTAGTCCCTATGTTTTAGCATTAAATTTTATATACATAGACACACATATATATGTATGTATCCTGATACGAAGTGTGTAACTTGAGCAAAGCCCATCTGTCAAAGGAAAAAAACAAAACACACACACACACCCCAAAACCCCTATCCAGCAAAGTGGAAATTTTTATTACACCATTTAAAAAAAAACATCCTAAATATTATTCAAGAGACAGACATGGTAGAATGAATGCGGGGGTGACACACTCTTTAGATACTGCTCAGAGTTCAGGCTTACTTCCAAAGAGTTTTGCTGGGAGTGTATCGATCTCTCATTCTCACCACAGTATAGACCTTTGTCACAGCAAGCAAATTCTGAATCAGTGAAACAAAAGAGAATTAGGTGACTAATTCTTATTAACAATCTGTGCTAAATTTATTCTTCCTCTATTTGAAAAAAAAAAAACAAAAACCCAAAAGTAAACAAAAATTAACAAAAAACAAAACCAAATCAAAACCAACATGAGACTGAACAAATACTATATACCATGAACCATAGCAGCACCACAATTCTCCAGTTGGAGGAATCTGGTTGTCTTGATAAGCTTCTTAAATCTCATTAAAAATCATTGAAGCTAATAAGACTTGAGTAAGGAAAAAACCCTAAACTATATTGTCTAAGATACAATTAAAAAATAAGTGGTCAGTAATGGAAGACACTATAACGAACTCAAAAATTCCAGTGTTACATCTAAACCCACTTCATATTTTCTGCTCAATTTAAAGAAAAAATTGTAAATACTTAAAAAAGGAGCTCATGCTTTCATTCTCCATAAAACAGAATAATTTTTTTTCTTACTTTATTTACATTTATAGACTTACACGGAAGGGAAAGCTTTAAAAGTTTCTATTTGTGGAAAATTATCTGTCTCATAAAATATCATCTGCGCTAGATATTTATTCAATCCTTTTATAAGAAGAGATTTGGCAGCTGAGACAGATTTACTTCACACCATCTGTTATCTGTAGCAAATCAGAAAGCATTTCTGCATTGCTTTTTGTGCAGGACTGTGAGTACAGTTCAGAAAACTTAAAAAAAATATTTTCTATTAATTGCAGGAGAAATAGAGGCAGTGGCCATTAATTTCTGGGGCTTCAACCCCTTCAGAGTTCCAGCTCAACAGCATACTAGCTCACAGTAAGTTAGAAACCTTAAAGGTTACAGAACAGGGAAATAAAAACCTATTTCTCTCTCGAATCTTTGTGGCTTTGATATAACATAATTGACTTTCATGTGAGTTCCATTCACACACAAAGAAAACTAAGATCAAGTGAATCATTGTTTCAACTTCAGTCGACCACATTGAATAGTTTCTTCAACTATTAACTTTTGTTGTCAGCTGCTAGTATGAACATTCACCAAACCCAAAATTTTACTTCATGGTATGGGTATCCTACCTGGACCGGAGTTAAGAAGATAAGAGAATTTGAGTGAATATATAACTAAACCTATAAAACTTAAAAACTGCAAAAATTAGCTTAATGTTATGTTAATATATCTGAAGATAACACTGATCTACTTCATCAGTTTCATGCTCCAGGAATTCCTTTCACTAACCATGAACACAAGTTTGAGGTGTAGAAATGATTTCAAAACATTTACTACTCCACTTGCATTCTTGCCACGGCACAAAACTACTACGCATTCAGAAGTACTCTAGCACTTTAAAGAAGCTACAACATATGATGATTCTGTTCTTACAGAACTGAGGGTAAGCACATGACCTTTCCTGAAGTAAAAGCTGCAATTAAGCAAGAAAATAAAAAATCTCAAAATCACTGACCTCACACACAAACCATCTGGCCAAATTAATCTGGAAGATAAAAGTTTTACACTGAGAAATTCAGTTTTCTAAATTGACTGGAATAATCGAGAATTTCTAGAAGCATGAGAAATAAGAAAACATTAGTAGGAAAAAAAAAGCACCTATGCAAGTATCCCATCTTCTTTTTTTATGAATATTATAACTGAAGCCAGTCTATAGCGTATAGTATTGTATTACTGTCTCTAAAAACAACCCAGTATCAGGACGTTTACTGTCATTCAATACACTTTCATTCATTATCTATTGAATTCACTTATATTTAATAACTCTTGTAATCCACACTTCCCCTCCCATATTTCCAATTACTCTTTACTACTACTCATTGCTCTTACTGTCTGTTTTATGAGTGGAAGTGTTATAACAATAACATAAATTTGTTCATCTGAACATATCTCTCCCCAGTAGGCATGCACATGCATACAACCAAGAACAGATCAACACGAAGTGAAAATACACGGCACTCAAAATGAATGGCATCGGCTCTTGATCATGCTTCTCCTGTACAGATCAGGATGGATGCTGCTATTCTCTCTAGATATACATTCTATCTCTATCTATCTCTATCTCTATCTCTATCTCTATCTCTATCTCTATCTCTATCTCTATCTCTATCTCTATCTCTATCTCTATCTCTCTCTCTCTCTCTCTCTCTATCTCTATCTCTATCTCTATCTCTATCTCTATCTCTATCTCTATCTCTATCTCTAACTCTATATCTCTGTATAACTACATCTATGTCTCTAAACATCTTTCTCTCTCTCTCTCTCTCTCTATCTATCTATCTAGGTGACCTTAGAAAGTAAATTTATGCTGCGGCTAGGCTCAAATCCTCTGGTATCCTACTTGCTAGTACTTGTCCATAGAAGCTCACTTGCTGTTGTTACTCAGATTTCTTGTTACATATGGATCTCTCTCATTCCGCAATAGCTGGCCCAAGCCTGTGGTCTTCTCAGCAGCTGACTGTCAGACAATCTGCCCCAAAAGGTGAAAGGACCACCTGGCTGATCAAATAGTCAGACAGTTGGTCTCTCTGCTGTCTGGTCCTCTAATCTACCATCTTTCTACTGCCATGCTGCCAGACCTCTTATCATACTCAGTAGCTAATTTGGCTTGAAATTAGCTGGTGAAGTACACGTACATGCAGCACTGAAGTTCCCTCGGGAAACATTCACACTCTTTCCAGTCACTGGCATTTAGACCTCAACGCACAAACACAAACAACAGATAGCAGTCTCACTGAGAGAAAAAACAAGAACAGCATTTAACACGCAGATATGACAGTTTGGTGATCAGACACAGTGCTTAGGAAAACCAACCTATTGACCAGAAGTCTGTTTACACTGAACTCCTTTCTCCCTCCTGCCCTGCCTTCTCTTCTCTCTCCATTTTTCCATGCCTATTTCCCCAATTCACTCTGATTCCTCTCTTTTTCCAAATGTGGTTCTTCTCTAAACATGTTACATTTAGTCTCTCGGAGTTCCATAATCTCCTTAAAACTTTCTGCAATATTTATTACAAGAAGCAAAATCACCTGATTTCTGCATCTCGTCATGAGTCCTATACACCTTTAGGCAGTTAAATATCCTTCAATCTTCAAGGCATTCTAGGATCAACTCTTCTCCCTTCCTCTATGACCCAGTTTTGTGCGTTTCATATCCAGGACCAGAGGCTAGTTCTCCTCAGAGAATTCTACAAGTAGAAGAGTAAAGGTGTTCCTCATGCGTTCATAAAAATATGACATTCCTCCACTTAATGTTTATTTGCATTTTTGGTGATTAACCTTTAAACATATTACCTCTTACTTACTAGTTTTTATCCTTCTAGAAATCAAGTTTATTAAACTGTGCTCTTCTTTCTAAGACTGACAAGAAATTAATTGTTTTACATTTCTTTCCCTTTCTCTCTTCTCTATATTCATATCTCATTGATTCTTAACACTGATGATACTATTTGATTTGTAATTACACAATATTGTTCAATGTTAAAGCTTTTCTAATCCTAAGTGATTTTATTTTGCAGGCCAAAGTCCCTAAGTTCTTTTAATATATCCTGACCCTTCTAAATGAGACTTTGAAGGCATAATGCCAGCCTTATTGATCCCTAGAGCTTGACAATGATGTTAGGAGATACTTAGATTGAACTTCCAAACCAGTCTAACTTCCTTGACTATTGAATTCTTTAGAAGCCACAAAATGAAACTAATTCTGTAGCAATTCAGAGAACTTTCAACAACACTACACTGAACAGAAGCAGACTTTCCAGTCTGCAATTTAAAAGATATAAGTTCATTCTTTGAAAGCACTGTAAATCACAGAATCACAGAATGGTAGGGTTGGAAGGGAACTCTGGAAATCATCTAGGCCACCTCTGCTGCTAACACAGGTTCACCTAGAGAAGGTTACGCAGAAACATAACCAAGAGGATTTTCAATATCTCCAGAAAAGGAGATTCCATAACCTCTCTAGGCAGCCTGTTCCAGTTCTCTGTCACTCTCGCAGTAAAGAAGTTTTTCCTCATGTTAAAGTGGAACTTTCTGTATTCCAGTTTGTGTCTGTTGCCCCTTATCTAGACACTGGATACCACAGAAAAGAGTCTAGCCTCATCTTCTTGACATTTTTAAATATCAAGCATTGATAAGGTCTCCTCTCAGTCTTCTCCAGGCTAAACATACTCAGTTGCTCAGCCTTTCCTCACAAGAGAGATGCTCCAGTCCACTAATTATCTTTGTGGCCCTTCACTGGACTCTCTCCAGTAGTTCCTTGCCATTCTTGAGCTGAGAAGCCCAGAACCAGGCACTGTACTCCAGATGCATCCCTACTAGGGCAGAGTAGAGGAGGAGGATAACCTCCCTCCACCTGCCAGCCATACTCTTCTTGATGCACCCCAGGAAAATATTGACCTTTTAGGACATGAGGGCACGTTGCTGGCTCTTGGTTAATTTGTTGCTTACCAGGATTCCCAGGTTCTTCTCCAACGAGCTGATTTCCAGAAGATCAGCCTCTAACCTGTATTGATGTATGGGGTTATTTCTCCCAAAGTGCAGAACCCTACACTTGCCTTCATTACTACACTTGAACTTCATTAGGTTCTTCTCCACCGAAACTTCTAGCCTGTCCAAGTCTGGACACCAGCTTTCTGGTGTATCAGCCACTCTTCCTAGTTTTGTGTCATCAGCAAACTTTCTCAGGATAAATTCTGTCCCCTCATTCAGGTCATTGATGAGTACGTTGAACAAGACTGAACCAAGTACCTACTGCTAGGTAATACCACTGACTGCAGGATTCCAACTGGACTCTGCACTTCTTTATGACAATCCCCCGAGGTTTGCCATCCAGTCAGTTCTCAATTCACCACACTGTCACTTACCTAACCACCACTATCTAAGCTTACTTATGAGGATGTCATGGAAGACAATGTCAAATGCCTTTCTAAAGTCAAGGTAGACAACATCCACCACCTTCCCCTCATCTACCCATGCAGTCCTGACATCATAGAAAGCTATCATATTGGTCAAACATGACTTCCTCTTGTTGAGCCACTCTTGACCACTCCTGATGAACTTTTCTCATTTCTATATGCTTGGAGATAACACCCAGGATGAGCTACGATCAGCTTTCCAGAGGTGGAGTTGAAGCTGACTGGCCAGTAGTTTCCTGGGTCCTTCTTCCTGTCCTTTTTGAATACTGGAGTAATATTAGCTTTTCTCTAGTCCTTAGACACTTCTTCTGTTATTCATGACTTTTCAAACATGACGGAGAGTGATTTAGCAATAACCTTTGCCAGTTGCCTCAGCACTTGAGTGTGCATCCTACCATAGTCTTTAACAGTCACCTACTATGAGCACTCTTTGGGGTTTTTTTTCAGTATCCACTGTGGGCTGCTGATACAATTTCCCCTTGTGGATTGTGTTGGTGGGTGTCAGTGGCTGTTAAAGCTTCATATCTGGTTTTGGTTGTGATGGTGGAGGATGGAGCCCTGCTTTTGGCAGGTCACCAAAGTCCAAGATGCCTCGTTCTCAGGAACGAGAATTGCAGGAACGTGGTTCTGAAACCACATATCTATCTTGGTTTTGGCTCCCCTAATACTCTGTAGCAATTTAACCATTCCTGCAATTTGGCCACCTGATGCAATAGATCATTGATATATACATCTTTAGCAGGTACTTACCTTTCCCTCAGGAGAAGAACCTAGGCATTTGTTGCAACATGCCACCTGTACTGAAGTCTCTTTCCTTACCAGTTCTGTCTGAGTGGATGTGGCAGACATCTCAGGGGTCCTCTCTTCAGGAACATTGCGTTTAGCTCTGAAGTGAATGCCCACCATTTTGATGAAGACCTAGAGAACTTACCCTGGGCTATAGAGCCACAAGACGGTTGCAGAGCCGTTCTTGCGTGCGCTTCCATGCAAACTGCCATGCCACACCCTGGCTGATGCACCATGCCTGTTTGCCCACACTGGTACTCCTTAGGGCCATTTAAATCACATGCGGTTGCTCTTGGCAATGCCCAAGCCATGTCAGTCTCAACCATGAGAGCTGCCAGGTCCTGGCGGGTACCTCTGCTCTTCCACCGGCTTCCCTGGGTCTGGGAAACCCCTGTCTGCCTCAATTTAGCACTCAGTCTCAGCACTTACTGTTACCACTGCAGCATGCTTCACTGACCAAGTAAAACACTATCAACAAATTCTGTGGTGCTTGTATAAGACATATATATGAATGATAACTTAAGAATTTTATTAAATACACTGCTTTCTCATAAAAAGAAACCCTCAGGTTCCTTTTGCATGCTCATTTCTCCTGCAGTTTGAAAAGTATCTGGATACTATAGGCTGGCAGTAGATTCTGTCAGATGTAATAGAAAGTCTTATGAAGATTTAAGAAATAGGAATGACAATTATAAGATGCTGCCTCATGAGATGTCTGTAATTAATGTTGCTTTTGGGGATCTAACACAAAAAAAAAATCACAAACATTGCTTCAAGAAGGATTTTTTTTAAAAAAAAAAAACAATATTCCAACCCCATACGATTTTGCCCCATAAATACTATCACTTTTTGTCTCTCTATTGCCTTAGTAATACATCATCTTTTTCATATGAGATTTTATATCCCACAGCAGTGTGTCTATTTTTGTTTCATTGCCCAGCTTCATGTTTTCATGCACACACTTCAATTATTTCTCTGGCCTTGACTAGCTTGCAAATTGTAGTAAGGATTGCCCTTTTATTATCCACATATCAAGCCAAGATTACAATACAACTAGACTTCATTTTGACCTAATATATTTTACTCCATTATACTGTAAGAACGAGGGTTTTTTTATTCTCTCTGCATCCAAGCTTTCATGCTCATTTAGTCTCACAGTTGCTTCTGCTCATGTCCCTAAGATGGTCATTTCTCTTGTAAGCTGTATTATCTAACATATTAGTATGCTTTACAACAAATTAAGTGTCTTTCCCCACTGAATAATCAATTCACTTATATCCAAATAATTATTATTTGTACCATTATGGTCACATCATTTTAGATGTATTTTATTAAAATTCCATAGGTTAACTGTAACTTCATATCAAAATACCACAGTATCTTGAATGAGGTATCAAAAATTTCTCATTATAGTTAAGCGGGATACCATTATGACCTTTTGGAAACACTCTATTAAAAAAAAAAAAAAAGTAACATATGAAGGTGTTTTTGACAGCTAAGGGCACATTCTTTCCCCATTTTCTGGGTACTTGAAAATTGTTTCCAACAATACATGGAACGCAGAATCCTACTTCCTTTTCACTTTCACCATAAGAGGGTTTTTTTTAATATTTTGCTGTTACAGAACTGACATACAGTATCTTAATACCAGCTTATGAAACATACAGTCCCACTAGTTATGCTGTATATGACTTCTTGATAATGAGGTCTTCTATAAACCCCAGTATTCAGTCAAGTTTTACCTCTGCATACCACCCAAAAAAAAAAAAAAAAGCAATTGAATTAATTATTAAGTAAGCTGTAGTTTCTCAGCAAAGAATGTTTTACAAACTACATAGATCATAGAACCAAACTTTTTCATTATTAGTTAGTTTGATACCTATTCATTAAATTTCGATTTTTATCTTCACAGTAATGAGTATGAGATCTTTTAGAACTTGGTTTTGTAACTGACTGCAAGGATGATTTACAGCTCCTAAGACAGAGTTTGTAAGAGATAGCAGTACTCTAAAACCAAGGATCAACTTTGCTGCGTTTCTGGGGAGTCAACAAGAAGGAAAAATGTTAAAGACATTAAGTAAAGCAACTTGCTAGTCTGAAGTCCTTACTCACCTAGAATTGAAAAGAAAACAGCCAATTTCACACTGTAAGAAAGTCCTGATGATTGATTCTTTTGGTAGATAGAAATAATTTCTGGCAAACTCCTGAGCAGTAGCCTCATCTCACAACCCCTACAGCTAACAGGACTCATATGACAGTTAACTTTTCCACTGACATCAGTCCTGGCACTCAGCTTCCATTGATATACCTGTGGATTTCAGGTTTATTTTTGCAGATAACTCTTTCTCACAATATTTGTAAGTGAACAATGAGTGAACCTGAATGTTTTTTGTAGCAGGATCGCAGAAATTATCTGGCTTTTCTAAAGGACATCTGGTTCAGCTCATGAAGGTAGCTGAGTGTAAGAACGTCTTCTTTCAAAACTTGTGGAAATGTTGTGTAGATGAAATACAAATCAGTGTTTAGAGATCACCAGAATGATTCTGTACTGTTGGTTAAAAGAAGTGAAAATTTTCTGCTTTAAAATAGTGAGACAAATATTCGCCTCAGACACAGAGAAGAGCATAGTTATTTCTCATTTTCCTTAATGAAAAAAAAAGGCTAATAATAAACTGAGTTCTTGAAATACTTAATTTGGTATTTATTTTCTGATTTTCAATCAGTTTTCAGAAGCCTTCCCTTTTTAAAGTCAGCTCACAAAAGCCTGAGCAAGATTCAGTGACTGCTGAATGAGGACAGAGTGCTTGAATATTCTACTCTTTCCCAGTTTTAAAGACTTCCTACTTTCTCTCCTTTTATCACCTTTTAAGCCATCCATTTAGGATCAAGAGTAAAAACTTTGAAGCTGATTTCTAATTATAGGAAACCAAGTCTTTACTTCAGCTGCTAAAGAACTAGATATTTTCCTAAGTGTAAAGAAATCTAAGCTCCATAGGCAAAAAAGTACAGTCCAGTCATTCTACTACCTAAACATACTGAAAGGCCTCTTATTTAAAGGAATATATTCAAATGCAGATGACTAAGCTTCACAAGGTCTAGAATTTCAATCCTTTATCTCCCTAACATTCCACCAACATCAAACAGAAGTCTGGGCCAATATGAATCATAAAAATTGGCCCTTCACTTTCATAAGGGCTGAAACTCAGTTACCTTTTAACCCACAATCTAGGCTAAGCTGTACATTTACTGAAGTGTCAGAAAATAAGCTATGCATTTTATACAGTTATACAACCTGCAGTAAGGTAAAAGATTTCAAGGAAGAACAGACATTAAATTTTAGGAGCTTTGATGAAGCAACAATCTCTGAAATATCAAAGATGCTATTTTGTTTGCAAGACTGGCACATAAACAGTGTACATTAAGAAGCAATTAATTTTTCCTCAAAAGTAACTTTAAGGAAGTTATTTCCAATCAGAGAAGTCTCCAGTCATTTTAAAGGGGCTATCCATTTCCTTAAGGGGAATAGTGAGAGAAAATAATGTTTCTCTTTGGTGGAGGGGTGGTGAGAAGAAATTAGATTTTGTAAGTGGGTTTATTTTCACTAGGATGAGTGAAATAATTAATTTAACTCTATTAGAATGTGTACATATTTAAAAAAAAATGTCTGTAAGTATTTGCCAGTTTGCAGAAAGAAGCTCGGCCTCACAGACAAGCTCATCTTCCAGTAAAACTTGCTGTTTCAAAGAGGTTTAATGCTTGCCCAAGGCCTGGATCCTCAGCCTTGCAGAGACTGCTAGAACTCTTCTAGCCCGCAAATTCTTGCTCCTTGTTTCTTATTGTCACAGCCACATATGCACGAAGAATACTGCTCAGGGAGACTGATATCAAAGGTAATTATCTGACTCTGAGGACTCAGGTGAAGAGTACAAGGGCCTATGGCAGAGTTTCAGTCAAATCAAGTCAAAAAAGAAAGGCTACAGCAGGAAGAGATATATTCTGTCAGTCAACATATGGCTGTGCAGCAGACAAACAACTTTGGTTTCTACAAATATGCAATGATCTTCAGAGAAACTACTGACAAGGAGCAGATGTGATATCTGACAAAAATGGGTCAACAAATGAAAAAGGCATGATGGGATAGTTTTCATAAATAGAGATGTGAGATAGGTGGATATAAGACTTTTAGGAAAAAAAGGAAGATAAATTATTGCATTCTACATACAGAAACAAAACTAATACTGAGAGCTCTCCTGTGGAATAATACTCTGAAAAAGGATCTGTGAGAAGTCAAAGAACTGTTTTGAACAGTTAATGAAAAGCTGTGGCAGCTCTCCAAAAAACAGATAGACAAAGTATTATTCAAATAGTTTGAAGATGTTCCAGTCACATGTCTTGGTGTTCACAGAAGGCTTGAAAACACTCTGATATATTACTGAGAAACCAGAAAGGTTCAAAAGTGTCTTGGGAAGAAAGCATGGGATATACCAACACAGGAAGGTGTTCTACTACATAGAAAGAATTTGTCAGGTATGTGGCAATCACTGCCAATCTACATTGTGGTAAAATGCAGACAGAAGAATTAAAGATCTTGAGAAAAGACAGGGAAGCAAGCAGCGGCGCAAAGATCCTGGACTTCAGAAGAACAGATTTCAGACAATTCAGTGAACTGCTGGCACAATTTCACAGAAGATTGCCCAGAAGATAGAGGAGCTCCTGATGTCTGATTGATCTTCAAGGGTAGCCTCCTTGAAAGAAAAAGATGATCAAAGTAAGTCAAGTTTTGCATCAAATGACTTAAGTGCAAGAAAATGAGCAGCCATAGCAGGAAGTGTCCACGCTGGATAAAGAACTCCAATGCAAGAAGATAAGCTATATGAAGTGGAAGTAGTGATACACTCATTACAAAGAAAAGCTCTAGGAGGGTTTGAAAGGCCAATGCTTTACTGAAGTTAAAACTGGAAGGATAAGTGAGGGGCAATGGGAAGGTACCAGCATGCCTTGCAGCAAAAGGAAAGCCAAAAATATCGTTATCTCAGTACTCGGTGTGGTGTGTAATCTAGTAATAAAGACTGATGAACTTGGGCCCCTCCTTTGCCTGGAGGTCTTCAGTCTCAAGCTCTTGTACAAGGTATCCTAAGTTTGCCTGCTTGGTAGCAGGGTTTGGGGAGGAAAGGTTTGATCAGAAGAAAAATGAATCAGGGACTACTTGAGCAAGGTGAATATGTGCAGGTCCAAAAGTAACTAACCAAACATCCAGTGTTGCAGAGTAATTGGACTAAAGTGACTATGAGGCTGCTCCATCAGCTTGGAAAGACTGGTGATCAGGAGAAGCTCTCGGAACTAGAAAAAACAACTAGAAAAAGATTAATCTTATGTCCCAAAAAGGCCACAAAGAATGTGAGAAACTACAGCCACTTAGCCACATGTCCATCCCCAACAAGATTACAGAAGGCATCAAAGTCACTTTTAGGCACGTGAAGGACAAGGAAGAAGCCAACAAAGATTTGCTAAGAATTAATCCTCTATCTGACTAACCTTATCACTTTGTGTTGCAAGATGACTAAATGAAAAAGAGGAAAGAAACTAGTTACTTTGTACTGCTTACTTTGACGTTAAAAAATATTTCAGCATTATATTTCATAGTGTTTTTGCAGACAAACTGAAGAGATATGGGTTGGAGAGGCAGACTACAAGGTGGGGAGAAAACTGAGATCATCACTTCAGAAAGTGGGAGTTAACATTTTAATATCCATCTAACAGTCATCTATGAGTGATGTTCCTCAAGCTTAAGTGCTTCCCCCAGTAAGGGACAAGTGCTCATCATCAACAACACCTACAACCCAGATGACAGGTTAAATTACCTCATTGCGTTCTCATCAAGTTTGCAGATGACACCAAAATGGAGTAAGCAACTGATATGCTGGAGGGCAAAGCTACAATTCACAAACTCACTGTGCAAAAATGAGTGAACAGGAACTTCATGAATAAAGACAAAGTCATCTGCCCAGGCACAGTCTATCACTATGAATCGGTATAAACCAGCTAGCCGGCAGCTCTGGGGAAATAGGCAGGCTGACAGCCAAACGCAACTCAGACTCATGCTCCCAGCAGGGAACACTAAATATGTAAAAGGCAGAAAGAGCACAGACGCGAATCTGCTCTGTTCAGAGCTTATGAAGTTTTCTATTAAAATGGTTAAGTTCTGTGCCCAAAGTACAAAGGAAGTGTTGACTAATTGGGAAGAGTCCAGAGAAGGGCAAAGATGGTCAAGTGACACAGCTAAGTTCATGGAAACATAAAGTTCTTTTTCAACTCCCCTATTTAATTAACTATACAGTAAAACAAATGTTTAAAGAAAGAGTAAAAAAATATGTAAAATTATTGAAGCTTTGTCAAGAAAAAGAAAACAAGTGTAAGAAAAAGGGGGTTTTGCTTCTTGTTGTTTCAGCAAATCACAGACCAGCAGATGTACGATCTTGCATTCCTGCTTATCGTAAAAATAAGTGCCATATCTGTCTGTACAGCTAAGGAATTTGGTCTATTTCTAAATTCTACTTCAGCAATTGTTTCAAGAGTCCCAGTTAATGAAATTGACAAAAAGACGGAGTACCTCAGAGGAAAACAATTCTCTTTTACCTCTAATGAATACCTTGGTATATTGATAAATTCTTGGTATAGCATTCATTGTATCGGATGTCGTATAGTTCTGAATTCTGTTATATAGGTTTGGATGTATGTTAGCAAATGAAAAGCATTCAGAAAGCATAGACTGCACCCTTTGAATAAATATATTACTGTTTGAGTTTGTCCTGGTTTCAATTGGAATAGAGTTTTGCTTTTTTACCCCAATAACTGCTATGTTTGGGATTTAGTATGAGAATAAAGTTGACAAAATATTTTTTTATTTGTTGTCAAGAGAGGCAGACACAAGAGAGTACCCCAATTAATCCTCCCTCTTCCTCTGGCCCCTATGACTGCTGAGGGGCTGGGCACAGGGCCAAGGCATGTGTGTGTACTTTGGCTAGGTACAGTTTTGGTGCCTGTTGGGGTTTCTTCTCTACTACCCTGTATTTTGTCACCACTAGTCAGCTGGAAGTGGCTTCCACCAGCACAAGGCATTTTGTGCCTCCACTGGGCAACACAGCACTCACAACAACACAGCTACTATTCACAGCTTGTACTGTACTAGTGTAGAGTCATGCAGGAGTGTATCCAGACCTCAAGGAGACAGACAATCTAGCTAGGTGAAATGTCTCTCTCAAATTACAGCTTGAAAGCCTCTAATTTCCCTGTCTTCAATGACAGATTCTCAGAAGGCTCCAAGCAGCATGCTTAATAATACACCTTATACAAGTGAAGCTGCCCTAGAAGTTTCCAACATTCTTTAACTCACTATAAATCCTGGCTACTCTGCCCTTTTTAAAGTAATTTCAGGTAAACTGTAAAAGCTTTTCCTCCCATACAAAATAATGTCTTCCTATATCACTAAGAACTTTGCCCAGTTCCACTCCCCAAATAAGCATGTGACTATTGATTAGAGATTTAGAGTTACTAATGACTCTAACTTTAAGGACTAGCTTCTGTTAGGTCCCTTTAGAAGGTCCTAGAAGGACCATAAATTCCAATTGGTTTGAGTTAAGGTGAAACTGCATCAGCACTACTTTTCAACAATTGATATTAATTGACATTTATATTGTCTTGGGCTATGCCTGTGGCTCCTTGGAAATAGATGTTGATATGCAGGAAAAACAAAGGGACAGAAAAGAAAAACAAAAACAGAAAGAGGAGAAAATGAGCGAGAGAGAGAGACCTTTTGTTCTAGAGATGCTTCTCTGAGTTTGTCTGTCCGTCAGTTGGCAAGATCCTCAGGATGGTGGGCACACACCTGTTTGGTCACCTGTGAGACAACTTTTATGCAGTGCTGCTTCATGTCCATTCCTTCTCGTTAGGACTGAAGGCAGGAGCAGGTGTGATGAGAGTGAGGTTTCTCTCTGCACATGTTGTGCAGGGGTCTTTAAGGGTCCATGAGGTTCTTTACCCTCAGAATGTTACACATGGAGTTCACAGATCAGTCAAGCACAACTTCTTCTCTGCTCCAATCAGCTGATTCTTGCAAACTCAATTCCAGGAGTGAAGACCAACTTTCATTCCACTTTGGGCAGTTCTCATTGTCACAGAGACCAAACCACAGAATATTTTGTCTGGAGAATGTTTAGGACATTCAAACTGATCCAAGGCAAAAATGTTTGAGACATTCCAATTGCACACCATGCCACAGCTTCCATTGTGACACGGTTATACATAAGTTATACAGTAAAGATATTAAACAGAACTGGCCCAAATACTGAACCATGACTCTTTGGGCCTGGCCATCGAGACAGTTCTCTACCCAGTATAGACTATTCCCATCCAGGCTATAAGCAGCCTGTTTCTCCAGGAGAATGCTGTGGAAAACATTGCCAAATTATTTACTAAATCTAGGTGAAGAACACCCACATCTTCCCTTGTCCACTAAGTGGGTCACCTTGCCATAGAAGAGCTGTTAGTCTAGGAGAATCTGTCTTTAACAAACCTGTGCTGACTGGCCCTGATCCTCTGGCTGCCCTGTACGCGCTGCATGATGGCACTGGAGATAATTTGCTTTACAAACTTTACTGGCACAAAGGTCAGGCTGACAGGCCTGTAGTTCCTCAGATCTTCTTTCTAGTCCTTCTTGTAGATGGACCAGAGCAGACACATCAGTTAACCTCTAGTCAACCAGGACCTTACCAGTTAGCCAGGACTGCTGATAAATGTTGGCAAGTGGCTTGGAGAGCACTTCCACTAGTGCCCTCAGTTTGCATTGATGGATCCCATTCATTTTCATAGACCTAGGTATGTTTAAGTGGTGTAACAGGTTATTAAACATTTCCCTTTAGATTATGGGGGTTTCATTTTGCTCCTTGTCCCTGTCTTCAACCTCAGGAGGCAGGAGATTGGATACCAGGAGAACAGCTGGTCTTACTATTAAATACTGAGGCAAAGAAGACATTAAGTACCTCAGACCTTTTCCTCACCCTCTCTCAATAAATTTCCCTCTGCATCCAGTAAAGGATGGAGCTTCTTCCTTTTTTTTTTTTTTTGTTTTGTTTTTGTTTCGAGTCTTCTAATTTCCCCCTTTCATAACCTCATGACATCCTTGTAGTCCTCCTGAGTGGCCTGCCCCTTCTTCCAAAGATCATAAATTCTCATGAACACTACCACTGCTGATCGGTCAGCAGCAGGTCAGTCTTGGAGCTGGGTGAGACTAGCTGGATGGGACATGGGAGGAGCTTCTGACATCTCACAGAAGCCATCCCTGTAGCCCCCATGCTACAAAAACCTTGCCACACAAACCCAATACATGCTGGGGCAGTATTTGGGATGCCAGTCTGTCATCCAAGTTCACATTGAAGCAAGACAACAAGAAATAGAGATGTCCATAGCTAGACATATAAATGAAGACCTTTGCTTAGCTTCTTTTGTGCCTCTCTTCCATTAAGGGATAACTTGAAAATGTCATCAGAATACCACCAATGCTTTCCAACACTATCCTTAATCCAGCTGCATAGTCAGTTATCAGTGTCTAGAATCAAAGTGTCTTCAACATTTGAAACAGCTGCTGCAAGATATTGCATGACGCAAACTTTGAATGTGAACATTCTCCTATTTTCTATGACATACTAAAAGAAAATATAATCTTTAAACTGTAAAGTCTTTAAAAAAAAAGAAAAAAGAAACACATCCTGACATAAGTTACATACTCTTTCCTTCCAAATGTGAACATCCTCCCTGTTTTAAAGGCTGTTCATTGAAGTGGAGACTTGAAAATTTAGACACTGCCTGCAGACAGAAGAAGAGTGACCGTGCCTGATGATCATAGAGTGATATATTGCCAAGAATAGAGGCAAAATGAGGAAACTGGATGCATCTGAAAAGAGATAATATTTTCCTACATGGAAAAATAGTAAGTCTGAGTGTGTTTGTGATCTGTGGATTGACTTGAAAGAATTCTGACAGAAAATCCTTAGCTCTGATCTCCTTTGCTTCCTTAGAGTAGAATGAAGTAGAAGAAAGTGCTACATTTATAAGCAAAGGAAGAGAACGTTTGTTACCTTTTTAAAGGTATTTAAAATTATATAGACAGTCAGCAATACTTACTACTCTGAAGAACAGACTATCAAGAGACAAACTTGCCCACAATACTGGAAGCATATAGATTTGGTGAAATTTTAAATAGTATTTTCTGTCATGTTAAATTATCTTCAAGGAAAGTCTTGCTGCGACTACTTATTCTGAAGACTTTTTCTCTCATTCTATGTTTTCAAGCTTATGTTATCTGGATCAAGTTCTGTTATGTATTTGAGAACATACATTTTCAATTTTAACACAAGTATAACTACAAAGACTTTAGTTTTCTTCTCTTATGTCAGTGACAGGGTGAGAAGGGAGACGAATCACATTGGAAAAATGTGGTTCACAGGTAAAATGGTCTAAAGGCAATCAGTCCATTTTAAGTGCTTTCCCAGGTGATGGAAAGATTAGAAGAAAAGTGCTCTGACCAATAAGAGAGTCAAATTTCTCAATAGTTTTCGATGTAAAAGCAGAATATGATTTCATTACTTTCCAGCTTGGAAAGAAATATCTATTCTTGAAAAGAGACATTGCCGAAAGTGCAAAAATCTCTCTGAAGTTCATTCAAAAAACATTAAACTTACTTCAAACTCATATTTACACACATGGCTATGACGTAATTCCAGCAGTTATGCAAAACAAAACCAAAACAAAACCAAAAAATAACAAGGACAGCAAAAACATTCATTGAAGTAAATATTCAATGAATGTAGGATTTCCAAGCTGTCATTTGTGCAGAAGGAATTTCGGAAAACTCCACCGTTGGTCAGGAGTGAGCTTCCATTTCTGAGAAAGTAGAGGATCAAGAAAGCAAAGGAATATTGAAGATAGCACAGTAACTGATTTTTTCCGTTAAAGAAAAATATTCCCAAGCCACCTCTGTGGTATTGATTTAACATTTTTCATTTATGACTAAATGTTTTCTTTATGTTCCCTACTTCCATTTTTGTTGAATTGCATTTAAGTATACAGAGTTTTCAATTTTATGGCTCACTAATTGAAGAACATTGATCTGGTACAACTGCGACAGTGACTGGGTCCTCTATTACATTTTTAAAAGTTTTCACTCCACCAGTTTAAGTGTGCTGCCTTCTCCCATCAGTTAAATCGCAGAATCATAGAATCAGAGAATAGTTAGGATCGGAAGGGACCTTAAAGATCATCTAGTTCCAACCCCCTTGTCATGAGCAGGGATACATCCCACTAAATCAAGCTGCCCAAGGCCCCATCCAACCTGGCCTTGAACACCTCCAGAGATGGGGCATCCACAATGTCCCTGGGGAATCTGTTTCAATGTCTCACCACTCTCATAGTGAAGAAATTCTTCCTAACATCCAGTCTAAATATGCCCCTCTCCAGTTTATACCTGTAAACCAAGCTTAAAATCTTATGATTGAAATCAATGATCTCAAAGGTCTTTTCCAATAAAATGATTCTGTGATTCTATGAAAATGGTCTAGCAGAAGTGGAAAGGCATGTCAAAACTCTCAAAACTGGCGGATGTCCTTTCCAAACCCCTATCCATCATCTTCCAGAGGTCCTGGCTGACTGGGGAAGTTCCACTAGACTGGAGGCTGGCTGATGTTGTGCCCATATACAAGAAGGGTTGCAGAGAGGATCCGGGGAACTACAGGCCTGTCAGTCTCACCTCAGTGCCAGGGAAAGTCATGGAACAGGTAATCTTGAGTGCTATCATGAAGCACACGCAAGAGAACCATGTGATCAGGCCCAGTCAACATGGGTTTACAAAAGGCAGATCTTGCCAAACTAACCTGATCACCTTCTATGACAAAATCACTCAACTACTGGATGGGGGAAAGGCTGTGGATGTAGTCTTCTTGGATTTCAGTAAAGCCTTTGACACAGTTTCTCACAGCATTCTGCTTCAGAAACTGTCAGCCTCTGGCCTGGACAGGCGCACACTCTCCTGGGTTGAAAACTGGTTGGATGGCCGGGCCCAGAGAGTGGTGGTCAATGGAGTTAACTCCAGCTGGAGGCCAGTCACAAGTGGAGTTCCTCAGGGCTCAGTACTGGGTCCAGCTCTGTTCAATGTCTTTATCAATGACCTGGATGAAGGCATTGAGTGCACCCTCAGCAAGTTTGCAGATGACACTAAGCTGGGAGGAAGTGTCGACCTGCTGGAGGGTAGGGAGGCTCTGCAAAGGGATCTGAACAGGCTGGACTGCTGGGCCGAGACCAATGGGATGAGGTTTAACAAGACCAAATGCCGGGTCCTGCACTTGGGGCACAACAACCCTATGCAGCGCTACAGACTGGGGGAAGAATGGCTGGAGAGCTGCACAGAAGAGAAGGACCTGGGGGTGCTGGTTGACAGCCGACTGAACATGAGCCAGCATTGTGTCCAGGTGGCCAAGAAGGCCAATGGCATCTTGGCTTGTATCAGAAATGGGGTCACCAGCAGGTCCAGGGAGGTTATTCTCCCTCTGTACTCGGCACTGGTGAGACCGCACCTCGAATACTGTGTTCAGTTCTGGGCCCCTCACCACAAGAAGGATATTGAGGCTCTGGAGCGTGTCCAGAGAAGAACAACAAAGCTGGTGAGGGGGCTGGAGAACAAGTCTTATGAGGAGCGGCTGAGAGAGCTGGGGTTGTTTAGCCTGGAGAAGAGGAGGCTGAGGGGAGACCTTATTACTCTCTACAACTACCTGAAAGGAGGTTGTGGAGAGGAGGGAGCTGGCCTCTTCTCCCAAGTGACAGGGGACAGGACTAGAGGGAATGGCCTGAAGCTCCGTCAGGGGAGGTTCAGGTTGGATATCAGAAAAAAATTCTTCACAGTAAGAGTCATTGGGTACTGGAACAGGCTGCCCAGGGAGGTGGTCGAGTCGCCTTCCCTGGAGGTGTTTAAGGAACGGGTGGATGAAGTACTTAGGGATATGGTTTAGGGAGTGTTAGGAACGGTTGGACTCGATGATCCAATGGGTCCTTTCCAACCTTGTGATTCTGTGATTCTGTGATTCTGTGATTCTGTGAAAACCATTGTGAATATGAACGATTTCCACTCTCCATTAACTTTTATCTTTACAGGGTCAGGCTAGAACATGAGCAGGCAATAAAGGAAGAAGAGAAAATCTTGAGATTATGTCTGAAAGGGAACAAGTTTAGATAGGGAACAAGGAGCAGAACTCAGAATAAAATTTCTACTTCAATGCACAAGAAGCCATCCTTGAAAGGACTATTTTAGTAGATCAATCAGATTACCTACACGATAGGCCAAGTAACTTAACTTATAATCAACCACTGTTCCTATAATAAAAAACGAGAGACTGTGGCTACCCAGCTCTGAAACTGGTCTCAGTGACTGTTCAAAAGGCAGCAAGAAGAGCTCATTTTGCATGTTCTTTCCTTTTCTTGATGTGAGATCTAATCTTCTTTTCTTTTATGCGTTAGACTTCAAACATTCCCCGTTTCAGCCAAGTTCAAGGAAATCAGTGCTCTGAACCCATGTAGTCACCATAAAGCTAAAAAAAAAATTACTGATTCAAGAAGCCTCCAGTTATGGGGTATTTCTAACCTAAATTTCTTCTTTTATCCCAGCCTTGCTATAAGGACAGCAAGATCTTCCTTTTGGAAAGGTATTGCAAATAAGTTAGTTTGGAAACAGACATTGTCATCACTGAAAACTCTGAAAAAAAAAATTACTCCATTTTCAAACAAAGTGTAAATTTTGTTCAGAAAGCAGTTTAGGGTTATGCTTGAACACAGATCAGAGAAAGGGCTTTGTGCTGTGGACTAAACCAGAAATGCACAGGAAATACAAGGTCCCACAATCACAGCACTGTACTCTATTATAATGAACAATCAAAGAAGCAAAATTAAGTTTATTAATAATTTTGTTGTCTGAACTGTTATTATGACTTATTGGAAATCTTGAATATCTTCAAGTCAAATTATTTCCTAGAGGTGCTTGCATTATTTTTAGAGGACATGTTATAAATACTAACACAAGTAGAAATTATTTCATCTTTTTTAAAGTACATGTAAATGTTCTTTTCCCAAACCAATATACTGTAAAATAGTATGTGCCAATATATTTTCTCAGTGCACTGTGGTATAATTCTCAGTCAGAAGAGATGATACATACAAAACAAATGTTTCATTTCTCCTGGGTGAGAGGTCACTTTCATGGGAAATTCATTTCATATCAATTTCACATCTCTGAAACTTAAGAATGATCTTCCAGGATCACAAAATGAAATAGAAATCTTCTTGGGAAATGATACTACATTTGTCTGTAAGATTTAGGTTATCTATATTTTGAGGAACTATGTTTCTGTCAGAATGTCAGAGTGTCCTTAGTGAATTGTAAAGGACACGATAATAAAACCCTCTGAACTGGGGAATGTGGCAATAGGAAATAATTTCAGTAGGACACAATGGAACATAAATTGAAGGTTAGAAATTGAAGCATTAAAATATCTTCTCAAGAAAAGAAAAAGGTAGCAGATGCATATCACAAATTATCCTATTTTAACAAAGGAAAACCTGGAGAAAAAAGGAAAAAATGAATAATATTTGTGAGAATGTGAGAGAAAGGGTTCTGCAAATACCTATCCTGTGACCTCAGAAAAATTTTCAGACCAATATATTTTCTGCTACTTCATATCAATGAGAAGGCAGTGAGCT
Source organism: Cuculus canorus (assembly GCF_017976375.1). Classification (NCBI taxonomy): domain Eukaryota; kingdom Metazoa; phylum Chordata; class Aves; order Cuculiformes; family Cuculidae; genus Cuculus; species Cuculus canorus. Next base: position 84,619,600 of record NC_071402.1, on the reverse strand, counting down.
TCTACAAAGAATACTATTTTAGAAGTCAGAGTCACAAGTTTGCTGATAATTCACAAGGATTCTAGTTTGGAAATCTCACAGATTTATTGCCTTTTTAATTGTTCTTATTTTTAAGTGGCTGATAATGAATTTCAGACAGAAGCAGCAATTTGGAGGAACATGAACAAGCAGTTTACAAGAGGTTTCAAACACCTTATACATGTAAGAAATATGTATGTCAAAGAACTTAAGCGAGCTATATTTTTTCACTGTTACTATTTTCTTACTTTGCACCTTAAGCAGATTAATTCCAAGATTAAACCAAAAGAAATCAAGCAAAATGCTTAGTATCATGTTCTGTTGTTGATCTCAATGTTCTAGCTTAGGTTTATAATGAAGCTAGTAAAATGGAAAATACTTTTATCTAAAATAGTTATTTATAAGCCAAAGGTCATACTGTATTTGTCCTAGCTGAGAGTATTATCCAAATGAAACATCCACAAAAATGTTGAAAACCCAAACCCTAGAAAGGGTAAAATAATCTGCATTTCAACATCTGATAATTGCAACATTTATCTTCTTTGAGATTCATGTTTATGAAGACCTGACATTTTGTTGTTGAAGACTGTTGAGTAGGCAAGTCAACTGAGTTCCGTATTTTCTGTTGAATACAACTAATCTTTCATGCTCCGTTTTTTAACTTCACACTACTGTGAGAGTCAACATATTTGGAACATACTCCATCACCTGCTACAAATGTCCTTCTAAAACTTAAATAGATTAATTGGTAAACAATAAGTCCTAAGTCTCAGAGCACAAGATGTATCTTTGTCCAGAATGGTGTATCACAACCTATTATTATAAAATGTAAGGTGTTATCTCTAACTATGACAGTGAGAGCAATAAAAGGTCAATGGCAATAAAAAAAGAATTATGTTACTATTTGCATGCAGATACACGTGTATCTTTTTGATTAGCAGAAAACATCTTCATGTATGAATAACAGCATCAGAGTCCTCTGTGTAGACTGCTTTTTCCTGGCACAACGTTTCCAGTTTATGTTGTATTATGTTTGTGAGAATAATATAAACATTTGAATAGAATAGAATCACTTAAGTTGGAAAAGACGCATAAAATCAAGTCCAATTATTAAGCAAACACTGCCAACTCCACCACTAAACCATGTCTCTAATTGTCATGTTTACGTGTCTTTTAAATACCGCAACGATGGTGACTCAATCACTTCTGTGGTCAGCCTATGCCAGTGTTTGACAATTGTATCTGTGAAGAAATTTTTCCTGCTTTCCCACCTAAACCTTGCCTGGCATGTCTTGAGGCCATTTCCTCTTGCTCTATCACTTGTTACTTGTGAAAAGAGACCAATATCCACCTCACTACAGCCTTCTTTCAGGTAGAGAGGGATAAGGTCTTTCCTCAGCTTCCATTTCTTCAGACGAAACAACCCAAATTCCCTTAGCCATTCCTCATAAGGCCTGTTCTCTAGACCCTCCATCAGCTTCATTGTTCTTCTTTGGACACACTCTAGCACCTCAATGTCTTTTTTGTAGTGAGAGGCCCAAACTGAACACATTATTCAAAGTGCAGCCTTATCAGAAATGAGTGCAGGAGGACAACCACTTCCCTGGTCCTGCTGGCCACACTATTTTCTAATACGAACCAGGATGTCATTGGCCTTCTTGGCCACCTGGGCAGACTGCTTGCTCTTGGTCAGCTGGCTTTCAATAAAAACTCTCATGTCCTTCTCTTCCAGGCAGCTTTCCAACCACTGTTTCCAAAGTCAGTAGCATTGAATAGGGCTGGGTGACTTAAGTGAAGGACTCAACACTTAGCCTTGTTGAACCTCATACAACTGGCTTTGGCCCATTGATCCAGCCTTTCTAGATACCTCTGAAGAACCTTTCTACTCTCAAGCAGACCAACACTCTCACACAACTTGTCTCAGTTCCCTTGTCCAGATCAGTGATAAAGGTACTGAACAGAACTGGCCCAAATACTGAGCCTTCAGTCCCATTGTGACTGGTCATCGACTGGACTTAACTTCATTCACCAAAACATTTTGGGACTGTCCTTGCAGACAGTTTTTTACTCAGTGAAGAGCATGCCAATCAAAACCATGAGCAGAGAGTTTTTACAGGGGAATCCTGTGGGGAACAGTGTGAAAGGCTTTACTGTATTCCAGGTAAACAACATCCACAGCCTTTCCATCATTCACTAAGTTGGTCAAAGGAATTAATTTGTCAGGCTGATCAGTTCCACAGCTTTACACTAGTGGATCATTAGTTTTTAGGAATAGGTTTTGTTGCTGTACTCCACACAGTCAATAGAACTGCTCCAATTTATATTATACAAAAGAAAACGTGTTCCATGGTTGCTATATGACTGAAAAAAAAGAAAGTTCAAGTTTAACAAAATTTTTTGAAAGCTTTAGCTGAATAAAAATCTCAAGTCTGAAAAAAGCTTTGAATATTGTTGTGGTTTTAAAGATTACTTTCTGGGAATGTACTTGTTCATAACTGTATTCAGGGTTAACTCCTTAAACAAAGCTTATTTCTTCACGGTACTTCTAATCTTCAGCTAATTCTCATAGAACTCTCTTAATATAGTAATACTAAAAATGAAATATTCAGAAGTAGATTTGCACATGTAGGACATTGTACCCATTAAAGATTCGGTAGTGGATCTGATACATTGTGAAGAAATATCAAATGGCAGGGTCCAACAACTGAACGGCACGGACCTTTAAGATGGAGAACAACACTTTGCATAATAAAGTTATCTTTTACATGACTGTAAGCTAATAGTAAAACACATTTTATTTTCAACTTTTACGTTTCCATTCCTCTAATAACCTTATGACAGCTGTGCAAAAGAAGACATGCTAGTTACACATAAAAACCTTGCAAATAAATACGCACATTTTCGAGTAGTATTTTATATCCCTTTTTCAGTTAAAAGGTATTCATATCCACAAAAAAAACTATTCAAGATTTATTTGGAAAGTAAAGTTCTAAAAGTGTTAATGCAATATTAATTAAGAAACTAAAACCAAACTATCCCCAGTGAATAAGATCTTCATTTAAACAGTTACCGCAAACACTAAGAATAACTTCCCTTTTCGGTGTTTCAGATCAACAGGGTTCATTGCCTGCTGAGTTTGAAGACAGTAGGTAAACAAAATGCATGAATTAGGACATTGTTTTATATTCTTTCAAGCTATATAAGGTAGAAAGTTATCAAATAAATTATTTTAAACTACTTCTAGTCTCAACAGCTGTAACACTTTCTGAAAATCATTAGATACATCCCTAATTAAAAGAATTCACCTTCTGTTTAAAAGGAGTTCCAAAGTATGATCAACTTCGTACAGGTGATTGATGCGAAAACTGTGTTTTTCTGTCTCCACAGCCTAGAAGGAGGGGATAATTGCAGCTATTGAGGTTGAAATACATTCTTCTTCATGTTTGCCACCATTTTTTGCCTCAGTCACTTTCTTCCTCTCACTCTTTCTGGCAGGGGTAGATATCAATAATTCAGCTTTTTCCTCTAGGTAACTACAATGTAACAGGGATAGATCTGGAGTGCTCCCTTGAAAAACCAACAATGAATAGCAAGCTGCCTCTATGGTATGGGTTGTTTCCCATGGGTTGCTCCCATGCAGTTCGTGCATTTATTTTTCAGGCTAAACTTTGACATATTCTGCTTTTACAGCTCACTTTCATTATCTGATCATGCGATAAGTTACTAACTTATCCGCAGCTCAAGATTTTAATTTATTTGCAGCTGATTAAGCACTTCTCTAGTACCCTCATTAGCACCAAAGCCTGTACTAAGCTGTATACCAGTAATCATTGCATTTAGTATCACTCTAAGATGCTAGAATATCCACTCAAGATGTTTCGTTGCTAAATGATAGAGTATATATTGCATCCTAAAACCAGAATTGATAGCCAGGATACAGAAAGGCACACAAAGAGTTAAACAGTTGAATTATAACTGTGCCAGTAATGATTTTGTATGTATCCAACAATTTAGAGAACTGTGAAAACTGTCATAGCACTGTACCCACTTTGAGGTTACAAGGTCTAAACCCATAAAAAGATGTCCACTGTGACACCTTTTAGGAAACTCCATTAAACTTTGGGTTTCATGTGTTATCTGTTCACTTATGAGCAGGAAAAAAAAAAAAAAAAAGCATTTTCAGAATTTCTTTGTAACACTTCAATGAAGAAGTCAGAATTTATAGGCAGACCATAAAATAGCTGTTGTTTTTCCAAATGCCATTTTTTGAAACATCTCAGAGTGTGTACCCATAGAACTTAGGTATTTTCAGTTACAGCTAATTTACCTCTTACAAGCACCAAAATAATCAATGGCTTGTCCAATCTTTTTCCTCATGACATATTCCAATTTACAATCACTTGCAGATTCATTTGTGCTGTCATTTAAACTCAAAGGTTATTACAAAGCTACAATTTGCATGTGGTTGTTTCCTTCTTTATTGAAGGGACTCTTGAAGTCATCTCAGATCACAATTTACACTGGCCCCGGCGTTAGTTTTAGAATCAACTTCAGAATAGTAGGTTGCAATCTTTGTTCGCTAGATGGTGCTTATCTTACAGATCTTTAGTCAATTTTCAATTTGATGTATCTGAATGGAAAGTAAAATTGACAAATATTCAAATAAAAATTCTACCTTAAGAAAAAAAAACCACATTTTCATCATCCTTTTTACAATTGAAGTGGGTATATAATAAGGTGTTTTAGGTAGCAAAAGACTGCTTTAATCAGCAAATACTGTGGTAAGTTGATCGTGGGCAGCTGCTGGACACCCACCCAGCCACTCTCCCCTTCACTCTCCTCCACAGGACAGGGCAAGGAAAGAGGATGAAAAATTTCATGGGTCAAGATAAAAACAAGGAAATCCCTTGCCCATAACCATCACAGATGAAATGGACAAGGAAAGTAAACATATTGCCAATTAAAACAAATACATTAAAACATCACATTCTCTCTCTCCTTCCCTCTTTCACTTTTTTCTTTTTTTTTGTTTTCCCTATTTCCAAGCTCCACTTTACTCTCTCATTCCCAACTCCTTCTCCTTCCAACCCCAGAGCAGCACAGGGTGATGGGGAATGGGAGCTGCAGTCAGCTCACAATAGGTCCTCTCTGCCTCTCCCTCCTCCTCACACTTTTCCCTGCTCCAGTATTCCCAGGGCCACAGGACACCCCTGCCCCCTGGGGTCTGTCCCAGGGCTCAGCTGTGCTCTGTGCTGGGGCTACTGGAGCTGCCGGGACTCACCTGTGCCTGCAACCATCCCCACAAAGTGCCATGAATGTGAAACAGACAAAAGGCATAAGGAAACAAGCTCTTACTAGAAATGGTTGAGCAAGACATAAAGGTGTACATGGATGGTAATGAAGCAGAGATGCTAACATGAGTATTCAAGAGACCGAGAAATATCAGAACTCATCTGAGATATAACTGGAAGTGAGCAGCTGCACAGCTGTGCAGTGGGACAAAGAATGATTTTGAGTCAGTGCCAGGAGTCAAAGAGACGCAAAAAACAAGTTCTGCAACTTGTTTAATTAATGACTTAAAGCAAAGATGTCATTGCAGTTGTTTGCATAACAATTAACTAAGTTTCAGTTGCAGTACTTGCATAAATATCATTAAAAATAATTACTCTTATTGAGACAATTCGAAAATCTGTTCGGGAAGGATGAATTATGTTTTGAAGTTACAGACTGTTCAGGGATCTGAACAGGCTGGACTGCTGGGCTGAGACCAATGGGATGAGGTTTAACAAAGCCAAATGCTGGGTCCTGTGCTTGGGGCACAACAACCCTGTACAGTGCTACAGACTGGGGAAAGAGTGACTGGAGAGCTGCAAGGAGGAGAAGGACCTGGGGGTGTTGGTTGACAGCAGACTGAACATGAGCCAGCAGTGTGCCCAGGCGGCCAAGAAGCCCAATGTCATCTTGGCTTGTATCAGAAACGATGTGACCAGCAGGTCCAGGGAGGTTATTCTCCCTCTGTACTTGGCACTGGTGAGACCGCACCTTGAGTACTGTGTTCAGTTCTGGGGTCCTCACCACAAGAAGGATGTTGAGGCTCTGGAGCGTGTCCAGAGAAGAGCAACAAAGCTGGTGAAGGGGTTGGAGAGTAATGGGATCTTATGAGGAGCGGCTGAGAGAGCTGGGGTTGTTTAGCCTGGAGAAGAGGAGGCTGAGGGGAGACCTTATTGCTCTCTACAACTATCTGAAAGGAGGCTGTGGAGAGGAGAGACTTGGCCTCTTGTCCCAAGTGACTGAGGACAGGACAAGAGGGAATGGCCTCAAGCTCCGCCAGGGGAGGTTCAGGCTGGACATCAGGAAAATAATTTTCACAGAAAGGGTCACTGGGCACAGGAACAGGCTGTCCAGGGAGGTGGTTGAGTCACCTTTCCTGGAGGTGTTTAAGGGACGGGTGGATGAGGTGCTGAGGGGCATGGTTTAGGGAGTGTTAGGAATGGTTGGACTTGATGATACAGTGGGTCCTTTCCAACCTAGTGATTCTATGATTCTATGATTCTATGATTTTATGATTCTATGACTAGCCAAGAGATTAACATCTGAGATTTCAGTGTCGTGGATATGAACAGGTACTTTTATGGGGATTAATATTTTTCAAAACTATGGACTTGAATGCACTATGTCTTTTTTATAGAATGAAAGAATCATGGAAACATAGAATAGTTTGGTTTGGAAGGGACCTTAAAGATCATCTAGTTCCAACACCCTTGCCATGGGCAGGGACATCCCACTAAATCAGGCTGCCCAAGGCCCCATCCAACCTGACCTTGAACACCCCCAGCGATAGGATAACCACAACTTCCCTGGGCAACCTATTCCAGTAAATCACCACTCTCATGGTGAAGACATTCTTGCCCTTCAGGTACTGGAAGGTTGCTATAAGATCTCCTCAGAGACTTCTCTTCTCCAGGCTGAACAAGCCCAACTCTCTCAGGCTGTCCTCATATGGGAGGTATACCTACATACTCTTGCAGGCAGATCTGCACACACTGCACTTCAAATGGGAAGCTGTGAAGAAAAACAGTACATCTCCACACTGAAATACAATTTTACCATATTACCTGAACTTTGAATTACAAGAAACTCTGAAGGCACACTGGATGAATATAATGTAAAATATTCTGATGATTTATACTCACAAGACCCACTGCAGTCTGGTTTGAGTCCAGAAATACACTGTCTTATGCCTGTGGGAACTCAGACATGCCACAGAGGCAGATGCAGGTGGCACTTACTAACAGTTAATAAATCCACAGTAGCTCCCAGCAGGAACAATCTGTAAAGTTTAGTGTTCTGTAAGAGGACCAAGAAAGGAATTTCAAGTATTTCAAAGAAAGGTAAGAGTCTAAGACCACAAAAGTGAAGAAGTTAACTTCAGCTTATTCATAGAATATTTTAGGTATATACACAGTCATGCATAGCTTTTGATTCCTAGATAAAATTTCTTGAGCCCCTTGAGCCTATCTGCAATAGGATCCTGATTTGAAATGAGAAGACCCTCCATCTGAAAAAAAAAAAAAAAAAAAAAAAAAAAAAAAAGTTGTCACTTCAAATGTTTCAGTCTTGAAAAAAAAGTCCTTACAAGAAGAAATGCTGTAGTGCTAAGCACTACATAGCCACTCCCCTGCACTGGTGTGGGGAAAAGAATCAGAAGAGTAAAAGTGAAAAGACTCATGGATGAAAATAAATCCTGTTTAGTACATAAAGCAAAAGCTGTATACACAAGCAAAGCAAAATAAGGAATTTATTCACTGCTTCCTTTGGTAGGCAGTAAAAAATATGCTAAGCCATCAGCATCATGGTGCCTCACCATAGCTTCAGAGTCAAATGTGCAAGACTAGCAGTACAGAAGTTTGGGAAAAGGCCATCACATCTCACATAAGCAGCAGAACATTTTGCCTAATATTATTTATAACCAACTCAAGGATGTTTTGACAGTTAGTGTACATTTGTCATTTATTGGAAGTACTTCATCTTAGCATTTTCCAAGCTTTACAGTTCTACCAACCAGCTATGAAACAACAAATTTTGAATCAAATTTGCAGGATTGAGTCTATGTTTATCTTAATACATGTTTCAGCCTATGACAATAGTAACACAGAAGAAATCAATTTCTACAGTAATTGAAGACCAGCTTGAATCCTGCACTAGTCAAGTATTTTACTTCAAGTAAAATTTAATCATTGCAAATGTCCAGAGAAAATAGGATTCTGGAAGTAGGAGGTAGAGAGCAAAACCAAAAACAATCACTTAATTATTCCCATTCCTGCTTTGACTTTAAAATAACACAGCATTAGTAATAGTCTCCTGAGTCTTTACTAATGTAAGTTAGCTTGTCACACACTCCAGTTTTTGCCTCCAACACTAGGAATGCTATTTGCATTTCCTGCATTTTCACAGCTCTTACTACCGTTAGTTTCTAAATTGAAGCAGAAGAGATTGCAGCTTTATGAAGATTTACAGTTTAATGGTTTAGCACTCTTTTAAAAGTGGCATAAATAACAGAAATAAAGATCCCTGGAAACAGGAAAAATACTTCCAAATGAGTTAGTATTACCATAAGCAGCCAAGCAAATATTTTGATTGTTCTAGCAGCAAATTTCTTCATTCTGATGTTACGTTCTCCAAGTTTTAAAAACTAGTTTATTTCTGAAGGCTGCTTCTGGTTTATTTTACTGAAAAGCGTTCTCATCAATACAGCCATGGACTCAGTAAAACACTTATGCAGCTGCTTACTAGATCTTGCAGAATGTATTGTCAAGTATCAAATTCTGTTTAGAATCACCAAAAGTGACAAATATTTTTGCAGGGTCTCCATGCTTATGCTTTTGAGAATGCCTAGTGTCAGAACAGAGCATAGTCTAATATACTCAGCTGTGCACCTCATACAGCCCTTTGTTCTGCAGTTCATGTCTTCCTTTCTCTGTCAGTAACCACTTTACGGACAGCATTCCCCACTGCAACCTATGCCAGCCCTGTTACTTTTCTCACTTCTATTTCAAAATGCTGACTTGGTAAACATACTATAGGACTGATAATATGAATGAAGGCAGTAAAAGTGATTACAAAACACTGAAGAAATCTTGAGACTCACAAGACAAAAATGTGTTTCTTGTTGTTTAAACCTTTACAGGAGAAAAACTAAGTACTGTTTTACCCCAATGTTGCAGTATGTAATCACAGAACCAATCTTTACCTCTGCAAGAAGTTTTGGTTTAGTTGTGTTCCTAATAGTTACCAGTTTGTTGCAAGATAAGACTATGACAATTGACATTTTGCAACTCCACTTAAATTTACTGTGGGAGCTTATAAATTGTGCTCTGAGGAATTCTGAAATTTTGTTTTTTATGTACTCTTTCACTAGAATAGCAATTAATATCATTGCCAATTTGTTTTTTTTTACTGAATAACACATACCCAGAAAATATAAGTCAAATGTGGTCATCCACAAGGATGGTCATCCACATTCAAGAAAACAAGATGTGAAGCTCCCATTGGTGCTGGAAAATGTTAAATACACTGACTATGTAACTTTAATATCACAGTCCTTGTGGTGTCTAAAACTAATTAATAGAGGTTAAAAGCAGTTTACTGAGGTCATATATAGCACAATTCACTCTGATAAATTGTTCTTTGTAATATTTTAAGTATTTTTTCACTTTAAAGACTGATGAGGTGTTTTTTCTTCTACTGCTCAAGACTACAAAACAATCAGCTGCAAATATTTTCTTACAAGTCATGCATTCTTAAGACAGTTTGATGAAAGGTAACTTTCATTATTCTAAAAATAACAATTTATCTTAAATCAAGCTTCATTTTTCTGTAAGCAAGGAGAAGTACTAAACCAGACTCAGCCTTAATTATCACAGGTTCTAACAGTCATTCACGTAACTCGCCCGGGTGGCTGGAACTGTATTTAATAAGAAATGCAGCTTGCATCTTAATGCTTGTGTACCTACCTTATTAACTCGTTCCTCTCCTTCCATTCTGCTCAAGGCTATCACAGTTGCTGAGGCGAATGGCAAGTATTTGACATTAAAGAACAGCCTTTGTAAAACATTCAGTAAATATCTGCAGTTACTTTTAGTACACTGAGAACAACATGAACTAGATTCATCTGATGCTGTAAATGGATACCTTTAACACAATAAATCTACATGTTGTCATCAAATTGGGAGTAAAGACTTTGTTCAGAAGTCAAACAGAACTAGTAAAGAAGTCAATGGAGAAAGAGATACTGAGGGAAGTCTAAAGCCAACTTTGCCATTAGACACAGTACAAATTTCTACTTGAATAATCCTCTGTTGATAAACCATAAGATTGCAAAACATTTGCCAGAGTAATGCCCTAGCAGAGGCCATTACCAAAGTGGTAAAGGTCCAGACAGTGTCACATTTACTCAAACATTAAGTAGTTTCTTAAATAGAAATGTGAAGAATAAAAAATAACCCTCCCTCCCCCTCAAAACAACCAAACCCAACAAAGAACTGCATTTCTATCCCCTGAGAACACTCTTACACAGGTAGTCTCCTATTTAATGTCCCAGGAAATCAGTAGCATGTTGGTAATTTCTATAATGCTTTAGTGCTTCAACTAGAAAAGATGCTTCCTGTAGACTCTACTATTCAATTACTGCTCTGAAATTCAAAAGGGGTTTTCCAGCCAGTTGCTTATTTATAATAGCCTCACACCCTGAAGAGAAGAGCCAGCAGAAAAGTCACTGAAAAGAGGCCACAGAAACACCTGCTTAAGCCTATCAAAGATAAGAAAAAAGATCAACCATGTAACGCCACTGCAGAAAGTTTGGTCACTGAAGATACAAAGCATTACATTGCGTGTATACAGACAGAAGCATGAATTGGATACCTGTAAAATCTGACGAACAGATAAAGGCAGTAGGCAACTGCCATTTTCATCTGCCAACCACCAGACCAGATTTTTACATTGTTCATGATAACAGATTCTCAGCTGCTGGCATCCTGAATTGAAAACCATCTCCGCTATTAATGAAAAAGAAACTTGTAAAGCACAAGAAAAAAAAAATTACACTGCCCTTTAGACATCCATTTCAATTATTTTGTTATTCTTCCAAAGCAGGAAAAAAAAACCAGAAGCATTTGCGCTCATGTACTGTTACCATGTGGCAATTATAGCAGGTGTCACCTAAGATGACACAGAAGTTTGAGAAGGAGACAGATCACCTTCTGGGCAAGATCAAGACTAGATTTGAGAGTATTCACTTAATCTCTCTGGGCTAGTTTAGCCTTTAGAGCTATATGATTGAAAACCCTTGCTACTTAGAAGTTATCCAAATTAGTTAGTTTTTAAATTTAGAGACCTGGTCATGTGTAAGTTCCATTGGAAATATTGTTAGAATGGGCAGAAAGAAGAAGTACCTTGAGTAATGCAATTATATTTTTTCTGTTAGCTGTTTGTATTGGACGTAGAACCACTGGTGAATGAGAACCTTATTTCTCATTGCAACAGCTCACTTCACCACATTCCTTACACATCAGATATTTGTTCTCCCAGGTATGGACAGTTCAAGGACAAAGATTAAATCTAAAAGTAGCTGAAGAAACTAAAACTTGGTCTGACTTTTTGATATCTTGTATATATTCTTATCAAAATTCTACAAGAATCTACAAGAAGGGTTGCAGGGAGGAGCCGGGGAACTACAAGCCTGTCAGTCTGACCTCAGTGCCGGGGAAAGTCATGAAACAGGTGATCTTGAGTGCTATCATGAAGCACATGCAAGAGAACCGGGTGATCAGGCCCAGTCAACATGGGTTTACAAAAGGCAGATCTTGCCAAACTAACCTGATCACCTTCTGTGACAAAATGACTCGACTACTGGATGGGGGAAAGGCTGTGGTTGTAGTCTTCTTGGACTTCAGTAAAGCCTTTGACACAGTTTCTCATAGCATTCTGCTTCAGAAACTGTCAGCCTCTGGCCTGGACAGGCGCACATTCTCCTGGGTTGAAAACTGGTTGGATGGCCGGGCCCAGAGAGTGGTGGTCAATGGAGTTAACTCCAGCTGGAGGCCAGTTACAAGTGGGGTTTCTCAGGGCTCGGTACTGGGTCCAGCCCCGTTCAATGTCTTTATCAATGACCTGGATAAGGGTATTGAATGCACCCTAAGTAAGTTTGCAGATGATTCTTATTCACTCAGCTAGTGTTAAGGAGCATTTTCTACTGAACTTGCATGGAACAATGGTTACTGAGTGCTAATCATACAATTGCATTCCCAAGAAATATTACAAGGCACAATTCCCAGGCTCCTTCCTATTGAGAAAGTGTTACTGTAAAAATGAGTCACAGTCAACTTCCAAATGTTTCATACATTTCAAGTGTATTCTATACTTGAACTATAATTAAACTGTCTTGAATTCACATTTAAAATAATATGATTTTTCAGAACACTGATAGTTCTTTATGTAGCATATGTTGTGCCTGTATATTAAACTTTGTTTTAACAAAGCTGTACGAATTACGATAATGACAATACACTACTGGATTATACGCAGTTTCAATACTTTGATCCTTCATTATGATAGCAAGAGTGAAAAAAATATGGCTTTGTTTTAGTGACTGCTACACCTCACATCCACCATCCTCAATCATTTGAAATTCTGAAAGCAGAATATGAGGTCAGAATATGAATGACATAGAAGGTACTAATAGACATTTATTTTTTCCTGATTGGAAGAAGGATTAAATAACAAGGTTAGTGGTTTTCAAAACAGACTATGAGTGTTTAGAGCTCCAGTAAGAGTCTGCACACATATGTGGGACCCAATAGAATCATGCTAGAAGAACTCTGAAAAACAATACTAAATATTGTAGTGAACTTCCGTGAAAAAATATTCCTGTTATATCATAAGTGCTACCTGGTACCATGTCATGACAGATGAAGGCATTAACTTGAGTAATCTTAAGTCCTCAGTGTTTAGGAAGTGTTATTTTTTCCTTTGTACAATTAGACTTGAAGCCATCTTTAGCTAATTCTGATCTAAGATTACAGATACCATTAAATCTGTTTAGAGTGCTCTCTGAACACATTAACCTCAATTCGGCTATATTTAGACTAACTTGTAGTTGCAGATCACCTTCCAGTAGTGTAAGTATCCAGGAACACGGCAAAAGAGATTGCTTTGGACTGCGCTACTGTGAAAGTGGGAGGAAGGCATGTGTCAAGATCCAGAAATCTACTAAAAAATTCAGGTTCAGCACAAAGGAGAAGACACAAGTAGAAATTTACATGCTTAGAGTTCTAGCTATGTTAGATGTGGTAGTATTTAGATACACTCTCCTGGCCTCCTCTCAGTGTTTGTTGTATTTGCATTCAAGTAAAGTTTTGTGTCTTAATGGACTGTCACTTCTTACATTGCAGGCAACAGCAAAGTTCCTGTTGTCCCAAAGAAACAAAGATGGATAAAATCACGAATAAACCTAGCAAGTTTCAAATCGAGTTACTGGGCTAATGTTTGATACAGTAAAAGTATAGACAATTTTGTCAACTTCTTTTCTAAGGATAAGGTACTGAATACTTGAGCCATTTTCTTACAGCTATCCAAATTTAAAGTGAATATCTCTACATGAACACCATTTATCACAAGTAGGCACTGTTCCCTAGGAGTCGTCATCTTTAAAAGAAGCTGTATATAAGCAGTTCTCAGCTAACAAACTGTTATATGTTCATATGCAGATTGCTTGAGTAAAATGATTTACTAGCCATTAACTCCTTAGTACACCTTAAGAATATTTAAATGCAAAATAAATTTATTTAAATATAAATCACCTTAAAAAACATTATGTATAGCTACTAAGAAGCCCTGTAAAGTACAGACATAATTTCAAGTACTCTAACAGCATTAGAGCTATCTAATGAAGTCTGAAATAAAACTGTCTGGATTGTTAATTCATATTGTGGCCAAGAATATATTGGAGTTTTTCCTTGTTTTTTTTTTTTTTTTCCTTGTGTGTTGATTTCTTAGATTAGCTATTACTGCATGAGTATTCACTAATCTCCAATTAACATTTTTAAATCCTTACATTTTACATTCAACATGCATGAAGCCTAATCTCTGTAACTGCAATTAGAATCCTTAATACATTTTGTGCTAATGAGTGTATTGTTCTAAAATTGTTTAGCGTGTGATATTTCATGGAAGAATGAGGTGATGAAAAAATATACGGCAATATATATTTGGAAGACTTCTTAGCAGCAAAGTGGATTGGGGCTTTGGTTCGTTGGTTTTTTTTTAAATATTTTTTTTCCTCCAATTTGTTATGAAACCAAAATTAGTCACAGTCTTAGCAACCTAGCAATTTATCCAAAAAATCCAGCTGGGCTCCTAATTCCCTTCCCCCTGCACCCTCAGGGAAAGGAGAAAGGGAAATGAGAGGAAAAAAGACTTGAAGGTTGGGAACTAAACTAAAACAGCTTTAATAACATAATCATAATTATAATCATAAATACAAATACAAGAAATTGTGACCTCACTCCACGCCTCAATATCTATACATCACCACAGATGCTGCAGAGCAAGTTGAGGAAGGTGTCAGCAGCAGGAAAGAGTTGAATACAGGAACTGGATTCAGGAACACACAGATCTGGGACTGGGGCAAACAGACAGGCAACGTCCTCACTGGATATTGGCCATCACAGAAGAGAGACTATCACATCTCTCAAGTTTATACCAAGTATGATGCATATGGGAAGGAATATTCTGTTGGTCAGTTTAGGGTCACCTGTCCTGCCCACCCATCCTTGCAGGTGCAACTCTTCTTCATCTTTGACTTACAGCACTTCGTTAGCTTGAAGATGGCCTTGGTTACTATAGGAATAAGTATAACGATCGGCCTTTCTGCATACCAATGCCCTGTGTTATCACTTCTAAAGAGAAACATTGTCTGAAAAACATGTAATTAACTTTCAGAAAATGGAGTTACTTAGATGAGAATTAGCTGAAGTTAGAATACAGATTTTACTTTAGGTCAGACAAGAACAGGAGCTAAATCAGAGATAGATCTTCTGTCCACAATTCCTACAGATAGATCAAATGAGTCTATGCTCCTGTGCCTTACCATGGTCAGCATTTACATTTTAGACTTAGGCTGAGGACTTACAAAAGTTAAAGCAACTCTTGCTCAGATATTTGCAATGATAACTCAAGAAAGAGAAATAAGTTTAAGATACAGAAATGTTCTGATTGGTAACTTATCTTATGACCAGTGCAGGAAACATATACAGGAGGCCATGCTGGCAGCTTGAACAGCTGTGCTAGAGAGGATCCACCATTCAGGCCATTTTTTTTTTTTTTGTCACTGGGAAAAGCTCAGCTTCTCAACTGCATGTTTAGGGAACATAATGAAGATGATAAGGGTAGACTGTTTATCTGACCCTTAGAATTTGCAGTTGAGTAGCCCTGTAATATAGTATTGCCATTGTCAGCAACTGGCCACAAGCTGTGTTCTGAGTTTGCAAGGAGTCAGGACTAAACTTTGTCACAATTGCTGTGTTTGACCTTGTTTGACCTTTTCTTGACTTATCTGCACCATTCTTTCACTTGAATTAGCTGTGACTTTTCTTTTTTTTTTTATGTCTTTTGCTGATTTGTTTTGCTTCTGTTTGCTTTTATATTGTACAATCACAACTTTATATAGATAGCAGAAACAAACATTTATTCTTTACAAATATCATGATATACAACTAACAGAACAGCATAGTATAGAGAAAGGAGTACGGTATGACAGCAGAGGCCTTAACAAATAAAGACAGGATGAGGTGTCGGTAAACTTGGCACTGGGAATTCCACAGCTATCAAACAATCTCATCAGTTAAGGAAATGCACACTGGATCTGGTCAAAACTGATCTCTTGTCAGATACCACAAAAGGAAATAGATCACTGGGAACTCTAATTACAATTCCCCTGAAACATCAGTGTAGCTCAGAAAACAGAGATTAGCATCAAACTAATGTGCATTCAATCTTTAGACTAATCTGTATATATAAAAGTGGAAACAAAATATCTCAGCATCTCTAAATCAGTCTGCTTGTTCACCAGATTCTACTCCAAAAAGCTTTTTGTAGTTGATATGTTAAGGTGCAAACCAGTTCTTATTTATCCTTCTTGTACTGAAAGCACAATTATTTATTATTTTAAGGTTTGGGTTATTCCCTTCCTCCCACCCCAAGAAAAAATTATAGCTTTTATAGTTCAGTGTTTCCTATAATTAAAAAATGTACTTCAGTGAAAATGTTTCAATTCGTATTTCAACTAAGCTTCACAGCAAGACATACCTCTTTACAAGTACATGAAGAATTCATTAAAAATCCTTGCAAAGTAATGGTTTTCTGATAACAGTAAAATATGAACATTATTTTCAAATTCATTTTGTGCACTTCTTGCAGGCTATGTAAGGAACAGAGGGAGGGCACCTTTCCCCTTTACATCAGCAATTAAAATGTGTGCCCTTCCACTACACTGAACATATTCAATTACTTTTCTAGTTCCATTCCAGTTGGAACTAAACTGGTTAATAGCCCAAGATTTCCTTAGTGTATGATGGAGCCTCTTGAACGCTAAGTTCTCAGAAGAACAGGAGATGTTCCTTTTTTCCCTGCTTCTACAGAATGTGGTTACCTTTGATGAGGACTCTGACATGCAAATGTCAATATGCAAGAAGTTGTCACAAATTTGTATGTTGAACCATTCAATTCAAGCAGATTTTATTGTGATTGGGAGATGTCCTGCAGAGAAGAACTTGAGGGTGCTGATCGATGAAAAGCTCAACATGAGCCGGCACCCCAGGTGGTCAACTGTATCCTGGGCTGCATCAAAAGAAGAGTGGCCAGCAGGTCGAGGGGGGTGATTCTGCCCCTCTAGTCCTCTCTTGTGAGATCTCATCTGGAGTACTGTGTCCAGTTCAGGAATCCTCAACATAAGAAGCACATGGAACTGTTGGAACAGGTCCAGAGGAGGGCTACAAAGATGATTGGAGGGCTGGAGCACATCCCATACAAGGACGGGCTGAGAGAGTTGGGCTTGTTTAGCCTTGAGAAGAGAAGGCTCAGAGAAGATTTTATAGTGACCTTCCAGTACCAGAAGGGGGCCTACAGGAAAGCTGGGGAGGGGCAATTCATAAAGACTTGTGGGGATAAGACTACAGGGAACTGGTATAAACTGGAGAGGGGCAGATTTGGACTGGACATTAGGAAGAATTTCTTCACCATGAGAGTGGTGAGACATTGGTACATGTTGCCAAGGGAAGTTGTGACTGCCTCATCCCTGGAGGTGTTCAAGGCCAGGTTGCATGGGGCTTTGGGCAGCCTGATCTAGTGAGACGTGTCCCTGCCTATGGCAGGAGGGTTGAAACTAGATCATCTTTGAGGCCCCTTACAACCCTAACTACTCTATGATTCTATCATTCTATCATTCTATCATTCTATCATTCTAAAATTAACATAGACAAAGCAGCTCCAAAATCAGGAAGGGGAAGAAAGGGCATTGAAAGAAACCATGGAAAATTTGAAGAGCCCTAGAGGTTTGCTCACATTTTCTGTGGGTAAAAGAGGCATACAAGTCAGAAACAGCAATATAAACCAGACACCAGACATTCAAAGGTACGTTGAGTCTTGTTTGCTGTTAGGAATCCTGATTCTCTTTGAGTTTAGTTAACTAGAATTAAGCATGCCGTTATGAAAGAGGTCTACTCTGAAGTGGGATTGTTTAAGTTTCATGGGTAATCAGCATCTCTAAAATGGTCTATCAAGTTTTTAAGAATGCACCAGCGATTAGGTCCCATGGCATAATATTGTAGGGTTCTATAACTCAAAAGTCTAGAAACTAGGCATTACATTTTCAATTTTAGAGACAGAAAACACTAAGTTTTATTATCTTCAGAATGCACTCTTTATTTAGGAAGTAATCAAAAATATAGAATGAAACAAGAATCAGAAATCTTCAGTTGATGCAGTAATAGCTCTGGGTAAGACTGTTAATTCTGGCTGAGGGTGCACTCTTCCCCATCATCCATTTCATTAATGAAGACATTGAAGAGGATTGAACCTAGTATTTACACTTTGGGATATGCTGTTAATTACTGTCCTCCATCTTTTCCTCCCCTTGATATGGTTGCTACCTGTAAAGTTGCTTCTTTGACTAGAGTTCATTACCCTTTCTTATGCCAGCTGTCCACATTCACAGCTGAAAGTCTGGAACCTGTGTACTTATCTGAAATCAGATAATTGATTTCCACTTACACTCAATCCTACTTATTTCAAAATTATGAAATACTCCTGGATTTCTTTAAAAGTTCACTGAAATTTAAAAAAACCCAACAACAAACAAACACACAAACCACACATAAAATGCAAAACATTCTTCCTCGCCAACACCTTCTATTAACTTTAATGTAATTTGGACAAAATTCTATGTTTACACACTTAAAGCAATGGGGTTTTTGATAAGAATTGATTGTTAAGAACAGATATACTGTCCATTCTCATAACAATTATCTTCCTTTCTCTCTTTAGCTGCTTAGCATCATCAAGTTTCAGATATGTTATCTTTTCCCATCCCACTTGCTCCGAAGCAAATTTTGCCAGCTGTTGGGAATGAATATGAAAAAAGAAGCACCGGGCATCTCATCAGATGCTCCCTTCCACCTCACAACACTCCATCAGTCTGTAGGACCCGAGGACAAAAGGAAAAAAAAATAATAATGAAACAACAGACTCTCTTGCCAGAATTTAAGCCTCCTGGTAAAGTAAGACTAATACATCAGTTTGCCTGTCACCTCACAGTTATCTTATCTATTGAATGTGTATACTTTAAGAAGACTTATCAATGTACTAGTGGTCATGATTCTAAAGCTTTTTTACATATGTGGAACCCTCCTGAAAAATTATAATTTTTACGACCATGTCTGTCTCTGACCCCTACAGCTACTGCTCGATCAGGATCTTTTTAGTCACATTTATATTGACAGAAACCCCTTTGGTGACACCAGTCAGCAAGAAACATGCACATGGATATCATATTATAAGCTAAGATGAATTTCATAAAATTAATTATGCACAATGTGAATTTCAGAACAGCTTTCTTTTTTACTGTGACCGCTATTAAGTAACAGGATCAGTAGACATCATACAAACAGTGGCTGAAATTTAGGTACAGTTATGAGCAAAATAGTAATTAAAGTGAGGCAAAAAGCTATACCTATTAACATATATTAATATATAGATATATAGATATATTGAAATATATCTCATTGAGAACCCTCACAGTATTTTCCAAAATGCAACACAAAGGTCAAATGTGTAAGATTTAGATATGTGCTATTAAAACTGTGTATATCTTAAAAATTTTATTAGAAAATTTGTATTTTCCTTATTCACAGCCTCAAGAGGGTGGTGGGGAAAATTCGTTTAATAAGGGAGGCTGAAGAAAGTATTTTCAGTAAAGGAGAAAGCTGTAGTGTTGTTCTTAAAAGATATGATGCTAGCAGATCCTATATTTTCTGACTTAATTGTAGAATATAACTGTAGGTAGAGAAGTTATCTCCATGCCTCGTTAACTCTATGATTCAAATCTCTTATCCCCACTTTCCATACAGCCCTCAAAACAATATCTTGGTGCCCCAGATGGATTAGCTAATATTGTGTGAAGTGTTTATTCCCTTTACAACATTGTTTAGACCAAGATTATCATCATCATTTTTGTTTAAAGATAGGAAACAGAAGCACAAGAGGGTTAAGAATCAGAGCAACAAAAGTACTTGCATATCATGGCCATTTGCAATATTTTCCAGGAATTCTTATTTTTTTTCTACTAATTTGTGCAAAAAAATTGCTGTGGTTAAACCCTCATCAAATCTGGCAGGTCTTCAGATAAAGTATTCTTAACTTGTACACACTGAAGTAACTCCATTACTCCAGTAATCTGTTGCATAAAGGAGCGAGCACTTTTAGGCATGTGTTGAACATATTTGGGAACTTAGAAAGCAACTTTCTAACCTCTGTGGCCAATCAGGTAAATTTTATGAAGTTGAACTATGTGTATTTATGTATGATAATGTTGTAACACAGACAAAAAATATGATAACATAACATGGACAAAAAATGTAAAGCCAGGATGAAAGTAGACGCCACTTTCTTTCCACAGACCTCCACCCCAGCCCACACTTTTCGTAAGCAAAACCATTGAAGCATGTTACTGGTCTCTAAAAGAAGGCAACCTTGAACACTAGGTAGAGATTTAAAGAATAGTAAACAGCATGCATCCTACATCCATGGATATTGGCAGGAAGTAACACAATTAGAAAACTGGAACTGCAATTGTAGCCCTCTAATTACAGTAACAGAGAATGAACGGAGAAGAATCACTCCAGCATCATCTCTCACATCTTAGGACATAAAACCAGTTCAGTGTTACCACTTAAATCACAGATTAAATGATAGATAATGTTAACAAACGTCAGCTTCTTTCTTGCCCTCCCTCTCCTCAAAGATCTTGCCTCTAACAGCATTTTGCTGTTGCAGACTCATCAAATATAAGTAATTTTCAAATTTAAAGTGCCTTCCCACACTTTCCAAATCACCTTTCCCCAAGGCAGTGACTGATATCACAGAAATGTGTCAGTGTAAATTCAGCTGCAACAGTATAGACAATCATACGTTCATTCTACTTGACTTTTGGGCTAAGACAACTAGACCTAAAGCTGTATTAGTACATTCCCTTACAAAAAATAGTTCCTGTTTCTGATTTAGCACCTAAGCAATATTTAGAACACAGAGGGGAAGAACAAACAAACAAACAAACAAACAAACAAAAACAAGTATTGACAAGGATTCATACATGAGCTCTTTAGGAAAAAATACATTCCAAAAAAGAAAAAAATACAAGTAAAAAGCATCACAATAATGTGGCAATGAACATGTATGTCAGGTATAATGTGAAGAGTACTGCAGGTAAAATACAAACTTAAATGCTTGGTGTTCATGTTGACCACATGTATTCAGGAGATAGTAATTGATCTGTGATATCTCAGTGTAAAGCACTCCTAAAACCAGAAACGTGGCAAAAAGAGAAATGTGCTTCAATCCCAACAGATAATACCAGTAGAAGACATAATCATTATTAGAGACAAAGCTGGGAATGCTGTAGAGTTTTGTGAACAGTGAAATATGATCAGCTCCTGTCATATATAATTACATGCTATAATACTATGTAATTCTATAATATGAACAAATCTAGAATAATATCAATACAGCAAGAACTGTATCACTGGAGAAAGATTTCAATGCAAAATATAATGATTTATTCATGAAGGTAACCAACCACATGAGGAGCCTTTTGTTGTTAAAGCAACAAAACCCTTCACTGTGGATAGCAGATGAAAGGTAGACCTTTGACCTATCAAGTTCTACTTTGATGTGGCAGAAGTATTGAAAGTTTAGTCTTAACTACATTAGCAATGTATTAGCACTTCAATGACCAAGGATTTTCAAGTCAGTTCTTCAAACTCAAAAACATTTAATGCTGAGAAAGATTTTTTCTCAGCTTAGAATCATGCAAACAAAAAAATAAGTAAAAAGAAATTTCACAGCCTAGCAGAACAGCAGACTAGACCAGTACAATATTAGAAGACATAAATATAAAACAAAACCCACTCTATGGCATACTTTCTTAATTACCGCTACCTTCAAGAAAGCCTTTTTGATTCACTCCTGAAAGTTCTCATCCTTTCTTCAGGTATCAGTCACCACTTCTTTGTCTCATATATGCCAGATCCACTGCATCAGATTGAGTACACTCCAAAAAAAAAAAAAAAAATGTAGCAAGAAAAGCTTGCATCACTCCTTTCCCACATATCTTTCGCAGCAAACTTCTCATCAAGTGTATGTTTGTATATCTCAGCATTATCTATGACATCTGTCTTAGTCTCAGATAATAACACTCTACTATAAAACAGAAGTAATATATGATGCCTGTTTTAATTATTTTCAAGGCCTAACATTTTCTGCACGGAAAAAAATTCAAAGAAAATAATTTATTCTTACCATATAGTCTGCAACAGGAACCAAACCTGCCTTTATTCTGAACTGAAAATTTTTATGACAAGAGATCTAAAAGTTCGTTAAACATATTAGATAACACTATTAAACAAAACCGTCTTGACAGTAACAAAGAATTGTCTCTACATTCCTTAATTCTCTTAGCTTGGAGAGGAGGAATATAACCAATACAGACTAGTTTGACACACATTTATTGGATTATTTAGATGATTTTCAGTGTTTTCTACTTCTTCAAGTTTTACTTAAGTTCTCATTTTATCTTTTTTTCAATTGCTAAAATTTCCTAAAATTTCCATATTATGGTGCCAAAAGTGGCCCAGTTGTTACCTCCTACATCTTGAAAGTAGAGGCTTTCCAAGAAGAAAACTACAATATTTAAATCTGTTCTAAATTTTGCACATCTAGCAAGCTCATCACTAATATAAATTTTATAAAAAAATGTGGATTCAAAGTATACTTGTGTGAACTTGGTTTTGTGGTACAGTGGCAACTTGAGGTAACAGCTAAGCTCACTGTTTAATTTTTGACTTGATGATGAACTCATAATAGAAGTCCCTTTCCTGAAGAAGTGTATGATGAAAACAGAATTAATATAAAATCTCCAAACTGCCTGCAACTAGCACTGTAAAAGAGAACCTGGTTGTGTGATCCTTCCAATACCACCAATACACACAGATCTTCCACGAACACATTTATTAAGACTTGCTAGAGCACAATCAGATGAAAAGTGAGTGGGCAGGTACTGGAAGTACACATAGCTACATTTTAGGAAACAGCAGGAAAGCTAGGAAGCAGAAATGTACAGTATACATCAGGGAGCATTAAGAGTGATGGATAAATCAGTCCTTCTGAAGTCACAAGTTACCTGCTCAGCTGGAAGTATTCATCACTGTTGAGGATGGAATTCACTACAAGTTAGTAAATCCCTGTCCAAGATAAAAGGGCAGAAGAAAGGGTTTACCATTCCTTCTACCATGCTTTTGAGAAAGAACATAAATTGCCTTAGCTTGTATATATAGTGTATTTTGTTTTATTAACTACTTCACATTAACACAAGACTGTGGTAGACCTGACAACTGACTTGGAGTTTCTTGATGTGCAACGCTATTGCTTAAACATAAGGCTATTCATTGTTGCAGAGGTGTTTTGGGGTTTTTTTGTTTTTGCTTTTTTTTTAAATAAACTAGCTAATAACCACCTCTGGTAATTAAACTTGGAAAATTGATTAAAGTAAAAAAAAATGTGAAGAAGTTAATCATCCTTGACCTACATTACAATCAGCCACTCACTCACTGCTTAACTACATGAACTATCAAAGTCTGTTGTGAAGTTCAGCTTACATAAAGGACAGAAAGAAGAAATATTGGGCATGCAGTGGAAGCAAAAACTTGTAAATAGAAACAGAAGTGACAATAAAATACTTAAGTTGCCATTCGTATGATTCCTTTACTTCATGTGCAAGCTGAAGGTACTAGAATGCAGTACATCTTGGAGAAAGATAACAAGTTTTAATTATTAAATGCAGTTTCACTGGATGTGATGACAGATACACATTTTTTCGTGTGCAGTTTCTGATACAGATATGTGATCATACGCCATAATATGAAAAGAGGAAGTCTGATTGCTTTGTGCATATGCTACAAGGTGAATTACTGGTAGTCTGTTGTAGTTCCCTTTACTCACTAGGAATGTGATGCAGAGTATCTTTATTTTTTGATCTTCATATTCTGGAACAGATGCATCTTTTCCTTAAGAAAATGCACTGTATTCCATTTAAAAACCCATGTCCATAAATATTTCAGAACACTACTGGTTTTAAATACTTTGGGCTTCATTCATTTTTATTAGTAGTAAATACTGCCATTGCAAAATGTTAGCCAGCTTTAGTATTACAGTGGGAAAGATTAATCTTTCTGTCTAAAATTTGGAAGACCTGTTAAGAGCAGTTATCAACCCCAGAAAAGTCACAGGCCTAAGAATCAATTCAGAAGCAAAAGAAGTGGATAAGAAGATTAAAGTATTAGGATCTACATTTTTGGTAACAGGAAATTCAGTTAGTAGAGAAGTCACAAGAACAGCTGCTAGGTTGCCTCAGAAAACTGCAGAAGGCAGTATGGGGAAGCTAGACACACCAGCTTAAAGTTGTATATGTGTTAAATATTGTTGTAAATTATATTCTGCTTTTGAAATAACAGGCATGATATGAACAGCTAGTTTATTATCTAGGACAGAGTATAGTTTGTAATAGTGTAACCAACTTAATTTAGAGTACGTGTTAAGAAATACACTATTATCAAATTAGCTATTCATATCAGCCCTGTATTATCCCAAGTACAACCTCCAAATTCAATTCCCTTGAACTCTTAACTATTAAAGTATCTTGTATCCCATGTACTATTGCAAAGTTTCCTACAGGATGGTGGTGTCTGTTCTTGCTCCTCATTGGCACCAAACACCGCCATAATCGCTTTCAAATTATTTGAGTTTTCAGACTAGCACCAGGAAAGTATTTAGGGATCTTTTTGGCTTGGTTTTAAAATGCAAATTGAAGAAGCTGAGCTTGCCATCTGGTGCACAGGATTTCTCTGTGCTATTTGGTTCATTATGCCACCAGTCAGTACAACTGAGCAGTAAGGAGAAATATCAGTGTATCACTCAAGCGACATTCATTCCTCATAAGGCCACTTCCACAGATGGTAAAGCAGAACATCGTCTTTCCTGTCCCCCTCATCTCCCATGAAATGCTATTTATGGCTTCCTGGTGATGCTTGTAATCACCTCTATTACTCTCTTGGTATTTTAGAACAATGACCTTAAGTATGGTTAATGATTTTTCCATATGCTTTCAAAAGACAGGCTTACTTGGAAATCTGTAAATTGTGCATTTTTGTTTTTCAGTGATAGAAGAAAGAATCTTGAATTAATACAACATGGTTATGCCTAGCCCTTGGGAGGAAATAAGAGTTGGCTTTACAGTCAGACATATCTTTCAAAATGTAAATTGACAACAGACTCCCAGAAGCTGTCAGTTACAAAGCATGACATGGTTATGAAGGAGCAGTTTTCTAGCTCCAGTGTTGCTGAAAAGCTAGCAGTTCTTTCCACCTGCTTTCACTTCCGCTCTTCCTATCAGGTCATTTTAACTTCAGAATCCTTTTTCTTTCAATTTGAAGAACATTTAAGCAAGTACTCAATTCTCTGAAAGCTCTGCTTCGTTCTTAACAAGCCACTGACAGCCATTTACAGCCTTTGTTGACTCAAGATCAACAAATAAAAGACAAGCAAGAATAAAGATCACTGAAGAGAAATCTTTCAGGGATGATAGCACCCTGCTGCCCACCTCTAAAGCCCTGTACATCTTGGAAGAAATGAATGCATTCAGAAAATGGATATGAACTTTCACTTTACTTCTGCTTTTAGAACTTTCAAAATACCAGTTGTCCCTACCATGAGGAATAGATGGTAAAGGACTCTCTTTCTTTTTTTATAAAGAGAACTTATCATCAGATCATAAATTAAAAAAAAAAAAAATAATCACTCTGCCTCAGATCTTATCTGTCACAGTAAAAATCATAAATCTGCTGGAAACTCAAGGTTAAGACCGTAAGTGACGCTTCCAATTATGCTATGAATTAAAAAATCCCCAGAGGATTTCCACAGCTCCCTCTCACCTTGGTAAATAAAATAATACAGACCATAAATGCCTTTTCATTATTTGGGCCAATGGGTGGGAATAATCCAGGCAGAGCAAGGACAGGTAATACAAAGAATGTATAAAATGGCTGCAATATTTTAGAGCTTATTTTTGAAAACATAGACTTACAAGACAAACAAAGACAAAATGCCATTGAATGTCAAACAGATACTGTTTCTCATTACACTTTACTGCTGTCCAGGCTACATACTCAAGACTCTTGACCCTTTAGGAAACAGTAGGCAGCAAATAAAATGATTTTCTTTAAAAAGAAAATTATAAGTGAATTGGGTGAAGGGCAGAATGAACAAGCAGTCCAAGGAGCCTACTAAATTGCTGTAATCACTTTCAGCAACATGAAAAAAACAAGAATGAAACAAAACCAGAGCTGTGGCTTTTGATGTGCTTCTGAAAGAGCTAGTAAGGTTTGTTAGGATTGCTCTGAATAAAAATAATAACTATGTTTTGGAGAATAAACAACAATTATTCTTATTATTCCACCAGTAGGACAAATAGAGCACTCAAATCAACTCTGAAATTCTTAAGGCTGTGCTTGGACCCCGAAGTAGTCAGCACTTTGAGACAGCCATGCCTCAGACTTTTTTTCTGGAGCAAATTCCCAAAGACTGAAAGTCCTTAAACTTAAAAAATACCCACCAATCCCCTATGATTTATTTGAGTAGAAATAATACTTAGCCTTTTATGTAGAGACACACAGATAAAACAGAACAAAAACAGACAAGCAAACAAAAAATTACTGTAAACTTGCAGTCAAGTTGGCCATGACAGACCAAGAGCAGAGTTGGCTGCTGGCTCCTGGACCCTCTTCAGGACCTTCCCTCTCTGATAAGCTCTCTTCCCTCCAAAAGGCACCAGCTCACATGATTGCTCTCCTAAAATGAACGTAATATATTGCTGAAAGCATTGTGCCCCACGTGAATAGAGTAACATTAGCCCTGAGTAACTCCAAAAACTTGCGCATGGCTTAACTTTACTGATGTAAATAGACTTTGCTATCCATAAAAGAACTAATAATATACAGAAATATTTGCAAGATCAAGTCTTACGGTAAAGACTGACAACAGAAATATGAAGATGGGCACATGAAAAAGGGGTGTTCATGAGTGAATCACTCTAAGGAGAAAAGACTTCTCAGAAGTTTTGTTCCATGTATGATCTGAGTATTATATCAAAAAATGCTTTTTTTGTTCTAAAGTTTTATGATTTTGGCTGGGCTAGAGTTAATTTTCATGTTAGTAGCTTATATAGTGTTATGGTTTGACTTTTTGATAAAAATAGTGTTGATAACACACTGATGTTTTAGTTGTTGCTGAACAGTGCATACACAATGTTTGGTCCTTTTCTATATTTCATTCTGGCCTGCAAGCAAGTAGGCTGGGAGTGCACAAGAATCTGAAAGGGGACTCAGCCAGGACAGCTGATGATACCAGCTAACCAAAATGTTGCTAAGTCTTGCACTAGAGGAATACATATTGGCATCTATAGGTAGGCATCATAGGTTGCCGAATCCTCATAAGGATCATAATATAACTTAGGTTGGAAGACACCTCTATACATTGTATAGTTGAATCTCTTACATAAAGAGGACTAAATTCAGGCTTAGATGTGGTTACTTGAGCCCTTGTCAGGGTGAATTTAAAAAATCTGTAAGGATAAAGTTCCACTTTTTTTTTGTGTTCGCTAAAATTCACGGGATCTCTGTGGTCCAGTTCCTTCAGCTTGTTGAAGTCCTGACAAATAAATATCCACACCCATCTGTGAATACTATTTCAGAGCAGAGTCTGAGATAATAAGAATCCACAGAAGTGCAGGTTTAGTTAAATATAATCATTACTCCTGTTTAACATACTTGTGGGTATGTCTTAGATGTAGACAATCCCTAATGTATAAGTAAAAACTAGAAGATAGTTTTTTTCTGAATAGCTTCTAATCTATGTAAAGAAATAAACCGTGGCATTATTGAGATAGACTGGTAGGCATGTAGAAAGAAGTGAGTTAACAATTGTTTGCATAGCAAGTAGTTGTGAAAGTAGAACAGGACTGAGCCATTGCAACTGCTTTCTAAATATTTTATGCACCTTCTTTCAAACTCCTTTTTCTTCTTCGTGGAGGGTCTGTGTGGATAAATATGTTAGATTTGGAGGTGCCTACACACTATTAAAAAATAAATAAATAAATAAATAAATTACCTGAGACAGATAGTCTTTCAAACAAACTTTAAAGGAAGAAGGATGAAAGGAAATGCAGGGTATTTACAGAAAAGGTTTATATAGGTTTTCCCAAGGAAATCATATATCATTGCAATATTAAACAATTTTTTATTCTAGTGAAGTATCATGGGCTAGAGCTTGCTGGAGAATGAGAATTTAACTCTGTGAGAAAATCTGAGATGGAAGAATATATCATTCTTCCACACTGAAATTGTGTCAGGTACATTTTTGTTATGAAGCGATCCAATATTCTGGAACTTTTAATCATTTTCGTTATTTCTGAAAGTGACCAGAAAGCTCTGCTAGGTTTCAAAAATTTTTTTGAGGGGAACTTCATCAAAATCATTGTTTCCATAAATTGTGCTTGCCCTTAACAGAAGAGCAAATTTAAACCCAAACCACATATTTCTTTTAGGAGGGTTAGATGCTATTACAAATTGTGTAAGCAGAAAGAAAACAAAGCAAGGGTGATAATTATTGCCAGGAATACTGAAAAATTATTTCAAGTTTCTTCAAACAATTCAGTTATGCATTGTGCAATGGATATAGAGATCTAAACAGAAAAAAAATGCCTGAAATTTGGGTGGAAAGAAATTAGTCTGCTGTGCCTTACTCTAGAGAAAGATTACAACACATAGATGCTGCTACCAGAGATGGGCAATTCTGGAGATGGGATTCATATAGCTGGTCAGATGAGTTCCTAATAGTTGGAGTTAACGTAACTTCATTGTCTATCTTACTGTTTAGTTTCTGTAACCCAAGGCCTAGCTTTAGTAGGGTAAAGCTCTATAACAGTCACAAAAGCTTCTGAGGCAACTCTTTTGTGTTAGAGAAGTTGTAAGAAATTGCATTTTAGTAGCACCATGCATGGCAGATGGAAGTAAGACTGTTGAGTAAGGGATAGATGCCAGTATAAGGAATCAAGAGGAAAAAAATCACAACCCAAACCACTATGAAATGGTAAAAGATGTTGAGGGAAAAAAAAACGCAAACAGCAAGTAGTACAAGGCAGCTCTACAATTCTGAAGCCACACATCAGGGAGCAGCAGATGCCAAACCTTTCCTATCAGATTAACTACAGTCTGCTAGCAAAGATATTTGGATGTCTATGGTGATAAATATTTCAGTGTGTAGTCTAGTGGCTTGTTAATGCTAGCTATCATTTGTGTACGATACTCAATAAATGACAAGTTTATACTTAGAAATTTTGTATGGAAAAATTCAGTCTTTCATTACATGGCCCCAAAAAAGTGACACTGATATAGATAGATAGATAGATAGATAGATAGATAGATAGATAGATAGTTAGTTAGTTAGATAGATAGATGATAGATAGATAGATAATTACATCTGTTGTTACTGCAGATGTCCCACTTGAGTACTCAAAGTATCATAGTATCATAGTATTGGAAGTGTTGGAAATCATGGAAACATAAAATACTGAGGTTTGGAAGGGACCTTAAAGATCATATAGTTCCAACCCCCTTGCCATGTGCAGGGATGTCCCACTAAATCAGGCTGCGTGAGGCCCCATCCAACCTGGCCCTGAACACCTCCAGAGATCCACAACTTTCCTGGGCAACCTGTTCCAGTGCCTCACCACTCTCATGGTGAAGAAATTCTTCCTAATGTCCAGTCTAAATCTGCCCCTCTCCAGTTTATACCAGTTCCCTGTAGTCTTATCCCCACAAGCCTTTATGAATTGCCTCTCTCCATCTTTCCTGTAGGCTCCCTTCAGGTACTGGAAGGTCGCTATAAGATCTCCTCTGAGCCTTCTCTTCTCCAGGCTGAACGACCCCAACTCTCTGAGCCTGTCCTCATAGGGAAGGTGCTCCAGTCCTCTGATCATCTTTGTAGCCCTCCTCTGGACCCATTACAAGAGCTCCATATCCTTCTTACATTGAGGATTCCAGAACTGGATGCAGTATTCCAGGTGGGGTCTTACAAGAGAGGACTAGAGGAGCAGAATCACTTCCCTTGACCTGCTGGCCATGTTTCTTTTGATGCAGCCCAGGATATGGTTGGCCTTCTGGGCTGTGAGGGCACATTGCCTGCTCATGTCAAGCTTCTCATTGAGCAGCACCCTCAACTCCTTCTCTGCAGGGCTGCTCTCAAGCATATCATACCCCATTTTGTATCGAAAATGGGGATTGCCCCAGCACAGGTGCAGGACCTTGCACTTGGTCTTGTTGAACCTAATGAGTTTCTCACAGGACCACTTCTCCAGTCTGTCCAGGTCCCTCTGGATGACATCCTGTCCTTGCAGTGTGGCAACTGCACTACTCAGCTTGGTGTCATCTGCAAACTTGCTGAGGGTGCACTCAATCTCGCTGTCAATATCATTGATAAAGATATTGAACAAGACTGGTCCCAGTACAGACCCCTGAGGGACATCACCTGTCACAGATCTCCATCTGGACTTTGAGCCGCTGACCACTACTTTTTAAATATGACCATCCAAACAGTTTCTTATTCACTGCACCATCCGCCCATCAAATCCATATCTCTCCAATTTAGAGAGAAAGATGTTGTGGGGGACCGTGTCAAAGGCTTTACAGAAGTCTAGATAGATGACATCTGTGGTTTTACCTGTGTCCACTGCTGTGGTTACCCCATCATAGAAAGCCACCAAGTTGGTCAAGTGGGACTTGTCCTGGTGAAGCCATGCTAGCTGCCATTAATCACCTCCCTGTCCTCCATGTGCTTTAGCAGTGCTTCTAGGAAAATTTTATTCCATGATCTTCCCAGGCACAGAGGTGAGACTGACAGGTCGGTAGTTCTAAGGGTTATCTTTTCTACCCTATTTAAATATGGGCACAACATGACCCTTCTTCCAGTCACCAGGGACTTCTCCTAATTGCCATGACTTTTCAAATATCATGGAGAGTGGCTTGGCAACTACATCTGCCAATTCCCTTAGGATTCTGGGATGAATCTCATCAGGTCTCATAGACTTATATACGTTCATGTTCCTCAGGTGTTTGCAAACCTGATCCTTTTCTATTGTGGGAGGGGGTTTGCCCTCCTGGTCACCATCTTGCTCTCCTGTGACCCTAGAGGCATGATGAGAACAGTTATTGGTGAAAACTGAGGCAAAAGTTATTTAGTACCTCAGCCTTTTCCTTATCTGTTGATACATGATCCCCATTTCCAATCATCTGTAGGGGTACATTCCCTTTCATCTTCCTCTTTTGATTGGTGTACCTGTAAAAGCCCTTCTTGTTAGTCTTTACTTCCCTTGCAAAGTTCATCTCCAATTGCGCCTTGGCTTTCCTGACCCCATCCCTACACAACCGGGCAGTATCTCTATACACATTCCAGGTTACCTCTCCCTGTTTGCACTGCCTGTGCAGTTCCTTCTTCTTTTTCAGCTTAACCAGCAAGTCTCTACTCAGCCATGCCAGTCTCTTCCCTTTCCTGCCTGATTTTCTACATCTGGGGACTGAGCGCTCTTGCGCCTTGTAGAAAGCTTCCTTAAATATTTTCCAGCTCTGTTCCACTCCCTTGTCTTGGTGGACCATGTCCCAGGGGGGTCCTACTGAGTAATTCCTTGAAGAGCTGGAAGTCTACTTTCCTGAAATTTAGTATCCTGATTATACTCCTCACCTGTCCTATATCCCTCTGGACCATGAACTCCACCAGTGCACAATCACTGCAGCCCAGGCTGCCACTGATCCTAACATCTGTGATGGGTTTGCTTGTATTGGTGCCCATCAGGTCCAGTATTGCTTCTTCTTGGGTTGGGGTCTCTATCAGCTGGAGTAAGAAATTGTCTTCAATGCACTCCAGGAGTCTCCTGGATTTCCTACAGCTTGCTGTGCTACTTCTCCAGCATATGCCTGGGTGGTTGGAGTCCCTGAGTAGGATGAGAACTTGCGAGTACAAAGTCTCCTGTAGCTGGAGGAAGAATGTTTCATCAGTTGTCTCTCCTTGATTGAGTGGCCTGTAGTATACACCAACCACAAGGTTCCCACTGGTTCTTCCATCTTTAATTTTTACCCACAAGCTTCCAACCTGTTCGTGGCTACTCTTCAATGACAGCTCTTCACAGTCTATCTCTTTCCTGAGACAAGAGGCAACATCTCCACTCCTCCTTCCTGGTCTGTCTCTCCTGAACAGCCTCTAGCCACTGATAGCCACATTCCAGTCATGGAATTCATCCCACCACATTTCCCTGATGGCAACCAGGTCATAGCTTTCTAGTAGCACAGTAGCTTCCAGCTCCTCCTGCCTGTTACCCAGGCTTCGTGCATTATTGTAAAGGCACTTCAGCTTGGCTGCCAGCTGCATCGCCTTCCCAGTGGACCTTCTTTTACCCATAAGGTATTTTGGAGAAGTCTCATACCTAACACCTGACTCCTGACAACCATCCTTCCACCTCTTGTTAGGGGCTAGCTCGGTGTTATCCCTCTCCTCCTTTGTATCTATTTTAAAGTCCTATCTACAAGCCCTGCAAGTTCCCGGGCAAAGATCCCCCTCGTTCTCTGAGAAAGATGGCTCCCATCTGAAGCCAGTGTCATGTAGGTCATCCCGTTATCAAAAAGTCCAAAGTTATTACTGTGACATCAACCATGGAGCCATGTATTAACAGACTGGACCCATCTGAGCTGTTCCATGTCACCACCTGTTTCTGGGAGGAGGGAAGAAAAAATCACCTGGGCCCCTGATACTCTTAGTAGCCGTCCCAAGGCCTTAAAATCACTTTTAATCTCCCTTGGGCTTCTTACAGCTGCTTCATCGCTTCCCACATGGAGCAGCAGTAATGGGTAATAGTCAGTTGTTCTCACCAGGTTGGGAAGTTTTTTGGTTACATCCCTTGCCGGGGCCCCTGGGAGGCAGCAGACTTCCCTGTGAGTGGGGTCTGCTCGACATATCAGACCCTCTGTCTCCTTCAATAGAAAGTCTCCTACAACTATGACTCTCTTATCGGTCCTTGTGCCAGTCGTAACAATGGAGCATTTAGATCATTTCAGTCTCTGACCCTGTTCTGATATGGGAGCATCTTCCTTCATGTTTTCCTCTGGTCTATCTTCCACATTGTCAGCCTCAAATCTGTTGTGGAGTGACACCTGAGGTGGTGTGGACAAGGAGGGGGTTGGTTTTCTGCCCTGTCGGTGGACTCGCTTCCACTCTCTACCTCCTTTTGAGTCTTTGCACACAACCTTAGGGGTGAAGATGTCAGATCCTTTTCATCCTGGGCTCTTACTTGTGTATGTGTCTCTTTCTCTTTTGCTTTGGAGCACAGGGTGTGATCCTGTCGGTCTATTTCCATCTCACACTCCCTGATGCTCCTCAGCCTCTCCACTTCCTCTTTCAGCTCTGATATTTAAATTGGTTTTTTTTTTGATATTTAAGTTGTTTGGTTTTGATATTTAAGTTGTTTTTTTTAAGAACTGCATTAGCATTCCTAGACACAAGCGGTGGCATAAATAAAGTTTAGTGACCTTGAGAGTAAATCTCTTTTGAGGTAATTCTGGACTCATCAGTAGGACAAACGTGTGTTGTGAGGAAGCACTTTGAATCCTCTGTGGCAGGGGGAAAACTGACCCTCAGAGGTCTTACAGTCTGTTTAGGCGAGTCAGTCAAATCTTTTAAGTTTAGTGTAAAGTACACTGCAATGAAGAAATGCATGTAGCTCCTTTGCAAGTTATACACTGTATAAGAAATATACTTGATTTCAGTGAATATATTTACCTAGTGGCTTTATGATTCTATATATGCAAATAGTGATGATGGTTACCTGCATGGACATAGTGATATGCAGTTTGTTAGTGTATTACTACTACACGTCACTTCTACCATGTCTGCTTCTACATATCACTCCATTTGCTATTCCTGCTATTCAGAATTCAGCCATCAGCAAACTTGTTAATGACCTCCAGAATCTGTGGGAAAATGAATTCCAAATACTATGAAAATTTACTGAAAATTGGTATAGAGCAACTAAAAGATGAATTGTTGTGACAAAAAAATGGAATCAGCATGAGAATCCATGGAAACATGCAGCAGAGAAAAATCAACTTACATAGACATAACATCATGTTAGAAAAGACAAATAAGGAGTGTCATAACCTATGGGCCACACATAATTTTCGTACACATTTAAATTTGTCTCAGGAAGGTAAGCTTTAATTGTTGCTTACTTGTCCTAGGTTTGATTACCACAGTTCTTACAAAAGGAGGGAGGAGGAATGTCACAATATATCTTTATTTATATTTAAGCAACTCCCAACAGAAGACATCGCAAGTGTTACAAAATGGAATATAAATTATTTAAACACCTATTGGTAGTAAACATAACGTAATGCACTTCTTCAGAATCTGGTTTGGAGTCAAGAAGCAGAAAGGAGAAATTGCTTTTGTGTTTAATGAAATCCATGATATATATCCATATATTCTTTTCCATATAATTACTGAGGCATGAAACATTTACACAGTATGTGCTTGGTATATCCTTAAATAATAGTAAACTACTTTTAGGACTCATTTCTGCATTACCTGTCTTGAACCACTGCCAAGAAACATCCATTTGGCTTGCCACTTTAGTCACTGGAGAAGAAAATTGGATGCAATAAAGAGAAGAAGCAATCACGTGATTGACTGTGTGAAGGATCACAAAGAAGATATACAGTCCTCCAATATTAGCTTGTAGAAAAGATGTTCCAATCTTGTACCTGTAGGGTTTCTTACACCACTTAACCATGCCTTACAGACAGTACTATCCAGAGAGAACTGTGAAAGTCAGTACAGACATGTCAGTCTCCTGCTTGCCAGCTGTCATTGTCAATATATCCTCTCATTTGCATTCTCCAATGTAGAAGAGAGGAAATTCAATGGACATGACTGAAATCCTTTGTTACTCCCTGCCTGTCTCCAGGAATATATGTTCTATTAATTAATGCTCAATTCAAACAATTTTTGAACTGAAAGTAAATATTTGAGTTACATACATGAAGTTTGAACAAGACTTTGGGATCTAAGAGAGGGTAACTCATACTGTGTGTGCAGCGGTAAAGTTCAAATAACAGATTTCAAATTTTTTGTAATTTTTTAAAATCTTATTATTAAAATATTTTCTAGTCAAAAAATATAAAGCCAAATTCCACATAGTGAAGAATAACTAATAAATTCTCCTGAAATAATGCAGAAAGTTCATTATTCCAAGTGTTTTTTTATGATGCTGTTAATAGCTGTATTACAAATTAGTAGTTTCTTGCACAAAGGGTGCACATTTATACTATGCTATTGAAACATTATTTTCAAGAAAATATGAGAAGGACTTGCAGGGTTCTAATAGCCCTAAATTCATGATAACTGAAAGCAGAGAGGAAAATGACAAAGACACAAAATAACGTGTAAAGATATTCTGCAAGGTAAGGAAATCACATCTGAAAACTTAGAATAACTAAACTGTTCATTGTTCAAAGTGCAAAGCTTTTCAAAGAAAAAATGTTTTCGCAAGACACTATCTCAGTCATGAGATTCTAGGAATCATTTAAAAGGGAAAAATAGGACAAAAGAAACAGAAGAGGGAAGAGATAGGTTACCAACCAAAACAAAGTATTATCCAGAATAGATTTGTAAATGTCACTCATTTTCGTAATGTTAGTATGTAAATTAATTAAAATATATATTTATCTCTATCATTCTAAGCTTGAACAAAATTTCTTGCTTTGCTAAGAAGAGCTATCTGCAGTGAGCAAGGATAGTTTTCTTCTTAGACAAGGACACTGAAAATTACAGTCCTCTCTTGTTCGTTATTACTTGTTTCTTGGCTATGTTCAAGAGCTGCAATTCTTTTCAGCATGTTACTTTTTCTTATTGAAGAAATCACACAGCACTTAAGAAAGAGCACTTTTTGCCTTCAAGTAACAGCAAAACATAAAATAACACTGTTGTAATCTTGGCCTAGTTGAAGTCCCTAGAAAAATCCCTGTTGATTTCAAGGAGCCCAGCAGTGGATCTGTGTTTTCATAAGACCATGCCACTTGCCATCCAAAGGTTCATCAAATGCAACAGATAAATGACTGGTTCAAACTTCTTGCTGCATTTCAGACTCATCTATTTGTGTTCTGCCTGTTCTGTGTTTAGACAGGGACCATACATTCACCAAGACTTTTTTACTGTAAAATAGTATTGGGAAGAGCTCCCTTACACTCAACATAACTCCAGCAGCTCTCTAACATGCAACTCAGTTCTACCTTCACATGGATACAAGAGGATGGAGCTTTCATCCTTTATGGACGTTTTGATGGAGCTTTTAGTCCTTAAGACTAAGCAGGGATAAGACACAATTGAATCACTAGTGAACAAAGAACAGATTACAGTAATAATCTCAGGCAGTAAATCACTTTGAAAACCGTGCCACAATGATACTTGCTAAACACAGAGCACCCGGTCCAACTTGTATTTCAGCTGAAGAACTGCCAATGAAGATAATATTACTCTAGAAATGAACTTGACAGGAGGTCCTTGGAAAGATCATTTCAGAGACGCATTTCTGCAGAGAGAAATGGCATAAATACAGCAGTGAGACACAGAGGAAGGAAGAGGGCAGTAGTTCAGACTTTTCCATATGAAGAAAATTCACTGATTATGTCCTCGAGATTTCTGCTTATTTTAAAATTTAAATTAACCACAGAACCCAGCCCTTGCTTCTCATATTGGCACTTGCTTGCCTTAAAAAATATTCCATAATTAAGCCGATTAGGAAAAGAAAAGCTTTTTTCCTCACTCTGTGTCACTAAAACTATTTTTTTTTTTGTTGAAGTTAAGAGAATAATATGGTCTTCCATCTAATGTTTACAATAGAATTAGAGGTTTAACTAGCCAGCCAGATCCAAAAGGTTCTGTGAATTTCTCAGACAAATATGCATCTTCTGATAAATGGTAAAAACTGTGAACAGGGAGAAAAGATGTTAACGTTAAGAGTGGCAGCTGAGGGAAGATACTTCATCTAAATGAGCAACCTACCTTAAAGTTAAAATTTATCTATGCTACATAAAAGTAGAATAGCCACCAGTTTGAGTTTCTGAGAGAATTTCCTCCTCCTCCAGATTTTTTCTGATTTTCTATTTTTTTTTTTTTCTTTTTTGGAGGGGATGGTAAGGTGATAGGATGGGAAGAGATATAGAGTGTTTAAACACCATGTTGTTTGAAACTCCATGACAGTTCCGAAACCAGTGCAATAAGATACACCCTAGAATGTCCACTAGACAAGGAACCATAGCTGGATGAATTTCATGAAATGGCTAATAAAGGCAGGCAGTTTGTACGAATTCATTTCCATTTTAATAGGTTATATGAATTCCTAGCATGTTGTGCTTATGAACTGGAATTCAGTTGAGACATCTAACATCCAGAATCATTAAATTTCTCCTTCTAAGGGGAAGTGATAATTACAGATTTAAAAAAAAAAAAAAAAAAACAAACAGGGAAAATATCAAAATGTTCATGGCATGATGTCAGGAGATTGATAAAAAGGCTCATAAAACAATGAACCTTTTCCCTTTCTCCCCTCCACCTGCCAAAACAAACAAATAAAACCCAAACCAGTTCACTCCATTCTTCCCTTGAGTTTTGAAAAATTACAGTTAGATATTCTATCCTCCCTTCCAACATTTTTTCAGGTACTCTTGGCTCTAATACGAACAAATCTGATGATTCCTTTTTCTTTGATTTGTTACCAGATTTCTATTACCTTCATCTTCTGTTGTTTGCATCTTATACAGCTTTCAAGCTCCCTTGTTCTGCTAATGTCCAGTCTCTTGACTTGCAGTTATTCAGCTTTTTATTTCTGCAAAACACTTAAGGATATGCATTGGACTGGCTAAACCAAAGTCTGCTATCAAGTGTGATTTTGCTTAATTTATGGCCAAGCTGCATCAAGTTATTAACAAAACTCTGCCTAGAAAGTCTGCTGGTCCATTTTAATATTTTTAAAGCAGTCAGTCATTGAGGTATTTGAACATCTAAACACATTTATACTTTTAAACATTTATCTAAAATGAAGTAACTGCAAATAACTTTTAAATTTACTTCACTGTTAAAAATGAAAAATCTTCAAAACAAAGTAAAACAAGTAAAAAAATGCCCCAGCTGGAGAAAAAATACTGTATTTTGAGAAGAGAGTCTTTTCTCTGTTGACTGGTTGTGCGTGTATTAACTACAGCTGTAGCTAGCTCAGAAATGCATTTACATGCGTGCAGCATGTGGTATGTAGGGCTGATGATAGACAGATTAGTATACTGTCTTGGGAAGATTGAGGATGAGAGATGTTTTTTTCACAGAAGTTACAGGAGAAGGATTAACATACAGTAGGGAACTAACGTTTCCTAACAAACATAAAAGCTTCCCAAGAAATAGCTTAATCCTTGAGCTGTGTGACTCATTTAAATCTCAGTTTACTATCAGTTTTAATAGGGGAAAAAAGAGAAAGAACTGCAAGCGGTTTGGGTTTTCATATCCAAATTAAGAAAATTAATATATCTATTTTAGTGAAAGACAAGGATGTTTTTTTTGACATCAACTTTTCCTGCTTAGATTTGGGTTGATTTTTCTTGCAAATGTGAAAGACTAGAAAAAGGATAAGTATGGAAAAAAGTAAATGAAACAAATTTTTTAGCTTTTTCTTTCTGGAAGTAAAAAGAAGATGAAGGCCACAAAATTAAATTGCAAAATATTTCTGTGATACTGATGTTATGCCATCTAAGCTGAACTTCAGAATTTCTTTCAAGTGCACTCAGAATACTTGGTAAAGAGAGAAAATACTCTGCAAAGCAAATTCTGTGGCAGTTATTAAAACTACGCTGTGGTCAGTGGAAAGGTAACTGTGAGTTTGAGAGGGATTTGGCTTGCAATCCTATTAGAGATTTTGTAGGAAACTGTGCTATGAGACCACCTGAGCTCACAGCTACTAGATGTGTCAAAAAGCATGGTGGGGGGTGGCAGATATTATCTTGGATACTGGAAGGCTGTATGGGGTAGAGTCAGTCACTGTCAGGTGAGAATCTAGTATGAGAAAGAGAAGGGTATACAACATATTCAAGAGACTTAAAAGAGCATTTAGAAGAGTATGAAACAAATATTTTGACATACTTTTATAAACATGTAGAACAAGTTCCTCTAGTCCCAAGAGAGAGTCCTTTTAATTTAATTAAACTCCATAAAACTGGCATAAGCACACAGAAGTTATCAGGTATTGTTTAATCAGGATGGATGTTCTGCTTTTTATTTCATTAAACGTTTGTACAACAGGAGAACAGTTGATCCAATGAAGGTAATTTCATATTATGCGGTGGAAAACTAACACATGAAATGAAAGGAGCAGGTTTTGATTGGATCTATTTGCTAATCCCGTTCACTCAATAGGTTCATAAAACCCAGATTAACTGCCAAGGACAGATTAGGAATGTGCATATCTGAGGGCTGAGATATCACTTTCACTGAAAGTTCACTGTTAAATCAGATTAAAAATGTTAGCAATTAACATTTTCTTGTTATCTTTCAAGGTTTAAATTTAGAAAGATTATTCTCAAGTAAAAAAGTACAAAGGTTTGGATTTTTACTTCCAAGTAGTGTGCAGTATGGCTGGAATATGTCTAGAGGCTTATCTTTTCTTAAGCAAATGCAATGCTATAGAAGCAGCTGCTGTTCAAGATTTCTCCTGGTATTAAAGAAAGAAGTTAGGCCTTTTCTGAAATTTACTACTATATTTACCCAATCTCATTACATTCAGAGTCTCTCAATGAATTGAGTCTGGTTTCACCAAAGCTAGGTTGATTATTACTGGGTTTGTACTCCCTCAGCTGATTCTTTTGGTCATTTGAAAATGAGTAAAGAAAAGCCTAGGCAAAAATGCTAAGAGAAATACCTGGGTGACTAAGCAACTGTCAGCTGTCTGTGCTTAGCACATGCTAGGGGGACATGGAAATCTGTATCTCAACAAGCAGCAAGTATTTCTTACTAGAATATCAAGAAAGCGTACACGGTTCTGCAGCTACTTTGATTGTACTATATCACATAATTGTCCACACACAGAGTAAGGCACATATTTCTAAGAGGTGGAGGCAAAGACACCTCCTGATTATTATTATTATTATTATTATTATTATTATTATTATTATTATCATCATCTCCCACTTCCATTTAATTCTGCTTACTCTAGCTCATTAAATAAGAAGCAGTAACAACAACACTTGAAGTCAGATATTTTGGTTATTACTTGTGGACAGTGTCACATTAACTGGATAGGATGCTGGAAAATGTGGAAGATAATAATCTGGTTTTGCTTGAGTGAGATAAAGTCAGTGAGAAAATTATTCTGTAGTTCCCACTGGAGTGAAAATGAAAACACTGACAACAAAAATCAGTTTATCTCTGAAATTCCTCCTGCAATCCATGTATTAGTATTAAAAGTGACAGAATGTTTACTCTATTTTTATTATTTTCCACACAATTTGTCTTTACTGTGCATTTGTCAGCATCCCGTGTGCAGTCAATCAGTCTTGCCTGCACAGCCTTCTTTGTTATGAAATTAAGTATTTACTCAATGAAACTTATTCCACCAGAAAATAACTTATTTTAATGTTAGTTTAATTCTGATTTCAAGCCAAATAAGAACGTGATTATTTTTCAGACCTTTTTACCAAAAATTGTTATTCTCATTAGCTTTATATATTTGATAGTTTGTAATAAGTTTTTGTGAAGCATGTATTTTTGAGCCATGTTTTTTCTCTTCTTCACTGAAAGGAATTCTCCTTTTTATTCCACTCAGCCTTTGCATATTATGTCAGATTGTGAATTCTGTTTTGTGAATTTGGCTTTCTCATATCAATAAGCATCAAATATGTATTTAATGTACTGCATCAAATAGTCTTGAACTTACTACTGGAATATTTATACAAACGTTTCTAGCAGGTGACTGCTTAGAATTAATTTCTGTTGCCAGGGAGCTAAAATCTCAAGCCTAGTGTCTTCATTTATTGATCTTGTGCATGGGAAAAAAGAGTAGAAAACTTTCAGTTTTGCTACTCAGATGAATAGTGCTCATCACCATTTCAGAGAAGTCTTCTACGAGTTCCTTCTGGATATAAACCGATATAATGTAGAAGTCATTAAAATAATCAGAATGATGTCAGAGTTTATGAGAACTGTCCTGTACAAAAGCTAAGCATATTGTGGTGTGAACAGCATAGTTTCCCAGTTGGGATAAAATTTCACTCAGGTAAGGATATTTCTTTCCACTGAAAATATGAGTCCCAGTGTATTAAAAACCGCAGGTAAAGCATTTCACTGGTGAATTTACAGAATATTTGCCACAGCTTTTTGTGAAATGAAGTTTTCATCCTCACTGCTTGTACCAAGCTCACAACTGCCACAATAGAACTGAATACCAGAGCATTATTTAAGACAGAGCTGGAAATCCAGTCCTGCAGTTTCCTGATCCTCGTAGATGTGGCTGAGTCTAGCAACGCAGGTAAATAGCTTTCCATATGCAGATGTACTGCAAAATTTCTTCACAGTAGGGAATAAAAGGATTAAGAGGGGGCACCTTCAAAATTACTGATGCATTCAGTTTGTAGACATGGAGAAAGAACATATATTTTTAATGATAATTTGACGTGTTATTGCTCTGCTGCTTTCAGAGAAATTTGAAAGAGAAGTAAATCTAAAATAAAGAATTTATTTTATTCCAGTCAAAATGATAGTGTGTTACCAAGACAGATTTTAGTTAGATATTATTGTGGATTATGAAATATTCATTACTTCTTCAAAGTTGCATGTAGCTTAGAAAATATTATTAAATAAATTATACATCCTCTTCCTAACTGCATATTTGATACATGTTACATACTTAGATGCATTTCTACTTCATATTGTCATTATTAATATTCATCTAGTTCTAGCTGAGAATGCAAAATCTTTTATTATCAAGGTGACAGTGAGAATTCTATAGCCATTTGCCTTTATACAAATGCAAATCACTGCTTTATAAAAGCCATGCTTTTGTTTTCTATTCTGTGTTTCCCTTCTTTAAATACTGGGTAAAAAATAACAGAAATATCACATTTCTTGCATTTAAAATAATAAAAAACTGTGGATATTCATTTATACTAATGAAAGATGGGGGACGGGGAATCAACCAAAAAAACAACCAACGTATTTATTTCAATATTATTTGCCAGGATACAGTTTATTTCATCAAACTTTATTAATTACAAGTTAGATATTGCCTAACATGGCCTCCTAGTCTTCCTGTTTTGTAGACGAAGGAAAGACTATTACAGAGTCATTCTTTCCATTCTGATCTAGATGTTAGGATTTCTTCTCTGGGTATAACCATTTCTTTATAATCGGCTTCAATTTAGATGTCCTGCACAAATTGGTGAGCTGAATTCCTTATCTTGTGTTTGCCTTATATCTGAAGTCTTTTCTTCAGTTTTGGTACCGCCAAGTCTAAACACAGAGGACAGCTACAATAGCATTTTCTTCTCCTGCATCCACCAATTGTAGTCAATACTAATGGTTACAGGTACCAACAACTATTATCAAGAGGAGAAAATAGAAGTTTTCAGCTTTTAACCCTGTATTAAGAAATAAATGAATAAAGAGAATTTTTATGGACACTACAGATCTCGAAGTGTAAGAAGTATCATCAAATGAGGTATTCAAAGCTGAAGGAACTGTGGCACTAGCCACTGCCATCAAAGGAGCAGCTGGGCATTCATCAAGGCTTCCTGTCACACCCAGCAACGTGAGAAGTCCCGATACAAATTGAGATCAGGAAGGTCTAGAAATCAACAGCTGCTTCAAAGCAGGCAAATGACGTTCAATAAAGAAAGACCAGCAGTTTCCTGAAGCTTGCAGTGAAGTAATTCAAATTTGAAGATGATTCTTTACAACTTTTCTACACAGAATCTTATGTCTGACTTTCTGATTGAAAGCTTTGTGGTATTTCATGCACTTATAATAACAGAACAAATCTCTTCAGGTTTTGTTGAAACTGGAGAGCTCGAGTAGATAAGATAAATCTTTTCTTCAGAAGACATAGCAATGGGCGAACCCAATTAAAAAAACTTAATTAAAAAAAATTAAGAAAAATGTCATTAATTGTTTTTTACAGCTAAATGAAAAGAACTCATGAGAAATATTGCTTAAATCTGATGCCTACTTACATTTTTGGCTTAGATTAAGAGAGCATGGGCAACACAACGTTCTCTTTTCATTATAAATGTAAGACTTTGAATTTATAGTGATGGATGATTTATAGTTTTAGTGTTATATCATCATTCCTAATGAAAGACTGATTTTCCCCTGACTTTCAAAGCACCGTGTGTTTTTTAAAAAAAAACACATCTCCTTTTTGTTATTACTAAAACTGAAGGATTGTTTTGCTACTGACAGATCCCCCCACCTTTCTAGAGAAATTTTTTACTGATTTTTTATGTCCCAAATGCCTGCAGTGAAATGACTGGCTTTTGATACAGCTTCAAGGCTACTGCTAGTTTACACAGAAATGGTTTAAACAAATCCATACTGTTAAAGAAAAAACAAAAGTGTCCCAAACTGTTGTTTGCCACAACGATGAGTTATTCTTAAACAGATTCCTGCCTTCTCCCTTCCTCTCTGTTTTCTCCTGTTAGGATTTTAAAGTATCAATACTATAGCTTAGGATCATTGGATATAACTGTATGTTAGACAAGTACAGTTTCAACATAAACAAAATATTAGGTTCAGAGCCTGACATCTGATATATTTGTGGATTTGGACCCTGCATCTTTACCTCTCTAGAAAAATAGTTAAGAATTTCTGTAATACTCTTTCTCTAAGGATATCAATTACAATGTGATCCTGCTGCAAGCACTTACCTATACATTTACTCTTATGAAGCAAAGAAGAAAACTGGGAATTTGGAACATCTGTGAGAAAACATAATTTCCGTGGGATGCTAACTGTTGGCCAGAGGTGTGCCATATTGCAAGTGCCTTTCAGTCTCTCACTTGG
Source organism: Cuculus canorus (assembly GCF_017976375.1). Lineage (NCBI taxonomy): Eukaryota > Metazoa > Chordata > Aves > Cuculiformes > Cuculidae > Cuculus > Cuculus canorus. The sequence goes on along the minus strand of NC_071402.1, from coordinate 84,575,512 downwards.
AAGAATCTTTTGACAAAACTCAGCTTCATAATATCCTTTTTTTTTAGAGGCAGAGATTTATCCAACAGAGAAATATTTACTTTTGTAGTGTGTATTTTCTAAACTGGCACAGTCAAGATAGACAAAGCATGTCACAGCTGTGAATAGCCTGCCTGACTTTGCATT